>NC_140035.1:25421011-26021011 GCF_963513975.1 Fringilla coelebs | reverse complement strand
CCACAAAGCATCTCCCCAGCTTTCTGTCTCCTGATCCTGTAAGCCTGCTGTGCTCCCGAAGGCAAAGCTCCCTCTGTTTGCTTTGCTTCGAGGACTACCCCAAGCACCACTGCTGGCTATCCACATTTTGGCAGGGTGGGCCTCACAAAAACATTGGTGTATGGCAGGAGGAATGGAGAGTGTGTGGCTCTTGTGCCACAAGTGGCCCAAATCTATAAGAAACCTCTAGGAAAAAGCATTCAATTTCTGTATGATCGTTGTCTTCTCAGCACTGACTCCAGGGCTCCTAAAGAAAAGACAACAAAGGGCACCATTCTCAAAAGCCCGAGTGATTTAGACACATTTTACCGTTCATGAGGTTATTTTGTGTAAGATCAATGATCTCTGCACATTCCTGCTAATTAGTGAATCTTTTCCTACAGTTTTAAATCTCACTCTTGCCATCTGTTGGAAGTGGGAGATACTCTGCGCCTTCGTTCTGCGAGGGCCCAGATCTGAAAGGCTGACAGGTGCACAGGCAGGGCCGGGGTTCCTGAGGAGCCTGTCAGCAGCAGCGCTCTGGGACTCGGCGATGCGGTGTGAGCAGCACAGCCAGCAGCTCCGGCGAGAGCCGCCCCGAACAGCTCTCACCGCGGCTCGCTTCTGCAGCCTCGCTGCTTTAGCTGCTTCCGTGAATACTGAGCTGCTCTGAAAAATCTGGTCATCCTTGCGTGGTGCTGAGTGGTTTTGAAAGCTGGGTTCTTTCAATTTAGAAACAAAACCAAAAGAACGCACTTCTCCGCATCCCCAATCTCAACTGATGAGAAATCAGGGTGGAGCAAAAGCAGTTACCCCTGTAATGACTCTTGACAGCACTGACAGGATCGAACAATGAGCACTTCTCCCCCAGTCACCCCCCCAGCTTAAGATTGGCAGTGCCCTGGGTGAAACCTGGATCCACTATTGAGTAATCAAATAATGTGCTTGCATCTGAACATGTTATCCAGCTAATCCTATTTATATATATTTTTAAAAGAGGCTTAAGAAAATTACCCATCTTTTTAATGCAGCACTAAGGTTCTCGACTGTGATAAGGAAACGTTTTGTAATACAATAAAGCCTCTAGGAAGCCTGTGGGTACGCCAGACCAACAGAGAATATGCGTGGAGAGAGGATGTGTGGGACATAAACAAGGGACCCCATCCTTTTATGGGAAGGAAATTTGATCATTTTCACATCCTGCCTTTCCAAGAGCTTCATCTCCTTAAGTGCTCTTCTGCCCTTGTCTCCCCTCTTCCCGTCCCCCTTCCCCCATGGAGGGCTTCCTCTTGGATTATCTTTTGTTTTATCCCTGGATCATCTTTTGTTTGCTCAGAATGAGGGACAGGATAAGCCAAATAGGGACCTCTGCAGTTCTGCTTTTGTTTAAGCACTTCTGTGAATGAGAACAATTATATCCTCTGTTTTAAATGTAAGGCATTGCCTTTCTCTTTTCTTTCCTCGAGTGGCCCCACAAACACACACACACACACACACAGCGCCCTAGGGTTTCTGTGTCAGGACAAACAATATTTTTAGCAGAGATCTAGAGAAATACAGCTGGTATTTTCAACTCCTTTGTTAAGTGTTCGTTATTCTCCCTCCACATATTATCCCTTTCTACCTGGCTTTTCTCTTTGGCAGTAAACTCAGTCACTGCAGTCAAGAGATATATTCCTGTAATCATCTAATGCATTTTTGCTCTTGTGCTGAATCTGTAGATGAAAAGAAAACATTATTAATAAAATTCAGAGTGCTGAGGATTGTGCACTGTTAAACTCTATGCCCATACTGCCTGTGTGTGGTGATAGGAGGCAGATTTGTCCTTATTCCCCCAGTTTATTGTTGCAAGCCTTTAGAGTGACAGTGCCTGTTCTTTTACCCCACTCTGCCATACTACTGTTTTTCATTCTTTTCTCATTCTCAGGCCTCTTTGCTACCACCTACTGCAGAGGTCACCTCAAGCAAGCTCTGAAACATGAGCCCAAAACTGCCTTTAGCCATTTAGACTTTTAAAGACGTGCCTTCCTGAGCCAGGGTTGCAGCTGGAGAACAGTTTCTCTGTATTTGAACTGCTGCCCTTTATTGCACTCCCCATTATCGACAGAAGCTGTGGCCACTCTCTCAGACATGCTTCCTTGTTAGGCTTTAAGGAGCTGATTGGAGCTGTTTTAACAACACTGATGTAGCACAAATCCTATGCCTGTTGTTGTTCAGAGCTGAAGGCTGTATCTTGGCAAACAGAGCATGGAAGGGGTGATTCAGATAGCAGAGGGGGATGATGTTCACACAGTCGGGCTGCAGTTCCCTTCCAAGACTGTTTTTAGACGTGCTTGTGTCTCTCACCTTCTGACCAATGTCAAAGGAGTATTAATGTCCTCTGTGTATAAGTAAATTTTATCACAAAAGAGATGAGATTCTCTTCTTCTGCTCTCCCAGCCCTATCTCAACACCATGCAGCCCACAGATCACATTCTTAGTCATAGCTGGCAAACTACCACTGCTTTGAGTAACGTCATATGTACTGCAAATGGTGTGTGGCTTTGTGGCAGCAAGAGAGAAAGGAGAATTGGCTAAGGTGGTGTGGAAAGCACCCCAGGAAAGTCCTTAGTGCCTTCCAGATGCCAGGGTTATGCTGGTTGTTAGCATTCCCCACGAATTTTGCTCTTCAGAAACGCAGGCTAGGGTCGTTCCTCACACAGTGCAAGCCCTCAGCACTTCAAGGGGAAGAGTTTGACAGGGCAGTGGCACTTGCTGATTCTGGATAAATAGGTGTTTGGGAGACAGCAGCTTAGTGCCAGACTGTTGGGATGCATTTTCCTCTCTGCATATGTGCACACATGCTCATGGTTTCCTTGTTGATAGCGAGCTGAGAGTGCACTTAGCTGGAATGAACACATCCCACAGTGGAAAATCCACAGCTGGTAGGAAAGATGGCCGAGCAATATATTCTCTCTCACTGTACTTACCTTCCCTTTTTCTCCTTCAGAGGCTTCAGTGCCAAGCAGTATTGTGTTGCTAGGGAGATACAGCAAAAAGAGAAAGGAAGGAATCGTGTCTGGGAGCCGGGAATTTGTGTATCACACATCCCTGTATGCGTTTTATAATTAGAGTGTCTTATTCTAGCATAAACTATTCTTTCTAGGAAGAGCTAGACTGAGGGGGGATGATGGAGAAGGCTGTGATGGGCCCACATGTGATGTGCAGAGCTGGTCTGGAACTGAAAGAGGTGTAGAGCCAGAGGTGCAGAGCAAAGTCTTGTGTCATGGGCAGGACTAGAGACCAGCAAGCCCCTGTTCCTTGATTTTTGAAGAGTAGTTTCCTTTGACAGCTTATCCTGTGGAGCATCTTCCACTGCTGCCTCTAGTCCCTTTCCCAGAAAGGAAAAAAAAAGAAGTGTGTCCAGTAATCAATAGGCTTTTTGACAGTGTGATTTAGCTGCAAAAATTTTGTATGGACTGTTTTACAGTTGAACATAATATCCACATCCACCAGCCTTACCAAGAGATAGAACTAAACAAATTAGTCAGCAGGAGAATGTGATGAATTAGTATTGTACCACTTTATTAGCTATAAACTAGCAAATATGGCACCGTTTTATTACCTATAAAAATATTATGGGTGCTAATACAGTAGTTACTGATGTGAAGCAATGTACTGAATCTATAATTTTAACAGATCTGGCTATGGTGTGACTCAGCATACACTTTCCTGGGTTACATCTGTAAAAGAGACAACTGGAGAGAAAAAGCTGTGCTTGGGTGGGGGTCTTATGACTAGTCCTAGACTGAAGTGCCAGCTGGTGCATGTCTTTTTGGCAGCCACTCAAGCTGTTGTTTTGTTTTGGCAGCCCTTGTAGCCAGAGAGTGCTGCTTTCTCAGTTTAAGACTGATGAGAGAGATGTTGGTCCAAGGATTTATTTTGTCACTCTAGGGTTAGAATATTCTAGCCGTGCAGAGCCTGCTGTGGTGAAAGCCCAGTGTCCATTGTCAGAGTCACACATGCCTTGCTGTGCCTCATGTAGGACCTCAGAGGAATGCCTCCTCCATCCTATTTTGAAGTCTCATTTTTGCCATTCTGAAGGTATTAACTCCCTTGTAAGCCCTGCAAGTAGAGAAGAGATGAGTTGAGCAGAGCTATGCTCGTTGCTCATTCACAGAAGATGAGTTAATTACTTTTCTTGTGGAAGTTGTCTTGATTTAAGGTTTCTTTGTCTTAAAAATGTACTTCTTGATCACTCATCTCTGTGTGTAGATGCTGACTGATCACATGTGCAATGGAATACTTCAGCAGGACAGAAAAAGTCCCCTAACTATTTAAAACAGTTTCGTTTTTGTAGTTCTTCTCTTTCTCGGCCTTTCTCTGCTTAGGGTGTTTATCCTTTGGGTTAGATTGACTGTTCTTTTTTTTTAATCTATCATTATTGGCTTTTTGGGGGGGTTGTTCAGTTTGTTCTTCTGCTTCTTCTTTCTGAAAACTACAAAATGCTCAACTACCCCTTTTTTAAAAATACACTCGGTGCCCATATGTGAGCTATCTTGATTCTTACAATACGCCATTTGAATATTCTTCAGACCATTATTGGTGGCTGCTTTATACTCTAGTTCTGTGGAGCACTGAAAAGACATGCCAGGCAAATCAGTTCTGTAAGCAGTTTTTCCTAGTGTTCTTGGAGCCTACAGAACCAGTTTACTCAAAAGCCACAGGTATATGGGAGTTGGTGTGATATTTGTAGTAAATGTTTTTAAAGTAAATAAGCCAGTATCTTGTGCACAACTTAAGGTGGAAAGAAGTTAAGCCAGAATTTGCAGGGAACTTGAAAACCTCCTGATTTTAAATGCTCAGCTGAAATTTCTAGTAGAAGTTTAATTTCTGAGTGTGTCTGAGTCCTGCCACTGTGACAGGCTCCATTTTAGGGCTGTGGGGTAGCAGCCAGAACCACTGTCTGCTTCTCCTGTGGTTTGCTTTCCGGTGCTGTACATATCCTAAATGGCACTGTGATGGAGGGGTGTGATGGATTGGTGCTTTCAATCCCATATCTAATGGGTATGGAGTCTATCTCATCAGGATCCAGCTACATGTTCAGAATGAGAAAACATTATGTTTTATTATGAAATGGAAAAGTCTTTGTGGATAAAGAACAGAAGTTGAAAGCTCAAGTCCTGGCTTTCTTTTTTTTCCCCTGGTTTTACCACACCTGTGTGATTTACAACTTCCTTGTCTTCTCTGTCTTTCAATTGTCACTCTTAAAAAATAGGCATAATATCTTCTGTCAACATCCTTCAGGGAGATAATATTCATCAGAATCCACATATTACCACCCAGATTCCCAGCTGAGAGGAAAGGAGAGATATGAAACCCGATGGATTGTCAGCCTCCAAACTCTGAGCCAGATTTCTTTCTGGTTTGGAGTTAGAAATGAGAATTCAGCTTTCAAAACTAGCATCATTCTTTGGTGCTTTTTGCAAGGAGTGGGCACTTGAGAAAGCTGGTATTTTTAAAAATGGTGTTGCTGAATAAAACTGATTCGTTTTATTTATTTTTTTAATATGCAAACGCATGCATGCTAAATATTTGGCTTTACAGTACAGCTGCAGAGATGAGCACTCCTCCCTGATATCTGACTCCGTGAAAGAAGTGAGAGGGAGAGGAACAGGGAAAGGATAAAAGTCATCTCTTCAGCTGCTGAAGAGCCAGGATAGTTGCCTATCTGTGGTCACAGAGGTCGATCACACAGGCTTTGATGGTGATCCATGGATAGCTCAAGGAATGTCTCTAAACTGGGATATGTATTTTCTCCTGTACATAACAAGAAAGGAGCAGAAACCTTGTTTTCCAAAATCCTATACTTATTTCAATTCTTGCTTGCTTTATGTTGCAGGTGTTTTTCCAGGTCGGATCACCTC
The DNA here is from genome assembly GCF_963513975.1 of Fringilla coelebs. NCBI lineage: Eukaryota > Metazoa > Chordata > Aves > Passeriformes > Fringillidae > Fringilla > Fringilla coelebs. The sequence continues at coordinate 26,015,087 of NC_140035.1, read as the reverse complement.
GCCCTCCACATGAAGAGACACATCTAAATATCAGTCAGCTTGGCATGGATGTCATCTGGGCTAAGTGTTGTGAGGTGAAAGTGGAACTCAAGTTACAACGTGCTACCTTACAGGAGAAGAGAACTTGATCCCGTGTAATCCTCTGTAGAGGGACCACATGCTCACAGTGTCATGCTCCCAGTTACACTTCAGTACCTACATCGGTTCTTTTATGCCTTGCCCCAGCTGGATGGGAGAAGATGCAGGCGAGGAAATGGTATAGAGGTGAAGTCAGTGAAAAAGAACAATTACTTGCAGTACTTCATCCCTCTTGGATTTGTTTCCTGTTTTTGCCAGTGGAAATCAAAGAAAACAGAGGAGGCTTCCCTGCAGGTGGACGGCAGTAAGAGGGGCTTATCTAACTTGCTTCTCAGTGCAACTCAGTAGAAGAATATGTCGTCTTGAAGTTGCATATTTGTAGCACTAACTTTCTTTTTAAATAGATGGGGGGAAAACAATGACCTAGAAAACCAAATCCCAGTTTGGTAGCCAAAATTAACCTCTTGGTTTTTTTGTTCTTTCTCTGAGAATTCCTAATTTTCAGTGCATCAGACTTCTCACAGACACTTTTACCTGTCTTGGTTTTGGTTCTTCTTCCCAGAACTGAGCTGTTGAGATCCTTTTAAGTCAATACCAGTGGCCTTAATGGCAGTAGACTGTGGAGTGACACTTGTGACACAAACATCCTCTTTTTGGCCTGAGTTTATGTAAACTTCATGGAGGATTATATTTTTGTTGGTTGTTTTAATTTTTTTTTTGGCTATTGCACAACATATGCACTAGGGACTCTGGAAGCTGCTGCCACGATGGCTAAGTAGCCAAGGGATAAACCCCTGAGATACAGCACCTAATATCTCTGTAAGCCTCACCTTATTGCCATAGCTAGGACTTCTTGTTTATTTTTTGAACAAAAAACTTTAAAAGCTTGTTTGGAAGCTTAAACCTTTTTTCTCTTTTCTCCACAAACAAGTGATCTTCAGAACTCCTTGTCTTCTCCTGGATATCAGTCTGGGACTGGCCACACAGGCATGACTACAGGATTCCTTCCACATCATGTGAGCAGATTAGCCACAACCCACGGTGATTTAGTGGTGAATTATGTTGCTTTTTCTTGCAGTTCTTCTATTAACCAATTTAAAACATTAGCCTTTTGTTTCTGTAAAGAGCACCTGCAGACGTTTTAATTTAAACCTGGTTGTTGAGCATCTTACACACAAAAACAACCCCCAAGCCAAAAATCCTACTCCAGTCTCTGAGTAGGAAATCAAGAACCTCTTCCAAGTACAATGGCTTCATTCAGCATTAGCCCGTTAAAGAAAATATCAAAGTCCTGCTTTTCTGTTCATCAAGTTGATGCTGTAGCCCACTCCTATATGAAAAAATGTAACCATGTGAGCGGTGAAGGAAGGGATTGGATTTTACATACAGCAGTGAGGCATTTCCAAATGATTGGTCCAAAGTATTACTAACCTAGAGGTCCATTTTGGCCTACGGTGTGAATCATCAAGGAGAAGTGGAGGTCTCATGCTCACCCTTCCGTCATATGAAAATTTGATTTCTTTGGCTCAAAGAATTAAAGTCTTCATTACAAAAGGAAAAAAAAAAGTCTTCATTACAAAAGGAAAATAAAAAACCCTAAAAAATGTATTGCCATAACTTGTATTTGAACCTATTTGGCACTGGCCCTGACTCCAAAGACTGCATTTAGGACCATGAAAATGGCCTATGCAAGCAGGCAGGCAGTCATTAGGTTGTATATTTTGTATATTCTTGGACCATCCCTACAAGATGTGTCTAGAAATGAAACAAAATAGCGCGTGGTCCACAAATGGTTGCTGCTCTTTTATAATGTATTAGCCAACTGCCCTTCTTTGACTGTTTTGACTCATTGACTGTTAAATATTTCCCTTACTTTATGTTTTGGGAGGTAAAATTGTACTCTAAGGGGAAAAAAGAGCAAACAAGAAACTCAATAGATGTTTTTAAGAGCCGTCACCAGGATCCTTGGCACTTGAATTCTCAGCATTTTGCAACCTTTGGTTCCAGTGAGAGATTGAATTTATTCAAAAGATGCTGGTTTTCCTCACAGTTTTCACAAAACACTGTGACTGTCAACTGAACACTTTGGGGACAGGGGGGAAATACGATGTCTGGCCCATATGGCATGAAATATGGACCAAAATCTAACCATCTTTTAGGGGCAATGATGTAATATTCATGATAAGAGCATGAGAGAGAGTGAAAGAAAGTCAGAAAGAAAGAGAGAGAGAAGAAAAAATTGAATTTATTCCAAAGATTTAAAACTAACTATACTCTATATGTGTATATATATATGCTTATATATATATATATGTATACATTTTAAAATTGCAGAGCACTGCTTGCTGACAATCTCGTATTTCTCTACTTCTGTATTTGCATACTTCTTATGGCCATTCCACCCAGCTGTTTCACTGGGACTGAGGGCCCTAGAATCCAATTTGTGTTGGAACAAATAGAGCATCCTGCCAGATCACAGAATCACAGTGTCCTGAGTTGTAAGGGACCCACAAGGATCATCAAGTCCAACTTCTGGCCCTGCGCAGGACATCCCAAGAATCCCACCATGTGCCTGAGTGTGTTGTCCAAATGCTCCTTGAGCTCTGGCTGGCTTGGGGCTGTGACCACTTCCCTGGGGAGCCTTTTCCAGTGTCTGACCACCTTCTGGGTGAAGAACTTTTTCCTAATGTCCAGCCTGAACCTCCCCTGACACAGCTTCATCCCATTCCCTTGGATCCTGTCGCTGGTCACCAGAGAGCAGAGATTGGTGCTGCCCCTCTGCTGCCCCTCAGGAAGATGTCTAATGGGAACTGAAACCTCAGCTGTGTGGAACTGTAGAGCATCCAGTGAGTGCATTAGATTAAAAAAAGTATAAGAGAATCCTAGAATTTCTTTACTGTAGTGTCCTAAAATTTATGCTCTCAAATTCTCCACTATGGTATTCATTGGCTGTGAACCTGCATAAATATCCTCCTTTGCTCTCTGAACACACCTGCCTTTAGGTGTGCTATCAGTGGTATACAAACCTTAATCATTAAGTGATGGTTTAAACACCAGACTCTATTTAAATTGGAAAAAGTCAAGCAAGACTGTTTTTTAGTTCCAGTTGTCATTTATGGTGTTTTTTGGCATCTTATTTAAATATACCAGAACAAGGGCCCCAAGGAAAAAAAATGCTGAAATATATCTTTACATTGTTCAAAAGGCGGGCCTACATCTAAATCCTACATCCAAATAGCTTAAAAAACATAGAAGAAAGCGGGGGGTAAAAGGCAGGTTTCAAATTTCTCAGGCTTTGTAGCAGGTCTTGAACTCTGAAGCCAAAATTTGAGCTTTGAAACCACCTCTTATGTTTGAAAAGGGTGATATTTTTCAGCTGTATATATGGTGTACCCAGTCAATCTCTTGACTTCAGTTTTTGGGTGCTCATATGCAAGTGTCGTAGTCATTACTAAAATTTTGAACCATAACTTTGGTATTTTATAGAAGGAGTCTCCATTTTGGAAAGGCATAATTAGTGACACATTCCAGGATTGTTTTTTTTTTTTTACAATGACAAATTTTGTTTCTTTGCGGATATTTTAAGCTGTGCACTTCAAACTTGTGTAGTCTGTTATAGTTAGTTCCTTTTTGGGCCTGTGTTTCCTTGCTAAAGTTGTACAGTTGTTCTCTCTCTGTAAATTATGACTAGAATCAGACTAAAGGGGAAAGGCTCTGTGTAAGGCTTCTTGAAAGCAAACCCATAAATTTGGTGACAGTTGAGGACAGTTATCCAGGTGTAGAAAGGAGAAGCTTTACCTTGTTTCCTTCAATGTAAGATTTATGCCTATTTGTAAAAGAGAAGCCATTATAAGAAAACCAGATAGTTTTTCCAAGGTTATGGAACTATAGGATGAAAACAGATTGAGCTAAAAGTCTCACAAAATAGTGTACACAGAGGAAGCAACTAAAATAAATGTTTTTGTGGTTAGCTAAATAATATTTTGGATCAGAACAGTCAATCATAGAATGATGCATGTGGAAACGGGCCTCCAGAATCCGCTTTAGCCAACCTCCAACATGAGCTGATTGCTCATGACTGTATCCAGCTGAGTTTTAAATATCCTCAACCAGGGAAATTCTGCAATCTCTCTGTCCAAGCTTCTCCAATATTTAACCACTTTCATGGTAAAAAAAAAAAATAGTTCCAAAAATCCGTGTGTCAAGTAGGAATTTTTCATGTTCAAGCCTGTTTTCATGCCTCTTCCACTGTGCACCTCCAAGAAGAGTCTGGCTTCTTCTCTGGTCTTGGTTAGGTATTTGGAGATAGCAATAAGAGCTACACTTACCCTTCTCTTCCTAAGGTTGAATCGTGTCTCTCAGCCTCTCTTCATCCATCATGTGTTCCAGTACCTTCGTGGTGAATCTCTGCTAGACTTGCTCCCATATGTCAATCAGTTTTGTGACTGGGGAGACCAAGACAGAATATTCCTGGACAAGATGTGCTTTGTATGTGACAGTGTTGATAAAATATATTCATTCTGGACTTTTCTATTATCTGAGACAACTTAAAGTCAAGATTCTATTTTGAAAACTGACTAATAAAAAATAATTTAGGAAGCACTGTTATAAATAGTTTTCTAATCAAATTTGCCAAATCTGTGCATAAAAATATGCTTTTAAAAATATACTTCTGTACCACCAGCTTGAGCCCTGGCTAGCAAAATTTGGTTTTTTTTGACATGATCATTGATGGTTCACTTTGAACTAAAAAATGTGTTCTTTCATTTGCACTGTATCAAATATGAAGACACATGATGCTGTATTTTAGTCACTTCTTACACTAAAACTGCACTTCAGTGCATCTTTGTTCTGTTTGGTTTTCCCCTTAGGAGATAAAGAGCAACATAAAATATCAGATATATTTTATAGAGGTTGGTCTAAAAGTGGATGGCAGAATCCAGAGCATTTTTCATTATCTCTGAGTCATTCTTTTTCAGTAGCTAGTACTCAGTCTAGACAATTACATTACCTGGCTAAACTAGCAACTGAAGTGAAATTCTAGATTCTTTCAGTGTCTTGGACGAGGCCCTGAGCAGTCTGATCTCATTAAACAAAGGGTTGAATGTTGGATTTGGTGACCTCCAGAAGTACCTTACAATATAAATTTTTCTGTGTTTCTATGATTCATTTCACAGCTTTTACTTATGAAATGTTTTCTGGTTTTATTTCTTCATAGTCTTCTGCTGATGAAGCAGACTGTAGGGCAGATCTGTAGGTTTTTTCTGTAATTCTGAGAGTTTCATCCTTGTTAAACTTTATAACGTTTCTTCATGAGGGAGACCTAGAGAGGAAGAAATCTTAAAAGAGCCCAAACCCTTAGCAAACCAGTTTAAAGCAATATCATACCTTGATATGTGTCACAGCCAGATATTATGGAAACAAGTTTGCTAGACTGGAAGACCCATGTGATATCTCAGAAATGGTTTCCAGGATCTGAAATCTAAGCCAACATATTTCTACAAAGGTGAACATTTTTTTTCCATTCATTCCTATTTTTCTCAGACTTTTTGGAATTACTATTTTTCTTGGGGTAGCACATTTTCACTTAATGTATGGGAAGCAGTGACCAATCACAGACAGGGAAGAAGAATCTGAAATGCAAGAAGATCCCTCAGTCCTTGCTTTCAGAAGTGTTTTAACTTCAGGCATAAAAAAGTAACTAATCACTAGGATGTATAGCTAAAATGGAGTTGGTCAATATGATTGTTGCAGTGACTGAATATATCTTAGTTATGACCTTTATCTGATATCTATAGAATCAGGCTTTCTCCCTCATTTTTATCTGACCCTAAACAATTTGGGGTTTGTATCTAATATAAAGGTTGCTCCTCTTATTTAATACATTTTATTTGTCTGTATACAGAAGAGGTGGTAATTGGTACTTTTGGCAAAGCTGATGAAGTCCAACTTCCTTAAGTGTTTCCCTTCCTCTTCTGTTAATATATGTCAGAATCTTTAAATTAAAAAAAAAAAAAGGAAAATTTTGTAAATAATTTAATGTTACAAGGCCAGCACTCAGTGGATCAAGGGCTTTTACTCTTGATTTCATTCAGGACTTGGCACATTCTGTCATTCCATCCAGTAAGACTGTTTTTGAGCTTTCATATCCTGGGCGATGCTCTAACCCAGAACTTCTAAACTACTTTTTGCTGATTTCAGATAGAATTGCACATGTAAAGATATCTACATACCAAGAAAGAAAAACAATGCTTGACAGTAACTATTTAACTTTGTCTTGAAAAAGAGAAATATTTTTCTCTCAACCTTGACAAGTCTTGCCTGTCTTTCATTAGCATTTAAACTACACTTTCATGAATGATCTTTTCCAGATCAAGCTTGGATATTTTTCTTCCTTTTGTCATGCTTGAGCCTCTTTTTATTATTAGTTTAGGGATGACTACTGCAGTCTTTCTCCTCCACAGCTCTGCACAGGCTTCAGTGGCAAGATTTAGCATTGTAAGAACTGTAGGATCTGGCCTACCAGGTACTAAGGTCTGTGTTGTAAAGCTGAGAATTTCCTCCTCCCTTAGAGTCGTCCCTTAGAGGAAGAAGTCTTGAGAATACTTGTGCTATATAAGTTATATATATAATGATATAGTTGTATATATAAATTATATACATAAAAATGTTGAGATGGGGAGTAGACTGCCTTTATCACCTCAAGAATGAGTTTCCCTACCTGAAAACTTTCAAATGCAGGCGTCATTTTAGAAACAGGGTTTTATAGTTTTCCTTAATGCTTGTTGATGGCATTTTTGGTGTAATAATTGAAGTTGGAATCTGTGATTTTCAAACTGAAAGCTTTGATGACTTTTTTTTTAAGTGCTTTGGTCCTAACTTCTATATACTGCCAGAAAACAGGTTCTCCACCCTGTCTCTGTGTCTCTGTGTGGGTGTGGATGTACAAGAGTATACTGTATATACCTACACAGAAGAGCAAACTGAGCTACTGACTTACAGTTTGTAGTAGCCAACTGTGCCTATTGCTTTCATTTAAGGAGGGCACTTGCTGTTGCCACTGCATTTTAGGAATCATGTCAGCTTCTGTAGGAAAGTTTTCAACAGTGCTGGGAAATACATGTTGCTGTGTACTGTGAATGAGTAGGCTGCAAATTTGGGGATTGGGAGGGGAGGTGGGAAGGGAGGGGGATGAGGGCTTCGCATGTACACACTAAAGGGAACTAGAATGGACAGAAACATGGGAATTTTAGCCTTTATTGTTGGGCTCTCGGGGAAATGAAAAGCTAACATGCAGTCCCTGGAAGGCCTGAATGGCTGAAGGGCTGATCTTTATGTTTTGCAACATATGTTTTACCCATCACTCTGTATTTAAATCCCCAGACCTGTCAGATTCTGGAAGTAGATCAAAACACTGGTTTAAACACTACTTTGTTACCAAGGCCATGTCTCTACCAGGGAAGCTGTCCTACATTAAAATCAGTCTAGCTAAATCACTTTGTAGCTGCACCTGTTATGTGATTGCCTGGATCAAGTTTGCATTGGCATCCTATGCAGTTAAGCTGAAGTGTAAGAAATGCTTCAACTAATTAAGATACCTCTACAGGAAGGTTCTTGCACCAGTTTAAGTACCTGGTTTTGAAATCACTGCATATAAACCATAAGAGCTTTTCTCTTAGAAACAAGGCCTTAGTTTGGCATGTCTGCTCATCTAGTTGAAAAAATAATAATGCAGGCTGAGATTGTGTTTTATTTTTTTTTTGCTTTTCAAAGTGACCTGTTTTCCCTTTTGTTCTTTGAAACTTTTCTTGCTCTCTACCACACATTAGGTTTTTGTTTGGGGAATTTTTGTTTAACAACAAAAACAACAACAACATGTATGAATGCTCCCTATTAAAAAAAAAACCAAAAAAAAAAACAAAAATGAAAACAAAAAAAACAAACAACATTGCTTGAAGGACTTTCATTTTGCACTATAATTTTTCTTTTACCAGATGTGTCTGACAAGTGCATTTCGGAGATGCCCTCGGTCACGTTCTCTCAGGCCTACTCTGGTATTTCTAATATATCACAGAAGTACCCAATCTTGTAGCCCTCAGTTCTGCCTTTTTTTGACATTTTATTTTTTTTAAGCTTTTTATATATATATATATATATATATAAATATATTACTTTGTCAGTTTTTTTGCTGTACAAAAAGTCTTAAGATTTAAAAATATTATTTGTATTATATGATGGTGGTATGTTAATGTTACAAAATTATTAATGAAGAAAAAATTTATTTTTGTTACTGGTCTGTTTCATAATTCTTTTTTAAATTGGTATATTGTAAGATATCTATGCAAAAATGTTATGTGACGCATTTTTATTTAAGAATGTAATATGTGTAATAAACTGTAGAATGTGTTTGGCCCAACAGTGTTTAGTGTGCCTTGTACATTATTTCTTTATGAAAACTTCTGGGAAGAGTGAAATGGCTTTTGGAGTTAAGGCTATGGTCCTGTAAACAGTTATTGACATAAAAATACAACTTCTAAGTGTGCTTTAGCCCATTAGAATAATATTTCTGGAATTAAATAATTTATTTTTAATGTATTTTGTAGCAGTTCAAGTGTTGCTTACATTCATGCTGCTTCACATGTTGCTTTTGGAAAAGATGCTCAGGAAGGAAGTTCTTGTTCATAAAAGCTGACCGAATTTGGCTTGTAATCCTGCTTCTTTTGGAGTCAGTGATTTCTGTTATTTGATAGTTTACACTTGTTGAAGATTTCAGCCAGTATTATTTTTGTAAAAGACACAGAGAACAGTTGTGTTTTACTTTTCATGCTTAGCGTTACAACATATGTCAGTCAGTGGTCAAAACAGGTCTAGACTTTAAGGCTCCTGAGAGCTTGTGCTGTGCTCTGGTCCGTGTGTCAGGCTGTCTCACAGGAGTACAGCCTCTTTCCCCGCCTCAGTCATTTAGTCTCCCTTGTTAATGTCTGCAAAATTGCAAGCACAATTGAATCCACCTGGATGCTCAAGCACTAAAAACGTATTTAGGCAGTAAAACCAGTTATTTTGAGCACAATTACTTTGCAGTGTCATGACATAAAATGAAATTACTTTTTCAAGACAGGCCAATATCCCTTTAGGTTTTTGCTGCCTTGTGCTCACACACTGCAGCAATCTCAGTGGGCATTGCAGCAGGACATTCTGTAGGGCCCATCTGATGCCAGCTGGCTGAGTTTCATTTCTGGGACAACATGCCTCACTTGCCCTGTTGGGGAACCTGCTAGGATTGTTTATGTCAGACAGACAGAGGGTAGGATTCCCCTCCTGACATCTGTATCTAGAAGTCAGATGATCACTCTAGCCTGCCCATTTATACTCCCTCTGTAGCTAATGAAGAGAGACATATCCAGAGGTAACTCACTCCAGGGGATGAGTTGAAGGCAAAAGGAACTGGGGTGTTGTTAAGAATTTCTGAAAAACCGTATGTTCAAGTTGGAAGACAGTGAAGAAGTGATGCCCATGGCTGCTTTGGTTGCTCAGGTTGTACCAGGTGTTTAATGAGGGATGTAATTTGTAGTGTTTGGGTGTATGTTAATAAACAGTTCTTGAGCGCTGAAAAAGGGCTCAGCACCCGTCCAAATTTTGGGCTTATGTTACAAATGGTCAAAACTGGATCGTGTTCAGTGAAACTGTGGCATCCTGGTGTCACAGAGTTTGAGTGATTGAGAAGTTGTCATAACTGAAAGAAATTATCTCTTTGTTGTGGATGTAGGTATGAATGGAGTTATGTTTGACAGAATTATTTCTGCAAATAGAATTTTCACATTATAACTTTCTTCTTGTAAAGACAAGGTCAAGGTTCCTTTACTTTCTCTCTTCCTTGAAAACTTCTGGAAGCTTTTAGCATCTCACCTACCTTGATTTGTCTGACAGTTGCATATGTCTGTACATCTAGACAAAAATACTTCTAGTGTAATTTAGTCCTTTGCTCTCCACCTGTGAGAGGGACATCCAAAGACCTTTTGAAGGGCAGCACTGCATGAAACCCAGCTGGAGGGATGATTATCAATTACAGGTAAGCATTTAACCTGGTTGTTTTTCAGGAACTTTCAGAAAATACGATGCTTTGCTATCAAACACGTCCTCTTAGAAGCAAGTAGGTTATTAATCTGCAGGAGTAGCTGTCAGACACTTCCCTGGGCTGGAGGCCAGGAAAAGGACAGAAAGGGAATAAACTCCTCTTTGAAATTTTTCAGTAACATACAGTCACCCATTTTGGGAAACTCTTGCTGATGAGTACAGAGTTTTCTGAGGAAAGAAAAATTCATTTACTTCTAGGGTTAAACTGTATTTGAGCCTTCTGATGAGCCCATCTGATGCAAACTTAGCATGGCTTTTCAGACAAAGAGTCATAGAATAGGTTGGGCTGAAAGGGACCTTAAAGATCACCTGGTTCCAATCCCCCTGCCGTGGGAGAGGATGTCACCCACCAGGTCACGTTACTCAGAGCCCCATCCAGCCTGTCTTGAACACTGCCAGGGATGGGGCATCCAGACCTCCCAGGGCAACCTGTTCCAGTGCCTCACCACCCTCTGAGTAAAGAATTTCTTCCTAATACCTCATCTAAGCCTGCTCAGTTTTAGTTTGAAACCATTACTGCTTGACCCATCACTATCTGCCCGTATGAAAAGTCCCACCATGCTTTTTATGAGCCCTTTAAGGTACTAAAAGGCTGCAGTGAGGTCTCCCCCAAAGCCTTTTCTTTTCCATGCTGAAAAACCCCAGGTCTCTCAGGTTTTTCTCCCCTCTTTTATTTTTTTAAATTTTAAAAAAATTATTATTTTTATTTTTGACTTTACTTTGACTTTTTTCCTAATGAGTGTAAACAAGGAGAGAAACATTAAATGTGAATGAAAGCAAAGGTGTGCCACCAGAATAATGTTATTTTACCTCTTTTTAGAAATATTTGTAATTTTTCTGAGTTTAATTGGCTTTTTAAGATGTCAGTTTTGATATGAAATAAACAGTTTTTCATCAACAGTTACTGACCACCTGGCTGGAAATCTTTCCAAAGGTCCAGTCACAGGCCATATCTACTGGCTGAGAGCTCAAGTGCCTCATCATGTGCCTCTGTGGTACTGAGAGCTAACAAAGGTCATTGGAACAATTACTTCCAAGGGCCTTCTGTGTCCATGGCTTGTCCATGGACTTCACTTTTCTGGAAATCTCTTGTCTGAAATCATAACAGCCACTTCCTCTTTTCACAGAGCCTTCCTCATGTACCCCTGTGCATGGGTTCAGATTCATTATCTGCTTCTGTTCTCTCAGTTTAATGTTCGCTGATGAGAGGCAATAAAACTGAACAAGACAAAGATGCTGCAGCTAATTAGTCTTGAGGCTAAAATTCTTCAGGGCTTTGAATACTCTTCCAAACTCAGTCAAATTCACCTTTATCTGCTGAATTTCTGCTGGGCTTTTTGGAGGTGCAGACTGAACAAAAGTACCTCAAACATGTAGAACAAGAATTCAGCTTGAGATTCCCAAGTAACATAGAGTGTGGGAACAGGGAAGCAGTTCCATTCTGAGCAAATGTTTGCCTTCTGGTTTGAAGATCTTATCTAGTGTTTCTAATTTACTGAGGTAATCAGGAGGCCCTTCTCCTCTCAGGATTCAGTCTAGCTGATGTCATGAAACCTAGGACCAGTACTAAGCCCACAAATAAAGAGAAATGTGGTTGAGTGATGATACCATTTAAAAAGCATTTTGGAATACTAAGGAAGTATCTTTGAGAAATGGGAACTTTCCTGCCCTTCAACAAAAGCTTCTTACCCTTGCAAAATAAATACCTAAAATTCAGCAATGTTAACCTTGGCCTTCTCAGGTAAACATTTTGGTCCCAAAAATAAATGTTACTTTCCACCTCTTTCCTGTGACCCTGAAGTATTGTGGCTGGCTTATGGTGCAGAAGGAGCTGCTAGAAAGAAGATAGTCTGTAATAGGAAGGAGGGCAGAGCCCTCATGATCAAAGAACAACACCTGGTGCTCTGGGAAACAGTGGAAGCTGTAACCTAAATGCGGTTTGTGAGCTGTGGCACAGAACGGAAGGACTCGGCTCCAGATCTTTGTCTCCATGCAAAGTCACGTAAGGAGCAGTCAGGCATCCCCTCAAACACCTGCCATGCCAGGTAATGGTAATTAATAAACCCTAACTCTTTACATTCTGTTTTTATTTTCTGACGCTTATCTTGCAAGGATTTCCCCAAACTGTCTCAGCCCACTCCTCATTTCTCTCCGTTTCCATATTTTCATGCTGCCAGAGGGCAGTTTCCCTTCCCAGCCCTGCGGGGCCCTCAGGGCCTCACGGCCGGGCCTGCGGGAGCCGGGCCCTCAGAATGGCGCCTGTCTGCCCTCGGGTGTCCTGGCACAGCCCGCCTGTCCCTCGGGCTCCTGTTGGCATCGCCTGCTCAGGGCCTCAGCAACTGCAAGTGGTGCCATCGGCTGAGGTGGAGGAGAAGCCATCCACTGAGGTGGAGGAGAAGCCGAGGATGACACGTCCTCCCGTCAGGTGGGTCCTTTCCCGGCACACGGAAGCCATGCTGCCCTCTCCCTGCATAGTGATTCTGTCACCCCTCTTCTGCCACCCCTTTCCTCAGTCTTTTGGGGTCCCCCCTTGAAAAGCTGTCCAGGCTTTCTGTAGAGCCAGGAGGGGGTTTATTCTCACCAAAGTACAAAATGTAACCAAAGAATTATAAAATGCTGCTGTGTTCTTTGTGGTGGGCATTGCTATTACCTAGTCCGCTTTTCTATTGGCACTCCTGATGCTGTGTGCCTGCTCTCCTGAGCCATGGTATGGATGGAACTCAGCCACCTAGGCATCCACAAGTCACATTTTCATTAGTAAACTCAACACAGAGCCATAGTCTGGTTGTCACTACTGTTAAATTGTTGGTATGGCCCTGTCAGACAAACCCCTGCAGCCCGGCCTGGGTGGGACTGAGGGCCAGTGGGTGCTCAAAGGCAGAGACATGGGTGTTGTTTTAGGAGATTGTGTGGAGAAAGAGAAGAGATGCCAAGCATCTCCAGCTGTGCAAGGAGATACAAACCTATTAGGAACCAGACTGGCATGTATTTTGTGTGCTGGCAACTGTCAGAGTGAGCAGCTAGTCCCTATCAGCATCATCAGTGCTTTCTGTGTGAACCCACATACGTACATATGTATTTATACGCATGTGCACACACAGCTACTTAGGATTATGAAAGCTTTTATGTTCCCTCCTTACCTTTCTGGTGGTACCACAGTCTTTAAGAACATTTTCCTACCCCACCCCTATAGTTAAGCAATGTCAGAGAGGAGAGGATCTCTCCTCTTCTGAGTGTAATACAAGTGTGGTGTTAGGAAGCCCTGTGTGTCAATCCAGATACTCCTGTGCCTCTGTAAACCTGTCACTTTGGTCCAAATTCCCAGTAGAATTCAATACATACATATTTTTATTAGTATTTGGAGTCTTTAGCCTCTCATTAACTTCCTAAACCAGGGATGACAGCATTCTTCTACCAGACAGGGGTACCTGCACTGAAGAAATTATCCAATTCCAAAGACACAGAGGCTACAGTCTGATTTCCCTGGTCTCACCTGTCTGCTAATCTGTTTACAACACCACGTCCTTCCTGGTTTGTATTGCCTTCAATCAAGGTGTATCCTGTTAAACACCAAGTTCTCCTTAGCTGACTGCCAAAGCGCCCCAGCGATAGCTTCAGTGGCAGCACCAGGTAGGTGAACTACTGTAGGCACACAGTTTGTGGTGACTGGGAGTGGGGCTGTGGCCAAGCCTCATCCCCAGTGGGTACAGCTGTGTAGGTCAGGAGAGCAGCATTGACAGCAATGAGCCACGGAGTGTGCAGGTGCACTGACCAACCACCAAAGGGAACAGAGGGCACACAGGTGCAATGCATTAACATGAGGGGTGTAAAAGGTTAGGCTAAAGAACAAGGAGGGCCCATGTTACTCTGTATGGGTAGATGCTTGCAGCCTTCTGAAGTGGTGTGGGGTTACTGTGTATGGGCAGATACCTGAAGCTTTCTGAAGTGGTGTGGTGTTACTATGTATGGGTTGAAGCTTCCTGAAATTGCATGGTGATACTCTGTGCATCGTGGCTGTCTCAACTCTGGTATATGCTGGTGGCAAACAACCAATATTGTAGGCAAAAGTATGGCTTGCTATGGTTCTCCCCCTTCCCTGCCTTGTCTTCTCTGCTGTGTTTTTTGCTGGAATTGTGTAATATGTCACTCAGGGGCTGTGTGTAACCTGGGAAGGGCCAAGCATGTGCTTGTGAGCTGGATGAGCTCTCTGTCTCAGTCAAGCTTACTTCTTATCATGCAAAGACACATAAATATTAGGGTACATATGTGTTCAGTCTTGGTTGAGGCTATGCTGCTGTGATACTGATATGTATTTTGTGATGCCAGTGCACCTCTGTTCAATCATCTGCAAAGGAAGCAGTGCTAAGAATTCTCTGTCAAAGGTGGCTGTGCAGATCAAACATTTTGAGGACAGGGCAAATAATACTAATATTTTTTTTTGTTGTTATTTGGTAGAAAGAAGATTTTTTTGCTGTATCTTTGAATCTCTATTGCCATAAAAGAGAAAAAAAGTACCATGGCTATGTAACACACTGTGAGTTAATACTCTATGAGCCACCTAAGAAAAAAAGAGGGCCTGTATGGAAGAGACTGTGTGTGATACATCTTTGGGAGTGCTTAAGGGCATCAGTGCAAACTCCAGTCTCTTCCTTTTTTGAAAAATTGTAAGGGTGCAGGTGTTAAAGTTTGTGGTCCATATATATTTAATGAAAGAAACAGAACATTAGGGTATTTAGGTAGCAGTTATCCAATCTGATGTTTATGGAAAGAAAGATTGTTTTCAAAGAGATGAAGATAGTAAGTTCCAATGTGGCTGAGCACATAGATTTTTATGAATCACTCTTCAGGGCTGAATACAGTAAGAAATTTCTTTTTCTGAAAAGTCATCTCCAGCCTGTTGTCTGAACTACAGACCACTAAAGCTACTAGGTGGGTTTTCAACTTAAGTAGCACTTAAACTGCAACCTTATTCTTAGTTGTGAGTATGGAGATCTTCTGATTCATACAGAACTTTTTGTATTTTGCCATAAAACAAAAAAAGATTAATTTTTTTTTAAGGACACCAACAAAAGTGCTAAAAGATAGGCAGCATAGTTTTAATAATTCTTTTGGCGTCCATTCTTTTTGCCCCATAAGTAGCAGGCTCCTGCTGTGGTTCTGCTCTTCCACATAGTTCTGATTTTAATAACAGGAGGAGGTATATAGAGAACATAACATTTTCTGAAGGGGACCAGTCCATGCCTTAGCATTACAAATGTAGCAAATTAACAGCCTTCTCCAAGAACTGCTCCCTGGTCTGATGGCAGCCCAAAGTGCTTTATTTGCTACAAAACCATAGTTTATGAGCAATGTGCTGGTCAGATGTTTCATGTACATTCATTTCAGTGATGGCAGTAGCAATGGAGACATTTTCCAACCTCTACACAGACCTTTTCTTTCCATTTATATTTTTTAAATGAATTATCAGTTCATCTCACTTATTTTTTTCCTCATCTAACTGTCCCCTGCCCCTTCTGCACCCGTTAAGCTGTGTGAAGTCTTTCCAGCAAGACCTAAAAGCATGTGATATCCTCTTGGATTCATGTTTCATGTGGAATCTCAAGCTGAGAGAGGCCTCAGGATAGGGCCCTTACTGACAGGGGGGTGGTAAGGCAGTCAGGATTGTGTAGGCGTGCAGAAGTGAGGAACCAGGCCTGCTCAATATGTTTTTAATGAAACTAATAAATACAGCCATTGAATGAATAGAGCTGATTGACATGGGGAGTTCCTGGCTCTCCCCTTCCATCTGCAGCCTTTTCAGTAGCAGAACAGAATAAAGAAGTTTAAAAGGAAACTGGGACATGTATTTTCAAAGAAATTTTATACAAAATTGAAGCAAAATCCTGGATAAAAGAAAAATTGTTCTTTTGCTACAAAAAGCCTAGTAAGGTTTTTTTTCTATGTTCTTTCCACAGAAAAGAGTCAAACCCTCTCTTGCAGTTTCCAGTGAGCCAATGGAAGGTTCAGTAATGGAATAGCTGAAAAAAAATTCAAAGTAGAAATTGTTTTTCATTATCTTTTTCCTGACATGGAAAAATTGCTAGGAAAAATCAGCTGTCCCATTGCTTAAAAAAAAAATTAAAAAGGAGGAAAAAAAAAAAGAGCTTTTGAGCTCTGAAACGTCTTGATGATAAATAGGGGCATTTCCAAGGGAAAATGCAGCCCTTGTCTAATTATGGAAAGGGGTTTGTGGCCACACAGCTCTGATCTCATTGCAGCATGCAGGATCAGGCAGTGAATTGTCAGCACTGGGTAGGATGTGAGTAGTCATGTCTTTGGGTAAGAGAGTGCCTCCATTTCCACATATCTTCCCCCCATTAGCATCTTAACTCTGTGTCCAGTTCTAAAAGGTGGGAGCAGGGATGATGGATGACATTGAGGATAACTAAACTGAAATCACAGTGGTATATTCTGAAGCAGGGAGCTAAGCAGAGGAGTTGTGTCAAAATAGGTAGATGGCAAAAAATAATACCACAAGCATTCCACAAGCTTAAAAATAACAGGTGAAGGCAGAGTGTATGACCATGGAAGGAGAACTTGGTGTTCCTGAAGAATGAGGGAGTTCAAAAATACAAGGGAATATTGTAACACTATAATCTCTGGAGTGAGGACATGTTAGGTCATGGAGTGAAGGGTAGGAAGAGGACTCTGCAGCTGTCAGATCCTTCTACATAGATAAGATTGTAGTAGATGAATAAAACCAGATAGTAAAATATCTATTAATGGCTGACGAGAAACATCTGGAGTTAGGAGTAAATAAAAGGGACCACAACATTACTGAGCAACCTCCTCTGTGTAAGCAGCATGCCAAAGAGTTGCTTTCAAATATTCATAAAAGAAGAATTTTCTAATGAAAAGTACAAAATCAAATGGAGAAGCTAGTGGATAAGCGATAGAATTGCAGATAAGGATAGTCAGAGCCTTAGGCTGAGCAAGGAAGTTTTTTCTGAGTAACTTATAGTGGTCACAAATAACATACAGTAGGTTTTAAACTCTACATGAAACTCTAATGAGGGCTTCTCTGCCTTCCCATGACGTACCCTAACTTTACACTGAAATATTTTCTAAGATGTTCTTCTTTGTGCTAGTGCTCTTTTTATCTTCCTCACATAAAATTCTTATGACAATAATCCAGCTGTTTTCTTGCTGCTGTGGGTATCTGCAGAAGACTCCCACACCACTCTGTGGTTGATAGACCAGAATGCCTTGATTAAGCATCCTTGAGCTGCTTAATATTTTACCTTGCACCTCCTAAAATGAATGAATTAAATCTGGGAGGTGTAGAAGGCCACTCCACAAAGTCTAAGGTCAAATATTGGACCAGTTCTTTGTAGGAACAGATGTCCAAAAGTAATGTAAAAGTTTAAAAAAAAGGCAAGCCAAACCCCAACCCTGCTTATTCATAATCCCAACAGAGATTATTTGTATTTGAAAATTATTTGGCCAGGGTCTGATGGACAATTTTTATTACATAACTAGGTTAGTCTTGCTGGCTCTCCACTGAATCCCACAAATATCCAACTTAAACTGCAGTAGTTCAGAACAGATTTTCTGCAACTCTCACTTCTCATTCTGGATCCTAAATAAATAGGTGCATGGTGTGCATCACATGAAGTGGGCAGCAAAGCTGATCTCCAACCAGCCAATCAGAAAAGTGTATTTCAGGGTCAAACTTATTGATGTCAATGTAAGATTTGTCTTAACAGTGAAAGTGGATCAGAGTCCACTCTGTTGTGAATGCTTGTGCTCTTGATAGACTATTCTAGGATGAAGTTTTTTGAAGTGCAGGAAAAGGAGTCAGGAAGAAAAGAGTAGTAGTAGCTTGAAAGAACACTTGATTCATTAACCCCCCTTCCCCAGTTCTTACTTCTTCTCTCTGTTCTAGTGAACCATTTATTTAATCACAGAGTGTTCATCAGATGAGTGGTTTTTGCAAACACAGGCACTTAGTTCACTGCTTGTCAGAAATTTGGCTATCAGATCTTGATAGTCTTCAAGGTTTATTACTCCTATGGACAAGCAAGCTGGAAATCTTGTGATAAAATGAATCTTCATGAGTAACCCATATAAAAACATGAGATTATGTTTAAGGAAGTCGCTAGATTCCTTTTAAGTACTGCACGTGAAATACACCCAAAGTGAATCCTCCAGTTAATGAATTACATTTCTAGAATTTTGTTCCCTGGAACTCAGATCCAAAAAGCACCACTACAGCAAATGTGTTTTTGTGGAGATTGGAATCATTGCATTGGCTTTACAGGCAACATACACAGCCTCTAAATGTCTGATTTAGAGAGGAGAGTTTTCTGTTCAAATATTTTTAAAGTATTGGCAATATTTTCCACATTTGCAACATGTGGCAGCATTTTTGCCATTTGCCATCACAAACATTTAAAATTAGATGGGTATTCAAAAGATGTCCCAGAGACTTGGGAAGGAAAAAGTTCTTCATGGCAGTTTTATCTCTTCTTTTCTTTTGTTTTACTTGCAATGTTTGCAACTTTTTGGTGCTAATTTGTGGTTTCAGAAAGT
Organism: Fringilla coelebs; assembly: GCF_963513975.1. NCBI lineage: Eukaryota > Metazoa > Chordata > Aves > Passeriformes > Fringillidae > Fringilla > Fringilla coelebs. The sequence continues at coordinate 25,996,304 of NC_140035.1, read as the reverse complement.
TATGTAATTAATTTATAGAAGATAAACAATTAATTAAAAAGCTGGGTTCAGTCTTATGTGTTCAGTCTTATGTTCAGTCCTTCAGAGAATTTTTAATGTGTCAGAAATAAAAATTCCTGATAAAAAGTTAGGAATATGCTGCTATTTTTATAACTTATTCCACCACCATATAATTTAAATAATTTTCTCCTTGCCCACCCACCATGTTTTGGAAAGAAAACTTTGCACAGTTGCATTTGATCTGACGGGAAAAAGAATAGAGGAAATGTTAATTTTTTAAAAATTAAAAGAAAGGAAAAAAAGGAAAAAGAAAAAGAATGTACAACCACACAAGTATGGAACTACACTGGAGAAGATGTCATCTCCAGTTCCAGAAAAACTTCCTGTTGCTAAAGAGGTGATTAATTGTGCTTGAAGATAAGCACACACTTTTGTGCCTTGCAAAGTCGGGTTTTAGGAGGAAATTGTGTGCTGAGTGAAACATCCTGATCTTATTTCTTGAAATGTCTTCTTGTTTTTGAGATTGACTGTTCTGTCCAATGGGAGAATTGATAATCACAGGGCAAAATCGATCTAGGCTCTGGAGCAACTGATTATCAGCAAGTCAGCTGAAGCATATCCTGCACTGAGGACTAATTGATGGAGTTTTCCAGTTGCTAAGGGAGCTGCTGGAGAAGACTGAAACCCAGCATGTGTATTTTAGACTACACTAGTACTGGGGCAGAAATTGGGAACAGATTCTCATTCTTTATGTCCATCCATACTTGCAAATGTCAGGGTGCTAGAAAAAATATTTATGGACCGATTCTTATTTACATTCTGGTGCCTTTGTGTAGCTGGGTAGTAGGGCCTTTATGTAAAATTATAATTCAGTGCCCTTTTTTTTCCCCTTAAAGGGGTATAAATAGCTTTTCTGTAAATTTGAATCTGACCTCAAGTATTAGGAGCTCCAGAGTGAAAGAATAGCATTGTTATAAGATAACAGGGCAGAGAGACTTAAATTCAGATACCTAATTGCTTTGCAGACATTAAGCATGCAGAAATACAAGGCAAAAACTTGTTAGGATGGGTAAGACAGACATTTGCCTCTAGGTAAATCAGTAGTTCTCCTGTAATCAACACATTGGTGTAAATTGATCCTGGAGCAAGATAGGACTCTGAGATAACACTTCTCAAATAACTTCCCCTAATATTGGAAGGATTGTCAGCTGCACCACTGCAGCACAAGAGGATAAAAGGAGAATGCTTGGGAACTAATTAACAAGTTACCAGCTGAGAGGGTCTCATTATTTTGAAATGTAAATACTTTTGTTGATTAAATCTGGATCATTACCTCTGGTCTTTGATAGAGGAAGTTTCATCAGAAGTGAAAAACAAGGATGCAAGGAACTTTGTGGTGTTATTGAAATATCTGATCCTTCGGGACATGTCCCAAGAATGCCCAGGGAGCTGAACATACAGGCTTTACTATTTGAACAATCCTGTGTAACTGGAGATGTGAGAGACTCCTGCTTACTTCAGACTATGCACAAAGAAAAGCATGACTTACCCTAGCTAGCAGATACCAGTTTAATGACGAGACAGATTCCTGTTTGGCAGGATCTTGGTAATGTTTCATATCAATGTAAGCTCTAGTATAGAAATCACAAAAGTTTCTGGTCAGATCCTTACCATAGATTTTTGTCTACTTCAGATGCTTGAAGTTCCTGTTCATGAAATCAAATTTCTGCATATGTAAAAAGACATATTGTGGATTTACACACCTTCCCAACTGACTTTCATAATAAAATTAATTTAAACATCTACTGAAAGGCACAATTTTTTGTATGCAAGGTCAAACTGTATTCTGATTATAGGGCAGGATAGAGGAAAAACATTGAAGTGATCAAAACAACCATGAGTAACAACGCTGTATTTCAAAACTCCTGGTGCTGTGCCGTGCATTTCTAGATCTGAGATATGTGTTCAACTTCCAAACAGTGTATTCTTGTCCTTTGTCAGGGAGCCAAGACCATAGTATTTTGATTTTACAATCCAGTTTTCCTCTATCTTCTTTCTGAGCGCAGGAGGAGACTCCCCTGACATATTTTTACCAAAAATCACAGTGAACTTCATCTGCCCTGGGGGACTGTTACATGGAATACACTTACCTATATGTATGGGATGAACTGAAGCATTGCACAGTTCTGCAGCTCAGTCACCCCAGCAAATTACCATGCTCTGGGTATTGCAACTTCATGCAAATAGTGAGCAGTGTTTTTCATGAAGTTTGTGGTGAAGGCTTCAGGTAAGCTGACCAAACTTGCAATTGTGGATTTATCTCCAGCTCCACTATCACTAATTATTGCTCAGGTTCTGGATTTATCACATGACTATGACTAGCAGTTGTTTTCGCTGCAAAGTAAAATGCAATGAAAATAGCACAAAGTAGGCATACAAGATGATTTTTGTCTGTTAGTTAATACATCTCAAGTAGAGCATTATCCAAAATGTCTTATTATCCTCTCAAACAATGATAGCTCTAGAAAAAAAGCAAATATTTATACTCCCATAATGTTTGCCCAGCAATCAGTGCGTGGTATATACATCATTCAGGATATCTTTGTTGCAGGCATCTATTAGGAAAATGGAGAACTGAGGTTCTCCAGTTAGGAGTATATAATAAATGCTGACATAGAAGATGTCCTCTCTGTAAATCCTTCTGAAGTTATGCATTTATCTTAGTCTCAGTCAGTACTACTTCTACTCCAGTTGACTACCTCCTAGTATCCATACCTTCCATTTTAATGTTATCTCCCACATGTGAGAATAGATGTTTGCCACCCTAGGTCCACAAAGCATCTGCTGCTTCTTCCTCCAAAAATGATCAGTACCAATTTTATCACAGGACATAATCCTGCATCTGGGGAGATATTGAAAATATGCTGCCATGGAATGTTTCATCCTATTCCTTTTAATTGCATGGTGTCCTGATATAGACTTCATATACTTTGATTACATTACATCCATCTTCTTCCTCAAAACATGTGTTTCCTTCTCACTGCTTGACTGAGAGTAAGATTTGTCTTCCTGTGTACCAAAATGTTGAGATTTGAAAATAAAGGGCTGGAGTCTTGAGTAAATTCTCCTTTACCATTTATGCTGCTGGGGAGGCAAGCAGCAGCACTCTTCAGACAGTGAGGGCTGGGTTTCCAGTTCTTTTGTGTCTCTGGAGAATACAAAGCAGTTACAGACGAGGGCTGTGAACCCCTCATGTTCAGTGAATGAAAGCTGGTTTTGGTTGTTTGTGTTTGTAGTGCATGGGGTTTAGAACCTCCTACAGGAGAGATTCAGCAACCACTCTAAGCAACTCCATCAAGGGCAGATTGTTGGTCTATTTCCTGCATGCTATTTTCTGATTTTGTTAGCATCCATAAATGTCTCAATACCCAGCATTTTTCCATTAAAATCTGTATAATTTTTCACTGCTTCTCCCAGGATAAATACTTGCTGTGGAAAGATGAATCTGACTGGCTTTTCTTTTTTTAAGATTGTAGCCTTTTCCTTTCCTTCTTTTCTTATAGTTTGGTATCTGAGTCACAAGAAGATGTTCCACAAAGGGTATTTACAGTGTAATGAGGTTCAATGGTATTGAGGTTCATTAGCCTCACATTTAAGACTATTAGAGCAGAGAGGCTGTAGTGAAGCATTGTGTTTGTCATTTGCACAATGTTTCTGAAAAGCAAACAGCACAGATTCTCTGGACACTTACTGCCTTCCTTGCTATCCTTGGAGCTCATCCTCCTTGGCAATAGCGTCCAGTACTGCAGAATGAAGATTGATGGAACCACTCAGCACAGTGTCACAAGTGTACATCACCTCTGCCCTGACCATCGCCAAAGTTACCCAGAGAATGAGTCAGAAAGGAATTGAGCAAAAGATGTTGTCGGTACCATAGTGACCGTGCAGTTGCTAAGGATGTGATTAGCACTCCGATTGCAGGAATGGGAGAGTTAATTGCTGTGTCCTCATTCCATTTCTCTAGGGGAATACCTGTTTGCCAGTTCTACAAGACAAAAAACCCTCTGCCCCTTGATTTTACAGCATCTGAAGCCAGCACCTGGTTGACCCTGAACATTGCCATTATGAAACTGGAATATATAACTGTTATCCTCTAAGTACAGCAATGCAATGCTAACAATTGTCCTTTTACTCAATTTTTATTTGCTGTATTTCCCCTTCTCATGCACAACATTCACTTACATTCATTCCCCTCTGGAAGTTTGATAGCTTTTTTTTCTCTAAGTCTGAAATGCAGCTATTAAGCTGAAGAAGGCTCAGGGAAATGAACTAAAATGTCTAGTGGGAAGAAAAATGGCACTGTAAGGAAGGGATAAAAAAAAGCTCAGTGTAATAGAGATTGATCACTCAATCTGTCCATGCCCTCAAATAAAACTGAGTGAATTTAACATGTTAGGTTACAGTTAAGAAGCTGAGTTGTTTATGTGGATAAAATATAGTTTCAGATTATCATGGGGATCCATTTATTTATTTTTGCATATGTGAGTCATTTAGGCAGTCCCTTTATGTGAGTGAAAATATGTTTATTTTCCCACTCCCTGCTGGTGTGTGTTCTATTAATATCAGACTAGTTGCAATAGATGGATACACTAGAAACTATTTGGTGTTGAGTTTGTTTTTCATGTGTCTTTTTCTCTTCTTTTTTCCTTCAGGCAGCTATTTTTATAAAGCAGTTCAAAAACCTCCAGGCACTTTTCATACAAGTTTTCCTCCATTTTAAAAACAGGGCTTAACCCCACAATAACAATCCACAAGGAAACAGTAGCCTGTGTAAGGTCTGAGATGTTTTCTATCCCTTTCAGACAAGGTGGAAGCTGTATTTCCCCGGCTTCCCAAAACAAAGCATTGGGCACTCAGAAGTGCCTGCACTTCCAACTGCTTCAATTTGATTAAAATAAAGGGGGAAAAAGGTAGAGGCTGTGAAAAGAGATGCTTAAATTAATTTGGAATGGTTTTGTGAGATACGCAACACATGTCTTCACTAAGAACATTCCTGGTAGCTGCTGCCACAGCTGTTGCCCCTTTCCTCATGGCAGAAGGTAATGGAACACTGATAATTTATTTTCCTTTTTATGCTCCCCATAGCCTCTTGGAGTTGTTTTTCTTTCCTCTGCCCTTCCTATAGCTCTGTTTGGATTTTAGTACACTCCAAGAAGGGATCTGGTGCCATGTCATGCTTGGTGCTGTACAAACAGACTACAGTGGTGACACTGAAGAACTTATTATCTAATGCACTGAGGCACAACAAGTTTACAAAGGGAATCAGGGAAGAAAATGGACGGGACATGTTCCCAGCTGAGGGAGATAACTGACAGATGAGAGCTCAAAGTCCAGGAGCTGGAGCCAGAAGACCTGACTTTCAAATCTGACTCAGCTGCTCTTGCTTGCATTAAAATGAGGGGGAATTAAGGCAACCATACTTGAGGAAACTTCCCTCCCTGTGAAGGGGGCAAGGGGGTTGTACTGTCAGTTCCAGGCAGTTATCTGTGGGCTCCTGAAGTCACATTATGCTATTCCTGCTGCCTGTAGCAAAGCAGGATGGCAATGAAAATGAAATCTGCTTCACGCCCTCCACCAGCATGACCCAGTTAGCTTGCAGCAGACATCAATCAGGATGTTTGCCTCTGCCTGTGACTGAGCAATAAACCTGCTCTAGTGTCCCTGGCTTGGCTCTTGCTTTGCCCCCCATATGTCTCCCATTTGCAATGTGTCACTCTCCTTGTGCTGCATACTGTCTAGGTTGCAAGGTATGCGCTATCTATAGGGAAGAGGAACTGCCTTTGTTTTAAATGTCACTATACCTTTTATAGCATGCCCCTGACCTCTTGGTGTTGGTCTTAAGAGCTACAGAAATAGAAATTAATACATAAATTCTCCCATCTAACAATAAAGAAAGGGAGGGCTGGTCATGACCCCATGGCTCCAACCGTAGGTTGTCACTCCACAATGGAACACCCATTTTTAATGTAACCTCATCTGCTTTCTTCTTTTGGGGAAGCGCTTTTGTCTCTTTGTTTTTTCTTGATCATATATTTTGGTTCACATACAACCCATCTATGTCCTTGACCTTGCCAATAGGAGGACAGTAATTTTGAAAGGGTATTAACAGTCTTACGATTTTGTCCATGCTTCAGATAGATCACTGAAAGTGCCAGCTCTTCCAAAGATACCAATGGATCATAAGCAAATGTTGTATAATGAAGAAGAGCTACACTGGCTTAGGCAAACAGATAGGAAGACATGAACAAGCTTCCTGGCGAGGGAATCTAAAAAGACAAGTCTCAGGGAGCTACAGATAGGAAGAATACATTAGTATAGAAAGCAGGAAATTAAGAACAGCTATATTGGTGTCAGTCCTACTTTCCTGAAGTCCAAGGGAGATGTGTTGGCATCTACAAATAAGAGCAAGATCAAGACATAAGAACTTACCCCTCATTGCCTGCTGCTTGCATTGAATATGCTGATATTATCTGCTTTCTCAGTCACTTCATTCAGCTAAGGAAGTAATAATGGTAAAATGTGTCATATGCCTTCCCCAGGAACAAGTTCACAACATCTGAGTATTTTTTATCTAGGACATAATTTTCCTCTGGTGTTACTAGTGAAATCGTTGCTATAACCTTATGAGTCATCTTGTACAGCAGAAGTTTTTGAACGTGTTCTGCTTCCTAATGCTGCATAACTTTTAATAAGTCTTTTTCCAAAGTCCTCAGGCCCTAGGAAGCCAATTTATAATACATCCTTTTTTAAATGCATGTGCCAGAAACCCACACTTTCAGCATGTCAAGAACAGGAGCCTGACGTTGATTTCTTAAACCTAAAATTAGAACTGGAGTTTTTAAGAGATTTGAAATCTAAAGAGCTTCAGCCCATTATCAAGATATTATATATTTGGTCTTTTTAAAAAATGAGAAAATAACAAAAGACAGGGCTTGTAACGCAGGATTCATATTCTACCATGTGTGAAGTGTTATACAGCATTTTACACTGATTTCTCTTCAGAGCGATAGTCATGACTCTAGTCTTTAGAAGCCTGGACCAGAATCCAGGATATTTCAGCATCTCTTATTGTTGACCAGAGCTCATGGCCGCAGTTTCACCTTCTATAAAGTGAAATGTGGGAAGGGAGGATAAAAATGTAAGGGGAAGAAAGGAAATTATGATGACCAGTCTTAGAAAGCAGGTTGAGATCTCCTGATGAAGACAGGGTGTTGCCCGACAGAGAGACACGAAACAACTAGGTTGTTTAGTGCGGTGCTTTATTGAGGGCCCTGGGGTCTGAGGACTATCGTCTCAAAGTCAGAGCCCACCGTTCCCCTTTTTCGTCAGGTTTTTATATCCTTTTACAGAAGTACACAATGCAGTTACATAAACCGTACACAATGCAGTTACATAAACCTTGTAGATATTATTTCTAAAAGTCATAAATTCTATACGCTTGTCTACTCAAAACTATAGGTTACCCCCCTTTAATCCCCCTTGCTTGTCTTCCCACCACCAGGACCCTTTATCATTGATTTATTATTTCACTGTGTTCTGCATGCTCTACTAGATCCTTTAATTATTAGTTTGTGGTTCTTAGTACATTCCCAGGCCTGTTTCCCAGGGCCTGCTTGTGAACTGCTGCTTTTTAAGCCTTAGCATAACTACTGCTATTGCTATATCTACATTAGTTCTTTTCTCGTTATTTCGGTATCAACTCCCCCCTTTTGAGCATTCTTCAGATTTTCTGCAAGGATGCTCAATTCTTCAAGTAATGGTTTCTAAGTAGGATGGTGGGTCTTCTCTTTGAATTGGTAGGATTACTTCTTTCCGGGTTAGTGCTCTCATGACACGTCGAGTATGAGTTCCTTCTCTGGCAATCATTCCTAAAAGCCATCTATACATAATCATGCAGACTACAATAATCAACACAATCGTTATTACATATTGTACAATTGATGATATCCAACCAGAGACCTGGATTCCTAGGGAGCTAAATAGTGCTCCTACCCAATTATGTTCAGCTTCTTCCTGGACTTCATGCACTTTTGTTTCACTTTGTTCCAGTTTACTTATGTCTTTTTCTACTTCTTCTGTGACATTTGGGATATGTACACAGCAATGATCAACCTTTCCTTGGAGGTATCCACAGACTCCGTGTTCTTTTAATAAGAGCAAATCTAATGCCATTCTATTTTGGACTGTCATTCTTGTTGTTGCCTGCAACTGTAAGTTTAGGTCCCTAAATCCTTTCTTTGTAACTGCAGCTAACCTCTCAGTTTGTCCCAATAATTTGTACAGCATCTCCCGGTTTCTATATGTAGAAATTTGTGCAAACAGGGATTCCAATACCCATCCAAATTTAACTCCTGATGAGGGTTCATGCCATTCATCTTCATCTCCCAGTCCTAGTTCTTCTGCCACCTCATTTGTTTCTCTCTTTGTTCGTGACTGTATCTCTCTTTGTGTTAATTTAGATTGTTTCCAGAAAGGGCAGAGCGTAGGGACCCCTAACGTAATCTGTGTGATTGGGCCATTAATGGGCATATGGGTAGTCCATTGTCCGTGCCCCATTACCCACACTGAATGCCCTGGACTCCTGACGGTAGTCGCCTGACAATCTTTCCAAGCCCCCTTTATTTCACCTGTTATTGTATGATTATATCTTTGACATTCACAGCCGCACTTTAGTAGTATCCGGACTGGCATTAAACCAATTTGGGATTCAGGGGTATCACATGTGATGATTTTGCTACAATTCCAGCTAGGTGTGGGGGTTATTCGATCCCGTCTTACCACTTCAGTTCCTAACATTCCTAAATGTTCTTGTTCCCTTTGGCCTGACCATTCGATACACCAATGTACTGGTCCTATGTAGCTGTAAGATTCTAACAAGCTGGGACCCCAAATTGTTTTCCACTGTTCCCATTCTTCCCTCCCTTCTTGACATACTATCTCATAAGAATATTCAGTGACTGGTTTTTGTCTTTTTTTTTTCCTTATGTCATAAGAACACCATCCTACATCCTTGAACCGCCCAATTTTTGAATAAACTGCATTTGGTAATTTTAGGCATTCACTCCTTCGTCCCGGCGATGACCATTGCCCTCGAACTGTATAGGTTTCCTCTATCATCTTAGTATGTTTCTGCATCACTTTATTACATCTTTTTGTCCCATTTATGGTTACTGGAGGCATTTCCCCAACGGGAATGATGCCCCATGGTATTGGATCTCCCGCCGCTTTAGGTAAAGGTAAACATGCAGTGATGGACGTAGTATTTTGTACTTGCCCAAAATCTCTAATTAATCCCACTATTAAGTTTTCTCGCCCCAATTCTTGTTGTGTTTTTCCCACTTCTGTCACCTATCGTACTCTTCTATTCTCTTTTAGAATATCTACATTTATTTTTCCGTAGTCAAAGCTTTCTCTAATCCACACAACACATGAGAATTGTCCTACCTGATCAGCTTGCATATGAGATATCATCAATGTGGTGCTACCTCTTTGCTGTTCCATATCCCAAAGTGTCACGATCCCTTCTGTAAATACTTCGTCTGTGGTGATTTGTCTCCAGGCTGCATTTACTTCTTTTAATCCAGCTCTCTGGTTGTTAGAAAACAGACAGGTTAGAGTTACTCCCGCACCTTCCGGCACTATTACATCTGGCTCCGGAACTATGATTTTAACAAACGCTTTTCCCACCTGCATTATGCAGACTAATGTTAAAAGAGCTAAGGCCTTGCCCTGAACACCATTTTTGTTGCTGACAGAGGCTGTACTTCTCATCTTGACGGGACCTTCTTGATTCGAGTGTAGTGAATCCAATTTTCGATCCCTTGGACTTTCACTGCCGTGTAGGTAGTCATGATCACCTGGTAAGGACCGCCCCATACTTCTTTCAAGGGTTCTGTATTCCAGTTCTTCACATATACTTGATCTCCTGGCTGGATGTCATGGACAGGATTTTCCAAGGGCAGAGGCCGGTTCCACTGCAATGTTCCTCGCAGCGCTGTAAGAACTTTATTTAGAGACAAAATGTAACTCAGCAATACTTGATCTCCTACTAAGTGAGGGTCCCCTTTGTAGGTTGCAGCATGATATGGCTTGCCATACAAAATTTCGTATGGACTTACTCCTATCTTTTCTCTGGGTTTAATCCTGATTCTTAGCAAGGCTAGAGGTAGTGCCTGAGGCCACTGTATCTTTGCTTCCTGACAAATTTTCTTAATCTGCCCTTTTAATGTCTGATTCATCCGCTCTACCTGGCCGCTAGATTGTGGTCTCCAGGGCGTATGGAGATCCCAAGCTATCCCTAATACTCTGGCTACCTCTTGGACTACTCCAGCTACAAAGTGAGGTCCCCTATCTGAGGACATTCCTAATGGGATCCCAAATCTAGGAATAATTTCTCGTAGTAAGGTTTTAATTACTTCCTTTGCCTGGTTAGTCCTGCATGGGAAAGCTTCCGGCCACCCTGAAAAAGTACACACATACACCAGTAAATAACGGTACCCTTGTGCTTTTGGTAGCTCTGAGAAATCTATTTGCCAATAGTCTCCTGGTTGCGGCCCTACTTGTAACTTTCCTAGTTGTATTTGCCTTCGTGTCACTGGGTTGTTTTTAATACAGACTGGACACGTGGCGTTGATCCGTTTTGCCATTGTTAACATCTGGTTGGAAATCACCTCATGTTTTAAAAATTGTACTAATGCGTCTGCCTCCCAATGGCACTTGTTATGTTCGATTTCTAAAACTGTTTTCATTACCTTTGTTGGCAATACAACCTGACCTACAGCTGTGACATACCATCCTTTTTCATTCTTCTGGGCCTGGAGAAATTGAGCAAGTTTCTCATCTTCATGTGTATACCATGGTTTCTGCTCAAGAAAAGAAGTGGCAGGGTTAAATCGCGCTGGTAATAAAGCTAATTGTGTCCATACCTCTCGAGCAACCTGTTTGGCAACTCTGTCAGCCAACTGGTTTCCTTGGAACGCCTTTCCTTCTTCATTTTGATGTCCTCTTACATGCATCACTGCTACTGCCTGAGGTTTATGCACTGCTTCCAATAGTGCTAATATTTGTTCTTTGTGCTTAATTTCTGATCCTTGAGAATTTAGCAGTCCTCTTTCTTTCCACAGAGCTCCATGTACATGTATTACTCCAAAGGCATATTTTGAATCAGTCCAAATATTTACTCTTTTCCCTTGGCTCAATTCTAAGGCTCTTACCAGAGCTTGTATCTCGGCCTTCTGGGCTGAAGTTCCCGGGGTTAAGGCTCGAGCTTCTATTATTTGTGTCAAAGTCACTACTGCGTATCCCGCATACCTGGTTCCGTTTTCCACAAAGCTGGATCCGTCTGTAAACAGTTCCCATTCCGGATTTTCCAAAGGCTCATCTTTCAGGTCTTTCCGGCTGGCATACACCTGTTCAATGGTTTCCACGCAATCGTGCGTCAATTCGCCTCCTTCTCCCTGGCTGCTGCTCCTAAGAAATTCTGCTGGATTAAGATGATTAGTTGTTTTTAATTCAATGTCGTCCCGTTCTCGGAGAAGTGCCTGGTATTGTAACATGCGGCTTGACGAGAGCCAATGCCCCCCTTTTTGTTCCAAGACTGCAATGACCATGTGGGGAACAAATACTTCCATCCTTTTTCCCAGAGTCAATTTTCTGGCTTCCCGAATTAGGAGCGCTGTTGCTGCCACAGCTCTAAGACAACCAGGCCATCCGGCGCTTACAGTGTCTAGCTGCTTTGAGAAGTACCCTACCGGGCGTTTCCATGAGCCCAGTTTTTGGGTGAGAACCCCTATTGCCAGTCTTTGTCTCTCATTTACGTATAGTTGAAAAGGTTTTGTAAGATCTGGCAATCCTAGTGCTGGGGCTTCCTTTAAGGCTTGTTTCAAACTCTGGAATGCCTTTTCTTGCGTTTGTCCCCACTGAAACACAGGGCTTTTGGCTGCCTCATACAGGGGTTTTGCTTTTAGTCCAAATTCCGGGATCCACAAGCGGCACCACCCTACCATGCCCAAAAAGGATCTTAACTCTTGCGGATTTCGTGGTGTGGGTATGGTGCAAATTGCTTGTATTCGATTAACTCCTAACTTTCGCACCCCTTGTGAAATTTCGCAGCCTAGGTAAATTACCTGGGGTCTTACCAGCTGAGCTTTTTCTTTCGATACTCGGTATCCAGCTTGTCCCAGCATATTAAGTAATCCAATAGTGAGTCTGAGGCAAACATCCTTTTCTGTGGAAGCTATAAAGATGTCATCAACATATTGTAGGAGAGCAAATAAGAAAGGTGATTCTTTTACCTGAGTCGTCTTCCATTCTTCTAACTCTCGAGCCAATTGATTTCCAAAAATAGTTGGTGAGTTTGAATCCTTGTGGTAGACGCGTCCAGGTGAGCTGCTTCTTGCGTCCCGTGTCTGGGTTCTCCCACTCAAAGGCAAAGTATCTCCTACTTTCAAGTGCCAAGGGGATACAGAAAAATGCATCTTTCAAGTCAATTACTGTGAACCACTTAAACTTTTCCGACACAGCTGTCAACAATGTATACGGATTAGCTACAACTGGGTGTATATCTTTAGTGATGTTATTAATTGCTCTTAAATCTTGAACTAATCTATACTTACCATTTGGCTTTCTGACTGGGAATATTGGAGTATTGAATTCTGACTCACATTCCTGTAAAATTCCCAAGCTAAGAGACTGTTCAATCATGGGTGCTATTCCTATTCGTGCTTCCAATTTCAAAGGATATTGTCTCACCCTTACTGGGGAGGCTCCTTCCTTTAGTTCTATTACAACCGGTTATGCTGCTTTTGATTTTCCAGGTGCTCCCGTTTCCCATACCCATGGTACTACAGCTTGCTCTATTTCTTGTGGTATTTCTGCTGCTTCAACTTCTTTTACTACGAACAACTTAGCAATATTCTCCTCGGGAAATTCCAATCTTACTCTACCTTTTTCAAATATTATCTTTGCCTCTAACATTGACAATAGATCCCTCCCGAATAGCGATTCTGGGCTATTTGGCATATATAAAAATTGATGGTCAAATTCTTTCCCCCCAAATTTTATATCTAATGGTCGCAAAAACGTTCTTTCCTCAACTTGTCCCGTAACCCCCACTACTTGGATAGTGGAATCACTCAAAGGTCCTAGCTTAGTGTTAACAGCTGAGTATGATGCCCCTGTATCTACTCTAAATTCTAACGGTTCCCCATCTACTTCCATTACTACTTTAAGGTCCTCATCTAGTCAACTTGAATTTTGATAATTCCCCATCATAAAGGCTTGGGCAACCCCTTGTGGATTTCCCGGGAAAGCACCTGTATTATTCATCATCCCCTGATTTCCATCCCCACTAGCTATAATTCCTCCCCCAAAACCCATTCCTTGGTTGAGAGGACACTCATTTTTCCAATGCCCTCTATTTTTACATAAAGCACATTGATCTATTCCTAGCTGCATTCTTCCCCTTCCCATATTCAATTGACCCATAAGTCCTCCCGTACCCATCGGCCTCCCCCCCCTTGCTATCCCTTTTCCCCTTCTTAGTCCACGTCCTCGGCTCCCTCCTCTCATATTATTTCCAGCCGCTTAAATGACAACCTGCGTGTATTATATGGTACATACACACAGTACATACATGAAAACAAACTTATCTTTTCTAGTTTCGAATATCAGAATCTAAGTGAAGAAAACTGTGTTCTACAAATTGAATAAGCAGCTAGATTTCATGTTTAACATTCAAATTAATTTGGGGAGCAAACAAAGGTTCGTGCATCTTTCAACTCTGAGGTCTGACATTCATTCATACATTTTAAAAAAAGCCCTCTTCAGCATTACAAGCAATTTATGGCAAGAATGCACTGTGATGCAAGACACATGACAATTGGCTTACCTTTCAAAGAGTTGGGTTTTTTTTTTTTTTTTTTTTTTTTTTTTTTTTTTTAAATAAATCTACTATATTAAGAAATATGTGTTTGCCAAAAGTCTGTTAAAATTACATCAAAACAACTTTAAAACCTGCTCACTAAGGATAATTCAATTAAATGTCTTGTTTTTAAACACTTAGTTAACAGTTCAGAATATTGCCTGGTGTAGTTTGGATAAAGATGTGATATGAAGACCCATAAAAGAGTAAACATGTCTTCAGTTCAATTTGCTATGACAACAAAACTTCAAGAAAAACTTCTAGCCTTTTTGGCTAGACACGCTCAGTGTACGAACAATCTCTTGCGGTACCTCTGTGCTCTTAATCAATCTGTAACAGAACAGTGCTCCCCATAAGCCATTATTCACAGAACCTCTATTTCATGTCACATTCTGAAAAAGTCTCTTGCAGAACAGCAAATTGAACATTCAATATAAGTATCAAGGCCAGAAAACAAAAAACTGGCCATTAAATGAGCACCCCCTTCCTTTTTCTTTCTTTCTACCTCCCACCGCCCTCTCCGAGTTCTTTCACTAAGGGGGGGTTCGTGGTATATCTGCGGTTTCTACCTTTGCTTCCCGATCCTCCCTTTCTACCTCTGGCACACTTTCTCCAAAGTCCCGTTCCTCCATCGGAGGGGCACTAGGGGCTACCAACAAAGAAACATCCTCCTCAGGTTCCGAAAACCTAACCGAGCATTCCTTCTCTTTCTGCCATCCATTACATCCTTCACAATTCAACTTTAATGTTTTCAAAACCATGATTCCGCACTCCTTTTGCCACTCTGGTTTGTCTTTCAAATAATAAAAGAGGTCTAAATACGGTATTTCATCCCATTTTTCATTATTTTGTAGGAAATGCATCAAAGGTGTAATAATGTCAGGATTCAGTGTACCATTTCTAGGCCATTGCATACCATCGGGTTCATATAAAGGCCACACATTATTACAAAAATCAATCAATTTCCTTTTACTTAGTTCTTGACCAAAATTCCCCGCATTCCAATGTTGTAATAAACAGCCCAAAGGCGAATCGTCCGGGATTTCTATCCCGGAACTTGCTAGAGGTTTTTTTTGTTGTTGTTTTTTTGTTTTTTTTTTTTTTTTTGTTTTTTTTTTTTTTTTTTTTGTTTTTTTTTTTTGTTTTTTTTTTTAAACGTTTTCAAAGGCATCATTCCCAAACAGAATAGACAGGAAAAGAAAGAAAATCTATGCAGATAGAAGGATAGACCAACCAACCAACCAACTTGTCACCCTCCGACGCCGCGGGGGAACAAGTGCCGGACCAGCGAGGCTTTCGCCGCGTCTTACAGCCGGCGCCTAGGCTTTACCCAAGACGTCTTTAGCCCAACCCAGCGGAGCCGATGCTTCGTCTTACGGGCAGGCACCCAATACCAATACCAAAAAATAAAGCACCTTCGGGCTTACCTCCTGCAGTTGTCCGACAGGCGCGGGGTCGGGCACGAACCAATGACTCCCCGAGAATCACTCGGTGCCGGCGTGGAGTGGATCAGGACGCGAACCGCCCCAGCAGCCCTCGGAGTCCTGCCGCGGTCGCCAGAAAACTGTTGCCCGACAGAGAGACACGAAACAACTAGGTTGTTTAGTGCGGTGCTTTATTGAGGGCCCTGGGGTCTGAGGACTATCGTCTCAAAGTCAGAGCCCACCGTTCCCCTTTTTCGTCAGGTTTTTATATCCTTTTACAGAAGTACACAATGCAGTTACATAAACCGTACACAATGCAGTTACATAAACCTTGTAGATATTATTTCTAAAAGTCATAAATTCTATACGCTTGTCTACTCAAAACTATAGGTTACCCCCCTTTAATCCCCCTTGCTTGTCTTCCCACCACCAGGACCCTTTATCATTGATTTATTATTTCACTGTGTTCTGCATGCTCTACTAGATCCTTTAATTATTAGTTTGTGGTTCTTAGTACATTCCCAGGCCTGTTTCCCAGGGCCTGCTTGTGAACTGCTGCTTTTTAAGCCTTAGCATAACTACTGCTATTGCTATATCTACATTAGTTCTTTTCTCGTTATTTCGGTATCAAGGGCAGGAAAGTTATTGTGGGGCATCATAATCATACTGAACTAGAATGTGTACTAAACAACCTCTCTGGGAAAAGAATTTGTTCTCATATTTACATAGGGAAGTAAGTATACTTATTATAGAACTCCGCAGTCCTAATGTATTGACAGGGAAATTGCTGCTGTGTTTTATGACTCTGTCTTCCAAACAACCCTCTGCCACAGAAGTCAGTGCCCAGTTACATGATTCAGCTGGAGAAACTGCTCCAAAGAGGCAAAAAATAAATCTATACCTGACTTTTGGAGAGCAAACTGTATCTGTGCCTGAAAAATTACTTCCTTGGCAACTATTTATACTAATACAGCAAGTTCCTTCTGTGCAGGCAGATCCCAGGAGGCAAAAGCATTTAGCATTCTATAAATTGGGATAGCAGTGGCAGGACTGAGCCTTGCTGGTATTTTGTTTGTTTGGGTTTTGTTATGTTTTGGCTTGGGGTTTTGTTTTGGTTTTTGTTTGTTTGTTTTTGTTTTGGGGTTTTTTTTTGTGGTTCTGTTTTTAAATTTGTTTTCTTTGTGGAGTTTTTTTCATGACTAGCAGTCTCCTAAGCAACAAAATGGGTAGGAGGAAAAATAGCAACTAGACTAATAACAAAAAGGGAAATCCTCACTTGAGTCATTGTAGGAAAGGGAATCAGTAGTCCCTTTGAGCCTTGTGACACAGAAAAAGTTGTTCAAATTATCATCCTGTCATCTGTTGAAGATATGGGGTATGTGTTTAACAGATCTTCCTTACTGTATTATTCCCTCCTTGCCTCGCCTTCTGTTTGCTTTTTAAAAAGCTGTAGTTTAACAATTGAAGAGTGAGACAGTGTTTTCAGCAGGAGCTAAACTTGTAAAAAGTGGGTTTTATTTCCAGATTGCCTTTACATTGGAAAAAAGCCCATCATTTCTACAGGCTTGCTCTTCCTTTTTAAACCACAAATGGGAGCAGAATCTGACTCTTCAGTCATTTCCATAAGGGCAGCTCCTGCGTAGTTTGTAGCTTCCTCATTTCTCACAGGCCTCATCTCAGATCTCAGAGAAGGATGTGGTTTCTTAGGGCTGATGCTTGCTTTATCTCTAAGTATTTATCCTGATGCTCTAAGCATATTCCTGCAAAACTGGAACTTGTTACAGCGTTTTTCTACAGCATGCAATGGTCAGCTCTGAGTTAACACTTCCACAGGAAGCCACAGTGCAATGCATAAGGTCTTTTAGTTTGTCCAACTTCCAAGGGATCAAAGAACTCTCAGAACAACCTTTGGCTGAACCCATTGGTGTATGTCCAAAAACATACACCAATTTATGAAGGTGCCACCCTTACTCTAAATGCCCTGCAGGCTCTTTCCTATTTTTGAGGGCTTTCAGCACATACATTACTTTAGTCAACATACACTGTAAGTCATATGTTGATCTTGGCTCCTCTTCTGTATGACATTTTGCGCAGTTTCTCATATTGGAGCTTCTTTTCTCATCATCCCCTTGTGGCTTTGTTAAGGCCTTTTCATGTTGGTAATGCAATTACCAGCTATGTCTAATAATCCTCATCATTTTTACAGAAAACAATAATACAACCAAGCAGCAGAATTAATGAAGTCTAGTTTTCTCAGAAATTGTGTCCCTGCCCACACACAGTCTGTAACCCACTTCTCTTCAATTTCCATCAGAAGTGTGCCAAAAGGCACCCACAATTTCCTCTACTCTTCTCTTGAAGAGCACCCCCCCCCCCCCCAGCTCTTTTCAAACACGTCCTAATTACTGCCCTCATGCCCTCAGGGCGCACCCCTTTCCCTCTTAGAGGCACAAACATGGGGTTTGTGCTTCATGCAGCCACCCTTTCTTATGCAGCTTGCAAGAACTTCTTGCTTTTGTGACCTCTTTCACATTGCCAGTTTGGCTGAAAGCAGCCAGCTGGTTCACGAGTTATTAAGGAAAGGCTGAGAGATAGACAGTATGATCTCTCAGGCCTTATTTCTTGAGGAAAAGAGGATAAAAACAGAAGGTGATTAGAGTCTAAGTGTTTATGTCTATGGCCCTGGGCTTTTAGAGGCATCTTTATACCACAGACCTGGTGATTTTGTTGAGTAGTTATAATGTGTGCTCCTGCATATTATCTAATCATTACATTTTATTATCATCCACTGAGGACAATATAAATATTTTAGTATAATGGTTGATTTGTCTAGTTGGCTGTGGGAGACCGGGAATTGCACTAACCAAGGCAACAATTCCCTTCTTTTTAAAATGGCTTGGAAGTTTCCAGGGACCTTGTCTGACTCCTGATTCCTCTCCCTTACTGTTCCCTGTTCTCTAAATTGGCACATGTTGCCAAAAGTGCCTGCTGCCCAAGGAGTGGATGGCATGGCTTCCTGTAGGGCTGTCAACATAGTTCTTTTAATCAGTCAGGGATTTGTTGCTGAATGAAAGAAATCTCCCCCGGACATCTTTCAAGTGAATGGTTTCCACAGAATTCCCAACCCAATTTGCCGTGGGAAAGTGGGTAAAAAAGGTTTTAGAAATCAAGCTGTGGACTCAAGTATGTTAGGATTTACAGGGTCAGATCCAGCATTGCTAAGGCCAGGAGAAGTCTGACTATGGACTCAATGAGTGCAGGATTAAACCCATTGCCACTCAGCTACCATGGCGACAGAAACCTTAGAAATTTCTTAGACACTGTTGGTGTGCTGGACTAATTTCAAGCTTAAATTTGGAATAGTCAGTATAGCAAGTTTAACATTGCCTTTTAAATTCTAGTCATCTATCTATTCTTCTCAAACATATTAAACAGTACTTATTTACAATATTTACATCTTGGAGGTACATTGTGGTGTTACAAATTCTTTTCCTTTTCATCTAGAAAAAATGTCTACTCAACAAAGAGGATGATTTCTTCTTAAGCAGCTTCTGTTTCCACTCCTGGTATAGAACACGCTGTTGTTCTTTAGTGAAGAGTTCTCTGAGACACTCTGGCTTTCTGTGAGGTCAAAACTCCTCACCAGCTCACTGCAGCCTCCTCCTGACACAGGATCATAGTAATGCTCCTGGTGGGTTTCTCTCAAATATTTGTGTCTTTTAAACTGAGAAAGAGGTGGAGTCAGTAATTTCAAAGAATACTATGGCACCATGTCAACATTTGGGTTTAGCCCTTTAAGTAAAACCTGCTGCACTGCATATAGAAATCTAAGGTCTCTCAAAAAACAAGTGATCTTCAAAGTAGGGTGTATTTCACTGGAATACCTGTTAAATGTTCTATTAAATAATTTTCGTGTTTTTTCTTTAGAAAAGCAGAATGAGAAATTTGCACTACATTACTGCAAATCCTTTGTGGAAGAAATGTGATAGGCAGAAAATATTGATTAGCTCTAGGATGCTATGTATTTTCAGAGTAGATCCGAGCTTGGAAACAATTTCTTTTCCTTTGAAACCCTTTTCCATTTTAAAGTTTTATGTCTCAGTTTGAATACAGGGCTCTGAGTAGGGCCCATTCTGTGCTCTGTGGTCCATCTTGCCAGGTACCTTATGTACGTGGGATCTCTTTCCCTTCAGTTCACATGTGCTTTGTTGAGTAGCTTCACTTTCTACTAAGAGTAACACTTCCAGTAGCCATGTGGGCTTCACTGTGTTGGCCTCACTGGAGGTACTGCAGTCCCATGAAAAGAGTATTTTTGCTGTTTAAATAGAACCCAAAAATAGTTCTGCAGTAGGTGTTGTTATATTTGATGTACAGGGTGGTAAAATAAATGGCCTGTCCCTGAAACTTTACACCACGGGCAAGTGCCATGTTAGCTGATTCAGAAAATGAATAACTTGTTCTTTTCTGGTGAGTTTTCCATCAACATAGATCCTCTAAGAAAACCTTCAACTGGACTGAAGAATAACATCAGGGGGACTGACAAGACTGCCCAATTTGAGGGATCCTACACAAGTAGGCTGGACAAAACCTATGTATTACTACTGAAAAAAAAACGTCATGACCCATCTTATCCATGCGGTCTAATGGAAGTGACAGTTCCTGGAACTTGCTCATTTTTAATCCATGAGACACTGTGTCACAAGATAATCAACAGGTGAAGCCAGTGGCTGTCCTGGATCTTTGGGAGTCCATGAAATCCACAGAAGTAACTAAGACAAGTAAACCTTGCTGAATGAACAAAACGAGTATATAGATGAAAACTCTATCTGCTGAACAGAGTCAGACATATTGGAAAAGGTTGAAAACTGAAGGGCAAATGTACAACTCCTGAAAGAGGACACAGAGGAGGAAAGCTTGAGACTTTATTGACTCAAGTAGACGACCACACCCAGGAATGCACCCTAAAGAGCAATCCTAGGAGACAGATAGTCTTCCATTTTCCATTTCTAACTTTGATTCCACACATTTCCTTGTCCTTTAAATAGAACAGGACTCCTATCAATCTCTTGATCTGTTCTGCTGGCACACACAATGACAGTCCTATGTGCAGATGAAGCCATAAGAGTTTTACTGACTTTTTTCCCTAAAAAATGTGTCCAAACTGCTTTTGGATTCACTGCTTCTCCACCTCATCATTCTGCTATTTCATTCCATTTCTTTGCTGATTACCTTGCATGACTTCTCTCCCACTTGCAAGATACATGCTTTACTTTATAAAGATTCTTATGCTGTAAAAAAAACCTAAGTCAAGCAGTTACCAGAGCTGGAAGGTCTTGCCCTCCTCCAACTGGCATAGCCATCATGTAGTAGCCATCATGTTAACTTTCAGTATGGATTATTGTTATGGAACTTGTATTACCTTGGCTGTTTGCCCAGCATGTCCTTGATAACTCAAAAAGTCACAAAAAGTGAGTAATACTCTGGTCCTACTCAATAAGACACAGGATCATCATGATGGAGATGGCCTTAGTGTTCAAGAATGCTTTAAATTTGGCACTCTATGTGAAAAAATGGTTTAGATTGCTTTCCATGAATAACTGCTATTAAACTTTGTTCTTCATCTTGCTCTTCAAGACTGGTATTGATTGTCAGTTGCTTGGATGCTAAGAATATCCTTGGATAATATTTTGGGAGTTTAAAGCACTAACAAGTTTCTGAAATGTATGGGATTTTTTGGATAGCAGACAAAATACATCAGGATAGATTTTTCCATGCACAAGTAGCTTAATACCTGTCTCTGAAATGGGAGCAATGCCAAGCAATGCATTTTGGCAGTGCAGTCTTATGCAATCATGTCCCCAGTAGAATTATATTCTTCTGGTGTGGGATGGTTTGTTATCCCTATGTATGACCCTTTAATAATACTTCCTAGTCAAGTGTTTGACATGGAGCTGGCTTTCCCAGATTTCTACATCTACATAATGATGTGTTTTCACAATCACACTGTGATTGGTTCAGAGCAATGTCACAAGAAACTGGTGAAGCAAACACCAACAAATTCACAAGCAATTCCAGTATCACAAGTGGTCAGCCACAAGGGACATTTTTAATCCAAGTGAAGACTCATTTTTCAAGTGGAAGCTAAAGCATAATCCCCCACAAAATCTGAGTAAAAAACCCTAAAACTCTTTCATTTGTTTTTAGCTGGGTAGTTCAGTGGAAAAAAGGTCCCAAGAGGCAAATCTAAAGACTTTGCAGAAATAGTGACTGAAATGAGAAGATAAAATTTGGAGTAAAGAGGCCTTTTCATAGATTCATGCATTTATCTTTTGTGTTTAGAAACTAGGAACACAGACATAAAACACAAACATTTATTTTTTGTGTGTTAGGCAATGGTAGTGGATGGGGAATACTTACTGCAGTCAGTTGATTGACCTGCCCTGGCATAAGCAGTAAATGACATAAAGGCAGTCTTAGGATGGGAACTTGTGTTATCTGTCTCTGGCCAACAGACTTTTTCACCTAATTATCACAGAATGTGTTACCTACTTGTGTGTTCCTTGCTGTCTAGTTATTGCTTTTGCTCAGTATCTCCCTCATTAATTTTATCCTTCTTCCGCCCTGTGCCTCACTAATCAGAGATAAGTAACATTCATCAGTAATCCTATTCCTCCTAGAACTCTCCCAGGTAAAGCTGCATGAGTGTTTGAGAACAGGAAGAGCTTGCATTTTAAAAACATGAGTGTCTTTTCTAGACACTCATGCAGGAAAAGATGAAGCTGGGAAAATGGCATGATTAGTCTGTCTGTGACTTATCCATTTCTTCATTCCCACAGTTAAAGCCAGTGCAACTTCATCTTTGTCATCACAATGAATATCCAACATTTCCACAAATGCTATCCCTTTTCTAGGGATTTTCTGTTGCAGTTGATACTATGCAATCTTAACCACCTCTCCCTAAAGTATGTTGCCTTCATTTGAGGCATTCCCATGCAACAGAGTGCAGCTGTGATGGGATGTGCCTCAGGTCAGAGTATTCAGGTGAATGAAAAGGTGTGATGGTGACATTGCACTTACCCTTTCTGCTGGCCACTTCTGAATAGTGCACTCATATTATTTGCCAGCTTGCAGAAAGTAAGTGGGTTTTATGAATGCCTTCCATGCACATAAACAGACCCCATGAGATTTGGCAGGCAGGAGCAAGTGATGACAGGTTGTCATCAAATTATTCCTTTATATTTTATAGCAACAAGGATCATAAAGATTTGTTGGGAGACAGATACAAGAAACATAAAATGCATTCTAGACAACATCTTCATTAAGACTACCCAAGTTTACTAATCCTGATGCCCAATCATAACCCCTGGTAATTTTATCGTATTATTTGTCCCCTCTCAGCTTAGTGGTGATGAAAACAAAGCAGCCTTGGCCAGCCATTTATGAGGAAGGAAATTGTTAAAACAACATGTCTCAATAAAGCAATGGGCTCTGCTGTTGTTTTTGTGTATGATCCAACTGGATATCACAGACATTCCCAGTCAAGGAAACCCAGCTCTAGATGAAACTAAAAGAAGCCATGGGCAAAGAGGTAAAGCTTATAAAGACCACATATACATACTACTTGTTGGCTAAAGGGAGCCCCAAACCAGCTCAGTATACTTTGATTTTCAATCAGACCCTGACCTTTCTGTCTGAAGTAGGCCCCCAGACTGTGTTTGGAAAATTGTCTGGAACAAACTGAGAACATTCTGTGTTTCTGAGCAGGTTTGTTCTGGTTAAGACTCCTCCCAATTTTCATACGCAGTGTAAGATATTTAAGTCTGAGAGTTTTTCACTTGGAATAGAATCTGCACAAAAGAATGATATTTGGAACATAAGCAGCTTATCAGGAAATAACAACTTGAATTGCAAATGTTTCCCCAGAAGGTGATTTGCCAGAGGTGTTTTCTACCATCCTCTCAAAACTGTAGGTTTTTGCTCTTCCATCATGTGATGCTCTAAGAAATGAGGCTACACACATTCATTTAATAATATAGTTCCCTTGTGACATGTTCACTTTCCTTAATGAGGGCAGTGTTGCTAACTTGTTAGAGCCTGAGGACTGTATCAAATTAACATAGCATGGAGGAAAAATTAGCAGAGAGAGGAGCTCCTTGTGTGAAATGGAATGAGATCACTGATGGTCCTTTTGTCAATCTTTATTTTTGTACTACAGACAAAATGTTAACAAGAATAATATAGAACACTATTACTCATAACTAGGATGCCCTTGGTTTTTTTCAATAACCTGAATGACCAAAAGTAATTAAACCTTCACAGTACTGATTATATAATAAAGCAGGCACAATACAGGTGTTTAACTGTGAGAAAGAAAGGGAAGAAGCATGGATCTCGGTAAAGTCACTGGGGAGAAGTGACAAGGAATAGACGGATTTTCTAGTTTTTTTATGACAACATTTTGTTTTGCATGAGTGAGTCCAAAGTCCCACTATAGTCTCAGTAGAATAATGCTTCTGCTAATATACAAGAAACCAGAATGCAGCTCTTTCCATACTTCATTATAAAGCAAAACTCTCAAGGGCCAGAAAAGGCAACAAAGGAATGCAGGAGAGAGAAAGCCAGGATTCATGAAATAAGGGGAGTTTCAGCAGAGACATCCACACTATATTTTTCTTTAAAATTTTCCTTTGAAAAGCATGGTTGGTAAAATGCACTGGCTCTGCAGTGATTTTTGCCAGCCATACATGTCACTCTTGTACAAGCTCAACAGATACACATAGAAGTCAGCAAATTGGGAGGGTATGTGAAATATAGAGCCTGTGTAAGGTTTTAAACATCATTGCTGTAGTTTTGGCCTTTTCATGATTGTGCCTTGCTTGTGCAATGATAGTTCCTAAGAGGGGCTGTGAGCACTCCTGTGGGACGTCAGTTCTGCAGTGACACTGGGGGCAAGGTGCTGCTTCCACACAATGTTCATTTGGGGAAGGGGGTGAGCCATTGCTAACAGATCTAAGGAGCTGTACCCCCAGGTATAATCAGCAGACATTCTTTTAGGTAATGATTATTGCCAAATTTTTTTTTCCTGGCAAAGGCTTCCCCTCCATTTCTATAATTATTGAATGCTGGTGATGCTGGAGGTAAAATCCTCCCATATCCTCTTGCCTCAGTGCATGTTCACAGGTATCTTCCCATGCCTGATGGATGTTATTACAACAAGAACTAGTGAGGAGCTGAGCCATTCCACAAAAGCCTGCTAGTTAACTTTAGTACACACCCCGTTGTATAAACCTTTCTATCAAAAGTGATAAACCTTTCAGTGATAAACCTTTCTATCAAAGGATACCCACAATCAGCAAAATTAGCTCACTTACTCTCTGGCTCTAGGCATAGAAGCTGTGCAATGTCTCTGATCCAGAAAAGAAGCCCTGACTGGCAGCAATTTTCTACCAGTGTAATCATGGGCTAGCTTTGGAAAGCGTTTGGTGGCAGCCCAGGCTTGGGTTGGCTTTGGCAAGGTCAGCATGTGGACATTGTTTCCCAGAGGGCACTGCCATCTGCTGCTGGTGGCACCAAGGAGCTTCGCTGCAGCTCGCCAGCAAATGGCTACAGAACACTTGTGGTCAAACCTCACTTGCTTAAAGATAGCTCACAGTCATGGGTCAGATGGACTTGTCTGGTTTCTTACAGTTCCAAAGACAGAATAAACAAATATAAAGAATTACAAGTCACATCCTAAACTAAACAGAAATTTAGGGAATGTAGCTTCTGTGGGGAGAGGTGCTAATTAGTGACACCTGCTCCAGTGCCCAGCAACAGACGGGTCTTACTGTAAATGAGTGGTGGGTCTGGAAGGACAATGCTCTGGGGAACCTGCAGGAGTTAGGCAGATTTAGTTACACCAATTGGTAATAATCTGTGAACGAGGAACACAGGAGCTAAGACTTCTCAACTGATAATAAGCACAAAATGACAATAGGATGTGCTTTGGAAATACAACTGCAAGGTTGTATCATTTTTTTTTTAATGGTACCATGGTGAAGTGATGCACATCCTTCTCTTGGCAACATTGGAAGAGAATTGGACAGCATTCTCTTCCCCAAAGCTGGAAATATTTTGTTGAAAAATCTCTGGTTAGCACACTTTCAATTTTCAAGCACAATCTTAACATTTGCTAAGAAAATCAGACATTTCTCTTTTTTTCCCTATTCCCTGGATTCTTTATTTTCTATCACAACAAAACACCTCATCTGTTATCTGTAGTAGCCAAGCCTGGTGCACATATTTCTGGAATGTGGGACTCCTGGATTCAAAAGCAGAGTACAGGTTAAAATAGGCCTTTCCTATTTCAATGAATGCCCTGCACCCTCTGGTGTTGGCTGTAGCAACACAGAAGCTCTTACCTTGGCATTCTCCTTTGGCTGGCTCAATTGGAGAGTCCCTACTCAATGGGCTGAAATATTTCCTTTCCTCTGGCACTCCACTGAGATTCCAGTTTTGCATGAGGATCCCAGGCAAATCCCTGAAGGTTGCAGGTTCTCCCAAATGATGGAGAGCAGACAAAAGCACCCCCTTCTGTACAGTCAGCCCCAAAGGATTAAGGTGGTTGGTGAGAAAGAAACTTCTTTGTAAATAGGACTTTATTTATGTACAATCTTTAATAAAATCCCTTAGGCGTCTAAATTAAGGAGGATAATTGTCACCACCAGTCAATTTTAGAAGTTGAAAATGCAAAAAAATATTTTGGTCTGCTCTGTAGGAATAGCACCCCATCCTTATCTTTCTTTTCCCTTTTGCTTTCACATTTTTGGAGGATCTGGGTACCTTCTATCTTCATTAATCTGACTGCATCTAAGTGACAGGGCCAGACCTCTTCTCTGTTCCTACATGCTTGCACCAATTCAACTCTTCAGCTTGCTTCAGACTGTTGTAGATGGTTTCCTGATCATGACCTTTCACCAGCTTTTGAGGCCCTGTATTTTCTAGCAAATCCCAATGTGGCAGATTAGGGAAAGAAAGCGGAGGACAAGGAAGCCATCCAATTTTCTGCGGTGGGATTTGAGGACTTTTAAGTCTCACGGGTATCCTGCTAAGGCCAGCAACACACAGAAGTCAGCAGGTTCAGGCAGTAAGGACTATTGTGACAGATCAGGACTGTGGTTGACAGAAGGGCTACACAGGCTCAGGTGAGTCCCTAAATACATGCTCCAAAGAACCAGGGAGTAGTAGTGCTCTGTCCTCATGGGTAGTTGTCATGAGTTGATGGTTTAAGGTTGTTTAAAGACTAAGCAGAGCCAGCAAGTGAAGCTTGGGAAATTACCAGAGCTCTTTATCTTTTCCTTTTTCCCAAAAACATAGCTATCAAACCACAAGTCCTTTTATTTTATGGGATGAGCCTTTATTGAAATACTTGGCATTTAATTCCTTTGCTGATGTGACTTTTTATTTTTGAGGGGCCATTATATTTTTCATGTGAGTCTCTTCCCGAGCATGAGTCCTCTAAGCTGTTTTTATGAAACAGGCCATGTAAGTACAATACTCAGACAAAGGCTCAGGCCCAAGCTGCTGGAGGTCAGCACCACATCTCCATTTGTGAAGTACTTCTTATCAACATAGTCTATGATGGTTGTCACAGCCAGCATAGTCTCCTCACACGTGGGCTGGATTTGATTAGCGGGGAGAACGAATCCATAAGTGCCCGTGTCCCGCAGTTCAAATGTGTAGGAGAGCGGAATGCCAATTGTGTGGGCCCAGTCCCGAGAGGAACCTGAGTTACTGTCTGTGAATTTAAAAATAGAGAGGAGATATTTGTATTAAGCATGGTTCTTTAAAAATACTTCTTGTTAGAGTTAATACAGGTTTATACCAGAATCCCTGAACTAAGCAGTAACCATAGATCACTGTGACATGGAGAACAGTTTCTAGGTGCTGTAATTCTTAGCTATATTAAAAGTATATGGAGTTTTCTAAGTGACACAGTTCTTCATAAGATGGCACTGTACAATAACAAGAGATGAGTTTCAGGGATTTTGTGTTCTTAGCATTTTACTATGGCTAATGTGAGGTACAAGATGGATTGGACATTTATCTGTTCTTGTACTTCATTTCCTACATGGATACTGACTAGAATTTTTATATATATTTTTAAAAGCATAATTTTGGTCAGATCTAAAAAATTTCTGGCTTCTCCATATATCTCTGTTCATCTTCCTTGTGGATTGTTTTTCTTACCTATTCAGTGTAAGTACAAACCCTGGCAAAATGCAGCCCTAGGCACAGGCAACTTGCATTACACTTACACTGCATTGCTCATGCAGTCTGTGCCTCTGGGACTGGCACTTGGGGACTGGCAGAAACAGCCACCGGAATATGCAAACCACATGGGTTCTGGGGCCAACTGCTTAGTGTTCTCACTGACTAGCGTGACTTATTGCTTACTGGGAAAATATTGGGTTTACTAGGCAGTCTCTAGCACCTTCAATCCTCTTTGTAAAGGCTGTCAACTCATATTAGCTATGATGTGTTTGTGATGTGGCTATCCAGTCTATTAGGAAGAGGGCTGAAACCAATATATTTCACACAACTGCAAGCAGCTGCCATGTGATAATGTCTGATGAAGCAGTTGTAGACCTGATTGGGATTTTAATTTTTGCTTGATTCCAGTGAAGAAAAATAGGAGTTTTGCTGCTGACTTCAGCAGGGTCAGGATGATCTATCACCAATCTCCTTCTGTCCCCTGTGATGGATCTGTGAGGAATCCATGTGGGAACTAGCTTCTGATCAATGCTTCATCTGTTCCTGCAGTCAGCTTTATAACTTACAGAATTACCTTGTATTCAAATGACTGCTGCTGACTTGTTGCACCAAGCTACCCCTTTAAATATTACTCAAAGTAGAAACTCAGCAAAACAGTACATGCTGATGCATGTGACACAATTCTTTGAAACACAGAGCAGTCAAAGGGAAACATAAAAAAACTTACATAAAATTGCAGCAGTTGATCCTACTCTGTAGCTGGTCCCATACTTTCCTGTCAATGCAGCAGCTGCTTCCTTTGCAACTTGCATCTGGAAATTCAAAACAGGAACAGCCTTGGCATCAACGGCAGTACCTTTGGCAAATATTTTGAGTGGACCAAAATTTTTTTGTGTCTTTCAGCTTTACATTTACATATGATCACCTTTAAGTTTTGATATTACTTCAGGTCTTTAGAGGAACCCATTTGAAACATTTGAACAAATTGTTCTTGATTCTTTTTAATGCATGTTGTGTTAAAAATTTAAAGATTACTCTGCTGCTAGGTAGAGATCCTATTTGCATTACTGTAAAGCTACAGCCTGTATTTTGGAGAATTTAGAGTCTATGCTATATTACACACTGGTACTGACTCCAGCAGTGATTGACCTCTTGTTTTATTGCCATAGACTCTGTATCCCACCATGCTTAGAAACTGATCCATAGACAAAATAAATGACTTCTCCAATGACTCATAAGAAGTCCAAACCCAAATCCCTCATGCTCTTGGACTGATGCTTCATCTACTGGAATCTTCATAAATACACACATAAGTGAACTTAAATCAGAACACTCAGAAACTGAGGGAAGAAATAACCAAGAAATAGGTACTTACTTTGCTCCCATTTTTCTGAGAGCATGTTTGGAATACCCTTTCTGTACACAATCATGATAACCATATATGTATAATGTGCTGGCATCCTAAAGTGCAAATTCATTCTTGTATGCAGTGAAAGTTGGTGCTCTTCTCCGCTTACCTTGCTTTGCATTAACCTTATCTTGTAGTAGTTCAGTTTTCCTGATTTAAGATGAAGAATTAGGATTTCTGAGGCAAATAAATCTTACTGATGCTGAACAGTGAAGCAGTAATTCTGTTCAAGTCATGTCCCTGTACAAGCCTAGCTCCTTTGAAGGAAAGGCAAGAGTGCAAGTAAAGTTGCACCACATGCTACTGCCTGTACTTGCTCTATACAAAGGTAGAAGAGAAATGTTTTGCCCTACCAGTTCTTCATTGTTACTTGGAGGTTTAGTTGTGGAACCATATGGGGTGAGGATGAGCTGTCCATAGGAGTGAATTGTTAAATAGCACAAAATGTCACTCTTCTTGCTTTTGATAAACTGAGCCACTGCTCTTGTCTCAGGCTCTGATTCTGGTCCAGATCCACAGAAGACATCACTGCTGCAGTTAAAGGATACACCAACACCTGGGGAGGAATACAAACACTGAATCAATGGAGAAATATAGAATACCAGTTCAGAGGGAACTGGGAAATTTACCTTGGAGTGTTTAGGCATGTGTTTATGTGGGCAGGGGACTAGACAGCTCAGTGGGACTTTAGCATTACACTCAGTAGGTAGCAACTAAAATTTGATGCAAGACTAAAATATTTATTGCACATTTACAGGATGGCTGCAACGAAAACACCACCACAGTGTACCACACACCAGGGAAGCTTTGGAGGCTCCTTGAAATCCATGGCAAATGTAAATACTGGCTTTTAAGTCACTATCTCTTAACATTCCTGCCTAGAGCTGATGCTTGCTCCTGCAGTGAGTTAGAGATGTAGTTACATAAGAGAAATTTTCTGTTCACAAAAATAAGTGCGGGTTGAAAGTCAATGAGTTAATATTTTGACAAACCAGAATTTTATTTTTGCATATGCCTTGATGACAACAAGGTAAATATTCCTTTATTATAGGACTACATTTTATTTCAGAAACTTGTTATTACTCTTGCTTTACTTTTGTGTTCATGATCTGAAATACTTCAAACTTACTGCCCCAGGATGAATTGAAATTTCGGTTCAGATCTGTGCCATAGCAGGTGCCATTTTCATATGGAGAACGGTTTTTCCTCCACAAACGATCCTGAAGAAAAGTAACTTCTGTTACATAATAAAACCTCAGTGATCCATATGGCCCAGTGATTATATGGTGTAAATATCCCTTTTTTTGTTTGACCTCTGCATTCTAACTAACCCTGGTATTGTAAGAGTAAAACTCCATGTGCGAGGATGATAAAGCTCAGTGACAGAACAATTCATTGACTACAGCCATGCTGTCATCAGCCACAAACCTGTGTGCACCTTGAAATAAGCCTCCTGACCTTTTTCCTTTTTTTAAAAAAGTATGTTTTTTCTGTAGTACTCAACTGCTTCTGTGCAGCGTGGCACTCCTAGGCAAGGCATTGTGAGGGATAAGAGAGTATGTTTCAGATTCAGGAAGATTAATTCTTTTTTGTCAGCTAATCTTGCTACTGCTCCCTGGTTCCCTGCTATACTCCCAGCTATACACGTTCTGTGTAGACCTCACTGCATGAGCTGCATGAGCTTCCCAGCTGAGTTACCTGTGCATCCAAGTGCAGTGTTTGGTATGCCCCACATCTGCCAGGGTGCAAGGTGGGAGACTGCCCGATCCCCATGGTGGTAGCCATGGGCCATCCAAAGGTCCTGCATTAAAAGGTGCTTCAACTGGGCACAGAGGCTAAAAGCCTGGTGAAAGTGGCTGAAGACCAACACTTTACACTATTCTCCTTATCAGAATATTATGTGGGAGGGCACACCTCTTTCATAAGTGAATAGCCTGATATTTGATCAACTCTCCTCCTATGCCATGCAAAGGTTCCAAGACCCATCTGCTACTTGATATCTTTTATGAAGAATGAATAACGCTTCCAGACATACTTAAGTCCATCAACCAAACCTTGAGCTATTATCAAAGAAGTAATCCCATCCCCAGAAACCCAAAACCAATTGATCTTGTGGTTTTGTCTTCCCAAGTCTTATGATGTTTGCTAGCAATATTTAGCTCATTTCAAGTGGTCACTAATTTGCCAGAAGAAACAAAATCTCTGCCATGAGAGGATTTATGTATCACTGTTTTCTGTTTAATTATAATTGCTGTGACCCTATCTAAAAGTAACAAAACATGCTGGGCACATCTAACTTTCAGTCTAGTTCCTGGATTTTCACTACTTACTTCTTCCCAGGAATAGATGTAGCCATCAATATTGAGGACTGGCAAGACATAGAAGTCCAAATTCTGCAGAAATCTGCTTATCTTTGGGTCAGTTTTGTAGTTTTGAAGAATCTGAAAAGAAAACATACAGAGCACTGAGCAGAGAATTTGGTAGTAATCACTGCAAAGATTGAGTTTAGAACTATCATCAGGTGATTCCTCACTCCTGGATATCACCATGGTACCTAACATCTATTGATCCCCAGGTACTTTTTCTATACACATGGAACATTGCTATATCATAGATTAGGATTTCTTTATTTCAGGGGGACTGTGACTTTTTGATAGAGAGAGGCTTGATCTAACAGCCATTGTGAGAAAAGGAGAGGTTGATACCAAGTTTTGGAAAGCTTTGGAAACATTCAGGTGGAGGAACTGGTGCAATAATTAATATCATCCCGTATCTCAAATTGGACTTTGGTCTCCACAGATATCTGTACTATACACTAATTCTGCAAATTATATTTTAAGAGAAAAGCATAATATTTGGTACCACAATAGAGAAGATAACTGAAGCATCCAAAGTGATATGGTTTGCTTATTATCTCAATGGAAGAGTAAGGACTCACTTCTTTCACAAACCACTGACAGAAGGCTGGAGAGATCCATTCTCTGGCATGAATCCCGCAGTCCATCCAAATTATCTTTTTGGCTTTATTTGATGGTTGGCTGATCTAAGAGAATGTAAATGTTACCATTTAAAAACTGTTACATTACAATAAAATAGCTTAATGTAATACAAGAAAGTAAAAGATGTGCCATGATATGCCATTGAGCCATCTGAGATTATTATTATTATTATTATTATTATTATTACTACTACTACTACTACAGACTTTTTATGACAAGCTCTTTTTCCTTATAACTCAATCTTCACAGTATTACATGGCATGAGTTTTAAAGTGTCTGTTGAGCAGAAGTGTCAATAGAAGAGTTAATAGAACAGTTTCTTTTTTTCCTTTTTCATTTGTATTCATCATTCACAGGAGTGGTTGCTCTTAGCTGAAGATTTTTAAATTTTTTGTTTTTAGAAGGGGAGTAACAAAAAGGCAGGGTGTCTAATACTACTCAGTGATAGGAACAGATTAGGTAATAACTAACCCAGATATTAAGACTATGGTTTTTGCTAGTGTGTCCAATAAAAAAGTCATGGAATACTGCTAGCAGAAAGGCTATCTGCTGTAAAAAGTAATAAAAATAACAAACTAAAAGTCTTTATCCTCACACACAGCTGTTGCCAAGCTAGTTTCAGCTTGATTTGTATTTCTAAACAGGGCTTCAGTTAAATTTGTTGTTTTCAGTACATAATAGCAATAGCAAGCTCATAATGATAGTGTCTGTGAAAGTTGGCAAATCTTACCGTAACGTAGAGGAGTAAAACCATCTCCTGTTATTTCAGAGAATTGGGATGAACGCTATCTTAGGAAACAACTGAATCCTGTCTTCTCCTGAGTTCTTTTTTTATTAAGATATGTTTTATTATTAAGGGAAATTTCCTCCCTTACCTGTAGGTAATACATTGTTTGATTCTCAAATGTCTTCCCCAGGATGTGCTGAGTCACCAGCTCACTGTTGTTCTTCTGGATCTCAGCCATCCATTGATAAATCTGAAATGGTTGCAAAGAATTCTTGTCCAAACTGGGAGTTTCCTTCTCTTTCCCGCTTCCATTTCCAGATTAAAGCATTTTCTTTTGTTTAGCAAGGAACATTTTCCTCAGAGTTTATTTCAATCTGTGATGTCACTTACAGGCATGGAAGGTGTTTCCCATGCCTCTGTGCAAAGGCATGGTTGTATCTCACTGGGTGTTAAAAGGGAACATTACTGCAATGCAACACAGATACGCCATTCTGGATCTCATTCAACATGCCCATCATCGTGGTGAGCTCACCAGACATGAAGCCATACCATCAACTCTTCAAAACAGTATTACAGTCTGAGACAGCAGCAGTCACCCTCAATGGGTAGCTCAAGCAAAACCTACATGAGGGTTGACTTTGTTCTCTCATTTTTATTATGCAGCTAGGAGAAGGAATTGCCACCATACACTGCTTTTGTCCAGGATTGCCAACTGGTGCGTGAAACATGGCACCAAGGAGTCATCACTGCCCACCCCTAAGACACTGTTTTCTCCTTAAGTGTCAAAACCCTGCCTTTAAATTACTTCTTTCTACATATCTCCCACTGTTCACCTCTTCTTCCCCACTGGGATTCCAGACACCACAATAGTCATTGCACCATTGCCTCAGCACCAAACAAACTGGGACTTAAATGAATTAATACTAAATAATAAAGAATGACAGGGTAGAAAGGTAGCAAACCAGCCAAATGAAACACAGAATATTATCTGCAAAACAATGCAGCTGCTTCTTCACACAGAGCATTTGTATTTTGTTCAGTCAAGAATTGCAGATTTAATACAAATCAATGGCAAATCCATATTCAATTCAACCAGTCGAGGATTCTAGTCAAGGAATAAGGACTGATTCTTTAAAGAAGAAAGTCAGAAAGAGGTCCACTGACTTTAGCTGAGCTTTCTGCAAACACAGATTTGCCTTCTGTGGCATTTACAGAACAGAAAACAACAAAGTACACAAGCAGACTTAGGTTTTTCTTTACCTCTTCCATTGGATGGTATTCAGTGTAGACATAACCTCCTGAGACGTCTCTGTGGCTGCTCCTCTCCCTTGGCATGCTCTGATCCACAAGTTTCTGCACATCAGGTATTACGACTCTGAAGGATGGGGAAAGGGAAGATAGAAAAAATTTCCAAACTGTTGCTGCAGAACTGTCACGGTGGGTCCATTGCTTACATCAGCAAATGAAAGGATTTAACCTCTTCTGTTGGGATTTGCCTGGCAAGATCATCACCATCAGCATTATAGCTACTTTCATGTAAAACAAAGTTCAAAGTACTGAGATTTTCAACGGGTTTTAACAATAATTATTTTTACCAGATTTTTTAAGTTATCAATTTTTCTACCAAGAAAAACGTTCAAGATTTTATTCTCTTCATCACTTCTATTTTTGAGCAAAATTCAAAAAATACCACCTTTGGGAAAAGGAAGTGAAAGAGAAAAATGTAAGGTTAGATTTTATTGTATTTTATTGAGACATTTTGAATTTGCAAAGATTTCACAGAAATATTCATTGCAATTTGCAAAAATCAGAACAAACTCCTTATTTCCTTCAAATAGTTTTTTTTTTTTTTTTTGCTTTTTAGCTACAAAAATAGCTCAGAAACTGGTCTAGCACAGGCATGATTTCATGATCCAGGGAGTAAATAAAACGTTTTCCTTGGCTTCAGTGGACTTTGGATGCGAGGCTGTTCTTCCTCACCGCAATCAGCCCCTTGTAACGGCTGCAATCTGTGCTCATTGTAAACCTTGAGATAAGACAATTGCAAAGGTAGCTCCAACACTGTTCATATCACATGCTGGAAGTGCTAACAGGCTTTTCTGCTGACAGTGGCACTTATAAGCATTTCTGGGAATTGCGTGTAAGAAACTTTTTAAACTTTCAGTCTGAGCTTTGATGTTTATTCACATCTAAACTTCAAACTAAAATTCAGGCAGTGAAAATTTCCATGAGGTGAAACCACACACACAAAATACCTTATCAGTGCTCTGGAGAATTGAAACCACAGAGTCTGACACAGTTGGAATATTGATGTCCTTATTATAGTTTGTCATTTATGTCTCTATCATTATATAGCTGACTGCCATGCTGCTGCCAGCTGCCTTCTAAAGGGTGGTTCCTGCTTTGAATCTGTTATAGGAACTTTGACTCTATTATTGTTGTTCTCATGTCAGCCTCTTTGCAATACACACCCAAAATTTTCGTCATGACTAATAATTACCTCTTTCTTTAGAACCCTATGTAAGGTAGATACAAGTCTGGCCAAGGGAAAACAAAGTTGAGACGCTAATTTCAGTTTAGTATTTAAATTTCCACTAGAATCAGTTGAAAGCATTAGAAAATGAAGAGTCTTGACATAAAAAAAGTGGTTAAATATCTTCTAGAATGTTGTCTAAGTACTGTATATCTAAACCTCATGCTAGATAATTTGTACTGGCTCCAAACTCATATCTCTTCATCTCTGGTTGTCAGGGCATCGCACTTACCAAAGGAACTTGTCAGGCAAGATGCAGGATGTCAAGATCAGCTTTAACTCAAAACAGCTTTGAAGTGACACCAATCCTCCTTAAACTCATCTTTGATTGGTAAATGTCAGTGTATGTCTATAGGCCATTTGTCATCAGCCCTGAATGACTGCAGGGTTATTTATATTAAATACAGCTAAATTAAATTAGCTACTGGTTACCTGAAAAAGTCAGTTCCAAAAGGGAACAGGACTGTGTGAGGAATAGCTCTTATTTAATCCCATTTTCCTTTATAAACACTGTTTGTATCTGGATTAGATCTGGTTGTAAGTAAGGGAAGACGTGGCTGCATAGGTGTGATAAAACATTGGGGAACATTTGCAGGTTGTGGTTCCCAGTTGTGTGCATAGTGCCTGCCTGCCACTGGGATCTTTGTCCCAAGCTGGGATGTCTCTCTTTGGCTGGATGGTGCCAGGAAATTCTCACCAGCCTGGTGAAGAGGATAGGGGTAGAAAAAAAGCTTTTGAAGGAAGTGGCTGTATATTCATTTTGAAAGATTTCTTCTCCAAAGCAGAGGAGTAACAAGAGACAGAAAAGGGAACAGGAGAGCTAGAGACTGTCTCCCTGCAGTGACACAAATTAAACCTTTGGGCTCTTCAGAAGTGGAAGGACCCTCCATTCAGTTATCCAGGTTTTCCAAGAGCAAAGCATGATCTTATAAGTAGTGGTTACACCAAGTTTGTCCTCTGAGACTAAAAAATTGAGTCATATATCCTCTCAGTGACCACTGAGAAAGCCATGGTAGGGAACAAGACAGATTGGGCTGTCTCAGGTTCCAGCTCCAGATTCGCAGTCCAGGTTAGGTGGAAGGTAAATACCTAGGGCAGAGGGGAATGGGCTTTTAAAGGTTCATACAGCATCTCTGTATTTGGCTGGTCAAGGTAAGTTGGAAACATTTGGAGCAAAGGTTGGGTCCTATTGCCAGTACTATCTGACTGTTTATCAGATGGGGCTTGGTCCTGTTCTGATAGCAAGGAAGATTATTAGAGCCAGCCTTCCCCACCAAGGTATCAGAGATTGTACCTGTAAGAGATCATATGCTGAGCTAAGCTCGCTTTCACCTCCTGCACCAGAGGGGCTGGGACCCTAATGTGCAGGTCTTCCCCAGCCCTGATGTCTTCAGGCAGCAGGGGTTTCCACAAGTCCAGCTGTGCAGAGAAGAAAGAAATGCACAAATGAAGCTCTGTTTTCAGAATGAGAACTATATTAGAGTAGTTGCATATCAACAAATGAAAGATTTTCTTCAAATTGTCCTGGTAACTCTCTAGTCACCTGATCATAGAGCACACAGCACAGGCTTAGCGCTTTTATTGACTCAGGCACCCCTGAGAAGAAGCACCATTTTCACATAGCCATGCAAAGAAACTAACATTTTCATATAAATTCCTTCAGGTAGTAGAAGAGAAATTCCACACTACATTAAGACAAAAAACAGTTAAATAAAGCTTTTTCTAGTTTACTTTAACCTTCATTCCTATCATAAGCTACATGCATATCTGTTTTATAGCCCAAGACTCCACTCTGCTTGTTGGGCACACATAGTTATTTTTACTTACCATGAAAGTACTGCAAAGAAGCTGAAGATGCTGGACTTGCTGAATTGTTTCTGGTATAATATGCAGAACCTGATCCCTGGAAATTCAGTAGAGAAACAAGATCAGTTTTAAGGTCCGTTAAAGTATCCATTATTTCAGAAGTCAAAAGGACATATTTTGTTTTGTAGAAGGAAGACAGAGCATGTAACAGTGCTGTTCCAACAAAAACACCTCTAAATTATGAATTTGTGGAATGTTTTGGCCACAAACAGGACTAAATAATGTGACTTTTCTGTTGCTAGAGCATTAGCCACTCTGCTTCCTCTCCAGTGGCTGTGCTTTATTCACCATACCAGCTTTGCAGAAGCCAACTGCTTGCATGAGGCCTCCTGTGTGTTTCTGCCTTTGCAGGATTAGAGCCAGAATGAGGGCATTGGTAGTACATGAGAAACTGTTTATTTGATAAGATGACCCTTTTCCCCCTCACATTTGGGATTTATTCAATTATTACAGATTAATTTTGTGCTTGGCTCGTCTACTTCAGCATGCAGAAACTTTTGGTAGTCATGATAAATTATATTGCTAAGAACTTGAGATGTCCACAAACTGCTTTTCATGAGAATAGCCAATTTATTCCTGAATAGCAAATATTGCGGTCTCCAGAGCTGCATATTCTTACCCAATTCACAAGAAATAAAAATTTCTAGTACAGAACCTATAATTTTATATTTCTAGAAAAGACTCACAGAATCCAGTGTGTTAGTATATGTTTTCATGAGATCCCATGATACTTTCATCTACTACAGGCTTAATCTGATGAAAATATTGAAAGTTTACAAAGAACAAATTAAAATGGATGGAAATGCAGAAAAAGTAAATCAGTATGTTCTGTTAAAAATACCCTTGGGAGTTTTTTTGGTTTTTTTTTCTGTGTTCATTCAGATCAGATTTCCAGGATTGACAGCAGCTGTGATGTTTCTAGTGAAAGGGTTTCAGAGTGAGGAGTGGATGTTGATGACTATATTGCAATACTCAAAGGTGGGAGACCAGTTATCCACTACTCATGAGAACAGAATAGAATGGGGAATACTAGAAACTTTCCTATTTGCTAGCAACCAAAAATTCCTTCACAGTCTCTTGTAGCAACTTCAATGGAGTCTTTACCAGACAAGTAAAAAAAATGAACATTTTACAGTTTAAAGCCTTTGTAGCAGAAATTCTTGTTGCAAAAGCAAGCCATGGTCATTATAGTCATCAACATAATATGCTCTCATCATCTGAACTGCAACTGCCATCTTTTGTGCTTCCATGCAGGAATGTACAATTATGAGCTTAATATACATACAAATAGAATTCACTATTCATTCATTTTATCCCCAGAGAAATAGAGGGATTTGTGGGTTTTTTACATCTCTCTTGAACATATCACCTTTTCTGAATGAGAATTTGATAGTTAAAACAGGCAGTTTACTACTGCTTTATGAGATGCCAATAGCCCCATATCTGTGGGGGAAAATGATTACACTTGTATTGCTCACAGGACTGATACAAGAGTCATGTTATGTAGATTGGTACAATAGTCATGATGTCTTTAATAAACCTTGTAGATGCAGGATAAACATCTTTGTTGGCAGAATAAACATCTCAGCTGCAGTTCAGAGTTTATTCTCTCTAAATGCCTCGGCTTGCTATGTTCTTTGTCTATCAGGAAAGGAAACAATATCCTGTAATATCTTTCTATCCTCATTGACATTATGTCTTAATTACACCAAATCAGAAATTTCCAGACAGTCAGATTGCTGCCAGATGGCCAGCTCTTATTTACTGATAAACCTTTCACAATAGCCAGTGTGGAGACAAACCATTTTTAATAGTAAATTAAGATTAGAAAGCATACATTTGTTTATGATTATGGACTAAGTTTCTCAGTGGAGAAGTGCAAAGTCAGCCCATGTGACCCCATGAGAACTACAGTTTTTAAAATTCTACACTTAAGCTTGCTTAACAAATTAAAGAACTGTTCTCAGCACAAGCTATATGTCCTTGGATGCTCATAGATTGGATATTTCATTTCATTGTTAAACAGAGCAGAGGACAATGAAAATGGGCTTTACTAATAATTTGGTCTTTGTGCAGGTGCTGCCCACCCAAAGTCACACTGACCATTCAGTACCTGTTTTTTAATTCCATGCAAGTACTAGACAGGTTCAATTCTGGACAATAATTAGAAACAAAAATGAAAAATACATTACACGGATCTGCTGAATTCTATTCACTGAAATCAGGCTCTAACTGCATCTCTGATACAAATCTAAAGACTAAATATTATCCAAGGAAATAATACATTTGAAGTAGTGACTCTGTATGCTCTGCTAGGAGATTTTCCATGAGAGAAATGGGTACACTATGAGGAAACTTACTTGCTGTAGGTATTGCTTGATTTTCTGTCCTTTTCATGACTATATTCTAGGAATATAATTCATCTAGAGGCATTCAGCACCAGACTACTTTCTCTGTTTGCTTTAGAAAATTCCATGCATAAACTTATATGTGAATAGGTGGCCCCTACACTGTGCTCATGCCCACCCTGCAAATCTCAGCTGCCACAATGGCAGCTACCTAGCTCCTTGAAAGTTGAGGGTGAATGAAACAAAAAGAGTTTAGATAGGCAAACAGAATAATTTTACATCACTCATTTTCTGAAGTGCAATTGAGAATGGAAAACAAAGCATAACTAGAGATTTCATACTTTTCAAAACATTAATCAGTAATAAAAAATGTGATAATCTCATTCTCTAAACACCTTGGAGTGAAGGTTGTCTGGAATAACTCCCTTAGCTTTTTTTTTTTTGTACTTGTTACAGGTCATCATTATCTTTTTCATATAACCTAATCTGTCTTTCATTAATAGATATAATTTTGCTCAGTCATACCTCTTGCTTTATACTCAGAAAAGGCATTTTACTCCTGCAGCATCTGGTTTCAAAGTTCATTATGAAAGGGGCTAAGCCAAATGCATTTCAGCTAATGGAAACAGAGCATCCTGAGATGCATTTGAAGGCCATTCTGTGGCTCCTACAGCTGTTTCTATGTCTTTTTTGGCTTAGAATAGATTCACTCATTCTTCATTTCCCATCTGCATGTTTTCTTTCCCAATCTTACAAAGCTTACATCTTAGTAACCCTGTGTCCAGTTTTCCGGCTCATAATTGCTATTAATATTCTTACACAATTTCTGGGACTTTCACTGCATGCACAATTCTTCATGAAACCTGTTCACACTCACCTGTCATATTGCAATTTCAAGCTGAATTTTCCAGGAATTAGTATCCCCAGAGAAAAGATGATCCCAAGAGAAAGCCACATCTTTGTGCAAAGAACCCAGCACTGACAGGGCAGCACTAAAAAGGAGGAAGATAGATCTTGACTGAACATATGATTTATATAATTATAATATACAACTAGACTTATCCTGGAAGGAAACCCGCCCTTTATGAATCATTAGCTTTACTTGTAAATAGTTCTAGATGAATCATTTACTTCATTTGTAAATAGTTCTACTTTTTCTTAATTCTTAAAAGTCTCTTCCATACCCCAAAACACGAATACAACTAGCAACATTCTTACTGAAAGACTTTTTCTAAGAACTAAGAACATTTGTCATGTCATCTTTCTATCTTTGAAAGTGTTTTGTGACAGAATTGGTGGAATTTAGAGAAAGTGTTACCTGCAGGATCTACAGCAAATCATGATGGTTAGCCTATAACAATCATAGAGATAGGGAAGAACTGGTGCTAAAACAAGCTCTATCCTTACTTTCTTTCTTTTTGTGTTTGTGCCTTTATGGAACACTTCTGTGACCCCTTAAGTGCAGTTCCATCACTTACCTAACTTAAAAGAGGACTGCAAGAGCAACCAATGCTCCATAAAAGAAAATATTGGGACAGCAGAGCCTCATCTAAAGCACTCTCAGTTGGCCCAGATCAGTCTCTAGCCACAGACTTACAACTCTACACTGTCATAAAAAGTGTTTTTGTTATATATTTTTAAAAGTGGGCTGGTAACTATCTGAAATATTTAATTTCTTATTTAGTTCACTTGGCAAGTGTTAACATTTGTAGACTGTAGTTAGACATATAGCACAGTTCTTCAGAAAGAAATGGTTTCCCTCATCCTCTCTCTTGGATTGAAACTATCTTGTGATGATTTGATGAAGAAAACTGCATAAATTTGGGATGCAGAGACTCCAGTAAGTCAGTTTGTGTACATATATAATGGACATGATATCGTGTTGTAACTGTGGAATATTTATAGATTCTTCTCATCAAAGTATGCAGTCCTCTTACACCTTTACAAAGGCTGTTATCAAGGAAACAAGCAGCAGAACTGTCCCAGTATAAAAGAGGAACAGCTTAGCTCAGAAGTGCTTTTTCACAAAACCAGGCTGCAGGCAAGAGAAGAATATGCTCTTCTTCATAAATCACGCCAGACCCTTTCTGTTTTATTGCAACCTTCTCAACAGCCTGGGCCTGAAAATGCTGAGTATTCTCTCCACGTAGATATCCAGCCCACAAGGACTTCCATAAGAGCTGCAAGATGTCAAGTTTACAGGATTTGATACAGCTTCAATTGTGAGGAGTCAGCAAAACAAATTCATGTTGGAAGTTCATATTAACACACAGGACAGATAACCTTTGCTTTTGTTTCCTTTATATCCACCACTGCTATGAGGCAGACTAATGATTTTAAGACTTCTGCAGTGTTGTCTGTACCCTTTTAATAGACTTGGCTCTGAACTGGGGTTCAGTCCCTTGACAGGGACTCAGAATCTAGGGGGGGGAAAATGAAGGCATAAAGAGAAATGGAGCAAATGATGATAAGTGCTAAAATTCAACTCCAGTCCAAAGTTTCCACCTTCATGTTGAAAGCAGAAGCTATTTATTCTGTTGTGAAAACATCACTCCTCTGATGCCAAATAGTTATGAAGAGAGAGAGAGAGACAGATAGATAGATAGATAGATAGACAGACAGATAGATAGATAGATAGATAGATAGATAGATAGATAGAGTAATTTTGCTTAATGAATATAGAATTCAGAAGAAATTACAGTTGCTTGCTAGGTCTTTGATTTGGATTCTTTTGAAGTCTTCTTGATTTTAATGGGCTTTAGATGAAAGTCCCGTGCAAATAA
The DNA here is from genome assembly GCF_963513975.1 of Fringilla coelebs. Taxonomy (NCBI): domain Eukaryota; kingdom Metazoa; phylum Chordata; class Aves; order Passeriformes; family Fringillidae; genus Fringilla; species Fringilla coelebs. The sequence continues at coordinate 25,953,983 of NC_140035.1, read as the reverse complement.
TTATGGACATTTCTCCAATTTAAGAAATGGACTTATTTTGGGGATTTCAGCAGATGATTTGCTTGGAAAAGACAATACTTAATTTTCTTCTTGCATTCAGATGGCAAGCAGCACTTCTGAATTCAGAAGAAAAGCCATTAGAGACATTATTCTGCCACCAACGCAAAAAAATATCTTGGGATGAACAGTAAACTTCAACAAGCCTATTGCCCTCTTGGGCATAAATAATGTGTCTCTCAGTAATAAAGTCTGTTCTTTGGTCAGGTTCTTACTGGCAGCTGCTTATCTTTCTAGCAAATGTGGGAAGCAGCTTAATCCATTTATTCCCTCCTTGGAAATAGTGGGCAAAAAGGCATAGGACTTTCTGGGGAGAGGAAGGGTCATAAATATGTGGCACAAACATGCTACATGAAACCATGTGGTGTCCTTTTTTCCAAACAAATTACTATGCACATCTTCTATACATTCTTCTCAGAGCTTCTCAGAGCATTTTTTTCAGCATCAGTTTAGCCACTCAACTGCCCTGTTCAACATGCAAATATTATTTCCACTACTTAAAAGATTAAGAAAAAAGGGGGAAAAAGTGACTCCCCAAGGTGACATAGGAACATTGCTGCAGAGCCAGGAATAGAATTCAGATCTCCTGACTCCCTGTCTGGTGCTTCCTTAAAAATATATGACCATCTGCTCTACTGCTGGAAGTATAGATACTATATGCTGACTCCAACAAGCTGGCTGCTAAGCCTGTTAGTTTATCCTCTTTTTATCCCATACTGATATCATCTCCAGCTAAGCTTTTGGCCTGGAGTCAAAGTGATTTCCAGTGTTTGAATGATTCGACCTGCTTGTTATTGTTTCAACCTTGCACCACACATATGCTCAGCTATTTGTGACTTATCTGCATACAGTCTGTGTAGCAACAGCCACAAGCTAGAACTGTTTTGTTCAAAGATTGCATACTGAAGCACTCCACATGTTTTAAACAACTATCATATAGCAGGGAGTTTGATCCTGGTAGCTTCCTGCACCCAGATTTCCTACTGAGCTGCATGTTACTTTCAAGGACAAAAGGCTTGTTAAAAAGACAACAAAATGTACACGTGTGTCTTCACAAACATCAGTTCATCATGTTAAGCTTTCCCACCTCACAGCTAAATCCCACACTGAAACTAAAAACCAACTAAACTAGATGGAATTCAACATGATCAACATTTTTTTAAAATCATCATTGGGATTTAGAGAAAACTGTACTCCATTTAATTTTCTTTTCTCTCTCAATGCTGCAGAAAACTCACTGTATGTGTCCAAAACAGAATCATCATTCAGTGGGGTCAAAACAGTAGCAGACTAATGTGCTTTAAATCCTAGACTTGTGCTCCACTGAAGAGGAGGGTAGATAATTCAGCTATTTTACTGAAATATCCTCTGGTTATCACTGTAATTTTACTTGGGGGAAGCACATGATGAATTGACAGTTCTGTTTCCCATTGTCTTGTCAGAGGAGATAGGATGTTCTACAGGTATTGTCTTTTTCTGTAGCATTTATATATTCAGCAATATGTTGTGTGGTGTGCGATGTGAATCATTGTTCCCCTCAGTATTCCAAGCCTACAGCTTCCACAGCTCTGTTATAGAAAGGTTTTACTGAAAGTCTCTGGACTCCATTGTGATTTGACAGTGCTAAGTGTTCTCAAACCTCATTAGTTCCAGCAACAATCTTAGGATAAATGGGAATGTACTGTAAACCACGCTTAGTTACAACAATTTTGTTCTAGTCATCTTGCTGATATTTCCTTGTTCTCTCTCTGTCTCTGCTATTACAGTGAAAACACCCCATTAACCTTACATTTGGGACTTTAAAATAATCACAAACCAGGAAGAATTCCAGCTAACGTACACTAGATTAGAATGACATTACTAGTAAACCTTAAAATTAGTTCCATTAAGCCAACCTTAAATGTCCTGCAGATCGTCAAGCGACACAGGATGCATAAGCTTTATCTTAGTGGAACTAATTTGACTATTGGCACATGATCTAGCAATTTCAAGAAATACAGGTTTACAGACACTTTCAAGGATGTCTCAATAGATTGTACAGCATTTGTGTACATGCATACTCACATATTTAAACACAACCATAAAAACCAGTGTGTTGTGTCAGTATGGGAAATTACATCTGCCTTTTCTCCACAAGTCCTGTGATGCAGCTTTTAGATAGCTCTCCTCTCAGAGAGGTGCTTCAAGTACCCATTCAGCAAGCAGCTCCTTACTGAAATGTATGACACCAAACTGGCAAAACTTGAACTGGTCTAATTAGCTGGGCAGACCAGCTTCCTCAGACACAATTTTCTTTAACCAGGAAAGAAAAATGTTAGTACTGAATTGTCTTTCCTTAACAACAGGCGGTCTGAATGGTTATTTTTACTTCATCCTTCAGACAGCAAATATCACTGCTTAAGGATCTTGAGCTCTAACATAGAGTCTGAATTCAAGATGATATTTACCATGTGTTACTCAAAAGTAAAAAACTCTTTTGGTTCTGATCTAGGGGTTAAGGGTGGTAGCATTTAAAAGGAGTTGTGCACAAACCCCTATAATCCTTATCTAAATATAATTCCTGTGGGAAATTATTTTGCATAAGGACCATGCAATTAAACTTTAAGAAGTATTAGCAGTGTTTTTCAGGTGCAATGCTAAATTGCTAAATCCCAAGTCCACACATACAAGGCTGGCTGCAGAATATTGTTTTTCAGTTTGATCAAAGATTCAATTCGCTCAAAGATTTTAATGCGCTGGATCAACTGTCAGAAAAAGAATCTTGTTTTTTTTAAACTCACCTTCTCCACTCCTAAAAACTTTCCTTTGTAAGAATATCTTCTGATGACATGATTAGAACTCATGATTTCAAAGGTATTGCTCTAGGGGGAAAGAATTTGCCAAAGTGTTGGATCCTGTGTTGTTGTTCTGAGTCGGCAAGAATTAGGCAAAAATCCTCTATTTTGTGAAGAAACGAAACTTCCTGTAAAGCTTTAGCTGTCAAAGTAATGCACTGTTTGTATTAATTAGGCCCTTTTTACAGAAGATGAAATATAACATTAAAAAACCTGGCTTGTATTTTTAAATAAAATAATTATCTTTGTAGGTAAATAAGTTAGTATTATATTATTCCTACTAGCAGAACTGTAAAGGACAGCACATAAGTCTCCATTATTGCTTAATGGTTAAACAACAAGCACTGCACTGTATCCTAGAATAGCAAAGATTATTTTTAATGAGTTCTGTTACAAGCGATAAAATACTTTATGATTAGATGAGAATATGCTTGCATATGATTTCTTAAACACAAACAATACACACTGTATAGTAAGTAATTAGCTTTTGCAGCTATAAAACATGTTCATATTAACCTTTGTCCTTCATTCTATCAACAATGACAGACACACTGAGCTTTCTGTGCAATGCCAGCATCACGGAGTATAAATGTATTCTTTGCGTGCATGTAGTTATGTATGTGTGGCCATGCAAGGGGAGTAATGCTCCAGACCCTTTAACCACTGTGAGAAACTGTTAAAATGCTTATGATATCCTTGAAGAATCTCAGATATTATTAATGAGGTCAATAGTACCTGACAGAAGACCTCAAAGTGGATCTTGCCTGAGTCAAACAAGTCTATTCTGCATAACTTAGAGGAGAATTTCCAGCGTAGTTTTGCAAATGAGCCTTAAAGAATTTGTAAGCCATGTTTGAGGTGCGTATGTATGGGTGTGACACGCAGTAGAAATAGTTTGTATTGTGGTGAGTGATATTGTTAAATTTAGTTGCTGCTAATACTATTGGAGTAAGGGACCGGGTAGTCTAGCTTTAAAGTGCTTGTGTGACATGACTGGGTAGGTTTGCAGTAAGGCTGTTGACCTGGCTTGCATTGGTCCCAAGCTTTGGGGTTCTTCAGCAAAGGCAGCCAAGACTTTCTCCTTTCTCATGCCTGGACTGTTCCTACTCTTTGTGCAAGGAGTAGATCTGAACTATCAGCCAGCTGTGCCTGGGAGAGCTTATAAATCCAAGCAACTCAACATGGGGGCATCCCCGATATACAGACATGGAAAAGACACCTGGAACTGTGCCTCTGCTGCCAAACAAGGCACTCCTTGGAGTCACACACTAATGAGATGGGTGTAGAACAGCAGGAATCTGGGTGTGCCCCAAGGACCATCTCGGGCCTTTCCTCTGAGAAGACAGATAAGCAGAGGCAAGCAGGGAGCTGAAGTCAAATTCCCTAGGTCTCTGACTACTACCTTAGTGTCAGATTATTTTATGTCTGTTCAGAGAGAGTGGTTTTGATACCTCCATTGTTCTCTTTTCCCCCCTTCAAATACTGAGTTATTAGGTTCAGCAAATTAATAACAAACCTACAGTAGAAATTTTGGAAAGTTTGTTCTTTATTCTGCATCAGCAGAAACCAAACCCACCCTCCTCACTACTACCTTTTGGGGGGATTACTGCCTTCTGAGAAGAAAGTCTTTTTGCTGACATCAGGGAGGAATTCCCCATTTTGTACTGCTCCTTGAGCACAGACTGATACACAGCAAATCTCCGAACACACACTTTTTTTTTTTTGTATGCTTTACTTTTTATATCTCCATCACGTTCCTTACATTTATACAGAAGTGACCCAGACTGAAGATTCATTTAGAAGTTGTCCCTGGGACAAATCACTTATTGGCAAAATGAAGCATATTCTAAAGCAAGAAGTACAAATGCATCATCTTTGCCTTCTTTCTGCCCCATACAATAAAGTAAGGGGTGTAGGTTTTTTTTGTATTTTCTGGAGAGGTCTGTGTGTTGAGGAACTGCTATTCTGATAAAGCTGATAATCTAACTGCTGATCAATCACAAAGGGACCATATAGAATTGGTTTCAATATATGTATTTTTAAAGATTAAATAGTCTTTTATTATGTGAATGACATTTCAAATGTGGGTTCCTCCACAACAGGCCATTGTATATTTCCTGAATCATATCTCATCTGCGTCAGCACAAATCACGACTTTATTGACAATTGTTTCTATTTACACCAGTCTCTGTGCAGTCAGAGGCCAATTCACCAGCTGTTCCCTACTGCAGAATAAGAAAACCGTACTCACTTAACACTTGAAGTTTTTTGCTTTGAAGTTGTAGAGCCACTCCCTCATCTGGCGTATATTTGCTGCAGCGCCCTGAGTTTAATCAAACCAGCTGAGGAGCCACTCCTCCTTTCCCTACAGTCCCGACATACTTGCCCACCTTTTTAAACTGTGATTGAGTACAGGTGACATCTTATGGGCAGCAGAATCTCAACCATGAAAATCAAATGGGGAAATACAGAAGATTTTAGAAGTGCCCTTTGTGGATTGAACTGATAAGAATTACCTACGGTGCCGACTCAAGAATCAGAAATGTTCAGTAAAAAATGCGCCTGTCTGTAAGCGTGGATATAGTCCCTTACCTATGGCAGTGCAAAGTGAAAATTAATTCTCCTGTTTATTAAAAAAAAAAAATCATCTTGTTTCATAAAGCAAGAGTTTATCTAGGTTTTAATAGGTGCCATGGCAACAATGTTACCAAGTACTCATAGGAGCATTTTTTGAGAGAGGAAGTAGGATGAAACAAAAACCTCACTGGTTATCTGTGGACACAAGGACGTGCTGCAGACAATACAAATTCTCCTTATTATTTCTGGGTGGCTATTTACAATTGCTGCCACATTCATATATTATCACTTTGTGGCCCAGAAATACTGAAAAAAGGGGGGAAACCTGCTACAACTAGAAGGACAATTTTAAACATAGTTCAGAATTCCATGGGATTTGCATCAGTTAAAAGAGATGAAGAACTACTAAAGCCACTGTAGTTACTATAGCAAAAAAATGCCCCTACCACAAGATTTACATGTTCAGTACAACCTACACTTAAGTGCCATAGTCCCTTCAAAATTATGCATGTCGCAACCATCAGATAACTATGGCTCTGGTTTTGTTCTGAAATAACTAATTTCAGCACATTTCACCTAGAAGTGAATGTTCTGCCCTTTTTGAGCTCTGCAAAACACCTGTAGTTCTATTTTAATTCCAATATTATAGCATCAGTAAAGGGATATTGAAACTGGAACCTTGTTCATGCAAGCTTACATGCACTGATATTTGTGTGCAAAGAGAATGGCTCAATATTAACAAATGGCAATATACAATAATACTTACTGCAATGACCAGAAAGGGGGGAGGGGGGGGGTGGTGAAGAGGAACCAATTAGAGGGAAGTCTTAGTACTTTCTTCAGTTTTCCAATTAACCAGAGCAACATCTTTAGCTCTCTGTCTACAAAGCATTACTCAACTCTTGTCTCGGCAGAAACTGTTGCAATACCTGAGAAACAGTCTTTAAATCAAGATCCAATTTATTTAGATTCTGATTTCTTAACAAAAATCACACTCTTTCAATGAACTTCTAGTTCCTCTTTCCCAGTCTCTTATGAATATCTTTATTATTTTGAGACCAAGGTGGAAATTTTAAAAAGAGTTCCTGTGTGTTTCTTGTGAAATACATAGCCAGAATATTTAATACCCTGAGAAGGCTGGAGTTATGGTTCAAAAGTAGTTTTAAACATGAAGAAATCCAAACTGGAGAGAACTACAGATCATCACGGTCTGCAAATCCAGCTGTTTATGGAGAAAATTTGTTTTTCCAAACACACACTGTTCTCATTTTGCATTCACAAAATCACATTCATTTTACTTCACAAAATTTGTTTCATTTTTTTCTCAGATGATACCAGTTTATTTTTTGTTAATGCAAGTGACCTTTGCAGCCCACATCTTCTGCCTGTTTCTTCCTTTCATTTTAGATCTGTTCACACACCCTGCAATGCTTAAGATGAATCCTTGGGCCTGTGAAATGTGCTATATAACTTACATTTGTAAATCCTTCTCTCAATGCTTTCTTTTTGATTGTGTGACGTATGACAATGATCCAACCTTGTCATGTGTCCATATGCACCCTTTTGCATGTGTAGCCTTCTGATGATGTGGAGATGTCACTGGATGAACAGTATCTGCATTATTCTCAAGGAAAAAATCACCAGATCTTCCAGCTTTATCATGGTATTTTACTGTTTTGTAATAAGACAAGATTTATTAATGAAATCATGCCTAACAGCAAGCAGCATGTAAAAACAGCAATCATAAAAGGCAGTATCTGTTTCTTTGAGATTGGCAGGACAAATACTGAAGTCCAATATTTCATATCTCAGGATGAAGGAAAGACATGCTTCTCCTTTCTGACTTCTTTGTGGCCCAGGAATAAAATATAGTGCCTTCCTACGAGAGTCTGGTTAAATAGATGGTTGCTTAGTGCAGCTGAGACCCCTGTCTTTAAGTCACAGATATATAATTACTCTAAGCCCTATACTTGCTTTAACAAGCCTTTAATTCATTGAAAATCCTCCTCTGCTTCAGCAATCTAGTTTACTTAATGAATGACTTATTTTCATTTCACATGGATTTGAGAACCTTGGCTTGCTACAGATGCAATACACCCTTGAAATACCTTTAGTCAGTCAAACATCACAGCAAATGTCTGGGTTCCATCCATTCATAAGATACACCCATGGGCTGTATGAAATAAAGCCATATACAGCTTCCTCATTTCTCACTCCTCATTGAGAAACGATTTCCAGCCACTGCACTTACAAAGTGTTCCAAGTGTGAATAAAGGTTAGAAACACACATTTCTGAATCTGCAGGCAGACTGTAAAAATGGTAGAAAAAGATGCAGCTTACATCTCCAGTTAGCCTCACTGGCAGGTCAGCTAAAATAATCCATTTTGTGCCTGTTTGGCTTAAAAAGGGGATTTTGCACCTTTCACACCAAGCACTCCATGCAGTGACAAACCCCATAATTACAGATGCAAAATAATTATTGCAAATTATTGTTGATCTTCATTGTGAGTCTCCCACTAATTTTAATAATGATTCAGGAGAGGAGAATGGTATTCTAAATATAGATTGTAATGCACAGAGCAGGGGACTAGATCTTCCTTACTACATGAATTGGACACCTGAAAAACCTGGATTTATTTTCAGCAGACTAGCTTTTAAGCATACATAAAGATCCAAGAAACCCACAGCTCTGAAGTCTCGGGCAGCAGCTTCATACAGCTTGGAACTCTGAATCAGTGTAGATGACATAAACGATTGAGAGAACACAGAGCAAGAGACTTCACTAAGCAAGGTGATCTGTATGGAAGACTACTACACTTCCACACTGCTTGTATAAGTTTGTACCTGCCCACAAGGAGTTTAAGAAAGAATGTGATTAACTAATTTAATAACATGCTCTGCCATTCTGTGCCCACTGGTGGTTAGTTCTGTCCAGGCTGCTGGCACCCCCGCCTGTGTTCTGTCCCTGAATTTACACACCTATGACTGAGGACCTGACTGAAAAGCTCAGAGCAGCTGGAGGAAGCAGCTTCCCAACCCACCCAAGAGCCATGGCTGACACCACAGCATTGGTTTGCAGGTTTCCAGCTTGAACAGCACCAAGTACCATCTCAAACACAGCTCTGTGTGCTACCTGGCCGTCCAGCACAGAATATTTTAGACATCCTCCAGTGCAGGCTGGGACCACAAGTCCAGCTCAGAACAACAGAATAGCACTGACCAGCCTGCTTCACTGACAGTGCTTCCTTAAAGCAGAAGGTCCAAAAACGGAGCATAACAAACTTCTCATTGAGTCAAGCAAATGACCTCTGCTCTGGCTGTTAAGTTTTACAATTGCCTCAAATCTGGTTTTCTGCATGTGCTGCATTTCAGAGATTGAAATGCTGAACAGCTCTCTGCTTTGTATGCCAGAGCGGCGACCATGCTGCTTTGGTTACACTGCTTCCTTCATAAATATGCACTATATTCTATCTACATGTTCCACAAAAAGTTGGGCTGGGAAGTTTTCTAAGCATATTGTTTCTTTCCACATTATCTCATTACTGTAATGCCTTTTTAATATAATTGCAGTACCTTAACCATGTGTCCACGCTACTTCAGAAAGACAAAGAACATAGTGCTTGTAGCTTAGCAAGTGAAGCAAGGGCTCCACGGTTAGGTAGCACACAGTCACTGTAGCAAGTATGGCTGTTTCCCTGCTTCCCTTCATGCCCATGGGCCTGTGACTGTGCTACAGCAAAATCGTGAATGAAGATCTGATTACGGGACAGAAACAAGCAAGCTGTTAGCAACTTGAGCAACTCCAGCAGAATAAAATGTGTTGTATCAGTTACATGTTATCAAGAACACCAAAGATATATCAGTTCTCTCTGCTCCTTCCTATCAAAGGTCCAAAGCTGCTTTGCAGTTCTGGGACTGCCAACATCATCAATTGCCCTAATACATAACAGGTCTGTGGAGATGCATCACAGGGTGTAAGGAACAAATCTGAGTATTGCAACACCTCTATGAATAGTGGTGGAGCTACTTATATCAGAAACAGAGAGAAGGAGTCAGCTTATAAAGACACAGCAGATCTATATGTTCTTGCAGTGAGAAGCATCAAAATCTATTACAGCAGCAGTGAAGCAAAAGCACACAGCTAACAGGACCATTACTGGCCTAAAGTTCTGAAAACTGAGTGAGATTGATTTTTTCAGAAAGTTTCCACATGACTGGATCTTTTAATATACCACTTAGGCTTAGTTATTTACTGATTTACCATATATTGTTCTGCATAAAGAACTACATAGTTGAGAGGAAATCCTCCTAGTGCCTAGCTGTAGGCCAGGTTGCAACAGCACTTGAAACAGTGAAAGTTACATCTTTTCCCAGGCCCAGCTCTAAAGAAGAAAGAAATTTAACTAGGGGCGTGCAGGAGGGGAAGCAAAGTACAGATTAATCTAAGACACTGTAACAGCAATAGATGTCAGGGTGCTTTCTGGATCAATTACTTCCTTCCATTAAAGAAAATCAGCTCCCACCTCACAAAAGAGAGCCCCTATTATCAGCAGGCAGTGTTCATTTCACAACCATTTCTTACTCAGTAATATGGTGGAACAGGTAGTTGTATATAAAACTATTTATCTCTTCTGTTAAAATCCTTACAGAAATTACACAAGAAAAAGAGAAATCAGGAGAGACAAAACTCTTAGTTTATTTTAATTATTATCCTGCACAGTTGTGTCAGGAAAAGAGAAAGCTTCTTCTGAATAAATTTTTCTTTTTAAAAACTCAACTGCATCTTCATTTTTCATTTCCTGAAACTTCTTGTTTTGGATCTGTAAGAAAGCAAAAGGACAGGGTACATTATTTCTATTGTCCAAACTACCCTGTCCTACAAACCAAGCACTCAGCAATGAGAAGGCCACAGGAAGTTGTTTCTGAAAACAAGCTCACTTGAATCATCGTGTCTATAAAAATCAGGGAAATAAGCCAAAGACACATAGGTTTCTCAAACAAAGCAATTAGTGGCTTGAATTTTTTTCCCCTCAACTAATAATTTACTGATAATGGTAAGTAGTAGCTTGACTTTTAGAGTTCCTCTCTCTTTTCTCCCTAGTGACACCACCATTACCCTGTAACTAGGAATTATACACAATTACCACTCTGGAGAAATCCCACCATTCCTGGTGAACCTTCATGCTTTGTAGAACAAGGCCTGATCTATACTGATCACTGTGCTGCTAACAGAAGCAGAGACAGTAGCAGAGCTCTTCTCACCAGAATCACATGATAGCCCAGTTTACTTAGATGCCGCTTCTTCATTGCCAGCTTCCCCTGGGGGTGTGTTGTACCCAGACAGAAGGCAGACACAGGAGCAAACAGAAAAGCCAACCTGCAACCAAGGAAAGCAGGGAAGACTTCACTGTACAAATGCAAAATAACCATTTATAAGACAATGATTCAATGATGTCCGTTAGCACTGCAGAATGTGTCATTCTGGTGGGCAAAAGCATCAGGACTGCAGAAATTTCATTATCCTCTTCTTTCTTCAGGTTTAAGAAATTTAGATTCTTTTCTTCCATGAGCTTCACACAAGCACCAGCATCTACCCAAATACCTACAGCAGAATTAGGTACTCAGATCTTCACTTCTCCCACAATGAGAGGAAAATAGATCATTCAACATTCTCCATTAAGTTGACAGGTTCTGCATTTACTTTGATCCTTTGCTAATGATATTCATAATCAGTCCCTTCCTGCCATAATAACCTATTTGGAAGGGTGAGGAAAGCTGAATGCCTCGGAACACTGAGTTTCTGTTACACAATTCACTAGCTCTCCTTTTATCAGAAAGCAAACTGTACAAAATACATTGCTGTGCAGTGATCCAGCACATAAATGTTAAGCATTACCCAATTCTGCTTAAGCATTACTTAAACGATATATGTCCTGCTTCAGTTACTGAGAGGTCAGTCTTCTACACAAGATTAATCACCTAAAATGTGGATATCATGATCCTTTTTGTTTAAATTATATTTCAGTAGCTGAATTAACTGACATAACATATCACTGAGATGCAAATTTTTGAGACTTCAGAGAAAAACTGAATGTTTAATTGGACAAATACTTTTTAAAAAATTGCTACCTACATTCATTACAAGAGTATCAGACCACTGTGATGTTTCCTGCCTCTTTCTCTGAAATGTTAAGTGTTAGCCTCTGTTAGAAGACAGTATCAAGCAGGATGAATTGTTGCTCTGCACTGGCATGGCAACTTTGGATAGTCTGGTGAGCACAAATAACAACTGAGTCACCTACTTTGCTTCTGCAAATCAGTGAACCAAAGAAGCAACTGGACAGGATACATTCAAATAAAACTAGCATGCTAGAAAAAATATGCAGTAAAAAAACCACCTCTGAACATGTGAGTCAGGATGATCATCTGTTGCTGTTATGGGGAGCACCTTCTTTCTGTCTGAATCCATTCTGATTTCAAAATCTGAAAACAAAACAATAAAACATTTAACTCTGCAAGAGGTTAAAATTAATGTTGTCATTTGAACCCATTAATTGTTCAAATTGTTCTCAAATGAACAGCTCATTTGAAAAAGTTAATAGACACCGTCGCTGGTCTGTTTCTAATTGCTGTTCTCTAATAATTGAATTATTACTGATAGCTTTCCCTCCCTACAATGAATATAAAGCTATAGCCTGCCCATCTCAAGAAAAAAAAAATTTTGGAAACTGCAAATTTAAGCTTATGGAGTGAAATCATCACTTAAAGAAACTACTCTTGATCACAGTCTGTCATGCCTAGTCAGATTTTCCCGCAATCCAATTCCTCACTAGAAATATTTAGGAATACAATTATTACTAGTACAGAAAAATTGGTAAGCTGGGTGGCTGGCAAACAAAAAAAAAAGGCAATATCCAGATGAAAAAGAAACCAAAATAAGTCATATCCCATTTTAGAAATGAAAGTATAGCCTACATCTTAGCCAGAACTCCAGAGAAGAAACAAGAGAAGTAAAGAGAAGAAAAGGGAAAAAAAGGCAACTGCTGTTTGGCTTTCTTTCTAACATAATTTGGTACTAAGATGTCAACTCTGTCAAAGCTGGCCACATTGGATTTATGTACAATTAACACCTGCTTGCTGATGCCTGAAAAAAAGGCCAAAGCAGCTTTGTCTACAAGGGAACTCATAAAAGTTTCAGTAAATTGACTTAAAAACTTTAATAGAAGCACCCTTGGAAGTAGATTCACCAATCAATGACATCATTAGTTAAATTACTGTGTCTTCAAAGCGTTAAAACTTTTAATCACTTGCACCCTATTCATATTTATTTCCATCTCATCATTTTGGAGATTATTAATCTGTATTAAAATAATATAACAGCAATATTACTTCATACCAATATGATATCTGTATGGCAGCTGAACATTTTGCCGAAACATGTTCTCATTTCCCAGAAGTTCTATCAATGCCTCCTGAGCCTTTCTGAGATTAAGAGATACTAATGAGGACAAATTCTCAGTCAGCACAAAGGCAGGCTTTGTGAAGGAAGGGCTGTCAAGTTCCACACATGTTTTCACACAGCGAAGCATCATTGTGTTTTGTTCCTTAAGATCATCTGAAAAAGGATACGAAAAATATTACATGCAATATATTATCCCAGAGAATTTTTCATTTCATTATCATTTACAGTCTGTTCTAGCATAGCAAAATCCACTTGTCTACTCTAATAGCTGTTGAAAATTGTAATGTGGAAACTAAATTCTCCTACAAACCATTCCAAGGACCTCATTGTAGCTCAGAGCATTCCAAATCCCATTTTTACTCATGACTCCGGATACTAAAGTTAGTTTGCAATGGTTAAGACTGCCTATGTTTACTGTTAAACTGCTGCCACCATGGGGCCCAAGACAATAAGCCTGATTCCCTAGAGCAGACCCAGATCACTCAGATCACCATCACTACATTAGCTTTGTCTTGAGGACTTCAAATTTAATATTAATCATGCTTTTGTTCTTTAATTTCTAATCTGCTAACACAATTACAAAAAATTACATACACAGGCAGACATCTTGTTTAAAAGAAGAACATGACAAAGTAAGGTCTGACCTGGCAGTGTAAGCTCATCCTTGCTGTCCTTTTGCAGCAACTCATCAAGTGCACGGTGGGGAAGATATCCTAAGATGCCAAGTGAATACACTGCCTTCAGCAGCTCTGTGTTAGAAATCTGAGGCAGGCACTTGTTCAAGCAGGTATGAAGAGTCTCAAAAAACCTTTTCCAAAAGGAGAAGAAAAGTATCTAAGTACATAAATAAGGCTACATGAAGTATATCGTTCTAACAAAAATACAACTTTTTTATCTTGTATAATTATATTTTGTGTTATCTAACATTAGGGTTTGATTCTTACTTTGAGGATACAGCTACCGATCAACAGATTTAGTAGCCTGGTCAGTCTAGAACCTGTTTAGTCTTTCAGTCAGAAAAAAAAATTATATTTAGAAAAAATATTGAAAGACACCTTACAGATGAATGAAACAGGATTATGAGCTCTCACAAATAAAATTAAGTACTAGTTGCCACAGATTGCTCTGTAATGACTATGTAACATATTATCAAGCACTCTAAATGAAAACTTACAGATGCTTTTGGACTCTAGGAACATGGTTGAGTCGTGAATACACTCGAAGAACAGTCAAAAGGTTTTTCAAGTTAAGGAAATCAGGGTCTTCTGTCACCTTCTCAGCAAAAATATCCAGCAGCTCAGTAGGCTGAAAGCCAAGTACCTCGCAGGCAGAGAGAAAAAAGATAATCTAAAAGAAAAGATAGTTCCATAAGTCAAAAAAACAGTGAAGCTGATCCTAACTGTTGATTTCATAGAGCAAAATTTTCAAAACTTTTATTTCTTTACTTATAAATAAATAGAACAGCATTTTAAAAATATAAGAGCTTCATCAGATTGGTATTCATAAACATTTGTTTTCCAAAGATCAAGCAAAAACGTGAAGAAAGGTAAGATGGAAGCATCAAATACTCTATTAGTACCGCTATAAATCATTTGGTCTTAAAAAATTTACCTGTCTTTTGTCCCAAAGGTAGGCAGTAGCATTAACATAGTCTGCTAATGCTGAAAACAGTTCCACATTACGGTACTGGAGAGTGTGACAAGTTTCCAGAATGAGAACTAACTGCCGAAATGGAACATCATGGACATTTTCTGTAACAGAAGATCAACGAAGGACAAATGATAAAAAGCAACAGGAGCTGTAGGTTGGACACACTGAGACACTGTAGGAACAGTTTGGTTAAGGGATGGAGGAGGGGAAAAATATGATAAGAAACTGTGGAAGACTGTGACTAGCTAGGCAAAGTTCAAATGAGCTAAAACACATTAAGAAACTGAGAGACAGAAGAAACCAAACTGAGCCAGAATCAAGCTACAATACATTAATCAGCAAAAGGGGACAAATTAACAAAATAAGTAAGATGACTGTATTCCCAGGATGTCTTCTGTTCAGTGATTTTTGATTTTCAGCATGCATCAAAAAAATGCTGAAAAAAGTCACTGCTCCCTCTGTGTATGCCCCCTGGCCTATGTACTGAGTGTGGTGAAAGTCCTATGGGAAAAGGCAGGATGTGAAATTAAACACTGTGTCCTAATATATATGAATGACCAGGCCAAATAAAGACTGTACAAGCAGCCTCAATGCTTCTGGGTCATTTCTATTAAGAATGCTGTTTTGCTACCTTCGTGCTTCTTGGGACACAAATTCTTATGTATTTTAAGCATGAATCAACACATACTGACCACATATACTTAAGCAATTTATTGGAAAGGTATAGAGAGAGGTGAAAGCATTTGTTTTCATTTAATATTTTTATGGGATACAGCATGAGGCTATTAAGCAGTACTCAATAATTAAATCCAGCAATCAAGGAAACGCTATTTTCCCTTTAGTTTATCAACTAATCACACTAAGTCACCAATCCATTCTGAAAGTTGCCAATTTCCAATTCAGATTTGCTATAAATTTTTATTTGAAATCTCTTTTCCTTGCTAAAATTAAATTATTTTTCTTAAATCCCGTGTACAGAAAAGTTTAAAGAAAAATATGTAATTCAGATAAATGTTAAGAAGGGCAGAGATGACAAGAGCTATTTGCTTTTATTATTGATCAGTAATTTTCTGTTCTGCTGCTTGTCAAATGGCTCCACATAACTATAATATCCTGTAAAACAAAGACGTTTCCTGAGTTTTAAAGGAAATCAGAAAAGGAAGATGAGACAATAATTAGGAAGAATTTGGTATAAGGAAGGGAAATTTAATTAACATATTTTTTTCTTACCCTGGATCTTTTTACTGCAGGAATTCAGGATTGGAAGGGAACAATAATTCATTGCAGCAAGAGCCATAAACATACGCAGCGCATTCGGAAAAGTCAAACCGTCTATTTCTCTCAGAACTGCCATCTAAAGTGAACCAGAGTTTATTAACTCCTTCATTCTTCAGGTATATTATCATTGCTTTCTGGTGAAGACATTATCACCAAAACTTTCCCAAAGTCCTTAGTTCAGATTTATATGAAAGAAAAAGAAGCAAAAAACAGCAAAAGCATATAATAACTACTGTCAATTTCTTAATGCACAATTATAGCAGGTCAAGTGCTCTAGAAATGTGTCACTACACAAGTTTCCAGCAATTTGCCTTGATATGGTTATTTTAAAAGAAAAAAGCCTCAGTAAAGGTCATTTCCAAATACTGTGAATACACATCTTCTACCAACTCTTAAGAAATAAGCAGAAATAAAACAGGTACAGTTAACTTAAAAGTTCATAGTAGTCCAATTATGGTTTTGCATGTGCATGAAAACTGTAAGCCTCTAAAGTGATTCAACAGTATGTGAGTAGCCTGTATTTTACAAAAACACCCAGTTATGAATGTGGACTGAGGCAGAGTCAGCTCTGATGCCAAAAAGGAGATTTCATTTATCAAAGCAATCATTAGCTTGATATAAATGACAGTAAAAATAAAACTACTAATTATATTGACTGTTAAAATACAATATTTTTACTGTATACATATCACAGGTTAAATACAAAATGCATCTATAAGAAATTGCCCTGTAAAAAAATAGCACCCTGTGGGCTCAGAAAATTAGGTGGCCCCTTTAGTTAACAAGTGCAAATGTTATTTTCCTCTCAGTTCTATGATATTTCATGAATGCTATTAAAACCTCTGACATCAGAACCCTACTGTTATGTGATGAAAACACCAGTAGGCCCTGTTTGAAAGAAGGTTTCCAAAAGGGCTTTTAAATCAGGGACAAAACTCAGTACACCCTGCTGTAAAACCTACAGCCTTGCACCCAGCCACTGTACTTCCCAGGGGACCTACCACATACACAGAAAAGCAAGACCATGAGCTTGGGGAGTTCTGGCATCTCACTCCCTCCAGTCCTCCTGCCCTGTACCGTTACTGGACACAGCCCCATCACAGACCAGTCTTCTGTCACCTCATCTTCAGCCACAGGCTGGGCAAGAGAACCAGGAAACAACCTGTGAGCACTTCTATGAAACACTATGTGGCCAACCCAAAGAGGTGATGGCACTGCTGTTTCACTGCCTCAATTTGTTTTGTTATTGTTTTGTTTTGTTAACAGCCTCCAAATATAAGTTCTTCCTACAGATATAGCTGGACTCTGATCCATATAGCAAATACAGCTGCCTTTCCATCACATTTTCTCTTTCAGTGTCTGCAAAGAACCATACACAATTTATAAATGATGCAAGAGCACAGGCTTTGTGAGAGTAAAAATGAGCCTCCAACTAACTTTACCTCTATTTTCTTTTTCAGAAAAACTGGAGCATCTTTTCCCAGGCATTTCATCAGGTTCTGCAGAATAAAGATGTCTCTGATACTTGAAATGCGTTGCTCCACTAGTAACCTGATGGAGAAACACACACAAGAGTTCTCCTCATTTCAGCAGAAACAGGTAAGTACCCCCATTCTTCTTCACTGATGTAGCCCCCAGGTGAAAGCTGTAATTCCTTGCTCCTCTCCCATCTTCCTTTTTCTTGAAATGCTGCCATAAGTCTACATGACATAGCTGCAGCACAGATATTTTACACATGGAAACAATTATAAATGCTTTCTTAGTGTCAATCCTGTTAATCTAATTCGTCCAATAGATGAATTGTTGCTGTTGATACACTTAACAGCAGGGGCACCTGAGCAGACTGCACATGTGCAAATATGAGACAGTGCAGACAGACAGTGCAAATATGAGTGCTGTTAAGCCTCAAGGAATTAACAACCTTCTGTAGAAAAAGAAAATTCCACATTTTTATCTTTAAATCATCAATACGCAGGCAAGATCTGAAAGAGACAGGACACTCACAAATGGATACAGACAACAACTAGATGCAAGTGAGGAATAAAACCAAACAGTGCTGTGGGCTGAACAGGAGATAACACGGAGATCATCCGCACAAGATGAAGGTGCGCTCTTAGCACCTCCTCTTCTGGCTCAGTGGATGGCATTGTAATTGTTAGGTCTGAACCACCCTTAAATATACCTGCACAGGTAAACATACCTACAAAAATATTGTGTCACTTTCTAAGGCAGTGCACTGGTCTGAAACTCATCCCTGCAAATGGGCCAGAGCTCCAGACATCAGGACAGAAAAGTGTAGACGGGACTCCTGCTTTCCACCAACTTCTAAGAATTGTGTAGCTGCACCTCCAGGAGAACCTGGGTTTTGGGTATCACATCCACTTTTTCAAAGCAGAACGTGATACAGGGTCAAAAGTACTAATCCATGGCAAGTTTTGTGATAGCCTCGGTAAAATCAGTCTCATGGGAAAGAGCAGATTGGTTACACACATAAATCACACAGGCCCAGAAAAAAGCTAAAGAAGTTATTCTGATAAATCACTACACAGAGGGACTTGCTGGACACAACTACTCTTCATCTAAGTTTTCCCTTAATAAACTGCAAGAAAATATTCCCAGGCTGTTAAACAATGCTTTTCATCATGAAAAATCAGACAGGTCCCTAAGTAAGGTAGTCTTATTACTTCCTGTCTGCATACAGATGAAAAAGGGATAGATATATGAACTGACTTGATCAACATCACAAAAAAAACTACACTGGTGGAGCAGCAGTCAGAACATAATCCCCTACAGACCAGTCTAGCACCCTTTACTACTGGAAGCCCTCCTCCTTGAAACTGCAAAGACAGTGCCAAAATTCACTGTCTAACATAGCTCTTATCTCATGGGATCATTTAAATTCCAAAAACACAGAACATATTTTATGTGCAGACATACTGTTGATGATTTCTAATGGACAAGCATTTCAACAACATTTAAATATGAAGAACACGTGAAATATATATTTTTCTCACTGTAATCCAGCTTGAAGAGCGCTCACATTCTTGTCTTTATCCATCCCTGCTAAAGTAGTTGCCAAAACTGAGATACATCGGTTATCAAGGTGATTGAGCTTCTCCTGTTAAAAGATTTGATAATGTGAGATTACTTCAAACAAGTAAAAGTTTCAGAAAAGAAAAACTGACCATCTTTAATCTGTAACTGCCATTTTCTTCCCCCCTTGAAAAATCAATTTACAAGCTTTATTTCTGCAGAACCCACAAGGTCTCACATCAGTCAAACTTAGTTGATTTGGAGAGGTAATGATTTTTGAGATTTCTGCTCTCTTTTAAATCCAAAATCAGGCAGTGGTTTCAAAAGTTAAGGAAATTAGAAGCACACACAAATGAATTATGGGAACTGTTTCCATGGAACATCAGAGTAAACCAGGGATGTAATCCAACTCCCTCTGATGCTGCACAGCTTCCCAGAATTACCCACTGGTCATTCTTCGCAAATTGAGGGGAAAGGTTTTCACACTTACTTGGCACACCCTGACCAAGGTCTGGACCAGGAGTGTGTTCTGCGGCACGCCGAGGCTCACCAGGGCGTGCAGGCTGAACACCAGGTCCCCGCGCGTCATCCTGCGCGCGTCGCGCAGCAGCTGCTGGCACAGCTTCATGAAAGCCGGGTGCTCAAAGATCAGCTGCTTCTCGTAGCGCTGCTGCTCTTCCGACAGGTTCTTGAACAGCCTCCAGGCCATGGTTAGAGAGTTTGTGTAGTGCTTGATGGAAACAGCCGCCTCTGCAGCCAGGTCCAGAGCATCGCAGGGACAGGAGCACTTCCGGAGACTGGTAAAGAACGGGTCACTATGATCCACTGCATGCTTCGCTTTGAAGCTCCCAGAATCAGCCAACTTTTCAACTTCCAAGGAGCTCTGGGAAGCCTTCTCACTCACCAAAGCCTCTGCACCAGTGCTGTAAACATCTGTCTTTTGAGATACAAACCGAAGAGACGATCCATGCAGAGAAGGCAAAATATTTAAAAGTAATTTCCTGAAGTTCACATTTCCTAAGGGATCCCTGTAACTGCCAATCCATAAAACGTGTTTTCTTGTTGTGGCTGAAGACTTGGGAGTGAGCACAGAACTGTACCTATGCACACATCTGACAGTATTTAACAAGTAACTTATTTTATTATTCATTTCTGCTAATGCCTCATGAATAGATTTGAAACGCCAGCTCCAAGTAAGGGATCCGATGACATTCTACCAGTGGAAACAGTTCTGGAGAAACTACACAAGATCACTCATCTGTAAAAACAATTAAAAATTATGGATTAGTTACCAGACCTTCAACTCCCACAGCTTCAACTGCCAAATCTGCACACTTCTAGAGGAAGGGAGAAGATCTGGTAAAAGAGCCCCGGAAAATGGTTTGCAGAGAGGTTTTTATTTGGTCTCCTACATTCCAGTACAACATGTCAGCACAAGGACAGCCTTTGCTTCCTCCTCGCTGCTCTACCTGCCAGCTCTGCCGGGAAGCAGAGTCTTTTCCTAAAGCACGTTTCCCCAGGCACACGCGTCTCCCGACAGGGCTCCGGAGGGTCCCTGCAAACTTCAGCAGCGGGTAATGGGATCCCACCCGCCAGCCTGTCCCAGCCCGCCTGCCATCCCACGGGACAGCCGCCTTTCCGGCACACCCGCGGGCGCTCGCTCTCCCGGTGCCGGCGAGAAGCCGCTGGGTTTCGGGATCACTTCCCGCTGGCCCTGGGAACGCTGCCCAACAGGGCGGGAGAGTACACGGGGACAGAGGTCTTTCGGCGGCTCCGCAGCGGCTCGGAGCACGCCGGAGGAACGGCGGGGATGGCGCCGGCCGGGCAGGGCCGGGGCTCCCGCTGCCGCGGTTACCTCGCACGCGCACCGCCGTGACACCGGGCCCGGCGCGCCGCGAGCTCCCGGCGGGCCGCGCGAGAAGGACGGCGCGGGCCGAGGGACAAACTGCCGCGGCGCGCGGCGCGTTGCTGAGCAACGCCAAAGCGACCGTTGGAGGGCGGCGCGCGCATGGCCAAGTTCGTGGTGGCGGGTGAGGGGAGAGCCGGGAGCCGGGCGGGGCGGCACCGGCGGCGGCGGCACCTTGCACCGGGAGCCGGGCGGGGCAGCTCGCCGTGCTTGCAGCAGGGGCCGCTGTCTGCGGGCTGACCCCCGTGCCCGTCTTTGCGGCTCTCCGAGAGCCGTGTCCGCACGGCGCGCAGCCTCCGGCGCTCCCGGGTCAGCGCTCCCCCTCATCCCGTCGGTGAGGCGTCAGCATCTCTGCTGCTGTCCCCCCGGGAGTGGCCTCCTCGGCCCCTTGGACGCTGGCTCGGGAGTTTTTTTCACTTGCAGAATTACTCTTCTTTATCTGGCTCACATTAAACAATGTTTGGTCTTTTAAGCCCTTATTAGTAAATGACAAAATCATCCAACTGTGCTGCTGTTGCTATGTTCACAGGTAAGGCAAACTGCCCTTGCTATGCCAAAGCTGAACTCCTGGCTGACTATCTCCAGACTAACTTGCCCAACTTCAGGGTTCACAAGATTACTCAGCACCCTGACAAGTGGGAGGTAAGGGATTCTAAGTCAAGTCGCTGGTAGGTGCTCCAGTGCTTGATAAACCAAGAAAAGTGCTTATCTGCAGTAGGTTTCTTCTTCTCTTGTATTAGTGGTTTGCTGTATAGATAGAAGGGCTGCAGAAGCAGCTCTGGCTGTGAGAGCCAGCCAGAGGAAAGGGTACAATGTTTTGAGGAACTGACATCTCTGAGTTTACTACAGAAAATGGGCACAAAGTGTGGACCAGCCTCAAGCTGTATTATGTCAATAAAAAGTTCAAGGTGGTTTTGCTTGCTTGCTTAGTTTTCTGTGGTATTTTTTAAAGTATAAATGGTTGTTCAGCCTATAAATCTTTTGCTCACTGTGATTACATATACCTTCAGAGTTCTTACTTTTGTGGCATTCAAGGGCTTTGAATTACAGTGGAAGTATGAAATTATATATCACATGTTTGTTTACAGTGTGGATGGGCCTGTCTGAGTACTTATGTCATAGAAATGCTGCCTATAAGGCTCTGAAAAAAACTGCAGTCTTACTCAATGAAATAGACAGCACTGTGGTATTTATTACATTGTGTATTTTGCTTTACCCCTCCACCAAGTAACTTGAACAGTTAAGTGAAAAGCAATTAACCTCTTCACCTTACTTACCTTCTGTGGCTGAGTAAGAATCCTCAGATTAGTGTCTGCTTCACAACATTGCTGTCTTCTGTACCACTAAGACAACTAAGGGAAATCAAGACTTTGAGGTGAGCTATCCCAGTGTATCACCATACCTTGCTTTGTATTATTCCTGCATTTTGTACCCACTGGTAATTAAATTCTGAAGCACCTTGTAATTATATATTGAGAGGAAATAGTAAGAATGATTGTAGTTGTAATGTTTGTTATCAAATGTGACGTATTAAAACATCTGGTGGGGATGTCATCAGCAGTGGCTTCATGACATTTGTGAAACAAATGGATGGGAACACAGACAGTGTCCTATCATTTGGAGAGAACTGTTGGACCGTGGAGGGAAGGGTCAGCTTCTCGGAGGACTTAATGATTTTCTGGAATATGCTCAGGTAATAAACTGCTTTTAATACTAGAAGCCCAAGCCCATGTTGTACAACATTGTTGTTCCTTTTCCCTCCTTCAAACGTAAAATAAACCAATTGTTAATGTTACCTTGTTGGGTTTGGACTGCCATTTGCTTAGAGATCATCCTTTTTGTTCTTAGAAGTATTACGGCGTCACTTCAATGATGCTGAGTGAGGAAATGTTAGCCATTGCTGAGGAGAACCTGCAGGCACATCTTGAAATTGTAAAAGAGGATGAAGAGATTAAAAGTCTTATCAAGCCTATGCAGATCTGGATTACCAGGTGAGAGTGAAGAGAGTATCTGTGAACTTTTACTCTGTTCAGGAGAAGGCACTTTTTCCTATCACACATAAGAGGTGTAACCATCTGAAATTAATCACAAATCCCTGGAATTTCATTATTTGACTTGGATCTGCACCCTCACTATTTGTATTTAACTTAACAATTAGTATGTAACTTAGAAATAATTTATGGGTTTTTATGTTCTACACCAGTTCAAATGAAGGGTATAAACAGGCATCACTTAGACCTCAGATGAGTTTAGGGAAAAGCAAGTATTTACAAAATAAGCTAGAAATTTTATAGTGCAACTATCTTGCATTAAATGTTGTTGGAAATATTAGAGTAGGTAAAGAGGAGGTCTTTACTTAGAGAAGTTCCTGTGTTTCTAGTAGTCCTAATAGAGCACCTTAAAAAATTGTGGCTCTATAAAGACATAAATTTTAAGTGGTGGCATTTACTGAAATGCACAGAATGGAGAAGCCTTCAAATGAAAGGCTTCAGAAATGAAAGGAAGACCCAACTCTTTTAATTTTTAACCTGTTAAAATGACAAAGAGCAGTAAAGGATACAAGCTAATAGTATCTTTAAGTGTAATCAAGTACAAAATAAACACCTTTGTGTTTATGTAATACTTCCAAACAAGCAGTGGTTCATTGTTAACTGTAACTTTTCTGCATCCTCTCTTACCAGTGCATCAGTTCCAATCTGTTATCATCTGATCCCGCTGTTGGCAAATGGAGAAGTGTTTGGGATGACCACAGAAATCAGTATCCATTTGCTTGACACTGAGCAGTTTAAGGAAATGCTTTGCAGTATTGTAATGGAAGCTGAAGACATGGCATTCCCACTTCTCCGCAGTATTTCAGAGCACACAAAAATAGATCAGGCTTTTATTGATGCTGATATTATCATTGTTCTTGATGATGTCCTCTTAAACCTTGAAGTCCAATCCCTTGAGAACTACATCAGAGAAGTGAGTGAGATCTGCCAATTGTATGCTCCCTTGATTGAGAAGAATGCCAAGAGTGAGGTCAAAGTCATTTCATCAGGAAAAACATTTGCAAACCTTAAGGCAACAATGTTAAGGATGTATGGTCCATCCATTAGGCCTGAAAATATCATTGCCATTTCAACATCCTGGGAAAGTGCAGCTAAAGCCATGCTGGCTAGGAAGCTGAATATGAACACAGCAGGTGAATGTTTATGTAGCATCTAAGGAATTCAGCACACTTTCACGAGTATCTATTTCATTCCAGAACACAGTTGATGTGCATGCAGAAATGCACAGCAGTGCACCCACTGAATTTCTTGGGTGTACAGAATGCCAGAGTCTTTGCTTGCTCCAAGATGCAGCCCTGCCACTCTGGCATGTATTTCATGCTGAAAATATGCTAAGGAAGACAATTGTTTTGCAGATTGGGAACTAAGACTTCAAGATTGCATTTGCACTCTGTAGTGCATTGTTGTTTTGGAGCTGCAAATAAACATGACAATATACTGCTGTGCAGATAATGAGAGTAAAGTAGAGCTGTGTTGTAGTATTATTTTGAGGTTAAGTAACTTTCATTTTCAGGTCAATTGTTATGGCTTTGTTATATTTGCGCAGTTCTGCACTGCATAGCAAAGGGTGCTCTGACAGTCTGCTCAGCATCAGGATTCTGTAAGTGTTGCATAGCTAGAACTGGTCATTGATGACAAGTCTAGATATTTTGGAGCCTTATAAAATAGAAAAGCAAGTTAATAGACTGAATGGTCTATCAGCAGGTTATTTGAGAAAATCCTTTTGCACCAAAGCAGGTCGTTTTTTTAAATTATTGGTTTTGCTGTTTTTGATTTGTTTTTAGAGGATTTTAAAAGGAACATATCTGTTTGTTTGCAATATGATTTGTTACTGTTTTAAGAGTTAAATATTTACTAGATTTTGTCTATTATTTACAGTAACATGATATAAATTAAAGCTTCTTTTTCAGCTTGTGATGAGGTTTCATATGTTAGGGAGAACTTGGTTGCATTTTTCAGATCAAATAATTTCTGCTAGCAAGGCAGGGCACAGATTTAAATAATTCATTTTGAAAAGGATTTATGAAGCCCGTTTTTCTGAAAGTATTTGTCTTTTCACTTTCCTTTGTTACAGGAGTTAAAGATGTGATTGTGTGGGGCAATATTACTGGGTCTAACTACATTGATTTGTCACATGCAAAACTTTATGGATATGACTGTGCTATTCGGGGCCCTCCTAATTTTCAACGTCCTTTGTTGAATATGATTTATGATAGGTACAGTACAGATTTTTTCTTTCAAGTAAAATTAAATAACTGCTTTTAATCCATGCTTGTCTGGATTGTCTAATAAAACATAAAAAAAGTTTTTGTTTTCAAGATTTATCTTTACTGATTGGCACTGTACATAAAGGAAAACACAAGTTGAGTTACTCCATCTGCAAAAGAAGTTGGGTAGTTCCTAGTGCTGTGCTGTTGCACTCTCCTGCCAACTCTGTTTATAACTATATTTTTCCTACATTTTAAATGGGTTTCTCTTATATCATGAGCAGTTTATAAGAAGTGATGGAAGTCCAAGTAGTGATTTAGATGTCTAGTTTGCATGAAGGAACTTTGAAATAGTATTAAACAGATTTCTGAACCTGAATTACATGGAATAGGTCTGAGCATACTAATGTCGTCAGTTTCCCAAAACAGATGATTTGGTAATATATGTGAAAAGGATACATAGCAGCTAGATAGCTTTCTGTGGAAAGAACAGTAGCAGAGAAAGGGCGGGTTCAGTGAGAGGGCAGCAGATGTTACATACACCCAGGCCTGGCTATCTGGATCTCCCACTCTGGTCTAGACTTAGCATTTACTGGAGAGCAGACATTTCTATGTTCTAGGCTTGTACTGAGCCTTACACAGGCAGACTGGTTCATGGCTGGGTTCTTACAGAAGACAGTAATATATAAATTACATATAAAATATTAAATTGCATATAAAATATAAATGACAATAATAATAGAGGTTTTGACTTGAGTAAATGACCTAACTTTCACAGGACTTGTTACTTTTTAAGCTACTTTTTTTAAACCTTTTTTTTCTCTGTCTATAAAAATGCCTTGCTTTCAGCAGTGATGTTTGAGTAAGTTTTGACTATTTTCTTTCCTCAGTTTTAGTTCTTTTTTCTCTAGGAAACTACTCTTCCTGCAGTCATCTTGGTTTTTCATGCCTTTTCTCTCCATGTTTTGTTGGTAGTGAATGGATCCAATCAGAGCTCGTGTCGGCACAGAGCACGCTGAGTTCCCGGGTGTCCCGCTCCAAGGGAATGTTACCTGCTCATGCGGTAGCCACGGTACTGCGGTACTGGTACCATGGCTCTCCTTCTGAGGAGATCATTTCTGTGGGAATACTTAGTGAAGGTAAAGCTAGTTTTGCTTCACATGTTCTCTTGTAGCTTTGCTCAGCATATAAGAGCTTTTCCCCATCTATAATGTTATTTTTAATCATTATTTTTCATTTAATAAAATCTTGTAAAACAAATCGTGTGAGGCTAAGAGTTTGTTTCATCATAAGAACTTCCAAATCTAACAGAGCTTGTGATAATGCTCACTTTTTACAAGCGTCTCTTAGGTTAATATTGTCTTTTTGCAGATGATCTCTTAGTCTTTTATTTTAAATGCTTTTCTGATGTATGTGTTTTTTGCAAAAACTCTTTATAATTCTTAGAGCCTAGGCTATGAAAGTGTATTCTTCTTGTGTAGTTATGTAAACCAATTAATGGAATATTTCACAGCAACCTTTTAACCCTTATGAAATCAATAATTTTTCCCCTTTTTTAAGATGTACAACCAATACACAATTGTGTTATTACAACACAGGAAAGACACCTGTTGGAGATGGTCCAGAGGAGGGTCTCACAAAATGATCACAGGGATGAATGCCTCTCTTATGAAAACAGGCTGAGAGAGCTGAGGTTGTTCAGCCTGGAAAAGAAAAGGTTCTGGAGAAGAAAAGGTTCTGGAGAGACCTTATAGAACCTTCCAGTGCTTAAAAGTTCTTATAAGGAATATGGGGACAAATGTTTTAGAAGGACCTGTTGCAATAGGACAAGGGGCAATGGATTTAAAGTGAAGGACGGTCAATTTAGATGTTATATAATTAAGTTTTTTACAATGAATGTGATAAGACACTGGAACAAGCTGTCCAGAGAGGTGGGAGATGCCTCAACCCTGGAAACATTCAAGGTCAAATTGGATGGGGCCCATGGCAGGAGGGTTGAACTAGAGAGAGACCTTTAAAGGTCCCTTTAAACCCATCTGATGCTATGATTCATGCACATCTAACTAAAGTACAAAGTTGCAGTAAAAGGGACATTCTTTTTTGAACTGTAGATTGAAAAAGACAGTCTCTATTTATAATGGCACCTTACAATTGTAGACTTTTGCAAGTCTGTAGGACTTAATCTTGACACTGATGAGGATGTAATTAGAAATAACATGTTTTATCCTTTCCCCCCACCCCTCTTCTTCAGGTCAGTTTTGCATTCCTGAAGGAATTATCTTCTCTATGCCAGTGAGGCTCCAGAATGGTAACTGGGAAGTCATGACAGAATTAGAAATTAGTGAAACGACCCAAAAAGTTCTAGGACGCTTATCCCACGAGCTGGTTCAGGTGAGTTGAGGTGGTTACTTGAGTCTCGTGTATGCCCATTCTGCCACCTATGGGCACGTTGTGATACAACTTTGAGCACAGACCTTTAAGTGTTAGATGTACAAACTGCACACGAACACTTATGCATGGTAAAGACCAGGTATTTATAAGTGTCAGGTAGTGTTTGTGTATTGAAATGAATAGACAACTGTTCTGCCCAAAAGGAGATGATAAAAGAAGTTTACCTATATACATGTAGAATTTGCACTCCAAAGTTCTGCAGGCTTTGTGCAAAACAGAAATATTGCCTTTCATTTAATGTTTCTACATTCTATGTTGATTTTGCTTATATGGTATTCAGAGTATTTCTATGCTGGAAGACATATCTTTTGGCATATTTATGGTTGTGACTTTGCATGAATGAAGGCCAGACCTTACTAGAATTAGGGATTTTTCAGAAAATACAAAATCATTGAGTACTATTTTCATAATGAACTTCTTGCCACTTAGTGAAACAAAAAGAATTTATTTGTACTATTGAAATACTTTAAAAAGACTGGTCCCAAACTCTACATTCCAGCTTTAATTAGGTTTTGTGATCTTCAGTCATACTAGTGATGTGTAAGAATTATTTTGTTTTAACATATTTTAAATTTGTGCTAGAAATTAGAGCAGATTAAAAGAATGGGTGGTATTAAAATATGCTTTTTCTTCCATTTAGGAAAAGCTCGTTGCACTAAAGGAAATAAATGAAATGCATCCATATGAAGCAGAATAAAAACTCCAGATCTTCTCCCAAGTGTTTCTCTGCGGCTTTTCCTATTATTTTGCTTTTCAAGTTCTGTCCTCATTCATCAAAATAAGAACAGATGAACACTAAAGCATGTTTTAGTTTTGTTTTTTCACTTTTTCTCTATTTTCAGGTTGTGAAATTCCTGCATTTTTCCAATGTTCTTACCATTTCTTTGTAATTTTCATTCCTACAGACCTTTTCCCTACTTGGTTTTCTTTCTCCCTTCCTTGGGATTCTTTCTTTTACATCAGCCTATTCTTTACTATGAGCTGTTCTTCCCCATGAAGGATGGGCTGAAGAATGGGGAAACTATTCCAAGTTAGATACCCAGAGCCTCTACTGAGCACAAAGCCTTTTGGTTATCCATGCTTGGTTTTTGGGAAAGGACTAAAGACACAGTAAGATATTCTTGATGAATGCAGAATTTAATTATTTGGCTGACCATGACCTTGTTTAATCCAGACGGGGAATTCCCAATTAGATAAGAGTGTCTGCTCTCTGCCTGTGTGGCACTGCTGTTCTGTAGAGCTGTTCCCTTCCTCTTGTGTCAGCATTCAATTCTAAGCAGAGGTCTTCCCACTGCTAGTAGCGATGTGCTTAGTTGTGGCCTTCTCTTGTGACATCAGTATCAAGTATTCCCAAAGTTCCCTGCTTTATCTCCTTGCATGTGGAAGTATTTTTAGGAGACTAACAAAAATAGCTCATGTTTTGCCTTTTTTTTTTTTTTTTTACAGAAATGGAAACCTTACCTACTGGGTCACTTTAGCTAGAATTTTCTGGAGGAGCAAATGCTGGAAATTCCCATATTAAATAAGGTTTCCATTGCCCAAAAGAGCAAACTAGAAAGAAAGTCTAAGCATCACTGTAGCTTTTGCAAAATTTTCCTCATTAAAAATACTCCAGGATATCTCTAGGTGGAAAAAAATTTCAAAACCAGTGTGAATGTAACACTTTTGACCTGTAGACCAAAGTAAAATTTCTACTGATTTTAATGAGTCTAAGATTTCATTTGCATTTAACCACTTATTTCTTCAGACACTATTGAAAAACATAGTTTAATGCCTAAAGTGTTCATATGAAAATTTTGAGGACTGTCACATACAGATTAGAAGTTTTGTAATTCCAAATATTTTTTTTCAGAGGTACAGAAGCACAGAAGTATTTTTGTAATAAAATATCTTCTTAGGAAAAATTGATTTTTAAACAAAAATTATACATCTCCTTAGTGACAAGTTCATCTTTGTTTCCATGCTTTTCTTATTTATTTAATGAATTTCAAGAGAATACTCATGTATTTAAAGTCAAACATAATTAAATTCTTGTTTAAACAGAATTGTTGAGGAACAACTTTTACTTGCATCTTTGGTGTCTTAAATGATGAAGATTGTGTTAAAGACGTTCCTGTACTTGCTAATTTTTTATCAGATATGTTTAAAACAAAATAGCTTCCTGTTCTTTGAATCAGTTTCATATAGTTGCAATAAATTCATTATTTCTGTTCAAATGGAGGTTCAAGCTCTGAATAGGGGTGGACTTCCTATATGAGGAAACTAAGATAATTTACTGGCTGATTAGGACAGGACTGGGAGGGATGTCTTGCTGGTCTTAGACAAAAGAGCTCAGAAAGCTGGGGTATCACAAGGGGTCTGGAAGAATCTGGGGTTCTATGCAAAGTGTATATGGGAGAAACAACATTTAGAGGAATTGAGATATTATTGTATTTTCATGGAAGAGTTCACATGGAAATTGTAGAGATAGGTGTTGTAAAAATCTTGAAGAGAAGGGTTAGGAACCATTCATTTCATGGGAGTAGTCTCCAGGGAATTAGATTCCAGTAGTGTATGCACAGAAGATTGGCTGAGTTTCTGAGGACCATCTGGAGGCAGATGTCTCAGGAGAAAATAGCAGGGAGGGATGCTACCAGTAGTCTCTACAAAGTACCTGTTTTTCCTATAATTCCTTTTCCAAGATAGAAAAGTTAGCTTTTCTAATGTGTACTTACATTTGGGCTTTTTCTGTATTTATAGGCTTTAGCAATCTTACTCTTTGAATTCTTTTATTCTGCCAGTGGAGATAGTTCAAACAACGTGCCGTTCAAGCACCAGCACTGCACAGCTGTTAGTCAGAGGGAAAATAACTCTTCTGGCAACGTATAAGTAGACTTATCTGACTTCTGAGTCACCAGCTGAAAACCTCTCTTCTCAGAGACTGGGAGCAGAAAGAAAAAGCTGCTTGGGATGTCTCATGTATCCTAAATTATTCTAACTGGATTTGTCTAGTGGTGTGCAGGGAAATTCAGGTCTTTCCTCATGGAAGTATTAGTGAATGGAAAAGCTTTTTTTCCCTAGCTTTTGTTTAGGAGAAAAAGAAAGAAAAAAAATAGGAAAGCTAAAATATGGTAACATATTCAAAGTTGGTTACAGCTGTAAAACGGCAACTGACTTAGTCATCAGTAAGTTTGGGTTTTCTATAAGTAATAAGCACTTTCTGGGACACATTTTTTCACAAGTCTCTAAGTCATGTTATATATGCAGGATATTCACGGTATTGATGACTCCTTCTACCTGGGTGTTATGTAATTGTTGAAAAATTTATGAAAAGGGTTTCAAGTTGTATGTGTCTTACAAATGTTATACATAGATTCCTCATAAACCCTAGCATTTGGGTGTACTGAAGAGCTTTGTGGTTGGTCTGAACAATTCTAGTTCTCGGACATTACCACTAGGGCATACTATTTTTCTTCTTTGTGTAGCTGCCCCAACTCTTTGTTACAGCACATTGTGCTTTCTGCCTTACTGTGTCAGCTTCTACCTCATTTTCAGTCTCTATAGCAACAGTTTCTCAGCAACTGGGAGATGCTTTGTAAAGGCCTCTCAATTTAGAAATATTGCTCCAACCATTAAAAAAAAAAAAGCTTTGAAACAAAGATCAAAGAAGTTTTATCTTTAATAATTCAGGATATTTATTACTAATTAATTAGTGTTCTCTGTTTTGACTGCTTAGACAATTACCTGATACTTTGATCTGGGCCTTTGCTAGGCATTTGTTGTGAGCAGCTTTAATTTAAAAGCAAAACCTTTAGAACTGTGTCTTGAAGTCAACTTTTAAGTGCTATAAAACTACTGGACTTCTCTGGTGGTCTCATCTGACTTCTGGACCTTCAGTAAGTAATAAGAGGAAGGTAAGTGCAGCTACTGTATTTAAGAGGAGACAATAATTTTGGCCTTTGAATAAAACATAGAATGTCTTCACCTTTCACAGGAAACAAAAGTAACTGTAGGTTCTTTTATGCATATTTAAGATGTTGATCATATGTTGTCTGATTTCAAAAGAAAAGTCTCTGTGATCAGGTCGATTGATCTGCTGGGAGGTTTCTGCCTTACTTCATGTGGTCTCTGTACTTTAATTTAATTATGTAGAATGCTTCAAAATGCATTTTACTTGCTAAAGTACATATTCTGAGAACCTGTATGTCAAACAAAGTACACGTAAGTAATCAAGTGTTACTTTTCTTTCATATTCCACTAATATGGAATAAGAGTATTCTGCACATAAAAGTATTCATGTTAATGGGACCAGGACTGTTAACTGTAACAATTTACTTTCTGAACATTTGTTCATAATTTTAATTTTTTTGTTTGTATTCTTAAGTGTTTTTCACTATTAAAGCACACAAGTAACTGAAATATAACACACGGGCTGAAATAGTGTATCAATGGGCTAAGTTACTTCAGATTTCATGGGCAGCAGATACTGCTTTTGCTTTCACATTGTGTTCATGCGCTAACACGGAAGTTGATTCTTTTTATTGCACCCAGGCGCTCCTACTGCAGTCAAGACCTGGACTGTCTGCAGAATTTTGTATATGAAAATGTAGACTGTACATGCATTAATAATGTCTTCTTTAACTTTTTGGAAGGAGGGTTCATAGATATGATGTAGTGTGGTAAGACAGAAACACATGGTTGACTTTGAGACTGTGAATACCCTAGTACAAGACTATAGAGTGTTTTTCCATGTGGGTAATTTAAATGTTAGACATTGTGTTGTACTGGACAGAGATCTGGTCATAGTAACTATCAAGCACTCATATATTATGCATTCTGTATAACTCAGCGAGCCAGTGGATCTGTTCTTATTTGAGTGAGCAAATTCTAATGAGTTCTAATTTAAATGAGCTTAACCTGGATATTTTTACATTCATCCTGTCCATTTTCTTTATTTTATGTACCTCTGGTACAGAGAAAATAAAGGAGGTAAGCTGTGC
Source organism: Fringilla coelebs (assembly GCF_963513975.1). Taxonomy (NCBI): domain Eukaryota; kingdom Metazoa; phylum Chordata; class Aves; order Passeriformes; family Fringillidae; genus Fringilla; species Fringilla coelebs. The sequence continues at coordinate 25,921,497 of NC_140035.1, read as the reverse complement.
ATTTGTAAGTCTACCTTCTAGATTGCTTCATGTAGTCTTCACCAAACACTAATGTTTAATTCATTGCTCTGTGTCTTCTGATTTCACTAATTTCTGTACATGAACTTTTCTGTCAAGTTATGCAGAGGCTCCTACTACTGCAGCTATTTAAGGACAGTTGTATCATATTTTCATATATATTGCATATGAATATATATCTATAGGCGAACTTATGTACCTGTGTAAATGCTGGGCAGAGCTGTAGTTTTGCAGAACCCTTAGTAAGAAAGAAAATAGAATAGTCGAAAAGAAGCATAGTGGGTTTTTTTTCAAACCAGGACTACAGTAAAAACTGTGGCATTGTAGTCTTGAATGAAAAAGACTATTAAAAAAATCAGTATCTCAGTATTTTAAGCATCTAAATTTAGATTATGACTGAAATTTAGGGACTGAAACACAAAGCTGCAGTTTTCACCAATTAAAATGGTGAGGAGCATATTTATAGTAGACTCAATAATTTTAGATCATTGAATATTTATGCTTCAAAAATGGCCAGTGTTCTGTCATGTTTACGAAAAATGATCAATTATTCTAACTGAAAAAATGTAAGACATGAACATTTGTTTAAGTTCAGATTTAACACCAAATTTATTCTTTAAGTTTTAAATAATTTCCAACTATTTAATTTTTATTTATTTTAGCAAACTTTCCCTTTATTCTGCCAAAAAGCCACATAGATGGCCTTTGGAATCTTGTGTGACTTAGATCCATTATACCTAGTGTTTTGCAACTGCAGTTTAGCTGAAAGATAGTTACTACAGTCAATTCATACTTATATTTCTGTGATTGGAAATATAATGTAGTTTAGAGCATTAGTGAAATAAATCCTGAGCGAGATATTCAGTTCCCACTATTACAGGTACATAACTACTTTTGCTTTCACAGTTGTTAATGCAAGTAGGTCCATGGTTAAGCTTCCTTTTGCACTTCCATATCAGCTCAATAACAAATAATGTCAACTCAGCCTAAAACTTTAGTTTTGCTTGAAAATTTTAGAAAATACTTTTGAGTAATTGCAATCAGTGAATCTGAAGAAGAGTCTGGTGTAGATATGCCCTCTGTGACCTGAAATTGTACACTAAGGACCATGCAGTAATCCTGCATGTAAACACTGGGCTCTTAATAGTGAAAGATCTCATTTCCTGTACTTAAAACTGTTTTGAGGATTGGTTTTGCCCTGCTACAGTTTTGCAGTTACTTGAATTACTCCTATTTTATGCTGAGCAGAAAGCTTGCCATTTGCTGGCAGTTCTGTGCATGTGGCACCAAAACTATTTTGTTTAATGTAATTCTGTTTAATTTAATTTCTGAAATGCATCCAGTGAATTGTTCAGATTAAAAGGTTTAATTTGAATGGTTCAATATGTCTCTGTCTAGAATATGTGGTTTTACACTTTGGTTTGTTTTGTTATAGAATGCCTAATGCCATCTGTTGATTTCAAATGGATCCAGACTTGCAGGGTAAGCATTTTTCTTATTTTTCCCCAACTTTTCTCAAAAGGCATTTCTGTGTCTTTTTGAACAGACACTACTGAATTTTAATGAAATCATACCACCTTGAGAATCTCTGTGCTGTAGCACATAAATGACAAATTACAGAGCTGTGATGTCCTTCCTTTATTGTTGGATAGGCTTATGGAATGGTCAGGCACACAGGGCCATGATCCCTAAGTTATAATAAATGCTAAGGTTTTTTGCATACTTTGCAATAGGCATGAAGATGGCCATACACTCCCTTTTTGAGTGCAAAATCTCAGCAGACACCTCATCTGCTGCAGAGCAAATACCTCAAAATGCAGAATAGCAGGTAACCAGCTGAAGATGTCAGGAATCAGCACACTTCTATGTGCATAGGAACTCCTTTGTCAGCTTCTTAACAAAGGGTATTTATATTTCTTGAGGTGAAATTTGACCCACAGCAGAATGATTACATGCTGGAGAGTGGTTTTCTGTCCAGAGCTGAAGCCCCTTTCCTATGAAAAATGATTTTAATGTCCCTGAATAGCCTCTCATCAGTAATAATTCTAAAATTATTTGTTATTTTACTTATATGTCCTCACAAGTTAATTCTGGAACTGTGCTTGACAGGCACAGAATGACCTACTTTGAGGCCACATTTTGTTTGTAAGGGTGGACTAGAATTAAGTAGCAGATGGCTACTAAAACAGATTCCCTTGAATTTGAAAATCATCTTGTGCATGGAAGGTGTTTGAATTGAATCATGTATATATTTCTAGCATTTGTATTTGAGAATAAGCATTTGGAACTTAGTGCATAGCCTAATGAAAACTGTGGGAGTTGTTCTGTTGCTTTCAAAAGGGTTTTGGGTCAGTTTATTGAGGAAAGAGAACTGATGCTGCGTGGAAGTCAAAACTCCTTTTTCACATTGTATGACATGCTACACTGCATCTCCAAATAACATCACAAAACATAGTATGACAAGAGCAGGACTAAACAGATGGTATAGCAGTTATTGGCATCTTTCTATAGCTTAGGCAGCATCTGTGGCTATTAATATTAATCTGGTGTATTTGTTGGAAACCATTGCACACAGATTGGCGCCTTTCCAGACTGAACAGGTGAAGTATTTTGTGAGTTATTTCTACTCATTTATACATATTATTGCTTATCTTTAGCCTTAATCAACTGTGTGTAACTCTCTGAAGTACAGGGAGAAAAGAGTCTCTGGGGACAGAAGGATAACTGATAAATCCCTTTCCTGTTTCTGAAACTTAGTGAACAAGGCTCGTTTTTTGGTCTTGAAGTTCTAGGTATGTGTAAAGTATCGGGTATAGGTCACTGTCAGCATCTCTTACTTTCCACTCAGAAAAACATCCTTTATTGATGTGAAAGAAATAAGATGAACTCATATAAGGGTATGGGATTTAGTCAAGCAGATTGAGTGGGTTAGCTAAACAGAGATGTCAAAAGTAATTTGCTCTGGTAAAGGACTTGTCTTCTTCTGCAAGAGTCCCACATGTTGATCTTGACAGAAGATTTGTTTGGTGCTTGAAACAATATGCATCCAAAGTAATAACCCTGCTGTTAATAACTGACAAACTGTTTTTTAAAAAGAGCATCTCTGATCAAAAAACCTATTTGTATGAAGAAATATTATTTCATTATGATCTTGGCTAAAAGTTTTGCAGTGCATAACCCTCAGAGGCCTTGTTCTGATATATGAATAAACTTGATTCCCAAAGAAACAGATGGGGTCTTTATGTTAAATTCTGATTTTACAAGAGATCGTGTCACTGTCTACAAGAAGACTGTTCAGCCCACGTTGAAGTTACTTAAAAAAAAAGAAAATGTTTTCTTTTTGTTTTCTTTTATTTTTTTTCCAAAAATTTCCTTCAGAGTGTTGATCAACTTGAAATTCCAAATCTGGTGGCTTTGATTTTTAGTTAGTTTTGAATGAACCACTCGATTGTAATGTGTGTTTGTTTTTTTTCACAGAGGCCTTCAATGATGTTGAGAGCTCCGTATACAGAACAGCCCTAAAACTACGCTCAATACGAAGTCTTTGCCAGTGTTAGTAGCCAAAGAGAACCCTATGCTTTTACAGGGAGGAGAATCTGTTTCAAATTTGCATTGCTGTCACCATGAGTTATTATGCTACTTTGCTCTCTCATTTTCCACCTTGGAGTTTCAGAATGGATTATGAACACTTAAGATCTAGATAGTGCTTCATATACAAATGGATTTTTTTTGCCTTTTGAATGTCAATGGAAATACATTAGTGAAATTCTAACATTATCAGAGAATCAAATTATTTTTACAATCTGCAGCAATAATATGTAGACATCACTGACAATTATTAATCTATGTATTATTATGCTCATGAAAAGTCAAATTCTAATGTGTTTCTTAGGAGCTGATTTATTGGAAATAATCATGGTTTATTGAAAATGCATTGGCTGGATTATAAAAATTAATGAGAGCAAAATAGAGCATGCTAGACCAGAAAACTCATGGTTAGTATTCATTCTCCCTATCTTTGAAGTGAGAGAGAATTCAGTGCAGAGAGTTGTGCAACAAAGTCCTGGTCACCTAGCTCAGTTTGAAATTACTGGATGTAAGTTCCATATTGAGCTAAATTTTGTGAAAATCTTGAATTTTTTATTTGTGCTGAAAATGCACAATATTGCAAGTGAGGTCTTCAGGGTAATACAGAGAAGGTGACTAGTTTGTTGGCCTTGGACATATTTCTTTCATTTGGGGATGCTTTTCTAGGAATACATTTAGTCTGGTCTCAGTTCTGATATGGTTTATCTGCCTGATGCTCTGTGTCAATGTGGAAGTACCACAGGTACTGGTTTTCTTTGTATGTGGTGTACTGTTTTAGGATTGATTTTACAGACCTGTCTTAGCTAGGCATTTCTGATAGAAAATAGCCATGTTTCCATTCATGAAAAGGCAGGGATGCTCATTCATTTCTTCCTTAATTTTGCCACAGTGGATTTGATTGACGTTTCTCTGATTCAGCACATCCTATCAAGTGAACAAAGCCAGAGGGAAGAGCAGATTTCTCTGAACATGCAGCAAATCTCTAGAATGCTGATGAAGCTGTTCCAAAGGGCAAGGTTAGAAAAACCAGGCCAGGTAGATCCAAGAGCTGCTGAATTTACATTGGGCCTACTGATTGCCATGTATGACAGGTGAGAAGAAATGTAGATCCATTGTGAAGTACTGTAGAGTCAAAGAATGTGTTTTTGGACAGGACCCTAAAGATAATATAGCTCCCACCCAAAGTATTGCTAGACTAAGTCTGTTTCTACCACTCTCACACCATTTCTGTGTGAAACTCTCCCATTTTGATTGGTTTTGCTTTGTATGAAAACTAGGAGTAGTTCAGCTGTAGGAATATAAGGCACAAAACTGCATCCAAAACACGGTGCTCAAATGTTCCCAAAACTATCTGGAAATGCAGACTTTTGCCAGTCCATGCTGACTTTTTCTCTGAACAGCTTCACGGAGTAGATTTTCTTCTGACTTCCAAAATATTTTGATACACTCCTAAAAATGAGCCCAAATTTGCCTCTGGAGAACAGTAGCCATGCGCATGTCAAGAATTTGCCAGTCACTTTTTGTTATTCATTTTCCTCAAGCTTAAAAAGTTCATCTACCAATTATGAAACAAAACTGATGTCTCATAACTAAGCTGAGCAGCTTAGTGAATAGCAAAGTTTCTGAAAATAATAAGAAAACACCTCACAGAGTGTATTTTTCTTATATATTGTTTGTAAATAATGAGTTAATTCACTAAAGGCAGGATTGGTTTGTGATTGCATCAGATTTAAAAGACAAAGACTAAGTTTATAGTACAGGTTATTTACCACAGGTGAAATTTTTCCCTTCTACATGATAGCAAAGTTTTTACTGAAAGTAAATGAGATGTAAGTGGTCTGCAGGACTTTATCTTGAATCACTATTCATTACTCATATGATCACTACTGATAAAGGTCCCACTTTATCAAATTTTTTTGTAAAAAATCAGTTAAGGCTAAGAATAAATGCTGTAATAAGAAACAAAGCTAGAAACGTCAAGAGTATTTTGTAATTTTTGTGTGCCGTAGGGAAATGATTTAGAAGAATCTTCTTAATAGTACTATCTTAGTCCTTTGGTCTGTATTCTCAGGACTGTCTTAGGAGTGCCATTTTCTTTTTGCTGCTATTAATTTTTTAAAAATAATTTCACAAGTTTCTTGACATGTATATAAGATAGGTAAAGCTTCTTATAATTTTCTAATCATGTTTTCTCTATAGAGTGCTATTCTCCACTATTAATGCTGGAAATTATTTAATAGGAGGAGCACATAGGAATTTTCCATGTTTTTGTGGTATTTACTTAATAAGCTTACATAAACATCTTAAGAGTGTTTGATTGTGTACTTCAGCTTTAGTCTTGGAGTTTTTTCTTTGAAATTTATGGAAACACAACAATTTCCCACACAGTTCATACTTTAGAGTCTGTATTGCAGCTTTACACAGTGTGCGTTTACCTAAAGACTCTTGAAGACAATTTTAGGTAATGATATTTTCAATCTTTGCAAAAGCAATATCTTAAAGATAGATTTCCAGGATTTCCTGATTTGCGGTTTCTGATTAATGTCTGCATTGTCTTCATAAAAAAATTAGTGTTTTTCATTAGGTGCCTATGTCACAAAATTTGGTCCTAAATTAATCTACATTATTTATTATCTAAAGGTCAAAACTAAATGTCCTGCTCCTGCATATATCCTTTTGATTAAATTGAGTTTTAGTGAAATTAAATGTAATCAGCCCAAGAGAAGCTTAGTGCAGATCTGGGGCCACAGTGGAGCTGCCTGATTATATATGCACAACTTAGATTGTGCCTTTTTTTCAGTGCTGTATTTGGGAAGGCTTCCCACAATAAAAAAAGCAGATTTTTTTTTAGGACATGCATTGTAAATGTAAAATTACATTTTACTTGGAATGTGAAATCTCTGAAGGAGATGTTTTCTTTTTGTTTTCTGATTGCCTGGTATCTTGGAACAGTTAACTCTGCAGTTATGTTCAGTGACAAAGGGTTCTAGAAATAAAATATCACTGAAATGTTACTTTGGTTACATTTATACATATAAAAGGATACTTGTTTTGAAGTTTTCTTCCTACATAGTAGTATTCCATGCTTTAGATCTTTCAATCTTTATATTTTCAGTGACTGAGAATAGTGTAACTTATTCCATTTTCTTAGGTCTGGAACAGGGTATGTCAAAACTAGATCTGCTGCAGCTGCCCTAATTTCCCTTTCAGGAGATACTCTACTGGCTAAATACAGAGGTGGGAAATGCATGATTTTATACACTATCTGAAATACTGAACACTGAGGAAAATTTCCATTGTATTTTTTTTTATTTTAAAATAAAAGCTCTGCCATGAAAAAAGTAAATTATATTGACTGTTGAGCTGTAGAGAAAGGCTGATGCAGAATAATGCTTTCCAATCACTCTCTGTAGCCATCTTTGCAATTGAGAGCCTCAGAAGAGGGTATAGTGACATTTAAGTAGAGCTTCTATTTGCCTAGTAGAAAAGAACAGAAACCCCATGGTTCTAAATTAGCAATTCACAATATAAATAGAGCACTTCTTGTATAAACATATTTAAATATTTTTCCTAATGTTGTAAGAATGAGTTCCTTGCCTTTTTCCTTGCTTTCCTTCTCTTTCCCTCACTGCAGGGAGAACTATGATCACAGCAGTCACTGAGAGCCTGTTAGGTGCAAAATATAATGAAACTTTCTGGAGGGGTTTCTTTGTTAGACTGCAATTATCATAGCAGTTTGAAGACGGCTTGAAGACAGTTCAGGCTCTGCCTGGATTCCAGGTTTTCTTTTCTTGTTTTCAGCTTTCTTCCAGTTTTATGCTGTCTCTGATGGGAAGGAGACCTTGATTACCCGAAGTGCCCTGAGAAGCCTTCTCACAGACTTAAATCAGGTAATGTCAGTGCAGTGCTTTTGCTCAGCACATTTTGTGGGAGTATACTAACCTAGCAGAAGAAAACCTCATTGTTGATACCTTTTATGTTTGATTAACTTATGGGACTGAAGTTAATAGGACACTGTGGACATAGGGAGCTATCATGCAAAGCAGGTAAAAGATCAAATTCTGTCCTTTTTTTCAAATTAACCACTTTCATTAGTGAATGCCTTGGTGCATTCATGTTGCCTGAACTTTCAGGTCCTGGAAACAGCTGGATACAACTGTTTCTAAAGCAACTCCAACTTCAGACATCTGTACTCGCTAGAATAGCTTGCAGTTGCAGCAAGTTGCCTTAGCATATAGGTATTACCAGCTGAACTGGTGCTGAAAATGGGATCTGAAAATGACCTCTGGGATTTAAACTCAGTGTCCTTCGGTAGTAGAGTGTGTAAATATAGTATGTTTATCCATTACAATAAGTAAGTTGGAAACAAATCATTCTGACACAGCCTGAACTGTGAAACTGCATACTGATGGCAGGAATATGGACGGGCTTTCTTCAGAATAGTGTGTAAAATGGCATTGCTATAGATACTTCACCATCTGTGTGCTGTCACCATCGCAGCAGAGCATGATGGGAACATCTGCTTTTTAGTGAGGTGTTTCTGAGCCTTTCTTCTTGATGTAGATTCCAGCCATTGTGGGAGAAGGCTGCACTCTGTCTTGTGTGGAAATTGCGATTCATGACTGTTTCCATGGGGTGAGTGAAATTCTGATGTCCTGGGAAATTATTCTGAATGTTGCTGATTGATTAAAACTTCAAGTGTATCACCACATAATATCCCCAAGTATCTACTTTTAAGAAGCAGGGCTGGTCATCAGTCTCACAGTATGAGAGGATCTGTATCTATAGAAAAGATGCTCTGTAAGATACTACTGAGGACTCTCGCATTTACTCCAAAACCTTTGGAACCCAGTAACATTTTACTTGAATGGAAAATTTATGCCAGCAAAATCCAATATCAGAGCTTTTATTAGAGATTGTAGATGAACCACCAGGTTTTTTTAAGTGAATGTATGAGCTTAAGACATGTATTTTTTTCTAGGTTCTGAATGCAGCTATTGTTGAAGAAAAATTCCTGTCTTGGCTGAGATCAGAGCCTGCTGTTCTCCTGTGGCTCCCTACATGTTACAGATTATCGGCCACGGAAATGGTTTCTCACCAAGCTAGATGCAGAGTCTGCAAAGTTTTCCCCATTACAGGCATCAGGTGTGTCAGTGGTCCTTAGTATCCACACAATTAGTTCTTACCATTGTTTGCATACCTTACAGGCTGTAACTGATGTACTGAGTAAGAAGCTTTGGATGTAATCTAATTTAACCAGGAAAAGAGGGATAGAGAGAAACATTGCAGTCTAATGCTCCGGCCTTCATCCTACTTCTCTTTAGCTCATTAGCACAAACATGAAAACTGGCCAAAGGTAAACTGGCATTCCAAAGGTAAAGTCAATTAAACCTGTGTATCTCATTTCTTAGTTATTTTTCCTGTAACAAATTGTATTAACTGGCTCGTTAAGTTTTCCATCTTAGCATCTGAGTCATCTAAGTAATGTTATATAATGGCACAGTGGTATAAAAACAACACTATCCATTACCATCTGACCAGAATGCTCAGAAAAGCATTTTGCTGTTACTATATTCTCAGTGATTGTAAGCTTGCAGGTTTAGTTTCTTCCATTTTTATTTTTTTATTTATGCATCCTATGTCAATATTACAGTTCCATGGAAGCAGCAAATAGAGGTAAGCTGGTGTGTAAGAAGCATATGAAGTTGTAACTACATTTTAAAAAATGGGAAATGGTGCTAGAACAACAGTTTCTTCCATGGACTGCACTTCAGTGTAGCAAATAAATAAGATCAAAACAACTGGTGGGTTCGGAGAAAAGTCCTCAATCATTTGGGCAAAATAACTTGAATTCAGGGAATGCTGAGGAAAATCATTATTCTAATGAAGATGTTTCTTTGAATTTCAGATCCCAGGGATCTGGGTTTCCAGTAATCAAGCTTACTTATACCAAGTTCTTACTTGTGGGGAGGTAAAGAAATCCTTTTGTTTTCCCTCACAGGTATCGCTGTTTAAAGTGCCTCAATTTTGACCTTTGCCAAGCCTGCTTTTTCACTGGCCGTCTCTGCAAACCACATAAGAGATCACATCCTGTTGTGGAACACTGTGTGCAGGTAGAGTCCTATTGTACTGATTCATTTCCCTGTTGAGGTTCTTCATGGAAGCAACTAGGCAGTGGATTCTTGAACTACAAGCATTTCAAAGTTATGTGTGCATTAGCCATAATGGCCATGACATATTAACATTATTAGTCTGGGAACTGGGAGACAAAGAAAGGACAAAAGCAAGCTTCTAACTTTAGAATGAGTGTTCTGTTCTGATGTAACTGAATAGAGCTATGAAATATCCCAGCGCAAGTCTTCATCTTAAGAAGTTTGATGGTAAATTTTCTGTTGGCAGATAATCCTTAAACCTATGAAAATTCCCCTCAATGTCCCAATGTTCCTTCATCCCAATCCCAATGCAGACTCATCCAGAAATTCATGAATCCTTAAGTTATACAAACTCCTTTCATGAAATGTCTTTCTTTTTCTCTCTTTTCTGAATGTCTTCAGTTTTTCCACTTTATTGTAAACCTTTCTGACTCATTTGTCTCTGTCAGTTAGGGATACAGCACAAACAGGCAACGTGTACGCAACTAAGATCACATACCTGAGTTCTGTTACAGGGGCAGCTTGTGCTATCGTCACACTAGTGGCAAAGTACTACACTGGGAATTTGTATTTGGAAGACCAGCTTCTCCTTTGAGGAGGAGATTCCAGATCTTGCACACAGCAGCAGATGGCCTTTTTGTGGATCTGTATAACTTTATCCTTCTGTTCCAGTAAATGAACTGAAAAGCACTTAGGAAAGTTTCCCTAGAAACCTGTACTTCCTGTTCTCCTTCCCAATCCTCTGCAGTTAATGTGAAAGATACCTGGGCAGCCAGTGTCTGCGCTAAAACTAAAGGCTGTTAGACTGCTCTTGTAGTCACCCTTTGTCTGGGGTAGCATTAAACTCTTGCTACTTCATTGCTCCCTTTCTGAAAACAAAACCCTATTGCTAACATTTTGAGAAATTATATCTGGATGCTCAATATCTGCATTAAAAATAACAGTTCAGTCCTTCAAATATTCTTCCTCATACTCCATCTGTGAGAAAGTAGGGAAATCAAAAGTTAACTAAACTCTTCATTAAGAGATTTCTAAGTGGCGACCTTAAAATTAGTGTGAATTGAGAGTGAATGGGAATGTGTGTTTGTAGAAGCACCAGAAGGAAGGATGAGAGATAAACCAAGTCAAGAGATGTTGCAAGCCTGGGTTGCAGCCACACTGTTGCTGCAGAATTGCAATTGAATCACTGAATTTATATTTCCTTTATGAAGCCCTACTCTAACACAAACTCTGTAAACATTACTTTATAAGCCAAATATTACAATACAGGCCAAAATCGACACCAAAATTTAAAAGATAAGCTACTCACTATGACAGATACCATTTTTGTATCTGTAGTGTGGGACATAAAATAATCAGTAGTAAGTTGCTATCCCCATACCTTCCACTCTTAGCAGACTCTGTCCTTGTATGGGTAAATTTTCACACTGTCTTTATCAGAGATTGAGCTGCTGAGTGGGGGTTTGAAATATCAGCAGTTTTTCCTTACCGTGCTGACACCTTGTGGTAATGTTACTACCATGTTGAGAAGCACTCGGAGGCATGTGGTGTGTTTTCTTTGTTTTCCTGTTCAGTCTGTGAGAGCTCACCCCATGTTCTGCAGCAGTCATCTGGGCAGAACTGGTTGGTGTCCTCCAATAATACAGCTACTGAGCTTAGTTGTTGTACATGAGCCTGACACTCCTGTGATAAATGGATGTGTATTTTTCTGTATTCTGTCAGAGGAGGATGTGAGCCGTGGAAGACTATATATACGAATACTTTGTACAAGTATAAAAGTATTTCTTCCTTAGATACTAGTCCGCAGAATTATTGTTGTGAGTGTGAGCTTAATCATTGTTAAGTGCTTAGGCATTTCCAGGCTGCCTTTGATGCAGTCAGTATTTTGCCTAAAAGAATTGGAGCTGCTCTTGCCTGTGGTCCTGCAAGCATTACCCAGCTCAGCTCCCCTTCTAGGGCTCAGATAGCAGCCATGAGCCTCATCAGATGAAGAGCAGATGGACCTTTGCTTTGGAATATGTCTGTTTCTGGGCAGCACCTGTTTGAAAAGGCACTTTCTTCTTGATTATCCCTCATTCCAATAGATGTCAGCAAAGGTGAACGCAAAGCACTTTCTCCGCACCATCAGGAACAACCTGTTTCAAGAGCGCTGCAGAAGAAAAGAGGCTCTGAGAAGGACAGCTCTGGAGTCAGTGCAGGAGAGCTCCTTCCCTGCTCACAAAAAGACTTTGTGAGTTTCAGTGTCAGATGAATTTATAATCTCTGAATGTCAGGCTGTGGGATATTGCTTGATTATGTCCTTTGAGTAAGGGATTTTGTTATGACAGATACCATGTCATGATTTTTCTATTAAAAAGGGAAAGAATAACTGAGAAGTTGCTGCACATTGTTCTGTAGCTTAACTATGGTTACCATGCTGACAACCTAATGATCAGTTGTCTTATAAAATATAACAGGCTTGTATTGTGCTTCCCTCCTTCCTTATGCTGTATTTTTCACTCTGTTCCATTTCTTATACTCAGTCTAGGGCCAAGCATTTGCAAATATTTACTACCTTTACAACTGCATGGGTTCTTAAGCAAATCCACTGGAAGTTAACTGTGAATACTTTCCACATGTGACCCACAGTGCATTCACTGGCAGGCATTCTACTCAAATCCCACTAAATTGCAGACCTGTGCAATTTAATCTTTCTGGAATTAATCAAGATTTCTCTTTAATTCTGTGTAGGTTTGCTTACCTACTGCTTGGGTAGCAATGAGACAAAGAAGAATTTGAGATTGCTGTTACAAGTGTCACTGAGGGGTTGATAAATATCTAGGCTTTTCCTAGCATATGATGGACTGAACAGCAGGATATTTTGCTATTTTTTTGTAGTTGAATTTCCTAATATATTTAACTCTTGACTAAAGGAAGCAAAAAAGAGAAGCAGCAAATTGCACTGAGAATAAATGGGTGGAAAGTAGAACCTGTTGCTGAGAGTCTGTTGGGAGAGTGGAATTTGTTTTGAGAAATTTCATTCTTTTGACCAAAATATTCCAGCAGGCATAGCTAAACTTTACTTCTTGCTTATTTACTTCAATAGCACATCTGGCTGTCTGTTTACACTGCATTAGTTTTCTGCATTTGGATCTTCCTGGGTAGAAAAGCCATGTGAGTCCTGATCCTTTCCCTACTCATTATTTCTCTGTTGGTATACAGTCCTCCTGTGGAATTCAGTGCTTCGTCACTACCTGGTCCTGAAAATGTGTCTTTCCCAGTGGGCAGTTGTGTCCCAGAGTCACCCAGGTTCATACCTGAAAACAGGACTGTAATGCAGAAGAGTGAGAATAACAAGATGACACCAGAGCAAGGCAAGACGATAGCTCAGGTGAGCAAAACACGAAGCAGTAATAGTGCTAAAACTGTGAAGAAGACCTAGCAAGTTAATTATCTACTTGCCTTCTAATTTCAATGAAAATGAAATGGGCAGCTTCACCTTTCTGTTAATTCCTCACTTACAGTGAAAAATTTGGAATCTGAAAACTTAGTGAGGTTTGAATTTGTTATCTTCCCAAAATTAGTGACTAACTCCTTGACTTTCATGACCTTCAGAAGCACCTGTAAGAATATTTGCTTTGGGGTTTCTTGAGATGTCGTAGAGTAGCATGCTAAAGTCTCGATGAGTCTGGAGTCCTCTCGCTATTCTGACAGTGAAAAAGGCCATCACGTCTTCCTACTGCAAGCAAATATCAAAGAAGAATGCCTGAATTCTTGTCAGACTCAGGCCATTTTTGTTACCATGGAAATAGCAAGAGGACAGAATGGGCCCTCTTAGGATAAACTCAGAGCAGTGTCCACTCCAACTAAAATAGCTAATGCACAAAAGATCTCTATTAATCCATTCCCAGCTTTCCTCCAAAGAAACAATGTTAAAAGAGTGGGTAGGACAGTGTAGCTAAAAAAAAGTACGTAGCAATTTTTTGTTTCTATATTTTTTGAGAGGTTGGTAGCTCTGCACTTACTCAGAATACAGGGAACACTGGGTTGTGTTCAAACCACTTTGTGTCATCCACATCCATCTTGTTCTTCCCAGGAGCCAAGGGGTGCAGTAACACAATACTAGCCTCTGTGTATCAGGTCATTCCTTTGGCTGCTAATCCTGTGCTGCCCTTTGGAAGACCTGTCTTTTAGAACTCTGCTGCCCAGCTCAAGGTACAGTGCCAGCCAGCAGATATCTGCACGAGATGTTGTGGGCAGACATTGCTTAAACATAGAATTTTGACGGTTGGCATTTGTCATTTTAGAAAATAGCAGAACAGGACTTGCATCCCTGTGTTGGGGTTCTGTCAGGTGCATTGCTCTCTTGTTTACCTTCTCTCTGGGCTGAGAATTCCTTTTGAGCAGTTTGATACAGATTTCTAAGATCTTATAGTGCAGGTTATTTCCACTTTGATTGAAAAGACGTGGACAGTAAGTCCAATGATTGCTTTGAATAGAATCTATAAGTATGGAGGTCCTGGGTGATCCAGCTCTTAGTCTCATAATTTCCTGGCAGCCCTGATTCCTGCCCAACTTATATCATGCCTCAAAAGTAAATTAGCTGCAAAGTGTTTGTCTCCCTGACTTTTGGGCTACTGTTCTCTGCATGGTCCAGAGAATGCTACTTCCATTTAAAGTCCAGGAGTTTCTCTTTTCTCTTCTACATATAGTCTCTCTCAACATCTCCTTGTCTCAAAGCAGCTGTGGGACTTGAGAGAGATTGTTCCCAAATCAGAATATTTCATTTTGCAGAAATTGGGAATATGGATTTTGTTCTAATTTCAAACAAATTCTCATACACTTAAATTTGTCATAGAACAAAGAATTTGTTCTATAGAATAAATTTTCCAGCCACTAGAAATACTTCAATGCATCAGTTGATTATAGTACATTAAATTTAAAAGGTTAAGTAATAAATCTGTAGATCCGCCAGATCCAAAATCTGCCATGCACTCCTATCATAAAACTTGCGTATAAAAATGAAATACTATTGCTGATAAAGTTATGAACAGATACTTCTTTTTGTTTCAGGCAATAGCCTCTTTTGAAGCAGATGTGTTAAAAATACAGGAATCCATTAAAAGCATTCACAGTGACAGCAGGTAGGTAAATGCTGTAGTAAATTCACTGAAGACTGGTGGGCATTGCTGCTCCAGCTGGAGGGCTAGAAGACAGATGACTTTTCCGTACTTTGGAGATTTTTAGATTTAAAAAAATCCTATCAAATGAGGATGAATAATGAAAACTCAGCAACAAAAATTTTAGATGAAGATCACTAAAAAAACAATGGCAAAACAAAACATTTTTTGGTTTGCTTTCATCAGTGTTTCTGCAATTGGTAGTTTATATTTCTAAAAGGAATTTTTAGACAAAAAGATGTTCATCCACATAAAAATGGCAGAACAGCATACTTTTTCAAATTTTTCATTGAATAAGTCCTAATCAAAACAAATTTCATAATTTGCATGAATCTTTTAAATCAAAGTAGTATTTATTTCTAAAAAATATGCTGTACATCAAATAGAGATTAATAGGATGAATACAATAACTATAGGTATAACAGTTTATCACAGAAGTTCCTTCTGATAGTCAAATCTTTGACTCTGTAAAATATTAATTCCTAAATTAAAAATCTCTTGGGAGGCTTGTTTGCTTGGGTGACATGGGAGGGGGGAAGTTGATGTGGGAGCTATGATGCTTACCTTTTACTTGCATTTTTGCCTTGCCCCTGTTCATTTTTGTAGTTGTATATAAATGTGCTCTATATAACCATGCCTATGACCACTGAAAATTATGGAATTACAGTGAAGTGTAGAATTTGATCCTGAATCTACTCTCTTTATTTCCTTCAGTATGTTCAGTTCCCTCTGTTCCTGTTCTGTTTCATTCCAAGTACAATTGCTGCTCCAAGTTCACAAAAGGGCACTCCAAGATTAGAGCTAAACAATTTCAGTTTCATCATGGGTCTGTTCTCACTTGGGAAAATAAAGAGATATGGCAAAGATCTTCAGCTTTCTTTTAGATTAGCAATCGTTGAGAGGATATTTGGGATGCCTGCTCCTATAATGCTGCTCTGACCCAGAGCTTATCATAGAACTGGGTGAATGAATCACATTACTCATGGGAAATTCTTTATTCTTGTTTGTGCACTGACTTCCAGCATCCACCTGTCTGTTCTCAGAACTGGACTCTGAGTTAGTTGAAGGAGGACAGCATTTTACAGTGAGGAGCCCTTAAATGTTGTTATAAGGGACCGCTGTAGTATTAATTTTAATTTTAAATGGTCTGACTTGCTGTCCCATTCAGATAAATCTTGCATAGTTCAAGTGATGGGGCTGTTGTCTCTAAGCCAAAACATTACCACAAGATAGTGGATCAGGTGAACTTCTGAATGTAACTAAGCATGGCAGATAACTATTTCAGATTTGTAATATGAAGCAGTTGGTTTATTACTCTAGTGTAAACAAACTATACTGTCTGCACCTCAGCTATGAGGAAAGCAAACCCTGACTTCTTAGAGAAATCACAACTAGAACAGAATTATGTCTGTCATACAGTGCTCTGAGTAGGTAATTTCTAAATCTCTGTTGTACATAGGAGGGTGGCACTTCTGATTTAAAAAATCAGAGTGTTTTTTTCAAGCACAGGACAAGTTGCCTGTGCTCGAAAGCTATTGGTATCACTGAAGAAACTGCAGAGAATACCACCAGCAGGAAGAAACTCTATCAAAGCAGCTAACTTGCTTTCACTTCATTGTTGCCCATGCATGTAATGGGAATCTTTTGCAGGTCAGGGAGTTGCTGTAAGTAGTTTGCTTCTATACAGAGGAACTGCTATTGTCTCTCTTGTTGCAGCCACCTTTGTGGAAAGGTAAAACCCCAAGACTCAAGGTTCAGATGTGGCCACAGTTCTACTCGGCTCTCGTATTTCCTCATTTGGAATACTCATGTTCTGGCTAATTCCATGGATAAAGTCCAGCATCTGAAATATTGGCCTCTAATCCCAAAGCTAACAAAATTTTCCTACACTAGTAAAGGGGATAAAGTTTGTGCTAAAGGGTTTGCTGATTTCCATAAACGCATATATTTGTGTATGTCTGGTCTAGCAAAAATCCCACCCTCCTGTATCTCTGGTAGGTACATGAAGAAGCAGTTCAAAAAATGGAAGGACAAAATGCAATTTCTTCATAACTGCCAGGAAGAAAAAAGCTGCAAAATAGAGGCAAAACTGAGAAGACTGAGAGTAAGCCATGAAAACCTGCAAATTACACTGCAGCACATGAAGGAAGAAGTAAAGGTATAGTGATATATATACAAAGAATTGTCACAGCTATGAGCCTTTACTGAACACTAACAACTGCTTTTCCTGTAGACCACTCTTCATAACATTTCATGCACCTTCCAATTGTATTTTCAGTCATCTTAGGTTCTTCTCTTCAGAGAAAGCAGGTAAGGTCTGGTAGTATGTATTTTCTTGTCACTCTGTGCATATCTGGCACCTAGCACAGATATCCATGTTAGCACATTTAAATACTACTGCAATGAAAATAATAAATATTCCAATAAGAGTTTCCAACAGAAGTGTTAGATACTTCATTGCAGTCTGTTCTTCAGAGAAGAGTCAAAGTGCTGGCATTGAATAAATATAATGTTGTTCCTAATTGCTGTCTTTTACTGGGATGTAATACAGACATCTTATAGAAAATATTTTATTTGTTTTCAATTATAGTGATTCCTATCTCATTACAATTATTTCTGAGATTCTTAAAAGGCCCTTGTTTCACAGAAAATGTTTACATATTTTCCTCCTACAGCTTTTTTGTAGCATTTTCTGCAATACTGTTTTAGTACTACTGGCAAACTGAAATACCAATTATTTTTACAATTTATTTTCTGTGTTTTGTCTATTGTAGACCATGTTGCAGTCATCAGAGCATCCTTTTGCACAGTGTCATAATACAATGCCAAGAAATCCACATGTTCTGTTGGCAAGGAGAATGCAGTGTGAATTAAATCCTGCCCAAATAAGGCCTATTTCCAGAACATGTGCAGAATCGAAATCCTTGAATCCCCCAAACTCTGTGAATAGAGTGCAGCTTTTACAGGCACCTGAGGTTCCCACTGCAGTGGACTTCATGTTCTCAGATGACCCACTGGAGTCAGTGTCCCTGCGGAGTAACGAACCCTTTATAGGACCGCATAAACAAGCAAAAGAGAAAGAAACAATTCTGCCTAAACTGACAGAAAACTCTCTTGGTGGAATGGGGAATAAAGTTCTTATTCCCACTGCAATGCAGATACCACCTGGTGAGAAGGAAGTGAAAGAGGAATTGAAACTGCTAATGATGAAACTGAAGGACACATTGTCTCTCCAAACTCAACCAGGTATAAGTTCTCCAGTCATCTTGTCACTGTGTTCTTACCTTCATCCCATTTATTTCATAATACTGTTCATAATCCTGTAACCCTCAGAGGAAACTCAGAATCTTGCTTTAGCCTTTGTAGTTTTATCCTATATAGTAAGGTAGAGCATATTCCAAATATAGCCCCTAATTTCAGACTGATTTGGAACTGGATGAGTCAAAGGTCCAAAGAGATAATGAGTCTTGGCAGTCAATTCAGGGGCAAACTTAAACTGGTGAGGGCATGAGAGGTTTTTGCTCTTGCCACTTCTGTGACTCTGTAACTATAACTCTAGTCCTAGGAGACTTCCAGCAGTACAAAATCCCTTTGTAATCAAAGGTCTTACACAGCAGAGCTTTGTTCAACATTCAGGATGCCTCACTTTTGATAATGAGGATGTAATATGGAATATGACAGAAAAAGCTGGTGCTTTTACAGAGTTATCTTAGAGATTCATTAAGAGTTTTCTAGTGCTCAGGCAGCATCCAAAAGCTTGGAAAGACTTAAAATTTATTCTGCTTTTCAGCCCAACAAACTGCTTTGCACCAGGAATTCTTCACTACAGCTGAGCATGTTTGCAGGTCCTTTTCTGACCTCATCAACCAAGTAATTTCACAAGCTCGTAAATGATAGAAACTACCATTCACCTTACAACTTCACGGAACTACTTAAGGTAATTGACGCCATGTCTCTTAAAAGAGACTCTTTAAAATGTCTCAGATGTTGCCTGTAATAACACAGCATGACAGGTTTCTGCATTTACTGCCTTCACCTGGAACATTCTGGAGAGCTATATTCCTTTTCTGTTGGTGATTTCCAGCTCCCGTGCTGTGACTTCCTCAGCAGTGCAAACGATTGCCCATTTCTCTCTCTTTAGCAGTTGATATCCCATGGTCGAGTTACTTCCTTGGAATGGTGCTCTCTTTCTTGTTGATGCCAGCAACAAGGAAAACACTTTTTCCTGTAATGTACAGAAGGACTTTAAGATCTGAGAAACTGAAATTATTCAATACCACTTCAGAGAGAAAAAAAATATACAGTCAGTTATTTACTATCATTCTTTGGCAGGAGGTGCATAAAAATAGTAAATAACTATGTTTGTATATGCTCAAAACCAGTTATAGTTCAAGAAAATTTGCACACTTTTAAGGATTTGAATTATGTCACTGAAGCAATAGCAGCTTTCCAAGAAAGAAAATAGCCCAGGTTTTTTTTTGTGATGACAAAGAAAATAAATTTTATTTGAGTGAAAATGAAATATTTTTGGAAGCTCTGAGAGAAAAGTTAGGTGAATTTTCTGAAGCTTTGTTTTCGATATAATCAAACAGTGTTTAGGCTGATTTGATTGAAAAGGCTAATGAAAAGCATAGGGCTTAAGAAAAGCTGCTTAGCAGAACTACACACAGATTTTCCACATAGATTTTCCTTGCGTTGTATTTTTCAGAATGAGTTATAATCATCAAGATAAAGGGACTGCCTGACTCATTAAAGAGGCTAGAAATCTTATTTTCTGTTGGTAGCACTTCAGCCATCTTCTTGAAAGACCTTACACTGTGGTAGTGAGATTAATGAACATTCCTCATTCCTCCTAGCTTTGGTCAAAGGAGGCCTGAATTACACATACTGCAAACACTCGAGAATTTACAGCAAGAAATAATGGTATGCTACTGGAAGCTAACAAGTGGTTTGTCTGTAGCAAAGGGAGTGTAAAGAGGGTGAAAATTAAAAAGAAGAAACTTATTGAGGGAGGAGGGAGGGCCCCAGAGAATAAATAGTGATGAGGTAATTAAAAAGTATATCGTAACATAAATAAATATACTGTGAGATAGAAGCTTAGTAGCTTTTGCAATACACCAGTGTCAAGAGACATGCACAGCAATGCAAAGAACCCACTTGTTGATTATAGGAAGATACTCATCAGCTTCTGATGAGGCTTTAAATCTCCTTCTAGTGAGTGCATCACTTGGTTTGAAACAGTAGCAACTGACAAATGCTGATTTGGTGTGAAGCAGCATTGAACAGACCTGGAGCACAAATTCTTACAAATAGAGATTCCTGAACTACCATGAATTGTTTTTTCATGTCATTATGTAAAGACTTAAAGAATAGTTGTTTAGCTCACAGATCCCTGTAAGATGAAGGGGACAAAATCACAAGGTCTTTATTTTGCTGTTATTCAGTTAAGATGACAGTGAAGGAATTTCAGTCAGACATGTTCATCCCATCCTTCTTCTGACACACTCTGACTGAGAAACAGTAAGCCAGGAACAGTATCTGTAAAAAACAATCCTAGTTCATGCAAAGATCTGCCATGAATTTGATAAGGAACAAACAGTGCTAGGAGGCAATATCCTGTCTTTAAACACACTGACATTTTTAAATGTTCCTGTATAGCAGATCTACTTTCATCTCAGACTGAGAGCTCCTGTTTATTTTTTTTTAAATATAGGCACTCTTTTATCACTTGCACTCTATCACTTGCAGGTTTACGTGTAGTTAGTTGCATCCCCTTTTTTGTCTCAGCACAATTAATAACACAGGTTGCCTCTTTACATCAGCAATTTCCAAATGTTCTCCATAGTGTGATCTATCCTAGAGATTGATCTGTTTTGTCAGTCTTGCCTCCACATCCTTTCCTGACCATTGCCTCAAAGGCTGAATTTTGCTACAGCCTATTAATTAAGGAGCTTACTGAAGCAGAGAAGTATTGTGAATCCATTTAAGCTAAATATTGTCTTGGCCCATAGTGGTATTTCTGTCTGAAGGGAGGAAGAAAGCTGACATAAGCCATTTCCTAAGGGATCCTGTTGTTGCAGGTGGGACCTGTCTAAAGTGGAATAACTAACAGCTGCCCAAAGGGCCCTGTGGAAATGCATCTCAGTTAAACAGGACCTGTTCACATAATCTGTTTGGTTTCACATTTGCTAGAGCTTGGGAGTGTGTGGGAACAGGTGACATCTGCTCTACTCCAATACCAATCCTCCTGGGCTGAAGCTTCACACTCTTTGTCAGGTGCTGGTCTTGGTAGCTGTAGGGACTGTGAGTGAAGACTCTCTTATATTGATACAAAGTTGCAACAATAAGGCTTTTAGATATATTACAATAATATAATTAATGAACAACATCAGTAGAGGAGAAAGCAGATCTGTTGTAACTGCTCCTGCTGCCCTCCCATGTGGCAGCAAAGCACTCTCATAGGCTGTGGCTGCAACTGGGGGTGTGTTGCTGAGTACAATAAACTCTGTATTCCTGTGTTTATCCTGCTTTAGTGTTCTCTTTTAAGCATTTAAATGGCTTGCTGCATGCTTAACTTGAAGCACAAATTCAGTGCCATTGAAGCTGCTAGCCCTCATACAGTTTTTATTTGCTTCCTGAAATCAGGATTTCCCTCAATGGGACTGTGATTAAACCTTATTTTGTTCGTGCCAGTAACCATTTCAAGATTTCTTTACATGTTTTGTGACTTCAACTTATTTCTGCAAGTTGATGAACAACCAGGGAGCCCATTTTTCTGTGGGCATTTGGGAAAAAGTAAAAAAAACCCACCATATATTGCTACATGCTCAAGTAAAGAAACTTTGAATGAACAACTAAATGTAATAGCCCTGGAAAGATGAAATTCATGGTTTCATCCAGCCAGTCTGGCAATGGAAATAATTTATACCATAAAAGCAATCAAATGTTACCTGCCATAAGTTGTTTTGCATTAGTTTAAGGTCAAATTGACTGCTAGGGTTATCAATAAGAGTCAGAAAAAGCTGATTTTTCCAAAAAGAATTTCTAAACTAAGAAAGAAGCAAAAGCAAGTTATGTATGAGAATTTTTGTGATTAAACATTTTAAGTGTGAAACAGAGAGCTGGTAAAATCTGTTAACCCTTTTACTGGAAAACTGAAAACATTCTTGGAAGGTATTTTTCATGTAGAAATATGTACCATTTTTCTTTAGTAGGATGATGTCTCTGTACAAGTGTACAGCTCTGCATACAACCAAATGTCACCATCTCTTCTCTAATCCTGTCTTGGAGCCAGTGGAGGTTTTTTGACAACTTCCTTCTCTGCTTGTCTATATTTTATTGAAGGATCAGTTATTTCCTGTTTTGGCACCCAAAAGACAAAATAGTTTGAACAGATCACATGTATTACAAAAAGCCTGATATACACACAGATTAAAGTAGGCAACTGCTTATAAATCATGCAGTTTAGTCAGGAGACTAAATTCATAGGTAATTAAGAAAACCCATAAGTCCAAGTTAATCAGAGATGTAGTGCTCAAGGTTACATGCCTTCTTCCACCACATAAATTGACATCAATGGGGATTAAAATACAAAAAATAAAGAGAAATAGTTAAAAATTATCTACAAATCAAAATCTTAGACTAAATGTGTAATTTCCTCTTTTTTCCTAGCTCTCCAATGATTCTTCCAAGTAATATAGATCTACTCTTATGTATATGGATACTTATTAAATCTTCAAATGAGTCTTTCTTCTTCAGAACTGGTGACCTCTGCATATGAGGAAATGTCCCTGAAAAGTGACATAAAAATGCATATAAATAAATAATTTCCAAACAGCAAAGAGCAGCTGAATATTCAGCTTCCCACATCCATACTTCCTCTGCCTTTAGCTGCTGCTGGTCCTATTTTATCAGCATTGCCCCCAAGCCTCTTGCCCTGATGATAGTCATATCCCTCCATTTGCATGTTGCCTTTCAGTGTCAAGTCACTTTGATCTTTTCCCAGTATAGACCTTTTCTTTGGTCTTCCTATAAAACTCTTCTACTTGTAATTAGCAGAATCAAACTGCTTAAGTCTGCTCAGAATCCTACTACCCCACTGGCCTGTTATCAACCTCTCTGCACAGTGGGTGAGTTCTCTCACACTGTCTAGTAGCACATTTGTTATTTCCTTGAGGAACTATGGGGTGTTTTCTTTGCAATGATCTCTAAAAGGCAGCTGGTTGATTTTCTTTCTTTTGGACATGTTTGTCTTCTGAAAAAGTAACTGATTAATACATTACCCACTTATTTACCAGACCTCAATTGGACAATAGCCTTTACCCCAACACCCTGCAGAGTTGGGACAGGAAATTATGTCTCTCTTGGGCCAGGTGCAAAGCGTTGTCTGAACCTAATCACCTGCACCTGTGAGGGAGGTGTGCACAGCTGAGGCCACTGAGTGGTAAGGGGCAGTGGGACTGCTGGGTGAAAAGGGAAAGGAGAAAAAAAGGAAGAAAGAGAAAAGAGGCAGAGGGTTTATATCTGTAGTCTTTAGATGTTTCTAGGGAGGACGTGCAATTGTGGCTTCTTGAGGAGGATCTTCTTGTACAGCTGCTCTTCAGGAAGATTGCTGTGAGTACAAAAGCTGTTTTCTTGGTGGCTTTAAAGTCTTATTTTGACTAGAGTTGTTATAACTGTAATGTAACTGCAGCATTGTCATAGATTGGAAATGCATTTATAAAATGTGCTTTTTTTATGGTGTTTTTAGGGAAAAGGGATGACTTACGAAAGATAGCTTGGCCAGGTATCTGAAAAGCTCTCCCTACTTGTCTCTACTTACAGCTCATTAAGAATTCTCTGAAGAATATTTAGGGGAGTTGAAATGCTGCTGGGTTAAGTATGATTTTAGGTTGATTGAGACAGTTTATCAGATTACTCATATTCAACTGTTCTGATTTTGTAGTCTTTTTTATGGGTTGTGTAGAGTTTAAGAGTATCTTCAGATTGTGAATACAGTCAAAAGCCTGGAAGGATTAGACTGGTCTAGAAAACAGTGTTTGAATCTTTAAGTCTGAAACTGGGCTACTTCTCCCACTTCTTGGTGCACACTTGAAAGAATTGCTTCCCAGGAGGACCAAGTATTGGTAACTGTGAAAGTAGCTCTAAGATGTGTCACAGTAGGTTTTTTCTCTCCTTAGAAAAGTTCCTGATTCTCAATCTTCACAAGTAGGATTTATCCATTAGTTCTGAAATGTAATGCTATAACACCTTAACATCTGTTAATAACACCTTAACATCAGTTTTTCTGTGCCAAGTTCAGATATCTGTCTTGCTTTTACAATTCAGTGATGTTTAAGGAACAACAGAGAATGTAGGTTACAGATTGCTCCTCATTCCTGATTTATGATCCTATTTGCAATTAAAACAAAAAAACAAACCCCAAACACATTGAAATTTTAACTATTTAAGAGGAATAAGATTAAAAACTTGAGTATGAAGCAATAAAGTTACCAACTCTTGCAAAAGCAACAGTATAAAACAAGAAAATTTTGCTTTATTTTTAGATTTCTGGAACAAGCCTACTGAAAGCTATTTATACCTGCTCATGTAGATGTGAAATACACAAGGTAATTTAAGTGCTGTTAGTGCTGCTCCTGGGACTGAGGAAACAGGCTTGTACCTCTATGCATAAGAAGTGCAAATTCTATTCCTCATCATTTTCAATGCCATTTCTAGCTGCAATTATTACCAATTGATTTCTACTTTCACTGGTGAAATAATGAAGTTGGACCACAGGCTACAAAGATTAAAACAGCTGGCTTTGTTAAGAAACTGAGACTTGGATGAGAAGTTAGATAGCTCCTCTAAAAAAAAAAAAAAAAATAGGCTGTCACTGCTATAAGCTCCCTGCCACAGACTGATGTTAATCAGCTGTACAGAGAAACCAGATTATCTGATTACAATTCACAAAACAAAGAGGGTGTGAATACTTAGTAGTACTTAAAATCTCTTTGTAGAAGAGTGAAGAATAGTCAGAATTTATCATAAAATCGTTATGATAAAACCCTTGATTCTTCAAAATACATCATACTGTTACTTTTTAATCTTGACTAGAACAAAAGCTCTTTGTATAGGAAAATCACTGTGTGATATAGATATGTAGAGCCAGATGTAAGGAAAAGGCTAAGTGGGAGTTTAGACAGTGATATTCAGAGCTGTAATCCCAAACAAAAGATAATCTAGTGCTTTAACACCAGGTGGGTTATCTCAGTTTTTGACAATATTACTGCGTTGTGCGTCTAGAGCTGGATTCTGTTTGCGCCCAAAAGTGCGTCAGTTTGGTAAGGATTGAGCAACTTGTTGCCTGTGTGATGTCCAAGACCACTTGGAAACCAGAAGTAGGTTCTGTGCTGCATGCCAACACAGTAAAGATCCAGTCAGAGCTCAGATTCCTGCAGAGCAGGATAGGATCCAGTCCTTGCTTTTAAATTGCAGGTGGTGGTTGTTTGACTCATAAATTAGAAATTGACCCTGTGTGCGTGAGTTTTTCAGTCTGAGGGGACTGATTCAAGCTCAACTCAGGATACTGCCTGTAGGTAATAGGGTAAGGACCTCTCAGTCCTTCCTATCCCAGATTCTAGCTTTCAATACTCAAAAATGTTTAAGGTTTGTGGGCAAGAGTGGGATGGTCCAGTGTATTCCCCCTGGGGTGCGAGAACCCAGAGTACAAGTCAATTTTTTTAGAGACACTCTAATGGGTGAGCCCTTGCTCAGAGAGGCTTTTCATTATTCCATGAACATTCCCCCCAAACATCTTCATAACTAAGACACTGCTCTAGGAAGGGGAGATAAGGGTCTCAATCCATTGAAGCGTAAAGGCAGTTCTGCCTCTCACTGTGGACTCATGCACTACACTGTTGGTGATGGAAACAGCTCTTCTACCTCTCCATCAAATTACAGCACCTACCTCTATCTGAAAGTGGATATTCTCCAGGCAAGGATATATCTGTTGGTAGCAGGATCAGAACTGAAGCCTTGGAAGGGACTGAGATTTAGGAAAAGCTATACTATGTCTCCTTTTTGGGAATGAGGATGGTAATCAACAGGCATACGGAGAGGGGGCTGGGAACCTCGGGACTAGGAATTGCAGCACTTAGTGTCACAGGTAGTGGTGTTCTTTCTGAAGCTGTAGTTGTGTCTGAAAGCCTGCATGAATCTAAATCTGAGATCTGTTTCCATTGTTTGTTGGGTGAAGTTACTGGTACGGAAATGAAAAATAGCTAGTGACTGATTGCAAGATGGCAAGCAGACACGCCTTTACCCTTCTGCCAAAAGGCTGCCACTCTCCCTAACAGCACTGTACAATGCATTCCTCTCAGAAGGGGGAATTCAGTGCTAGCCTGTTCATAGCACAACTGTGGTAAAAATACTGGTGTGGAAGAATATATTGGTATAATCATATATATATTGCTGAGCTGCTTTCTTCCTCCTGTATCATGCTTTCTGCTCCTTTTCCTACCCTATCAAATTGAAACTTAAAAGCTGTTGTTAGAGTTTAGGTTGTTTGGAGGTAAAATTTTTACTGAGATCACATTGAACATAAACAGAGCTCTACACTTCAGTGGGAGGAGTAGGGGGTTTTTGCACAGCACTGTCCTCTGTTTCTGTGTTATTACCACCTAGCACAATAGGCCTCAATCTCTTTTCTTTCCACTAGACTCTAATATTGCCCATGAGATGCATATTAAAGGAGTAGTGACCTTGGTTTCTCCCTGTGAACTGAGAACGTAGAGTAGCTGTCTTCGGGTCTCTGACAGCTTCTGAGAGCTGCCTTCTCCCCAGCCCATGGGTTCTGGAGAGCACACAGTCCACATAGATATCCCAGAAGAGCTGAGCCAGGTCCCAGAACAAAGCCCCATGTTTCAAGTTCTCTGAGGATTTCAGAAAGATCATGAAGTCCCAAAAGCCACTGACAGAGTCAGAAATGCGAGGCTTCCTCATCTCCAGTAAAACAGCTGAGGAGGATTCCCAGCACTGGGGGTCTGCCCGCCCAAGAGCCAGTGGATCAACTTGACTATGGCAGAGGAAAGGTGTCACACAGAACACTGCCATGAGTAGGAGAGAGCAGCTGAGTCTCATGGTGCAGTGGATTCTTCCTCTGCTTCCAAGATCCATTACGTCACTGAAATGTAAGAAAACCAAGAGAATCTGAAAAAGTCTCTTTCTTAGATGCAGGAATAAAATCCTTTTACTTTGCATGATATGCAAGGCACTTAAATACTGTTTCTCTGCTCCTTAATGATTTGTGTATGCTTTTTGCATGTATATAAATACTAGAGGAGTGACAATGCTCTGTGCAGCAGAAGCATGTGTAAAATTTTTTAATCATCCTCAGATCTGAATGATGAACTGTCTTATCTGGAAGTACTTAATACTGAAAGTTTTTTTGCCACTTTTGCTTTATAGATCCCAAATATTTTTCAGTAAAAATCCATTCCTTTTTACACAATTTAAGCTTTTAGGCAGTCTTGCCTTTCTCAACATTTTATGAGCTCTTTAAAGTAGTCTACAGAATCACAAGGATCGCTGGACAGCAAGTGGAAAAATGTTGCTGAAAACATGTTTTAATGGTTCTAATTATTGCAGGTTTCAGATTCATCCATTGACCAGGAGTGGTTTAGTTGCTAAAGAGCAGAACAGTTCTGAAAAGAGGGTATAGCAAAGCCATCACATAGCAGCTGTACTGTACAACATGTACCCATGCATATATAATCATAGAACAGGTTGCAAGGAACCTTTAAAGGTCTCTAGTCCAACCCTTCTGCCGTTGGCAGGAACATCTTCAACCACATCAGATTGCCCAGAGTCCTGTCCAACATGACTTTAAACTGTTTTCAGGAATAGGGCATCTTCCACTTCTCTGAACAGCCTGTTCCAGTGTCTCACCAGCCTCATTGTAAAAGAATTTTTTCTTTATATCTAATCTAAATTGGTCCACCTTCAGTTTGAAGCCATCACTCTTTGTCCTCTTGCAACAGGCCCTGCTAAAAAGCCTGTCCCCGTCTTTCTTATAGGCCCCCTGTAAGTACTGGAAGGCTGCAACAAGGTCTCTCTGGAGTCTGCTCTTCTCCAGCCCCAGCTTTCTCAGCCTGTGTTTTCAGGAGAGTGCTTCACCCTTCTCATCATTGTCATGGCCCTTCTCTGGACTTGCTCTAACAGGTCTGTGTCTTTCCTGTGCTGAGATGTATTTGTGTATATTTGTAAGTATAGAGGTGTATTGCAGATCACTGAGAATTAACTGTTAAAACTCTGAAATTTGCTAAGTAGTATCAATAATGGATAGGCAGAAAGTCTGAGAATGATTGTTTTGTGGACAGGCCCAGTTGTCTCCATCAGATTTCATTTCTATTACATACTTCTCTGTTATATTTTCTAACAAGCTTCTAGCATTTCTGATATTGAACAAGTTTGAGGGGTTGTTTTTAGTGTCGCTCATGGCATATGGAGAACTTCCCATATGTGGAAATCAGCTACATTTGAGATCAGCATTTAGGACAAAATTCTGCTTAATGCATGTGCTGATCTGCTGAGTATTCATGCTTGTATGTTTTCAGTTTGGTTGTTGAGGGTGGGAAGCTACTTCTCTTAATGAACTAGATAAGCAATTGGCTTTTTGTGTAGACAGTCTCTTCTATGAGTGATCCTGAAGAAGTGTTCCTTTGCTATGGGAGAAAAATGCCAAAGGCAGGATATTGATGTGCAGAGAGATTGTACATGGAAAGTAGCCCAGCCACAGCCTGTGTGTGAGACTAGGGAAGAGTTATCTGCTTTGTGGAATATATTTCCTTACAGAGCTAAAGGACTCTTCACAGATTTCAGTCCTAGAAATGTTATTCTTACCTAGCCCCCTGTCTGGCTACCTGGTCAGGTTCTGGGAACATTTCTGAGGTATTCAGACTTTGTTGCCCAGCTGCCTACAGTCACTTTTTAATCCGAGTTTGGGTGTTGTGAGAAGAGCTGGCTTGACAGCCCTGAACCTGAACGTTGCATTTAAGGAACAAAAGAGGGACAGCTTGCTCTTCCCACAGTGCACTGCCTAGTGGATGTCACTTATGACAGTGGTGGTAGTAATAGGGCTGTCCTCCTGCTGCTTCCAAGATTCCCCAAGAAACATCATTCTTCTGTACCCAACTCCCCAAGGCAGGCTTTGATTGCTTTCTCAGAAGCAAGCCACAAACATCCTGTGAGTCACTACTTCATTCTTGTTCGTGCATCAGAGCCCTTGCACTGGGCACAGACACCTGTGTGCCATGCAGTATGCACATATGTCTGTTTACTGTGACTTTTTCTGGGGACATAGTTAACTTTATCAAGTTTCTGGTTTTCAGAGGAATTTAGCTGTCTCAAATATGACCATGAGGGTGAGGACACAGACACAGGACAGTGGGTAGGGAGCCCCAACAACAACAAATTGTTCAAAGGAATAATACTAAAAGAAGCTAATAATAAGAAGTAATAATACTAAAATCCTTTAAATGATGGTTCTGTGGCTTTGACAGAGCCCATCTCATTTGGTTAAAAATGGAACAGGTTGCTTTGCATTTTCTGCTCCTCAGCACCTATTCTAAACTTTTTAAGTTACAAAACTAGCTAAGACAAGGGTTCTGGATTTGTCAAAACAAGGGGACAGTCCTGGGCAAGGAGTTGGTAGGGCATTAATATGAGAATCAGTGCCCTTGAAAGTGTGATGTGCATGGCATTAATAAGGGCCAGTAGCAAAGGCCACTAATCCTTATGGTCTGGTCAAACTCAGGCAGCACTGTGCTGTTAATTTTCCACAAGGTTCGAGATTGTATTATTTTAGATAGTTGAGAGCTGGAGAGGATGCCCAGGAAACGCCAGATTGCATTAATCTCTTACCTGTGCATGTCGTGGATGCTTCTATACAATTCCCCCCCTACACCGTTAAATCTCTCGGTATTTCTGTCCATACATTGAAGTTTTTGTGTGTATGAGTGCAATTTACACTTCAGGTTCTGACTTTTCCCACCCTACCCCCATCCCTGCTTCTCCTTGCAGTGTAGTCTCCTGTTCCAGTCCCCGGCATGGATAATACCTTACAATAATAATTTAAAAGTTAAAGTTAATCAGTTAATTTGTTATTATCCTCTAACTTGGAGCTCTCGTTACGGTAGTCTCTCGGCCGTGCAGCTGCCGCAGCCGGTCCCGGGCCGGGTGCCCGCTCCGGTGCAGCATCCCCGGGCAGTCCCGCGCGGCTCCCGAGGCTCCGGGCAGCGCCCGACTCCGCCGCCGCTCCCGCCCGCCCGCTCCGCTCCGCACCCGTCCCGCCCCGCCCCGCCCCGCCCGCGGCTCTCAGCGCTTACCTCGGCGCTGCGGCCAGGGCCGGACTCTCCGAGCCCGCTGCCGCCGCCGCGCTCCTTAAGAAGCCGGAGCGGGCAGCCCCGCTTAGTTTTTACGTCAGGGCTCGAGAGCAGCCCCCACCCCCCGGGCCCGGCCGCTGCTGCCGGGCACCCGGAGCTCCCGCTTTCTCTGTGCGGAGCTGTCCTTGCTGCAAGTCTGTCCTCTGTTTGCGGACCCCTGTCCTCCCGGGGCAGCCTGGTGGCCGTGCTGCCTCTGGCCGAGAGGAAGGGGTGCACAGCGGGGCGGAAGAGTAACCGACCTGGCAAAGCTGCGGCCCTCTCCTTGCTGCACTGGGCGAGGGGGGGGGCAGGAGGGGAAGAGCAGAAGGCAAGTCTGCCCTTGGAGCTCATATTGTTCAGACCTGGCTCAAACCTCAGGTATCTTGCTTTATGTGCTTGGCTGTTGCAGATCCCTCCACCCCAGAGCAGGAATCTGCATGGCATGGTTAGAGCTATTTGCTGGCTCAGCCCACATGCAGCTCATGGAAGTTGAAGCAGAGACCTAGAGAAGAGCCACAGAAGAGCTCCCCTTAAAGACATTAGTTGAAGTAGTTGGGTTGTGCTGCCCACTGCAGCTCAATTTACACAACTTTATCTTAAGAGTTAACTTGGAGGTATGTTCTCCAGCAGAAGGGGATGGTCTGGTTCCATTTTCCCTCCCAAGAACAATAATGTGGTCTCCTGTTGCATTTTCTTGCTGTGAAGTTCTCAGCTGGATTATGACTTCTGTGTAGCAGCTGGAAAATCTCTATGTGTTGGAGAAGTGAGTTAAGCTAGTAGGGAAGTGAAAGGAAAGCATTGATGAAAAGGCTGTCTCCTGTTCTGTGCAGCATGGAGAGAAAGGCCTGAGCATAACTCTGCAACTGACAACTCTGCCCGTGCTCACTGTGCCTGCTGCAATCCCCTTGCATACAGAACACATACTGCTCTAAGAGCTGGGGCTCTGTGACCATGCTGATAACCAGTGGTGGGCAGAACTTGCTTAACACCAGCTATTTGGAGCAATAGACAGGTGAGACGATTCTTTTTTTCCTCACTCTGTAGTTTCTAGGCCAAATTATGTAGCACCTTGCTGCATGTCTGAAGCCAGTGCAGCTGCACCAGTCCACACCAGCTGGGCAGCAAACTGTTTGTTTTTCTAAGGCTTTCACTGGCAGCTCTCTTTTATCTCTGCACATGGAATCGTAATCTCTTCTCCAGAAAGGAACTGTGTTTCAGTAGCATAAGGCTTATCTCAGTTGAAGACAGTGAGGCTGCACTGGTTCGTATCAGCTGGAAAGTTGGCTTGAGACTTTGATTTCTCTGATGTTCATCAATACCTTTATAGTTTGCACTCTTTCTGTGCATCCAGTCCATGTAAATGGAGAAGCAACTTCCTTTCCAAGGAACCCTTGGTTATGCGACGTGCCTATGACAATAAACACTGCTTTTCTTCTGATGCTTTATCTCCTCAATAAGCAATCCCTGTCAAAGTGTATTTTGTGTTAGTAATGCTACTGTTTAATGAAAGTGCAAGGAACTTTTTCGGGATGAGCGAACACTGGCTAGAACACTTGCAAATAGCTGTACTGTAGGACTTTGGCCAACTTGCAAATGTTCCACTTATTTGGCTAGAAGTCTGAGTTTGGGAATGGTGGGAATAGTGATCACCAACTGCTGAAACAGACTTCAGGATGAAATGAAGAGTGTAATACCTTGCAAGGGGCCCATGCAATGTGGTGGAGGAGACCTCTCTTATGTAGGATCTCCAATGTTTCTTCTCTGTGCTGTGGAATACAGGCTATTCCAGTAGACCTCCTTTTTCTGGGTTCTAGTGCTGAAATGATCCTTAAGGACCAGCTTTTGGTTTTATTTGTTTCTTTTTAAAATCCACTCTGTACCTGATTCTGGACCCATGTGCAATCTGAAGCCCCCTTGGCAAGTGGGTAGCCAGTGTACTTCTCTTTGCCTGTGTATTTTGGGGGTTGAACAAGACAAAGGAGAGAAGGAAAGTGAGCAGGTAAGATCTAGGTGTTGTGAAGGCAGTTCCTGGGTAGAAAAAGCTCTGGGGCTGCTTGTGTTCATGGTTGGCCTGGCTGCAGGGGCCAGAGTTGAGCAAGATTAAAATGCCA
Organism: Fringilla coelebs; assembly: GCF_963513975.1. Classification (NCBI taxonomy): domain Eukaryota; kingdom Metazoa; phylum Chordata; class Aves; order Passeriformes; family Fringillidae; genus Fringilla; species Fringilla coelebs. The sequence goes on along the minus strand of NC_140035.1, from coordinate 25,889,068 downwards.
CAGAAATAGTTTTTGCTGCTGTTTCTGTATCTGTGGTGTGTCACTCTAAGGACTGTACCCCATGTTGTTAAGGGTAGAGCCAAATGGAAAGGAAATTATAAAATGTTACTTGTGAGTTGATAAATTTCTGTCAACCTGCAACCTTTGTGGAATCATTGTTAAGAAGTGAGTTTGAGTCCCCTTCTGGAGTGCACTTTATCTGGTTTTGGATCAAGAACAACATTGGTTTCATTCCACTCAGAATCCTGGCAGACCCAAGGGTTTTGAACCAGGGGCTCTCACAGCAATGAGAGTTGCTGCTCAAGGGAAATACTGCTACAGATAAAATAGTTGGCTCCACAATTACTTTCTGAGCCTACTGTGTTCTGTTCTCTCTGAACCAGAGCACTTATATTCTATTTCTGGGAAAGAGGTTTTTGATAATTAGATTGATCACCTCAGCCTCCTAGTGGAGAAGAAATGTACCAGGATTGGCCATCTCATTCAGTTCCACATGCTCCCTCAGTCAAGCTTTCTGTGCCCTTCTTAAACTATCAATAATCTTTCTTTCATTGCAGCACATGATATATTCCCCTGGCAGTGTTCATCTCTTCTGTAGGTCTCCATATCTTATGAATATAGTTCACATGAGCTGTAGATCATATCCAGAGTCATTTGCAGAAGGATATTTTATCAAGAAAAGTTGATTATTTACTCACAGATGAGACAGAGATTATTTACTCATAGATGAGACAGAGGTTTCAGATCATGTAACACTACAGAAAGGATGCTATTTCTACCAGAAAAATATAAAAATAAAACAAAAGGTTAAATGATCAGATAAAGGAATAAGGGACAAGTAAGAAAAGTAGGAGGCTATTTCACTGGTATTTGCATTTTGAATAGAGCAAAGGTATAAATAAATAGAGTTGCTTTCTTCCTGCATTTGCTCCCAGCAAAACTTCTGGTGATTTAAAATTAACATTTAAGTTAATAGGCAGTGGCTTATGGTTGCTTGAGCTAAGTAGGCATTTACACATTAAAAAAAAGATTCAGCACTGAGGCTGAGAGACAGTAACATGTGATGGGATGCACAGCTTGCCTGTTACTTCCATAAGCAGCCACACCTGAAAGCAGTATTAAGCTTTTTAAAATGTCCCACATAATGAAAGACACCTGTTTTAGGCTTACTAAAAAAATGCTTTACAGACATATTCTTAGCTGAAAGCTTGGGTTTAGCTGAATTGGGTTCCAAATTGTTCCAGCCTCGTGTGAAACTTGGCAAAGTGATGGCAAAGGCAAAACTTGTGATTGTCAGAGTGGGGGATACCCAAAGGTCTGTTAGCTATAAACTCATAGTACCTGGTAGAGGCTTGATTTTTCTTCAAAATCCACAAAGGAAGAGTGTGGAATCCTACTCCCATTTTTAACTTTTCCACTTTTCCAGTTCTCTTTTAAGCAGAAGATTAAACTATCCTTAAAATTGGCTCCCTGACTCCCAAGAGCTTCTTGGAAATGAAATTAAATACTTGATCCAAAGTCTGTTGCTTTATTTTACTATTTTTTCTAAATTATATGTAGAGAGCTTTGAGCATCTAAACCTGCTTTTTTTTTTTAAACTTTTGATGTCAAGTTGTCTTTTTGTTTTCTTTTTCTTTTTGTGGATTGAATCTCTATTCCCAAAGTGTTTGATGACCCCACACTGCTCTAAACGTCCTTCTATGTCTATTCTCTGTTGAAATGACTAGCAGGAAAGTCACTGGGTGTGATGCAACACTTAACAGTTCTAACCAGTGGAAAGATGTAGTTACCTAAACATACAATTCTTCAGTGCTGTACACTATTGCTGATGACCTGAAACATTTCCATGGGGCAGTCATTCCTGGTCACAGAAATGACCAGGGTATTTCTGTGCCAGGAGCTGGAACCCCGTGGACACCCTGGCACGTCTCTGGCCTTTGCTGAGAAGTGGCCTTCTGCTAGAAGGTTTGAGGAACTGCAGCTCCCCATTAGACTAGATTTATCTTTCTGTAATAATGTGTCTCTTTCTCTATGCCTAACTGTTGGTGTGAGAGGCTCTGTCTCCAGTGCCATATTCAGAGTGTTTCCCCAAGAGTAAGTTTAGGTGACATGTCAGAAGTGTGAACTGGCTTCATTGTGGAAGCCACTTATTTAAATTATTTTGTGGAAGAGGTAACACTTCTCCTGGCAAATGTATTTAACACAAGCTTTGAAAGGACGTGTGGAGCAGGTATTTTTTCAAAGTGCAAGCTAAGCAATGTTGGTTAAAAAATTAATATATATTTTTGAAAACACAATCTGGTGATATGTGACACTATAAATGCAAATGACCTTTGTCAAGAACGTGACCACATTTCTCTCTAGACTTAAACATTCCAAGAAAATAAGAAAGAACCCTGAACTGATAGTTTAGTACATTAAAAGTTAATTGTGTCTTTTGGGCAAGTTGTCTCACTTTAATCATTCAGTTAGAGAGCTTTTGATTAATTTTAATAGCATTCTGAGAATTTATAGCCAGACAACTATTAGTTTTTGAATTAAGGGATTTGTTGCCATTTGGGTGCTGGACTGATATCAACATGCTCCAGAATAAACTCATTGGTTCTTCCTGACTCAGCCCTCCTGCTTCCTCATGTTCCCACAAACAATGGGGAAACCCTTCTCACCTTCAGCACTCCAGGCAGACAGGACAGTCACCCTGGGTATGCCACAGCTAGAAGAGCAGTTCAGTAAAACATGTTTTCATGAAACTGCCACTAACATCCAAGAAAGCAAAGCTGTTACAGGATCAGTTTCTCCCAGGGAGTTACAGCCAAATCTTCTGGGGAAGAAAAGCACTTTCACAGTGCATTCTTTCCTGAGGCTGAGCAGGATTGCAATGTGGAACCTCCTGCCTTTTCTTAGAGTGTTTCTTTCCTGTAGCTCTTGGGAGAAAAGGGTGTTGGAGCATGCTTTCCTCAGGGCAGCTTCTGGGCTATGCCAGTCCTGCCACTGTCACACCCATCCCACAGCACAGACACTTCCCTGACAGCCATGACTCCATGCAGGGAGACTCCACATTCCCACTCAAAGTTATTTGGGGAAAATAGCCTTCAAGGAGAAATTGGAGGAGGGGATAGCAAATTATTTAGAGCCAAGGAGTAGGTCACAGGTGATTCAGGAGAGTAATGAGGATATTCTGTCTCATGTGAAAGGGAATCGGGGGATCTTTGGTTCTCCTTGGTTGCCTGCTCATTCTCAGACTCTTTGCAGGACTATCTGCTTTGCTCTGTGTTTTGCTAGTAGCTCCTACTAGGGTTCTTTGGTGCTCATATAGTACTTGCAACTCTTCAAACAACAGATGTGAAGCCTAATAAGTACACTACTGCTGTTGTCAGAGGAGAAAGTTGGGGGTTTTTAATGTGCAAGATCTGTCATGAATAATTTATTGGCGGAGAAATCTGCCTTCTTGAATTATATTCCTGAATGAAGTAGTACAAGCTCTGTCATTTAGAATACTTAGATGAGTAAAGCCCATACATTATCAGTAAGGAACCATGTAATAGAGGCAGATAGAACATTGGTTTGTTTTTCTTAATTAAGTATATAGTTTATTTATTTTTTTTAACAGGTCAGGCTACTCAGCCTTTGAAACTCCCATTTTTATTTCACAAATGTACCCTTTGAAACCTATTCTCAAAGGAGATAAAAAGGTGATACTAGAGTGAATTTCTATGTAGTAAGTTTAATTTGGAACTTCTGAAAAAATTATAGTTTAATTTATCAAGGTCCTTTATTTCCTATCCTATTGCTGATTAGGCACAGCTAAAAAGCTGCATATTTCATGAAGATTTTAATTTTTTTGAATACCTGGGGAGGGGGTTTGTCTCAAACTTATCAGCCAACCAGCTCTGCCTAAAACCAGTGCTCCCTGGCCTGGGTGTAAAGGTCACCTTTGCATACAACAGTTCCTGTCCTAGAGGTCTTGTGTTTGAAGGGAAAATGCCCAGCCAAACCACAGGAAGGAAAACTGAAGCAAAAATGTAATGAGACCTGAATCTTTGACCTACCTGCCCAGCCCTTTGATCGAACAGCACACAGAGAGGGTTCTGTAATGTAAGGGAATTGTTTCCTTCCTTCTGCAAATGAGGCAGTTCTCAGTCTTGTGTTCAGGGCCTCCTCATTACACAAAGAAGTTGTTAAAATCTTTAATTTCCTGAAGCTTTTCAGTGAATGCTGGAGGGCACTAGAATAGTTCCATTTCTTGGAACTGCTTTCTCATTGCACAGAAATCCTGGTCAAGCATTCATTTGTCTGTAAACTATGGTATTGTTAACAATATCTGTAAGAGTGACTTCATAATGGAGCAAGTCTTGAAATAGCAATACAGAGTTCAGATGTACATGAAAGGAAATAGGGGAGAAGTGACTGACTCCAAAGTAAAAAGGCTTGCTTGTGTACTTTGCCTCCATCTGATTTCATTGTGCCACTCTCAGAGTGGGGCATGTTGACAAGGGAAGAGGTATGGGGAGGAAATGGATGGTCAGAATACATAAAATCCCAACAAAAATATATGAATGGAGTACGGAGGTTTAGACTGTGGTCCTTGTACTTACTTTTTACAAGTAACTTGAGCCTTCTCTTTGAAAGAACAGATTGAGACTGCTTAACAAAACCATGAGCCCTGCTACTGCAAGTTCTGTACATTTATTCTCTAATTATACAGTTATTAGTGTGCTTTGGAGCAAACCAGACAGCTAGAAATCATGTTTTGGGAAGAGGTCCTTGTTAGGGAGATGAATATCTCTGTTTACATAAGCTGAGAGAGGAGTGGAAGCATCTTTGTGTGACTGCACTAAAGCTGAAAGTCAGGCTTTGCTATAGACAGGTGGAGCTTTAGGTATCCCCAATGCTGCTGCCACACAGCTTGGACTACTGACCAGAGGAAAATAGGGGTGTGTTGTGCGGGTAGGGTCTGGGCACTTCCTTCAGCTTGACAGCACAAGGTGTTGTTCAGCACAGCTCCCATCAAGGGTCCTTAGGACACTGTCAATATGAACTGCAGGCTCACAGGAGTATCAGCTGGTGCAGCAGGTGCCATTTTCTTCTGTAACCCTCGGGTAGGTTTGAGATATTTAGTCATTTTTCATTCATGAGAATAAACTGATCAACATCTCAGTTGGAGATAGGAAACCAGTCAAAAGCAGTTTGCCTGTGCTGTTTTTTGGCTGGACAGTGTCCAGGTTAGAGTGCAGGGAAGCAGCACATGTTATGTGTGGGGACACTTTCTGCACAAGAGGCAAAAGCGATGTTATAACCCACAGCATGTTACCGGTGTGTAACGTAAGGAGTGTGCCGTGCTCATACCTTTGTCACCAGTTAAATACAGCTGCAATAACCAGCCCTTCTCTCAGCTTCTCTGTCTAGTGCAGATGCAAACATAGCTCCAGTCTCCAAAGGAAACTCAAAGCCTCCAGCAGCTGCACTGATGGCCAAGGAAATCTGTGAATGTATGATATACAATGGTGCAGTGTTGTGCTTATGAAGTCTGACAACTGGACTTGGACCATGTAAAATACATTTAAGTTCCTCCATGCTTTGAGCTACCAGCTTTGATGGGGGAAATTCTTATACTGGCTCAGAAAGTGCCACACTAAAGCATGGCCTGTTGCAGTATTAGTGGTAAAGATGTAGGCTATCTCTCCATGACTTATTAAAAACCAAGCTTTTTTAGAAGAAAATTTTAATAAGAGAAAATCAACTGACACTCGATTATGTGTTTTTTACAAATTAGAGCATTCATAATTACACTGCCCTCAGCAGTTTGTGGTTGCTCAGAAATAACATGTTAAGTGGCTGGTGATGCTGGTCTGATGTGGAGTCCTTGTACTTATCTAGGGGTTGTGTCCCCTCTTGTGTTACTTCTTCCCAGTAAATAACTTATTCCACAAACCTAGAACAATGTGCTTGCTGAGTTGTGAACAATAAATCACTGAACTGAATTACAGTGTGTGTAGCTTTAAGATAATGTTTTTGTGACCTTTTCCTTTCAATTGTACTGGTTTGATCATCTCTACTATTAAAATTCTTAATTAATTTTTTAATTTAATCTTTCTGTGGACACTTACACAGTCTCAGTGATATAAATGTTAAATTAACTTTTCAGCCTTTGTAGGCAGGAATCTATAGGAAGTACATTTAGAACAAAAGAGGGTTTTTTGGGTTTATACAATGTGGCTTTGTGTTGTGTTGGTTTTGTTCATGATAAGTGCCCCAGCAAGATCAATCTTCAGTGTTTGTGCTGGACTGAGAAAGTTTTCAAAAACAATTCTAAGAATTTTTTCTTGTGAAATCAAAAGCAGGTGTGCATCTGTCTCTATATTGCTTTTCTATTCATATGCTGCAAAAGACTTAATTCCTATTTTAAGGAACTACTGTCTATTATAATTACAGCCAAAATGCTGCATGTTTATATTAAGTTTATGGATAAATCCTATATTTAAATGACAGGAAATAGATGTGGATAATAGTGAATCCATTAGTGAGAGTGTTCCCTCACTCTATCATTCTAGATGAGAAAGATGTTTTCATACAGAACCTTGAGAGATGCTAACACAAAACTGTATTTTGTTTCCCTGTCTGGAGCTGGAGAAAGCAAAACATTATCAGTAGTTATCTGGTAACTGTGACATGCATGCATTTAACTTTCCCAGGCTGGCTTCACTAGAGTTAGTCTGGCAAAAAAAGAAAAGGGAGATGGAGTGTCATACAGTATTCCATTAAAGTGATGGCCATAGTATGTGGTTGTTATGATGTAATTATTGAAAGAATACTTCAAGGGCCTTATTTTGGACTTCTTGTAGTTATATAATTCAGATTTTTGAGTTGGAAAAGGCTTCCTTCCACTAACAAAAGCCTCCAGGTCTCACTGAACTCAGTGTAGCCAGCAGCTGGGACTGAAGCAGGCTGGGCCCATCCTGGGTGCAGAGGCGCTGGTTCCATGCACGGCAGAGAGGCTGTGTGCAACGTCCTCCCACAGACAGAGCCTCACTGTGAGATTTGACACAGTTTGAGATCTTTCATAAAAGAAAACTCCATTCAATTTCCACTACTACAAAGGTGATGATTCTTTGAACACAGAAATTAAATTAAACTGAGAGAATAAATTAAAAAAATTGAAAATTAAAAACTACTCCATTCCATGTTCATGACATTTTTAATACTCATCTTGCTAAGATGCAGAACAAGGACTATTGAATTTCCATTCATTAGCAGCCAACAGGTTATGAATGAGTATTAACTTCAAACAAAAACTTGATTTATAACAACATCGAGTTGTGCACTTAAAAAAATAATTACAAAACATTTTTAAAAGGAAGAGTAACAGTGGAAGCAGTAATGAATATAAAACATGACTGATTAGGCTTAAAACATAACTTCAAGTATTCTATGGCATTTCCTCAGACATTTGTCTCATCTTTTGTGCAATACCCATCTTTGCATAGTAAAGAAAAATTGGTTAGACTCCAGCCTTAAGTAATCTGTTTCTTGATCATGCACCTATACAGCTTTTACTTTGCCTGGCAGACTTCTCTTTTAGGAGTATCAGATCAAATCAGCGAGATCATGCAGCAGACTGGAATGAGCTATACAGTTACCACAGCTTCTTGTCCAGCTGAACAGGTAAATAATGGAGCAAATTAGAGTGGATGAAATGGAGGCAGAGTCAACCTGGTCTTCTTCTGGTGATGCTTTGCGATGAACAAGTTACTGCTAAATGGATATGCATTTCCCAAAGTATAGCAAGGGGGGTGTACAAAATCAACACCTATCAAATCCAGTTTTTTAACTGTCTACCAGCACAGGAAGCACTTCAGCCTGTACCTACTCTGAGCTGTATTATAACTTGTGTTGTGCGCACACAGGGCAGAAAGCGTGTTCTTCCCATGCACACAATGGCTGAGGACTGGAGCATAAATTCAGTCACAAAATCCTAATTGCTATGAAACTGCTGGTGTAAATAAAAAAGTTACTCCAGCACTGAACATATATACATAGTAGTTGGGGACCACTGTGGTCTGATTTAAAACATCACATCACACACTAACAATGTTGTTTGTGAAATGCTTCTCCAAGGTTTATTACACAGGTAGTTTATGTATTTCCAGTTGACTTTACTTATTGTAATTTTTGGTGTTTCTGTTGTGGGTTATGCTTGCTTTGGAAGCAGAACCTGAAAAAAGTTAGACATTGTTTTTCCAATCATAGCATTTTGAAAGAAACATAATACAGTTGCAAGTTCTTTTGGTTTGTTATCAGAGAAATGTTAGTAATTTAATTCTGCTTAAAGCCAAGCAGGAAATTTTCAGAATAAGGTTTATAATTTTTATTAATGTCAACTACCTGTGTGTGCAGCACCTTTAACTTATAATGTAGTAAGTGTAAATGTGATTATGTTAAAGCTGATTGAAAATATTTAATAACAACTGTGAATCAAAACCAATATATTGAGACTGTTGAATTGAACATTATCATAATAAGAAAAATAACTGAAATGAGGTTTTCTAACTCACAGGAAAATGTCTGCAGCATTTTTTTAATGTTTTGGCTCTTAAAGGTAACTTGGGAAATGGATTTCCTCTGAACAAAGATGCAGGAAGTAGTGTAACTGGGCTTCTGTTGTTACTAAACTACAACTTTTAAATTAGATCCAGAAGTCTTTAATTCTGATTATCAGACAAATAATCAGCAATTAAATTTTCAGTTACTTCACTACCAAATGATTTAAGACAAGATTAAAAGGATGAGCCAGACTGTCCAGCTTTGTACTTTAAGGGAGCCCTAAACTAGACCTCTTCACAAACCTTTCTCAAGGCAGCTGCAGCCAGGTGGTTCCTAGGGACACAGGACTGCTGCCCAGAACTACTCTGTAAAAATCTGTGTTGGTGCAGAAGGTGTCTCTAAAAGTAATGACAACACACCTGAAACTACCTGGGATTTTGCACATATTGTGGTGGTAACTGGCTATCAGTAGCCAAGGGTCAAAGTATTAATCTTGCATTAAACTTTGAAAAGTGACATGCATCAAAGAGATACAGGGAGTGAGTTAAAAAGGTCAGTCACCTTTGCAAGCTGCTTTGAGTGGATGGGCAGAAGGCAAGAGAATAATAGCTCATTCCAAGCTTTAACATCTTTTGAGTATTTTAAGGCTTGTTTAAGTTTTTATTTTACAGGATCTAGGCAGGAAAAAAAGTAGCTTTTCTTAAAAGAAAAAAAAAGAGCTTGGCACTTCTGTGATTAGTTTGAGTGTGTGTTACTTATATAATGGAAAAGTCTGTATAACAGCCAAAATAAGTAATTCAGACTTATAGTCAATACATAGATACGCATTTATACATTTTAATTGTTTTTGGTTTCAAGCATACAAACTTTAGATCACATCTGTTTGGTGTCAGAACTCCCTGCATCTGCATGCTGTTTTCTGCCTTTTTTTGAGCAAGCCGAGAACATCTGCTGTACAACATGCTACAGAAAAAAAAGGGGAAGAAAAAAACCCAAAACCAAACCCAACATCAAAAATAGATTTACATAAAGAATAGAACCTTTTTATATGGAAATTCTTTTCTCTCGTATATATATATTTATATATAATCTGTGAAAATGATACATCAAAATCTTATTTCCATATTTACACTTTTTCCTTTTTGGAAGAATTCCATCCATCATTCTCTAGCTTCCATACCCAAGAGGCTCCTGTCCAAGGTGGACAGTGAGCTCATGGAGCAGGGAACCCTCAAGTCCAGCAGCAGAATGCACTGCATGGCTGGAAAAGCTGTTGAAGCCTGGCACTGGCTTCCCCATGGTTTGTATTTATTGGGCTGCAGATTCTGCTTGGGGGCAGCTTGCTAACTTGGTTGTTTGTATGTGAGCCATGCAGGTTACCCTTTCAAAATTAGCTCCTCATGCCACTGGAGTTTGATAAGAAAAAGGAAGTCATGCGAACTCAAGTGAAGTTAGAGTGCCAGCAGGCTGGGAAAGAATCTTTTGCAACTCCATTATTTTGGAACAGTTCTCTTATTGCACTTGGTCTTTGTGTCTCCTTCTTAATTTGAGAAAAGGAAAAAAACACCTGATTTTTTGGAAGCAGTTTGCTTGTACCACTTGTCAGTTAATGTCAACAAGAGAAAGGTGAATAGAGGAAGTATTTCCAACTTATCTCAACATCCCAACTTTGTGTTTATAGTTACTGTTCTCATGTTCTTCTGTACTGATTTAGTTCCTGTGTAGCTACAGCAAAGACATCATACCCAAAATCCAGTAGTGCAAGAAGCAGCTTTTTGAATGGCATTTCTTCAGATAGGGCCTTGCTGAGTTGGATCGAACCTTCTTTTTTTGACATTTCTTCCAGGTTGCATCCAAAGGAGACGGAAAGAGAAAAATGCAAGACATTAGTTAGATATAACAGGAACAAAGCCATTGCAAAGGTCATAGCAAAGTAAAAGGCTCACACTGACAGTTCAACCAGGAACTTTTTCAAGGGGTAACTATTTAAGGAATTTGGTTGAATGCTTTCTACAGCATGATACCAAGTACAGGTTTCCTTATGCAGTTTAAAGATCATGCTGGCATACAGAAATAATTTCTGTAGTATTTCAACTGGTGCTCCAAATTTGTACAACTTTTCAGCTCCCAGTAACACAAGTGTGCACTAGGCCAAGAATGCACACGTTTACCTAAAGAGAATGAGTCACAAATGCCAGGAATGGCAACACTTCAGCCAGGAGAGGCTTGAGTTCTCAGAGCAAGTGCCCATCTCTGGCTACACCAGAATTTAGTTTACATTACCCAGTGTGACAAAAGTGTGCATGCCTTTGTGAGCTCTTACCACGCTATTGACCATAAGTGCTGTGAATCTTAGTAAGGTGCAAAAGACAGCTGAGACATTGCATTCGAAGGAGACTGGACAGCTTTGTCAGTTGTGTGATTAGAACTGAATGTTAACAGAGGGCAGCAAGCTGGTGACATCCAATCTCCTGCGATGTTGATGTCCTATGTCACACAGCAAGACATTAGGAAGCAACAACAAAAGTAGGGGGCAACCTCCCCGGTATCTGGCTTTATGTGGGGCATCAAGCAAGGGGCTCATGCATTTAGTTTTACCATTGGGCATTCACACCACTACCGCCACCAAACCAACATGCAAAAAATACAGAACAGGAATTCATATATTCCCTAAAGCTACAGACCAACCCCTGGATTTTCAATCTTCTGCAGCCCTGCTAACCTCTACCACTGCTACAATCTTTATTCTACACATAAGGTTTAACTGGTGGTTTGAGACTAATGCAAAGGCAACTTCTTATTGAGAGGACTTCCAGAGGCTGGTAATTCTTGGGAATCCTTGATTTTTGTTTTTTTCCTTGGATACCTGTGATTGGATTTGTGCAAGATGAATGTTTAAGAACTGCTAGTTTCTGAAAGAAGACTACCGTATTCATCTTTCAGTCTTTTCCCCTCCAGGATTACTGTACTCCTTTGGAATGAGGCTGACCTTACGTCAGTATCTCAATTCCTCGTGCTCTACACTACAGGTAAATTTGAGATGAGGAAAATAATTTTCAGGCCAACTTGCAAAACTGCCAGATAGGAAGGATGAATATTACAGAACTTGGTTAAATGTGAGTTAAAGGCTGCTGTGTATCTGCTTGTCCTACCAGTTTCAATGGGCAAAGCGCATGTCTATTTCTCTTCCCCGATCTCCTCCTTTTAAATACTGTCTAGCATCCTTGAATTCAAGTATTATTGATAAACAACTAATTAGTCAGTCCTTTTAAATCAACAATGCAGATGAAAAATCCAGATGATGTAACTTGTCCTTCCACTATATGGGAAGAACCATATTCCTGTTTGCTTGAAGAGGACAAGTCCTTAAAGCAGACACTGAATTACATTGCTACCTGAGCTTATTTTAATTAAAGAAATGGACTTTATAAAGTCTTAGAACATGGTACAGAGGATAGATGCTATGCTAGCTTCCCAGTACAATCTAACTCTTTTGACTTTTATCTTATCTGCTCTTTTCTAACCTGATCTTCACTAGTGTAGTGTCCTAGTACAAACCTCATCATGCATTCTGTCCAAACCATATATTTACTTATCTCCTAGTTTTATTCAGCAGAAATACAGCCCTTGAGGAACAAGATACTGACCAAACCACTGCCTTTCTTCACTTAGGATATTCTGCTAACAATGTTGTATGAGGGAGAGAAACATGTGAAGAACTAAAATAAGAGCCTGAAATAGGGAACATGAGGTACAGTGTCAATAAGGAAACAGTACACACATGCAAAGCTTTAACAAGAACTGCCCTTGTAGCACTTCAGAGGTGAGCAGGGAGGTGTTACCCTGCAGGAACTGAAATTCTGTTCTGATTACCTGACCTGCTTTAACCACTTCATCCTGAATTACCAAGCACTATAATACTAAAATGAAGACAATTAGTAGTCTAACTTAAATTGGCAAATAGAACAAGTCTACCTCTTCCCAAGAAAACTACAATAAAGGAGAGTAGGTGAGTGGCAGGTTCTGGGTATTTCCACCACTTCTAGCTTTGAGTTATAGCAGTACAAGATTCCTTCTGCTACACTTCAGTTAAATGGTAAGGGAGCAAAAGTGTCCTCTAGGGAAGGACACACCTGAGAATGATGCTGCTTCCTAGTCCTTTGTTGGTTTATGTGAAAGATCTTAGAACATCGACATCTTTGCATGTCAAGTTTTAATGCCTCTAAATAACAAGGGTCAGCCTTTCTGTCTGTAATCCAACCAGAAATAGGGTCTCAAACAAAAATAAAAGAAAGAAAAGTATAGGTTCTTTTTAGTCAAAAAAGCATTCCATGCCACAGCACAGCAGTGCCTAACATGGTCATATTTACAAAAAAAAAAAGATTCAGAAAAGAAAAACTGGTTTCAAAAAGGGTGGGATGAATTCAAGAAATACCTTGCTGCAATCCACTGCATTCTTTTGTGCAATGAACTAGGAACATGGTCACAGAGTATGTTACTTGCAATGTGTGCCCCTGCGTGTGATCATGTAAGTACAAAGCTTTATTAAAGATTTTATGCAAACCCAGTATTTTAATCACTTCAACTAGCTAATGTTTTCATAGGCATTCCTAAAGCATGGTTCAAATGCTGAAGAAGAGCTTAAAAAAATTTAACTTTTGCTACAAAACTGGCTAAACTTATCAAAATGAGGCACTAAAAAAAGCAACTTAAAATAAAACACTGACCTCCCATTTATTCCAGTAGTCTGGGGAAAAATTAGAAAATACCTCACATTTGATTCTAGTGGCTGTTTGTGCAGTGATGACTGCATTTTGGTCCACAATTCATGATTGATGGAAATTCTGGTAAGGGACCAAAACCTCTTCCTCACAAAATTGCCACCAGCATTCCACTGCTCTAACTTGTGGAAACCATTGGGGTCTAAATGCAACAGCCCAGACCAGTTCAACCTCAGCATCTGTTATAGCTGGCTAAGTCTTTGGTTCCTCCATTAATCTTCTATTAAAGAGGAAACCCTGCAGCTCTTTAGCAAAGGACAATTGCTGGAAATAGAACTGTGCCTACAGTCAATTCTCTATCTGCCTCTTTTGTATTCTGCTATTAACAAGCAGCAACTTTTCATGTACATTTCCACATCACTCTTACTAATATTACCTCTTAGCAGTGTTTTGTTACCAAAACTGCTGTTAAAGTCAGTAAACAAAGGCATTAATTGACTCGTATTACTGCAGTAGCTTAGCAGCAGTGAGTGAATATATGCTAGGAAAAAAAGTGTAGGCCCCTGAGCTACTCTAATGGTAAAAATGTCCATCCTATGTTAAACACTGTATACTGAAACCTTGCACAGACTTGCTGCACCAAAATCAAGTTCTTACTGCTGTATTTAAACAGATTTCCAAGTACTATGCAAGGCACAACTGAGTAAAATCTACTTCTTAACAAGGTTTCTACCCACAGCCTTTAAGCCACTTCAAATGTCTAATGAGATTCTATAGTCTATAAAATTGTCAGTTAATATTTTCTTTCCTATTCTGTCCACACATTAACCTGATTTAAAATTAACCTTGGATTCTTCTTAAAACTGGAAGTTGTTTGTTGAGCTGTTTTTACCTTTTTTTTCTCTAAACTTGCATCAAGGTTTTTTTAACACTTCCCCTCCAACCCCCACCCCCCACCTCAGTTCATGAACAAAGTTTGCTTAGTTGCAGCTTACGTTTGATATGGACTTGACACCACAGTACCGTATGTTCATATGAACATCTGATAACCTGTGAAACAGAAATCACATCTCCCAGTTTGTAAAGCATTAGCTACCTTCTCTCATAGTTGCAGAGACTAAATATATCACTTGCTTAAAAAAAGGAAAAGTTAAAATCCCTTTATTATCCTCCTCTGTCCCTCCAGATCTATCTGAAGCCATATATTGGGGGTCTACATGTGCTAGCCTTCTTTGTGTACAAGCTGAAAAGCCTCTTCTGTTCCCCTCTGGCCCCCAGAAGAAACATGCACTTCAAGCTGTGAGCTAGGCCAGGCCAGTGTATTTGAGGTTCTGCTACAGAATAAACAGTTGTATCTTGCTCCTGTGAGAGTAGGAGCTTCAGGAGGCATTTCCAGTGCAGATCCTCTAGAGGAATAAGGAGCTTCTCCCTTTGGGCAAACAAACCAGGGTGCAAAGCTGATCACTTCTGAGAGCAGTTTGAGAAGTGTGAAACATGAAGAATAAATAATCAATTACATCCTGTATTGTTTTAGACAGGGAGGGATTGTCCTGCCCTTCTCTTTCAAGTAAGTTCTCAAGCTCTTTCTGCTGGAGGCAGGGGCTGCAGAGCTGATTGCAAGGGGCAAAGATGGCCAGGGCACAGACAGCTTGAAAAGACTCAGAGGAAAAACTAATTATTTTATATTTTCATGACATGTATTTTATTTTCAGCAAACTACCTTGTGCAATACAAACCTATCAGTTAGGGATGCACACCCTGTTTCTGCAAAGTCTATGAATTCCTAAGTAATGGACAAATGTCTCTTACTGTAGAAAACTCATCCAAATAGGTAAGCAGACTTTTTTTCCCCCAACAGAATCTTGCTTGGTTAATTCCAATGGGCACCTGCCAAACAAGCACTGAGAGAACAATTAATGTGGCTGAGTCTTTCTGAGAACACCAACAGTGACAGGCAGTGTAACAGGGAGTAACTGCCTTGTCCAGGAGAAAGGGCAAAGCCTGATTTGCTGCTTTCAGCAGGCCTGAAAGAGATTTTGAAATATTCTCCTTCTACATGCATAGTTAATTGAGGCCAGCTGAAACTTCACAAATATATGAATATAAACCAGAAGTAAAACACTTTCAGGTGACCTTTGAAAGTGAATTAAATTATAAGACCTTATCACTAGATTCTACTTTGATAACTGCCCTAATCAATTAGGGAATAATTTTTTCTTCTCAACTTTGACATGAAATATGAATAGAGGCCATAGAAAATTTTCTTTGAATTATTACTATTACTACTTATTCTCCTTGAAGAATTATGGCTTATTATTGTATCATGGCTTAACCTTGATTCATGTTATTGAAAAGAAACAGCAACTTTAAATGCCACGAAAAATCACTCGTACTTAATTACTTCCATGATCTGTTAGGTTATAAACACTGCTTCTAAAGGGAGAACTTTTTTACCAAATACAGGCCATGCACTGGGCAGAATGGACACTACAGAAAGGGTAGGAATTAAGGTCCTTTGTACAAGACTCTGTTTGCTTTAACAGAGTAGTCAAGTGGAATGACTAATCTGTTAGTCCTTATAGTTTCAAAACACATCAAACTAGAAATGGGAGAGAAATGCTTTCATCTTTCAGGAAACAGCTCAAGATTTCAAAATAGTCTCTCTAAACTGGAATTTGTTTTTTAAATTGTGTATCAATAATAAAAAAAAATTTAGAAAACTTATTTGTGGTTACTGATTTTAAGTCTGCTATTCCAGAGTCAATTACATCAACACAGTTGTTCCTAAAAATGACTCTGCTCCTTCCATCACTGACCATTTACATGACATCTCTTGTTGTCAAAAAGTTGAGCAGCTGAGAGTATTGCTACATTGTAAATACGACCTGTATCTTTTGGGAGCTTTTTAACCAATGTAATCAGCTTCAATGCTATGGACTCGGGGTGAAAAAAGACCTTGTTCCTTAAGTGTTAACTTAATTTTCCAGGAATTCACCTAATTCTTTTCTTTTATTCAACTTTGCACCCTGATAACATTTGCTATTTTCACATCCATTTCCTTCACTTGTTTACTGCATGTGTAATTTCTTTTCCTGTTTAAAACAGTCTGTTAGAGTCTGGGGGGTAAACTTGGAACTCTTGTAGCAGGAACTCAAAACTGAGTGATGTAAGCAAGAAATAGAAATGCCAGAGCCACCGAAGAGAAGACATGCGGCATTGCTTACTTAAAGCCCCATCCTGTCCCCCCAAGGACAATAGCTGCTACCAGGATGGCACCAGCGATGGAGCCTATTATAAGATTGGTGGCACTAGGACCTGTGATAAAGGATTAGGGTAAGACAGACATAAGAACCAACGACTTCATTCACATTACGTGAAGCATCTGAAGGGCAGTCAAACAATTCAGGGAATATGGGACAGCACATAAGGTGATGCCTCTAGACAGTGTCAACGAGCCCAACTTAACTTACTTTTCTTTAACAATAGGAACAAACAAAGCTGTTGGTCTCTGCATTGTGCTATGCTGACTTCTACCATAGGTAAAAACCTAGTATTAGACAGTGAATTCCATGGTAACTTACTTCTTTATCTGCTTCATGAACAGTCAGCTGAGGACACTAAAATAGTTGTGAATAATTCCTTAACTTAGAGGGAAAAGGATGAATGCTGTATGTTTTAAGACTACAGAAAATGAGAAAGAAATAAAAAATCTAAAAGCCCTCTCTTTTTTCATGGAGCTCCTGAAAAGTGTAGGTATTTTAATTCGAGCTGAGAGCATCTAGCACCACTTACTCATCAGAATTCAGACACCCTACAGTTACATCAATGCTAAATTTACAATTGTTTGACAAAAGCAAAGGATTATATAATAGGGAACAAAGATTGAAATAAAAGTTTATTTCCACTAAGCTTTCCAAACATCAAAGCATCTCTTCATCATCCTCAAGAAGCGACTGAACAACAAAGTGGGGAAGGGTGGAGCAGAAAAAAGAGCAACAAAAAGAAGCAGCACAAAATATGTTCGTGCAATTTTCTGAAGAGGGCAAGAGAGCACCTAAATAAGATATTAATAATTGACCCTTAAGTGCTCTGTTTACACAGGACAGAGGTTTGAGTAACATTTGCTCTGTACAAAAACTTCCCATTGCAGTCTTTGATGTAAAACATTGCAAAATGAAAACAACTCAACAGTTCTTCTGCAGCACATCACACACTTTGTTTAACCATTTACATATTCAGGAATAGCCTTCAAAAACAGCTCTTACCCCTATCCCACTCTTCCCAAACCAACAGTTCTACACAGCAGTTGAAATGCTCCTAATTAATTGTTCTGAGCTGAGTTTGGAAAACTATCACACAGCTAATATTAGGAAGAAAGAGGAGCAGCCAGAGAGCAGGAAAGAGCGAGTGAGGGCAGCTGCAACAACTGAAAGTTTTAAGCTGTTAGGTCGATATTACAAAACCTCCTGCCCAACCCCACACACTGCAATAAGCACTTGCCCTAAGTTTTAAAATTTACTGCAGCCACCTAATTTTATTGCATCCACTACATCTCTCTCATCTCAGTGCTTCTGGACATTCTGATTAGCTAAAAGAAAACCAAGTTTTAAAAACTGCTTCCTGCAGTTCCTACACAAAGATTATTCAGGAACATGAATAAAATAGTTGGACTAAAGAAAAATATAATGAGCTTTATAGATGAACCGTGCACAAATTTGACTACAAAAATCAAAAGGTAATTCTGCACAATTTGGAAGTCCATCTTATTTGGACTTAACTCTAAGTCACACCTGACTCAAATTAACAGGCTTGAGCATGGTGGAGGGTAAGTGCCATCCTGCAGGCACTGTTGTTCCAATTAAGACTTGCTAGTAACAGCAGCCTAATGAGCCACCATTTCTGACTGACAGCTACTGTTTGTCCTGGATTTCATCAAATGATCCCACAGAACAAAAGACTGAAAACACAGCAAGTGATTTATCTGTAATAAATTTGCCTTGAAAATCTAAATAAATAAGCCTTGAAAAATTCAAAAGCCGACTTCTTCCTAGCCACAGAATGCCATCTTCTCACAAAAGACGTACAATGATTAATTGATAGTAACATAGTCATAAATTAGATACAGATGTGCCAAATCAACACTTTTACATCCCTTTTCTCGCTATAGTCCCTGGTTGTTAATGCCCAGGGATGTGTATCCATTTCATAGAGCATATCTAATCACCAAACATCAGTTTATTCTTTAAATAAAGAAAATCAGGATTGGTTTTATTTACTATAAATATTAAATAATTCAGTCAATTTAAACAGAAGATGATAATATACTAAACAATTAGGCTCAGGCAATAGAAAAATATAAAAAAAATAAATCAAGCCTGTAGAATAGGTAATAGGACTAAAGAGCAAACACTTATTTATGAGACTGGAGTACTCCAACTGTTGAATCCCAGCTTCAAAATACAGAGATCCAAGAGGATCACTGATGAGTCATTTTAAGACAGACTGTGCACATAAAAGTACTTAAAATGAGATTATTTTTATGTGTTATACCTTACTGTAAGGATCTATGCCTTATGTTTTATTAAGCATTACCAAAAAAATTGTATTTATTTTGCTACCAGTAAAGGGACTTTAATGAAGAAAAATAAAAATCCATGTTTCAGCTCAATAAACCTCTTTAGTCACTGAACTCAGACACTTGACAAACCAGAAGTAAGAGGAAGATCTTAATAACCACCACACTGTAGGATCATGTTCCATCCAGACTATCACAAGAGGCAATACTTTGGTACGTTGTTCTTCCCACCACGCCACTGCTATAACCTGCAGACACAGATTTGTCAGGAGGAATCTCCTGCAGACTGCTGCCTGGCACACCTCCTTTTCCTGCAAGGACACTGCCCCAGCATGGCTATTGTACCATCCCTGGCCATCTTTTAGGACTCTGATACGAATCCTACTGAAGGTGTTAAAGCAGAACACACCTGAAACTTCAGCAGACATCAGACTATTCCCAAAATCTTCATCATCATCCAATAGATTCTACAAGAACGAATACACACCATTTGAAACTCTCCCAGTATTAGAAAAGGCAAGTTTACTGCAGACTGTCCTGCAGGTAACAACAACTCTGGTGATCTGATGTCTTTTCTTGCCTGTTGCTTTGCCAGCCAAATCCTCTGGTTTAAGTTATCAAAGCTACGTATCCACTTTGGTATGATATCTGGAAAAGAAACTACTGCACCATTTTGTCCCCCATGATTCCTGAAAGAAGTTCATAAATCATTAAGTAATTAAAGTTATTTCAGCACTTTGAACAAGCATTTACTATTTGCAAGTGAAGTGGTGAGGAAGGAGGACAGGTCCTGGCATCAGGCAGTGATGCTCACACCCTGTCCTGCAGCCAGGCACAGCAACGGCCAGCAGGGCATTAGGAACACAGAGGGAATTTGCATTCCCTGCATGCTTTCTATAAACCAACAAAAAGTAGCAGTGGCTTGCCTTGAATGCACATTTGTGTCTGAAGAAACCAGAGGACAGAGAAATATTGATGAGATGCAGGAAAAAAGAATGAATAGAAACAAAAAGAATGAGTCAGGTAGTGAGTGATAAAAGCAGAGAGAGATGAAAAGCTGGCATTGGTACAGAAGGATACAGGAGCAAGAACAAATGGTCAGGGACACTGGTCAGAGCTGAGTGGCTTGAGATAGCAGGTGAGGGAAGAGACAAACAGAAGAGAACAAGGCAGAATGTAAGCAAAAGGCAAGTGGTCCTCAACTTGTAGGTAAACTTCCTGCTCCAGAATCTGTACCCCAAACCTCTACAACTTTCACAGTCTTCAGTTTTTAGCAAACAGTTGTAAAAGCTACTAGTAACACAGATTTGATCTTTCTCAAGGAAATACCCTCTTACCTTCTTCCTTCTATTTGTTTTCTAATAATTGTCCTCTGTGAACATAAAGGTCTCTACTCTTCTGAGAATCTTGGATCAGTTTCATACATGGACAGGTTCCTAGGGCTGCAGACTCAGACACACTAAGTGCTGCCTCACTGGACTAGAAGTGTGTGTGAATGCCTTTGCACTCAGCCTGGCTGGAAATCACAGACTGTCCTGCTAACGAGTCCCCTTTCAGAGGGGTGCCACTTGTCACATACCAGATGTCATATATAGTACTAGAAACATGGAGAAGTTGGAAATCTCCGAGCAGCAAAATAGCAGTCATGTCATCTGTAGTTTCCACAGTGAATGCAGAATGAAGACAGCTTTTACATGGGCCTTTTTATGAGTATATATACATGAACACAAATTTATATAAAGCATAGCCATTGTTAAAATTGAGGTACTGGGATAACACTTAGGATTACCATTTTCTAGAACTATGAAAAGACAATAAAAATTGCTCATACGAATTCTCTATACATGAATACTACACTCCAGCACTGTGCTATCCTGTGGTAACAGAATCCTAGCAACAGAACCTTCAGAAGTTTTACTGTAAAACTACCTGTCTGTATGACCATCACCATCTGCCTAGCTTCATCATTAGACTGAAAGCCCTGCATGTAATAAAACACTTCACACTACTTGGTCTATTTTGCAAAATAATCAAGAAATCTCTTTTTTCCCCTCTTTTTCCTTTTTTTTCTCTTTTTTTGGTAATTTGGTGTAATGGAAACATTTAAACATTTAATTTTATGGTGACAATGTGAAATTTCACAAACTTATTGTTTTATGCCCCACATTATCCCAGACAGGAGAAGGTTCAACACTGCATGAGCAAACCACATGACACAGACACAGTCAAATCACACGACAAACACGGTCACCACAGGACAAAGCTAGGGGAACACAGAGGGCTCAGGTGCATACGGTTACCTCACACACTAAGGCACCAGACAGAGAACTCAAACTGAGAAAAGTGCTTACTCTATTCCCCACCCTGTGCCTCCAAAAATCACCCCCAAGGCCAGAATGGTCCCTGCCACTGCACCTATTAGCCTGTTAGCAGCCATGCTCACTGTGCGGAGGGAAAAGGGAAGAATTTTTCAGGAAATCATCACATATATGTCTGAAATGAAAACATGAAATAATCCCTCAAAGGAATACTTTAGAATAGAATCCACCGTTGGATAAACAATTCAAATCTCTTCACAAACTTTGTTTACCAAATAGTGTAGCTTTAAAAATTCTGAAATGAGCTCTATTTGGTTTTCTTTGAATGCTTGCAAATATTTCAAGGAGAAGTTTTCCTGTAAATTCCTTTCAGCTTGTGATTCTATTATATACTCTAAAAGGGAACATCCTCAATCTACTGCTTATTTAAAACAGCCAAAATATAAATAAATTGCCAATAAAAAACCATTCTTTTTAATTACCAGAAACTTACTGTATCCATAATATAATTAAGAAAATGAAAACTGTTTGAAAACAATCCCACCTCAGGAAAAAACAAAAAACCCCAACTTTTAAAGTAATTCCTTTACTAATTAGTAATATTTTTCTTTGTTACTGCATTTATCAATAGGACTCTCAGTTTATCTATATGACCTCAAACAGGTTACACCTTTTAAAAGCACAAATCTACCCTAGAAACCTGCTTCAGGTAACACCCTAGAAATTTTGATATGTTCAAATAGCGCCTCAAGACATTGAGGCCTTACTTTTAATCCTTAAGTGAACACTTCAGGAAAAAATTCTGTATATCTCCTGTGTTAGAGATTAAAAGTTTGATAGATTCATGGAGTCACAGCAGACCACAAGCAAAAAGCTGCATTCCCTGTCAAATGGGAACTTAGGGACAAAGATTTTATAGACTCCATGCTGAGTGAAGTGTGTTTTAAAATATTGTAGGGGTTTTTATCCTGTTTCATAAATATACACACACAAACACACACACACACACACTTGAGACATAAGTTCTATATTAAAATAAACAAACAGTACTCCACTAGTAATAAAGGCCTAATTCTGCAAATTAAATTGCAAAGAATAATCTCATGTGAATATGGAGTCCCAGTGATTTCAAAACTGCTAATACACGCCCTAAAGTAATTCAAAGTTTCTGCAGTAACCAAAACCTAACAGCAAGAACTCTTTGTCTTCCCCAAACTGCTAAATGCTGTGTATATCTGCTTGTATAGGATACAGTAGGTTGCTGAGTTTAGAGTAACTCAAGAGTCATGTATTAACAGCAACATAATTAAGGACCACAAATTTTTTTATCCTGAAATAGAGAATGGAACAAAAAGAAATTGATGGATGATGGAAAAGTCTGAAAAATGCAGCAGAATAGCAGTCAATTGTCAATTATCACAACAATACATACATAAATAGCAACACTCCCTACCTATACATGTTCTAATTGTAGCAAGAAAAATGCTTGGAGTTTTGGTGTGAAAAAGACTGAACCTATTAGATGAATTTTCACATCATGAGTGTTTCATTCAACCTTATGGCTAAGGAAAACTGACTATTTTGGTTTCCTTGTCTTAGACTTGTAAACTGGCATATGACATAGGGAGTAATAAGGGATAAAAACTTAATGGAAGCTGTCAGAAAGGAATTTCTCTATAAGCACACAGAAAGAGATCATAGTGTTCAGTCTCTTAAATTTATTTCTAGGTGATTCAACATCAGTAAATTACTGAAACATTGCAAGAAAAATAATCCAGCTTTTGAGATCATCGAGCCACCTTGAACAAAAGCACAGCCTGCTATTCTGCAGAGGACTCCACTGAAAAAATGCAGTCTAAACTTTGCCTGTACCTGCTGGCAGAGATCCATGCACCTACTATCCATTTAAGGCTTTTCCCAGAATATTTCAACATTGATGTATTAATTTTCACTAAGATATCTCCATTCTGAACTAGATGAGACAATCTGACCTACAGTAATTTATCAAAGATAAGTGTACCTTCTGTGTTACCCTTCCTATAGACTCTTTCACAGAGGAGGGAATCATTTCTTACCTACCAGATTTGGAAATGACCAAAGTGAAATTTATATGCTCTCAGCGTCGCAGCTCTAAATCCTGCTCTCCTCATCCACACACACAGAGAACTGAACAGCTCTGCAGTGTTGGTCTCCATAATTTTTATTTTTTTTTTAAGACTCTCTAAGCAGCATTCCACTGTCAGGAAGGTTTTTAGAGGAAATGGAATGAAAAGTGGTTTGTAAGGCAGAGTACAAACCAGGCAGCTCTACACTGAGCAATGTTGGGAGCAGGAGTCCAGGAAGCACCTGTGCAGTTTCCTTACACAAATCTGGACTGGTCTACAGAGCCTCCTTCACAATAGTAACTTGTTTCAAGAGGATCTCTTCTGACAGTTCTTGGCAAAGGTCTACTGGAACCATTCTGCCAAGGGGTAACACAAAAAGGCACACAAGACAGATGCAGAGCCATTCCAGACAGACATACCAAAATCCTGTCCTTCCTTGAAACCCTGGAAATCAGTTAGGAGTCTGAGTCCTCAGGACTACCTTTTTGAACAACTCTTATTTTTCTCCATCTACCTTGCAAATGGAGCAGAAGAACCTGGAACTGGGGACTTTGTAAATGCGTAAGACTGGATGAATATAGTCTGATGTTGAACAGTGCCCTGATAACAGGAAAGACATTAAAAAAACTGGACAGCACAACTCCAAAGATATTCTTTGGCAGAGGAGTCGGAGAGAAACTCAAATACCTTCCTTCCTCTTTGAAAAAAGTTTTGGATAATTTCTTCAATACCTCCCCTTTATATTTGTACTTCATAAGTAGTTGAAATATGTACCAACTACATAAGAACAAGCAACAATGATTGTAAGAATAATTTAAGTCATCAAAAATCCTAATTTCTTTTTTCTTTCATTGCAATACGATTTCAAGGAATCTGATTTTACCAGGGACGTTCCACTTTTCCCTTTTTTATGCCACAGCTCTCTGAATTAGTCAACTAAGAAACTGAAAATCTCTAGTAAAAGATAAATATTCAATTATAATATAAAAAAAATAAGAGCTACACTAAGGCAGATTCCAATTACAACGAAAATAATAATTAAAAAACAGAGAATAAGGGACAAAGGAAAAATACATTACCTGCTGAAATCTTTCCCAAATTTAAGTTAGAAAAGTAAAAGTTTTATCAATTCTCAAGGAAGAAAAATCTACTTCCTCTACATGAAGCAGAATTTTACTGTCTGGGTCTAAACACTGTACAATAGTATTTGCTTTTTATATGCTAATTCTGCTACCATGTATCAACAGAAAAACATAAAGAACATAAAAACTGAAACAAAACACAAACCCTTGGGTCCTTCATCCTTCTTGCCACCAGTATCCCTGACAGGATCATCAATGCTGCAGTCTGTCCCAGCCCAGGAGAAATTGCAAATGCAAGTGGCTTCATTACTACAAACCTAGGGGGAAAAAGTGATAGCACTTAATTTCTAACTACATTTTATTAACATGTCACACTGCATTTATTTAACATGTAATTAGACATTTAATTCAAGGTATAAAACTCACCTATTTATATATTTTAGCAATAGCACTGAGTGTTTGGAATGCCACAACACACCTGGAAGTTTACCTGAACCCTCCTAATACTCTCACATGCTAGGACAAGCAGAACTGGTTCTACCATCACTGGCACACACCTGCACAGGCTGTGAAAAATGACAGCAATTTAGCTGGATTAGTTAGATCTTCACCAGCCAACTATCCGGACTGTGAGCCTGGATGCCCAGAAGGGACACAAACATTTGCCTTTGAAAGGTTCAGGACATGGTTACACTTTCCAACCTCTCATTTATAGCTTGCTCCCATGTAGAACAAAATCAATATATTTTCATTGGTTTTTCAGCATTTTTCCTAAGCAGCAATGAGGAATGCTTGTCTGGCTTCTAAAAGAGAGGGAACAGTTCTTCCTCAGCTTACATTTACCTGAATGACCTCTAAAAAAGAACTTAGCACCCTAAAATTGGCAGTATATTTATTAGATACAGAAAAACCTATCCAGGGGACAAAACCTAAACCATGAAATCAATAGTAAGAGTTAATAGCCATAAACTTCCCATATGAAAAAGAACATGGAATGGTGCTGGAAGAGGCTATTGTGGAAAAGAGCATGACACAAGAAACAGACATAAAGGATGAAGTTTTGATTATAGGACTAGAAATGAAGTAATTCCTTAGACAAACAGCTAATAAGGTCTTTTGGATACTGGAACATAATGAGAAAAACCCAGGAAACAACCTTCCCACAAATGATTCTAAGTAACACACATGATTTTTTAATTCAACTTTTATCATGCTCTGCTTTTAAGAAGCACTCACTGCAGAATCTTACCTAAGAACTTGAAGATAAACACATTTTATGGCAGGTTTGACCAACTGAAATACCCTTTTAAAATTAGGAATTGTAATAATCCATAGCAAACAGGTAAGATAGTTCACTCACCCTTCATGTCACTCTCAAAAAGTACCAAGATGATTTCTAATCTCCTGGATACTTTACTTTCAAATGTTAAAATTTTTATTCTTGATTTTGAGCCTAGCCCTCTACCCTGAAACACTCAATTTTATATTCAAGCACAGACAACAAGAAGAAATAATCCCTTCTTGTACAAAGTCTAGCCCTTTAGGCAAGAATTTGTCTCACTGAATCCCACAGTGGAAAGGTTTTATTGGTATTTAAAACAGTGATCTGTTCATCAAAACAGACCTAACATCTTAGACAAATGAACTTGTGGGTAGAATAACAGAGCATAATGTGCCTGAATGTAAAATGATACACTTTGGATCTGTTCAAGATCTATTTGGAACTGTTCAAGAACTCCCTCTCTGCTGAGGACACATAGTTTGGAATTTTAATTATTTAAGCCATGGGCTATAAATCTATGAACAAAAGACCAACTTTATAAAGGTGTTAGTGTGCAGGAAAAGGTTTCATTCAAGATGGTGAGTAGCTTGAAATATGGGTAGTACATTACAGAAGTCCTTCAATAACGAATGTCAAAGGTCTTTCTCGCTATTTACAAACCAACTCTTTGGATATAACTGCAGAACCAATTGGAGAACTTTCCTTTGTAAAATTTTTTTAATGCATCACAAAATGGCAGTGTTCCCCTGAATCCAACATTCGTGGTTTCAGATCAAAAGCTCTTAGGAAGACTTTCAGGTGTTAGGATCAGGTAGAGCAGAGAGAGCTGGGGAAGCTGAGCTGCTCACTCCCAGTACAGACTCACCCCATGACCAGAACAGACTTTTCCATTGGAACCAATGGGACAGCTGCTTATGTTCAAGGACTGAATTGGCAGGCACTTTTTGTCCAGACACATCATCTGAGGTCCACATGGAGCTCCATCCTCCACATAACCTAAATCCGTATCATCATCTAAAAGAACATGAGCACCACTAGGAGAAATAAGTTTAAGACAGTATTAGTATTCTGACTGGAATATTTTGAAAATATTAAAAGCACGTTGGTGTAGACACTGAAAGCTCCACACCGTTCTTTCATTTAGACAGACTGAACAAAACCATAGAGTTTTTCTGTCTGTCCACAGCAATGACAGTGTTCCAGTTGACAAAATAAAAATAAATCTAGATTAGGACCTAAATACTCAAGAAGGGCACCTTAGGCTTTGGGGATTTTTTAAGTCTCTGACAGACCATTTTCCTTCTTTTTTCTTTTTTTCCAAGTGCTGTGAAATATTATTGCTAGAAAAAAAAAAACCTAAAAACTAACTTCCATGTGATTTAAATAAAAACACTAGTGGAATAATGGAAGAATTAAGAACCACTGTTCACTCAGGACCCAACTATGTAAGACAGTACTCTTAGGGTGACAAAAACTGCAATGTTGCCAATGTCTTCAAAATACAAACCCAGTATTGTGCACAGACCCAGTGGTGCAGAAGACTGAAACTCATTTATCTGTCCTTTAACTGAACTGTAGCTGAACATCTTACCCTGCTGCAACTCTGCAGTTTCCTTTCTCTCAGCCTTCACTTCACTACAGCTGTCCCTTTGAGTATTTAACAGACAAAATCATTCTATTTAAAATATGGGTCTTTAGCAATCACAGACTTTCTCCATCTCCAGAAAAACGTAATGCTGAACATTAAGTTCTGACTGAAGTTCTGCTATTGGAGGGATCAAGCGAAAGCTTCGGGAGTATAATGCACATTTTACTCTCTTTAAATGTGGAATATTAGACTTTTTATGGTTTGGGGATGTTTTTAAATCAAAAGAAATACCACTCAGAATAATGATTTTGCTGCAATTACCTACAATTCACAGACTCTCATATTTATGTCTCTCTTAATTCAATTAGGTTTGAAAGAGATAAATCACGTTGGAACACTGCATTATCTTTTACCTGCAGTCCACTATGCGTCCTTGATGATAAAAAGAATTTGGGATAATTTCTCCTTGAACTTGACCAACTCGTGGAACTCTAGTAAGATTAGTACAGAGCAAAAAGCCACAGAAAACATCACTGGAAAATGAAAACAAAAATCAAAATATTACTGGAATAATATGAGGTAAACTTACAAAAAAGAAAGTCTAGCAATGGTGCTGCTGATCACAGTAATATATTACCATAAGCCACACGACAGACTTTCAGAGTGCAAGCCTGGAAATAAAATATTATTTTATTTAAATGACAGAAGGCAGAAACAAGTCATTGTTCACTCCAATGCACCAGTGAATGCTCTCATGAGCACAGAACGTATCTGTGCTCTAAGAACAATCCAGTACAAGTAAGAGGAGCCAAACTCTACAAAGCTTTGTCAAGTTAGGCTGAATTGCTTTTCTTTCTCACTGGCAGCTTACACACCATACATTAATGTCAAGTTTGAAATCTTCATTGCATTTTATTTCCCTTGCTGGACAACAGAACCATAACAATTTTTAGTGTGAAGTTATGTGTGCCCAAGTTTTGGTAAAGAATCTCCTTTTTTAATGTTATTTTATATCTGCATATATTTAAATATATTTTATATAATATATACAACATATCTTTTATATCTTCAATAGAAGGATATTAACTAATACTGATTGGCCTAAGTCACAGAAGCAGCTGAATGAATGCTGGCAATTGACTTTGTTAAAACTGAAAAAAATAAAAATACCCCTTCAGCCAAATCATTGTCCTGCATCTCTCTACCAACAAAGAAAAGCTTTTATAGAAATGAGGGGTTTAACATACACATTAGAACACACTATCCTCATCTAAATTAAACAACTCCTTTCCTTACGAAAACTAATCATATAAAAAAATTCACATCAAATAGTCAAAGAAGGAAAATGTCATTCCAAAACTGAAATTTGTACATACATAATTAAATATTACAAAACAGAAGAAAATCAGGAGAAATGTAACTCTATCTACTAACAATCATTAACTTGAAAAGTAAATTTAATCAAATATATCAAATATTCATCTAGTAATAATCACATGGAAATTAATCAGGCCTTTTCTCTATAGCATCCGAATGTCTAATGGTCCTCTCTGGTCAAAGTAAAGGTTGGAACAAACTTGACACAGCATAATCTGGTGTCAGTCCCAGAGCAAGGGACCAAACACAGTGTGTGTATTTGCAACCTAATTTATCCCTGCCAAGGCTGAGGTGTTTTTATGTTATGAACTTGTGACTTTTTGCTATCTTGTCCCTCAGCTACTCTGAAATAACTGAAGTCTGAAAATCTAGAATTATTTACAAGTCTATTGCTGAGTCACTTATAGAATTGTCAGAGCGCAATTTTTTCACAATGCAAACCTCATGAGGGAAAAGAGATTCAAAATAAAGCAAAGCAAGCTGCTGAAACATGCATGAAAAAGTAGACAATATTAAACCATTACCAATCTATTTAAATTACAAATAATCTCTACCAAGCTGAACTTACTGTTTGCTGCACTGAATCCATCGGTCTCCATCCTTTCCACAGTTTCCTTTTGTTGTACCTTCTGTATTTAGCTTTTCATAACAAAATTTGTCAGATCCTGAAGACTCTGTTGATGAAGAAAAAAGAAACATGCTTTTCACTAGCAACATGACAGCTTTGAAACCTGCATAATTTATTGCAGCCGGTCTCTGTAATTTTTTTAATACAAACCATCAATTTAAATACACATGTATGTGCACAGATGGTATTTTCCAGTGACTAAAAGGGAGAACAGGCTAAACTGAAATACCTACTGATATGTTCAAAATTTGCTCTGAACTTCTAAAAGTAGCCTCCATGGTGTCTGTATTGTATTCTGCATATGAAATTTATCTGTGGTGTAATTTTGTTTGCTTCATAGTTGCACATAGATTTAATCTAGTTGTTTTTTCACTGCAATTTTTCCTGATCTGCATTTCAGAAGATTCTATAAAGGACATTTATGATAAGCATATGTTCTGACATCAACTCAAGGTTGATTTTATTCTATTTTTCAGATGTTCAGAGGAAACCAAACTTGAAAACAGTGCAATTTTTACTTATTTGTAGGAGTAAAATTCTGAACTAATAGATTTTAAACCCATAATTATTTACTAATGAGCTCGTTTGCTTTTTCTAAAAATGAATCTAAAAAAAAAGAAAATAGAAAAGCACAACAATTATATAGAGGAAGATAAAATAATAACAGAGTGGCCTTAGTGGCAGTTATGATTAGACAAAATGCACAAGAACACACTAAATGCCAGAGCACAGGACATCCTGGTAGTTCTACTCTGCTGAATTGCCTCCAAGTCATTACACAGAACATTCAGCCCTCTCTGCTGTAAGCAAAGCCCATTGCAATTGCAATTCTGTTTAATTCAACACCTCTGGACTTAAATCACTCTATGCATATTTAAGTGCACACCAATGTACTAATTCTTCTGACTTGGAGGATAGCATAGGAAGGAGAGGCAAGGTGGAGCAGCTTTGGCAGGAACCACTGATGGGATAATGGAAATGGTGACTGTCATTAAAGGAAAGCCCAAAACATCTGGTTTTGAATGATACCCAAAAAATCCTCAGCTCCCTCCCCCAGTAGCATTTGCTGCCCAACCCAGATCTGCAGCCACATCATCACTCTCACTGACACCACTCCCAGGTGCAGAATTCCACTTGGCAATCAAGCCATCTTCTCACTGCAATCTACTCTACTGATCAGAAAACTTTAACTTGTAGTGACAAGTGCAAAAAATAAAACCACAAAAACTCCAAAGCAAAGGCAGGAATGAACTAGAAATAAAATATATTTAAGGTAATTAAAATCAACCTACTAGATCCCCAGATATATTTGCACTGATTATCTCTTGTCTTGCATTCACCATTATAGCAACGACCCTAAACAAAATACAACATGTTAGGAATGAGAACTGGAAAACAACGTCATCTCCCTCCCCTCCCACAACAAGTGTCTCATTGTCACCTTTCACATGCATGTTGGGATGTAGATTCCATGAATTTGGGCAGACGAAGTACACATTTTGGCCCAGATTCCCAAAGCCAGTTTGTGTCCAATACATACTGACATTTAAGCACTTGCTTTATACCTTTACATAGCTGGAAAGAACTTATTACAATGGAGTCTAATAAAATATCTACATATAAAATGTAGAGGTACCAAGTGGATTTCACTCAAAGTAGAAATTATTACAATTCATAGAGTGCATAAAACACAAGCAACATTGATGTTTAAAGGATAAAATTTATGAAGAAATATGGAACACAGCATTTTAAAAAAACAATGCCAAAACTAAACAAGAATGTGTTGATTTCTATTTGCTAATGTGCAGGGATTTTAAAACATTGCATACCTGATTAGAATCACAGGCATACCCATCTTGTTTATGAAGATTTGGTGGACACTGAAAAAAATTAAGAAGCTTTTTTGCCATGTGTACTGTAACAATACATCAGAGTATCACATATAGAATTTTACTGCTTTTAAGAATATTGGACAACATATGAAGGGGGTTGAAAACATAATTAGTGCAATAATCTTCATAGCTACAAATAGAAGTGAAAAAATTAAGACCTTGAGCCATGAAATACAATGTTCAAGTTTAACTTCCTGCATATTCCAAGAAGAAATTACGGAGGTGGGGCAAAATGAAAGCCAATGTGTTCAGTAAGAGGATATTTGGTAGCTAATATTGGGGCCACATTTGCAACACTGCCACCACATGCATTTACAACAGTGAGGGAGCACCTGGTCACAGCCTACCAGTCTACTGCTTACAGAGCTTCAGGGGGCTTAATGATCTCAATTGTTATGTTCCCTTGGCACTGGAAATTCTTTTGTACAAACAAGTCACTAGGTCCACAAACCTCAGACTACTAAAGTAAGGACTTACTTTAAACCATTCTTAAGGTTTTTTCTCATCTAAAAGGGAACTGTGAAAATTTGGAAAAAGAATGCTGCTGCACTGGACTGTGTTAGCCAATACTCTTGAGGGCAGCTTGAGAAAGCCCTTCTCTCTCTCCTTAAGAATGCTCCATCTACAGAGCAAAAGATTTACGATAAAATCTTGGCATAGCTACATATCAATGTGTTGACGTCTCAGAGGACAAAATAAAAGGAAGTTATTGTTAAATTATTGGCATTTTTAACTACAGCCAAAGAGATTGTGATTTGTCCTGAATCTCATTTCTTCAAGGCTAAGAACTTGATGCAGTAGATGACTGCATCAGTTATGAAGTTGTTATATAGATAGAATAAATATATAAACATTCAATATTGAAAAGGTGTGTATGTCATCTAAAACATCAAAGTTGCTGTGAAAATGGAAATGTACAGGATGTTGACTATTTAAAAGAAATCAAACTGAAACAGCATTCTGGTTGCTGTTTATTCCCATATTTTATATTAGCCAAATGTTTACAGGACAAATGCGTAACATCCATAACTTTTAAAATTCTCATACATGTGCACACTCTTAGAAACCATAACACACTTTATACAAGTCTTATGAGGAGTAGTTAAGGGATCTGGGGTTGTTTAGCCTGGACAAGAGGAGGTTCAGGGGGGACCTTTTCACCCTCTACAACTCTCTGAAAGGAGACTGTAGAGATGTAGAGGTCAGCCTCTTCTGCTCAGGTAACAAATGACAGGGTAAGAGGAAATGGCCTTAAGTTGTGCTGGAGAGGTTTAGGCTGGATATTAGGAAAAACTTCTTCATCAAAAGGGCTGTCAAGCATTGGAACAAGCTGCCCAGAGGCACAGGAACATCACCATCCCTGGAGGTATATAAAAGACATGTAGATGTGGCGCTGAGGGACATGGTTTAGTGGTGGAGTTGGCAGTGCTGGGTTCATGGTTGCACTCAATCTAAAAGGTCTTTTCCAACCTAAATGATTCTATGTTTCTACACTCCTTTAGTCGAATTTTCTACAATTATATTTTAAGCCATTTTATTTCATAAAATCTTAGTGCTATTACCTTTGAATACATTCACATTTGCAGTGTATTCTTATTATTTAAATTACAGACCAGGCAAAGAGTAAAGAAGGATGCCTGACACAAATATTAAACACAAAACCCCAAGACTTATAAAAACCAAATAAACATAGAGAAGTCATCTTTTGAGTCCACTTAGATTATTGTTTTCATGAGTTTACAATAGTTTACACTCCATTATTACATCATAATTTTGGGCATATGACTATGGAGTTTGTTAATACAATTTTCCTGTTAAATGAATACCAAAAAGAGATTGCAAACAAACATCAGCAGTGCAAGCAGAGAACATTTCTGCACACATACCTGTCCAGAATCCCCAGTGCAGAACTCTGCAATGTCACACTCATTCACTGCGTATCGACAGTCATAACCGCGTGGGAAAAACTAGAAAATTAAAAACATAGTTCAGCACTAAGAATACATCTACATATGCTGCACCTTTTCCTTCTACCTAAAACACACACTGAACTTTAACAGTCTGCACATGACTGCCACGGACAACTGAAAAGAACAACTGACATATGGCAGCAACACTCACAAGACATGATGTATTACAGCAGGGTCCATCACTACAGTGAGCTCCATTAGAAAGAGAACACTTCTTACAACAGTCTGCATAGCATTCCTGAAGAAAAAAATCAGCAAAAAGTTTAGTTTTCCATTTTAAACAGATTTTTTTTCTTCACAATCTTTCCAACATCAAATTATTACATACCAGCGGACAAAAGATTCAGTTTAGCACTGATGATTGGAAATTATCAGCTGGAAGAAGCCTTTGCAATACTCAAATATTAAAGGGAAAACAGTGACATACAATGCTATAGCAACACAGGGATTCACACTTTTTGAGGCCTGTGCCAAATTTATGCTGCTTAGTTCAACAGTATTCAATGCAGAAAAAAACCTCCAACCTAATTACAAGTGCAACTGTATTTAAATACTAGAACAATAACTCAAATCTGGAGGGCAGATTTTTGCAAAAACATTGTTGGAGTATTTCTGCAACAGAGAAGAAAACAACAGTTTACTTGTTCTGTCTGAAAACAGGCACCAAAGTATCAGTAAGGAGTCTCCCACTCCAGACATGCTATCCAGAAAAGCAAAGAGGTAAGCACTTCTCCAGTGCAATTCAAAAACTGCTGGGAAACAGCTGTATCTTGTCATTGGTGTAACAGGAACTGTGCAGAGGACACAGTCTTTGCACTCATTGTCATTTGAAAAAATGTTTTAACACAGGCTTTTAACAAAATTGTTCCCAAACAACAGGCAAAACAAATTAATTTCCACAACCTTTCCTCCCTCTCTTACCAATCACTTAATTTATCTTAATAAATTTTATAAAAAAGACTTCTGGAGCAATATATAACTCTACTTACCATTCGGAAACCGCAATCACATTCTTCTCCTGCTTCTACAAATCCATTTCCACACTCGGTGGCTTCAAAGAGCTAAAAGAAAAAAGCCCCCACCCCAAAGTAAGAATAAAACTAGTGTCAAGTGACTTCTGTGTCACACACGACTCATTTCTGCAATGCTACACAAATCCACTGTCCCAGACAATGCAGGCACCATGCCTTGGTGAAGAAAAGGCAGCGTGGTTTTCAAATGCTGGTCATCAGAATTTTTCAGACGTGAAAGGCATACAGCTAAATCACAGGAATGCTGGTCCTCTTTAGGAGAATACTGATCTCAGAAAAGCATGATAAATAGAGAGACACCACAATAATATTTAAGGGGATGACATTTGAACTTCACTCCTGTTCCGTGCACTCCCAAGTTTTCTGACAATTCCTTCAAGAAACTGCTCCACAATATCATTCTTGGGATTTGCTCAGGTACCCACACTTGCTCATGCAATGAGGCACCGTCTGTTCCTCTGCAATGTTTGTGCATGAAAATAATAAAGAGAAATAATACTGCCAAAAGGAAGTCCTATGTGCCTTAGCTCTACACAACCACATACAAAGACTACTGAACAGCTAATCCTAGAACCAGACACACACAATGCAGATAAATGCTGCAGCTCAGGATGATGCAGATTCTATAGTGGTTTCACACATCATAATTTTGATTGAAGGTACTTTTCAGTCTTGTCACAGAAATAATTCTGCAAGAAGCTTGTCTGTTTTCAATATAACTCTGCTTTAAATACACTTAAGAATATCAGGAATCACCAATTTAATTGGAATATTAGCAGCAGAAACACATCCACTAGAACACGGTTGAAATGAAGTTAGAAGTTAAAAAGTTAAAATGTGAACAGATTAATCTAGGGGTGAAAGATGTGAGTAAACTTTTCTGTATGTGCTTAGTGGAAGTAAAACTGTGAAGAACAAGCAAGATTTGAAACAACATAAAATACAATACAAATTATATATAAACTTGTATGGAATTCTTCTTGGGTAGTTTTGGTTGGAGCAGGGGGGGAATCACAATGCCTAGTAAAAGAGAAATACAACCTTTCACTTGTGTTGTATAAGCCACATAGGTAATCAATAGCATCTACAATTTTGGGTGCCAGAAGCAAAACAATTCTGAAGAAATATCTATATGCGCTCTTCTTCACCAGTAATGTTGACAGGATTAAAAAAAACATTTAATTTTTTTCCCCCTCTGTAAGCTCCAGTCTCTACTACACTTTGGTGCAAACAGCAAGATCTCTTACTCTGAAACTGAAATTAATTTCTCCATCAAACAAGAAAATTACAGAACACAAGCAGGCACACACAAATTTCCTATGGCAATCAGGAACCATTTAATGTTCATCTACATGTCAGACCATAACTCGGGATATAATTTTAAAAATGGCATCATGGTGACTGCTTAACAATTTTGTTTTACTTACCAAAGGATTAAACACGCAATTTTCTACCTTACCTCCTGACCTATAAATAAAAGCATTCTAAACACTGCATGATTATTTTTCCCTCCCAAAGTACTTTAAAGCTGTGAAGCACAGACACAGATAATATATAAAGATAATTCAACCATTACCCCCTAAGCCTTTTCCCTAAAATAAATCAGATTTTTATTCTGTCAAATTGAGTCAAATTGAAACTTCTTCAGATTACTTTGCCTGACAATTGTCACTAAAAACTGAAGCTGTGTTTTTCTATTTCCCTACTTATTCCTTTGTGTAAAAATTCTTGCATTCTTATTCTATAAGCAAAGATTGCTACCCTGGGAAAAGATTCAAAACCACTTGAACAGGCAAATTTTTTTTTAGTTAATTGTGCAAGGTGATGGTCCACCAAAGGGTATAGCAAGTAAACAGAACAGCCTAATAGCCTCATGTGGTATTAAATTCTACAAGGACAGCAGTTTGACACTATGATTAAATAGAATATTAATGCTTTGGATTGCTCTTACTTGGCAAAAGGAGCCACATGGAATATTTTTAGACTGCTCAGCTTTACAGGGATGGCAGGCTAACATTGTCTTAGAAAAAATTATGACCTTGGTAAGTTTTTAGGCAAAAAAGCAATGGTAGAAGGAAACAGCTATGAATGATAGCTTGCTAGATGTGTATTTGAAATGAAATTAAGCTAATGTTGAGAACAAGCAAAAGTTACTACTGCCTATATGAAATCAGCTATGGATTTTGTATTTTCTAATGTGGTAACTGGCATTCTTTTGAACAACCTCAGACAAAGTCCAAGAATTGAGTATAGGTGGAGCATACACTTCTGGATTTATTTTGCACTACTTCCAGCTTCATAAATACTTCATTTATGCCGAATGTGACATTTATCATTATTTGAGCATGAAGAATTATGAAAATCAATTTGCATTCCTCTCAATATTATTTTAAAATGCTAAGGGGTTGAACAGCTGATTACACCCTCAGGAAAATACCCACACAGATATCTGAGAACAGTTGAGAACAGATGATGTCAGTGAAATTATTACATTTTCATTACAACGCGTAGCAGATGTCCTGACTACCAACTTATTTATTACCTTTGTCGGCCTGTTAAAAAGACAGGCGCCACCCCCACGAAGTAAAAATTCTTTGTATTCTGCAATGCTGCATTTGGAGAATTTCCTGGAATGGTATACCCTAAAATGACAAAGAATTAGGCGAGTAAATGCCTTAAAACACCATCAACTACTGGAAAGGGGCAAAGGGGTCACAACCTTCTTTAAATACTGTAAATCCCAGTTTCTTACAACCACTGTGTACATACCAACAGTATAACAGCTCAGTCTTATTCTAAATAATAAAATCAGAACAAAGCAAAATTTTAAAACATTTTGCCTTTTTTATATTTCTACTTTACATACAGTATATCAAACTGTAGGTTTTCAACTTCTTAATAAGGTAGACCCACATTATCATAGTAGCTGCTATTCACCCTTTCTATTGCATGTATAATCCAGTATCATCTCAGGTTTTTTTTTAACACTTACAAGAGGCTACAGCAAGAAGTTTCACAGCTTAATACAGATTGGGAGAAGAACAATTTCATCCCATTTTCTTCTGTCATATTTGCTAATCTCATTTCATGTCTCCCTAGTTCTTATACTAGAAGAGTAATTATTTTTGCATAATGTTACAGACTTCTCTCATATTTCCTCAACTCAATCTTTTTCCCAGACTATTGAAAATGTACTTTATTAGTAATTTCTCAGTCAGAAATTGTCTGATATGTTTATTAGTCATGTTTTGAGATCTGGGAATGAGATCTATTCACACTATGAAAGACTGGGGTAACCATGCCATAAGGAGGTTTGCCATTCCACTCCTAATAGCTCACTGCCACTGAGCTATTTCCCCACTGAATTATTCCATACAGAAAAAATGTCTCCTGACACTGATGGAGTTAAGTGAAAAGGCTTTAAAGTGCAGCTAATTATTCACTCATTTCATAGTCAGTCCTGTATCAGCTTCTACATGACCATCCTCTGCTCCTGGCTTTTGTTTACTGGTAACCTTTTTTACAGAAGAGGCTTATTCCACAGCCTCTTCTTCTGATACTTCCATCCAAGACCAATACGTTGGTGATTTCACCATATGAAGGAAGCCAGTATCTATTCTGATCAATGCTTTACCTCGGATTCCAGAGGCAAATTTATGGAATGCTTTCCTGCTGCACTCCTACAGCGGCTGACAATTACAAGTCTACAGGGAAGCCACGAAGTAACTCTACTGAAGAACCAATTTCCAAATACTGTACAAAGAAACTAAGCTCCTTCTGTCTTATTAGTAACTAATTTTCTCCATAATTTTTGCAATGAAGCTTCCACAGTGAGCAAGATACTGACAGGAAGTGATTTATAAGACTCAAACCCCTATATTTCAGAAGCTATCCTTTTCTAATTAATTGCTTACAGTACAGAGAAAAGAATCATTGGCAGTGTATGAGGGTGGAGGGCAATGAAATTCCTGCCATATAGATGTGCTTCCCCTTCAGACTTCACTGACCATTTATTTGCCTAAGGATTGAGTTCCAACTGTTTCTGGTTTTTCGTTTATTAGCACTAAAACACATGGATAAAACTCAGTGCGTAAATATTTCTGCCATAACGTAAACTATGAACTCATTCCAGAGCCCTCAATTACTGACATTTATGACATACCCTGTTTCCTCCATGATGCAACCACCCCAGGATTCAGTGCAGTCACACTCTTCTCAGACAAGACCAAAATACAACAGAAAATGAAAGAAGTTATAAATATGCATACAATAAATATAAAGTACTATAAAAATGGAGCTTGACTAATTATACAAAGATTTGATGGTTGCTTGGCTGTACCAACTCTAGCCCCAAAAAGGAAACCGGCCCACTTGAAGACATACTAACACCTTAAATAAATACAATACTTTCAGATTACCGTATCTGCAGGTTCTTAAGATTCAACACAAAATTTTAGGCACTACACAAAGCTAAAATCAGTTGGCAAGGTTCTTCCCTCCATGCCCTCAAAACAGGCAGCACAAGGCTGTCTGCAGTACACATAATACTGATGATTTTAAATGTTCACATTTTCTCCTCCCTAAAAATACAGAATACCCTGAAAGAGGACTGTTACTGGACAGGCCAGGCTTTTGCCCTTTGGCATAAAATTATTAACAGTAACATGTCAATCAGCCAATCAATTTGCAGTTTACTTACAGCTATAGCACGCAAGTCAACAGTGACCAAATTCATACCATAAAAACAAAAGCTCAGCACCTTACGGTTGGTAAAACAGAAGCTGCAAACTACTCATAAAAATTATCTACCAAAGATAGATGTACTGTAGTTACTACTGGAAATCCAGTAGTAACTATACAGTTTCCATAGTTTCTCCATGGAAAATATTTAGAAATCATTTATGTGGTTATTTCTACTCTCCCCAGGTCTTCCATTTACCTTTCCCTATAAAGGGCATCCAAATAAGGACACAAAGCTATCATATCAAAACCCTCTATTTTTCAGTTAAAAAATATTCTGATTTCCAAACTGTATGAACTATGAATTGTTTTACATGTAAAACAATTATATAGAAAATAGTTTAGCAATTTGCTCGTTTACCCAATTTAAAAGCAATGCTTTACTAAACAATATTCCTAAGCATGGTTTCCTAATTCACAGATTTTTCAAGTGATTCACAATAAAGTAAACATTATCATTCACATTTTTAAAGAGAAAACAAAGAGAGCAGGTAGCCAAACTCCTTACAAAATGCAAGTGAAAAATCAAATAATTTTCTTTAGCCCTGAAAAGGGGTTTGCAGCAATTTTTGAACAAACATTCTACACATGTTAAGGTAACACAAATCTGGTCTTTCTGTGAAGCAGCAAGATACCAAGTTGAGCAAATGTCACACTGGACTAGGTTACAACTCCTTACCATTTTTTCAATTGTAAATCAGGTATTTTTGCATTTCAGGAAGTCAGCAATTGCTCTATTGGATTTACAGATTTCATGATGATAGAAAATGTGTTCTAAATTAAATTAATGGTGTTTTTACCAATATACCTTTGAATATTGGTTATGAATCTAACCTCCACACAGGACATCACTGAGGTCATGCAAAATGTCGCTAGACTGACGGTTCTTATTTTGGTGAGGCTGAAATTTCACTACATATATTTCCAAAAGCAGCAATTCTTGCTCTATAGTTACCACAATTTTGGCATTTCTTTCAAACACAATAAAGGAAGTGTTTGTATTCAGCTAAGGAAGACAAAAGACTCCATGTACATACTCGGTTTCCTGGCAGCTGGCTCCCACTGTATTCCGAGATTCTGAGCAAGACTCTGTGCTAGTTCCTGTGCCATGGGCAAAGGGAGGCCATACTGCATTCCAAGAGAAGCACAATTATAAAAAAAACAAAACCCCATTAGTTATTGTAATGAACACATGAACACTACACTGGCTCATTCTGCCTTACCACATACCTACTACTTCAATAATTCAGTGCAGTCAATCACAATTCTGTGTGCATATAAAGAAAATAAACTCAATAAAGTACATAACATATAAAATATTCCTCTCCTAATCTCAGGCAATCTCTCCCCACTGCTTAATCTAAAGAAAGAAGTTTATTTGATAGATATGCAATACAGTTTTGTAATGGTAGGATTTAACCCACATAAAACCAGGAGAATTTCAGTATCAATTTAACACTGCACTGAGGAAAAAAAATAATAGTAAAAAAAGTCAATACATAGGGACAATTCGTTTTCTAATTTCAATGTTAAAAAAATTCAGGAAGAATCACATGACATTGGTACCTCAGAAGATCAAGCGTCTTACAGTGGTAAGACAGTATTTGGTGCTGTGTTTCAAATACTCCTGTCTGAGATTTTTGGGTCTAAATTTCTGTTCAATATAATAAAAGGCAATTTAAGCTCTTTTTAAGAGAATAATACAGACAGGAGAAATACTTTATAAAAAGAAAGGCACTCTGAGCAGTAGTTTGATGATGATCAAGAAGGCTGGCTGTGAGAATCCTAACTTTTTAATATGTAAATTATCTTTAAAGCCCTGGATACTGAAACATATGAACTCTTGAGATTATAA
The DNA here is from genome assembly GCF_963513975.1 of Fringilla coelebs. NCBI lineage: Eukaryota > Metazoa > Chordata > Aves > Passeriformes > Fringillidae > Fringilla > Fringilla coelebs. Next base: position 25,848,363 of record NC_140035.1, on the reverse strand, counting down.
TGTAGAGATTCTACTTTATTTCACTTTAGTCATGAAAAAAAAAATTACCTCATTCACTCCTACTCCTCTGGCCACAGAGCAAACACCTCCAAAGTAACTTAAGCTGCTCCTTTTGTAATGAAATGTCACATTCCTTACAAACAAATAAAAATGAAGAAACTATAACATGTTGACATTGGGCACCAAGAGCTTATTGAAAGAGCATACTCTCACACATACTATGATAGATTGCATGTACATTCGTCTATTTCTAGCATAAAAAGCAACTGCAAGTTTACAAACAGAATACCAACACTGAAAGAGGTGGTTTTATGTAAGCTTTGACACAAATACTATTTTTCACCTATAGAGTCAGAATCAGACTTAACTCACAAACAAACCAAGCACAGAAAGCTTGAGTGCCAGACTCCTAAGACAATACAATCATAACATTTCTTTTAAAAGTTCACAATATATTCCAATTTATGATTTGTCATGAAGGAATTCTGTTCTGAAATGTACCGGTACAGAGAATTTTAAAAATTATTACCTTAATCCAAAGCAATTTAAGTTTTAAATCCAAATTAAAAGACTGAGAAGTACACCTAAAGGGAAAGTAATTTAATACTGCTCTTTAGCCTTGCCTCCTTTCATTTATTGTTAATAAGCCCCAAATAATTTAGTTAAGTAATGTAATCTAGAAGATCTAAATTATTTAATAAAATGCCTATAAATTACTATGAATTACACCTATTTTAACTTCACAGTCGTAACAATAAATCTTCACAGCCTACAAACAACCTACAGTGATCCTGTATGATGTACAAATGACCTAACCTTTGAAAATTGATGCTTTTTTTTTAAATGACAGGTTACCCCATACAGGTATGTATTTATTTTTCAGAACATTCTAACAGCCATCAGAACTTTCAGACTGCAGCTTAACTAAACACAGCCAGGGGCTTTACAACAGACAGGATGGCAGGCACTTTTTGGAAATGGTCTAGTTGACCTATCCCCAGCTCCAAGGAGGCTCAGCTGGAGCATGTCATGTTCCACTAGCTCTGGAACATCTCCAAGCATGGGCACTCCACAGTCTCTCTATGTTCCAGCATCTGACCAACTTCACAGTGAAAGGTGTTTTTTGCCCTATGTTTAAATGGAACTTCTTGTATTTCAGCTTGGATTTGATACCTTTCACCATGAGAAGAGCCCGTTGCTGGCAAACTCTTCAGCAGGTGACACAAAACATGCATGGAAGTCACTAAGAGTGCATGTCAGCAGCACTGTGCCTGTATTATGAAGAACAAAATCAGCGTTGCATTGTGATGCCTGAATTAAGGAAATCTGTAGGAAATTCTTCATCCCCTATTTTTATGTTCCTCTGCAGAAGATGAACTACAGGAGAAAATATATTCACCATGGAAGGCATTAGTTACTCCATCCTTGCAGTATGTCATGCTGCCGGGAGACAGCTTAAGATCTTTCCCTATGCTGCACAGGGGAACACACATTTCCTCCTCTTTGCTTACAATGCCATGAAGTAAAATAATCCTTGCTCAAGGCTAAAGTTGTGCCTAGTGATGCAAGTGGAATTTCCCCTCGAAATGCTTTGCGTCTCAGAACAATTCATTACAGCTCTAAAGAAGACCTTCCATTAACAAATCATCACTGCAGCCACATGTGTGAATAAATTTACTAACTGGAACACTCTTGTGGCAACATATAATCCTGTCAGCTCTGCCCTCTCCTGATCATAACTGGAAAAGCAGCACATTACACATCTGATAAGCAAAGCTGAGCGTCCTTAAGGGCTCATCTAAAGACACTCCACATGTGACACTGTCTCCAGGTTGCAAAGACAGTCAAGTATCATTATAGATATCTATCCACATGACCATGGTATATACTACACCTATTAAAAACAGGTATTAAACATCGATTAAGCTTCCTAAAGAAGGCACATGTTGATTGATACAGAGAATACCAAGCAAAAAAAAAAAAAAAGAAAAAAAAAAAAAAAAGAAGATACCAGTAGAGAAAAGCAGCAGACAGGAAATAACATTGTAAGCCATTGCCAAGGGTACATACGAGAGCAGGTGCACAGCATCAGCGTGCTGCTTGATGTAGTGCTGCCGGTACTTGGAGAAGTCGTGGAGCATCTGCAGAGGGTCAGGGTGAATGTTAATGCGGTCTCTGTCTGTCCAAGTCTCCACAGCAACGAGAACCACCCTGGTGTTCAGCTGCTCCTTGTATATCTGAGGGCAGAGACAGGACAGGCACAGGAGTAGAACACTGGGTCAAACATGCACAGTTAGCCAGTAAGAGTAAAGCGGAAGGACAAGAGGGATAAAGCAGGAGGAAAACATGGGCAAACAGTTAGCTGGCAATGCCTTGCATTTCCTAAAAGCTGATATTCTCATCCACTTAAATTTTATGTTTTAGAAGGAAAAAGAAACCAACCCTTGTTGCTCTTTTTTTCTTTTGAGCCCCTCCGTTTTCTTTAAAATTATCATGGCAAATAATTTTGCCACTGAGTTTTGCAGAAAACCTGTGCAAAATGAGCAAGGAAGAAATGTAAAGGTACACTGGGTGATCTCAAAGAAAAAAACTACCTCAAAGAGTAGCCAAAGACAATTTTAAAGTTGCAATTAAATAATTTCTCAGTTTTCTAATAAATCCAAATTTTAATTAATGCTTGATTTCCATTTATGTAGTATGATCACTTAATTCCCACACTGCCTGAGTGGAATTAAGGAAAAATATTTATTTTTCTATAAATTTTAATGCTACTGTAGCAATAGAAAAGGAAACAACAATCAGGCATTAATAATAACAAAACAGTTTTAAAATATGCATTTTAACATTGTGCATGATACTTGATTCTGACATAAAACTACTGCTGTCTTTGGGCTCAGTTCAAAAAATGCCAAATTTTAATAACCAAGGTTATGCAGAACTTGTAGGTCTACAAAAGATGTATTCCTTATCTGCCCTGACTAAAACCCAGTTTTGTATCAGGGCAGAGTTATTCTTATTAAAAAGTCAATGTATAATATTCAGCTTAGAAAAAAAAAGGGAAATATAAAGCCAAGAGATAGGAACCAGCTAAGCCCGGTTTTGTCCAAGACCTTGGAAGGAAAAGAGTATTAACATGCTTCAATCTCAGGGAGACAGGCTGAGAACATACAGAGAAAATGGTTTACAACATGAGCAAACCCAATGAAATTAAATGGCCTGGAATGGCATAGGGGTGAATCAATAAAGACTCTACTTCTATTTGCCTAAGGAAAGCTCTATTTCCTGAAGCAAACAGCAACAAAAAAATGGAAGAGGGGGCAGAGAACCTGAAGGCCTCTGAAAGCCATTATCCTCTTCCCACCAATAAATCAGTAAGAAATACAGCCCACACCCCATGGACGTAAGGGAATAACAAGGCAGAAAATTCTGCTCTTTTTCATGCTTTATTTAAAGAAAAAAAACCATTAAGTTGTCACTTTGTAAAATCTCTATGAAGGGACTGAATTCTACACAAGAATGAAGCTTCTGTTTCTGCATGCACACAGTAAAAAATGGGAAAACCAGACACAGTAGAGAAAGAAAAGATGGATGAAATTACTTTGGTTAAAATGCAGAAGAAAGAGAAAGAAATAATTATCAGATGAGGAAAAAATAAAGATGTCACCTTTTCTTTGGGTATGTCCAATATTTCTGCAACTGTATGAGTTGCAGAAATATTACAATTATTTATATTTTTATCTGCTCTAGTAATTTTTGAGATCATTACAGAAAAATATTCCAAAACACTTCTGGTATTTCATGTATTATAAATATATTCACCTAAATTTTGAATATACATCCAGTATACTTTGTATATAACAACAAATACTGCACTGTTTCCTCCGAGTTAAACTGCTGACAATGTTTTGGATTGAATCATATCACACAGTTCCACAGGTATCAATAATCTCACATGGAAAAGGGACTTAGAGTCAGCATTTGGCACTCTCTGTATTCATCCCTACTAGAAAATCTACCTGCTTGCACTACATACAGAGCTCTTAAACGTGTGATCATTATATATGTAGCAAAAAGAGGAAAAAAAAAACCCCAAATTAATTTTACCACAAATATTACCTGTAGTTTATACGCTGTATGCAAAATTGTTTTAAATTTAGCACAGATACAAGTATGGTATCTGTGTCAGTTCCACCCATTTATAATGTAGCACAGTGGCATATTGTTTGTTTCTAAGCTATAAATAGAGATTCATAAAGCAGATTATTTCACTCATACTCGCTTTTTCTTCCAACAGATATATGTATCCCCTGTGAGCAGTTTCAATCACTTGTAGTTAGATACAAACATAAATTTGATTAAATCTCAATTGGTGACAGACAGTGAAATCACCCCTGCCAAAGGCAAACTCTGACAATTGCAAGCTTTAAGAAAAATGCCACAGATAATCTGGTAGTTTCTTATACATTCACCCCAGGCTATTCTTCTGCAGAGGAACCAGAAGTGCACCTTAAAGTGTAATTGAAATTTGGTATCTGAAAATGATAACATTTTTAACACAATGTTAAAGTAGAAGTCAGTGAATCAGTTTTCAGAAGAAATATTGATACTTACAGCATCTACAAGGTTTACCACAGACTTTGCAAAATTGTTTGTATATGCAGTTGAAGAACGGTGCCTTTTGAACTAAAAGAAGAGAAAGTAGAACACAGTAAGAACTAAAATATTTATTACTAATCCTTAATTTTTACAGCATGAAAGTAAAATTAATATTTTAAGAAAGAGTAAGTGGAAAACTCAAAAAACCTTTCAGATCACAGCCTATACCTCATATTCAAGAATCCCTGGGAGATAAAGGGAGCCACGTATGTTATGCAGCCTTTCCCAAGTGTAAAAAGAGCATTTAACCACAAGAAATACTGTGTTTAGAATCAGAGTTCAAATGCTTGAGACAAAATTACAGGTAAACATGAGCTCAAAATTGAGAGGATGCTTTACCCATTAAAATTACTTAACCTGATGAGTTACATATATCAGACTGTAGTAGCCACATTCCATGACTTTAATTATAAGACATGAAGAAGAAGCATTTACCACTTATCCTGTGCACAGCTCTTTGCAAAGAGCAACAACAGCACAATACTTTTGTGACATGTAGCACTAGAAATGAACCTAAACCAGTAAAAAACACAACCTAATTTAATGTATTAAGATATCTTTACTGCTAAAGGAAAGGAAATGTTGTGAAAATACACAGCATTAATCATTTAACACAATGATCAAGGAGGTTTAAGATACTTCTTCCAACAAAGACCTTTGCTGCAGGGGAAACATGCCCTCTCCTGGTAAGCAGTAAACCCTGAAAATCCTTAGTGAGTTCCTGGACTGGCAAGCTGTGAGTCTTAACTGTGAACACTTCCCTAAGTATATCCATTTTATTCTTTGAAAAGAATTACTATCTGCTTCTAAGTCACTGCTAACTATGAAGCAAAAAAATCTTGTGCTCTAAGTTCTAACAAATAAAGCTTTAGAGGAGACAACAGTGTCTGTAATAAGTGTAGTGAGCACCTTCAAGCACATCTGCAATACAAGAGGCCAGGGGAAAGATACAGGCATAGGAATATTTTCTCTTCATAAGGAACACCAAGCACAGACAAAATGGCCATAACTTCAGTTACCATATTAGCCCTAATGCTAAATAACCAACACCTGAACACTCTTAAGAGTGGTTTCCTACCAGGTGGCTTTACAAATGAAAACAGCTCAAGAAATTTGTCCTACTTTTTCCACCCATTCAAATTCCCTCCACAGTGCTAAATTAATACAGATAAAATATAGGCTATGTTTGCCCAGACCACTTCTATCATTTACTAGACAGGTGAGGGGAGGGTACATTATCTGTCTATTCAGCATTGGAACAAGTATGAATTACTGCATCCTGTTCGGATATTTTCAATTTCTAGCTCTTAAATATCATCCTTTAGTGTTGCCAACAGAGCCCACAACTCCATAAAGCACTGGGAAACTTGTAGCAGGGTGAGAGACATGAAAAGCTCTTTACTTGCAAATAAAATAAGTGAAAACTATTGTATCAGCAAAATTTGATTACAACAAAAAGTCCTGCTTACAACAAATATCACTTAGTCTGATTTTTCCAGTCATCTCTCAAGAAAAAAAGGGGAAAAATTAAAAATTGGGCTTTCCTCCCCCCATGCATTTTGTTTTTTTTTAATGACAAACACTTTCTGAATCTAAAACAACTTACCTTGCACTCCATTATCACTCCTGTTTATTAGTATGGAATAGCCACAAAGAACAATCAGAGTTTTATCTACATGTTTTGCTGCATTAAAGTTTAAATTAGTAAAACTAAACTCGAAGTAACAAATTCCGACCTCTTTCTATATAACTTCAAAGATAGGATGTAATTTTAGAACGTTTAATGTGTTTGCTCTGGACAAAAATGTTTTATTGTTTTACTGCATTAGTGATGGGCATATTAACTTATCCATATGATACCAAAGCGTTCCAGATTCATTTTGAATATATAACTGCCCCAGAAATTCTTAGGTAACATTAAGTTTCATTAGGTATTATGGCCTGCAGTGTGTCTTACAGCACAAATGTTAATAGCTGTTGATAAATAAAATCCTGGGACCAAAAAAGGGTGACAAATTGTAGGCTGTACATCAGCCTACGAACTGTCACCAAAAGGAAGATTACCACTGAACTGATATACTTACCATTTTATGGTCATTTACTATCATGAGCTCCAGATATTTCATTTCTTCAAAGACACCACGAGATAACTGACGAATTAAAGAAATTCTTTGAGAAATCATGAAGATGTAGTTATTTTCAAAAATAACTGCAGCTGATTTTTATTATATATACATATAAAATAGATATTATTTAGGGTATGTAAATCAGTAAACAACTGGGTGAGCTATGCAAGTAGAGTAAAAGATCATAGCTCCAGTAACCTAAACACTGGCTGAGAATCTGAGCCACATCACTAGGAAAGTTCAGGGTCTACTCTTTTTGCTTCAGTGCAGATACCACCACTGCTTTCCTCCTCCTTACATTATGCACTATTCACCACAGATTTAAGGAGGAAGGAAGTTACTAAAAACATAAGCACCCTCAAAAACATGGTGTGGATTGTGCAACTCAGTGAAGAAATTCAGAATAACCTCCTTTAACTTAATTATTCCCCTAACTGATAAAAATGCATGTGAAGATCATGAGGACTGCCCACTTAGATTCTCCCAGTAACCCAGTTCTGGGTGTCCTCATTTGGATTTTTGATTTAATCATGCTACTTAATGAGCCAAGTGACATTAAAGTCAGATATCTGTAAAGTAGCAAGAGTTCATTCAAAATTGTTCTTTATTCTCAAGCAGACAAAAAAATTAAAATTCTAAAGTAATTTTCACTACTAAATTTCAATTTAATTGATATATAACATTGCTGTGACTTAAAAAAGTTTATCACCTTTCTTCCAAATTTTCTATTTTTGAAGAAAAGTCTTGTTTTCTCATTTGATAACTGCATTATGGGACAATATTAAACTCCTAAAAATACTTGTTTCCTAAATTCTATATTGTCTTGACATTAAAAAAACCAGAAATTCGTGAGTTTGGGTTTATAAGTGGTCTTAACTCAGGGTCACACTTCTACTTACTGCTCTCTTTCTTCTCCTTCTCCTCAGCCACTGCAGTTCAGACAGAAAAGGCCACTCAGAACTAGAGTCAATCTCTGTAAAAATCACAATTCAAGAATTATTTTAAACTACTTATGTACACATCCAAACCAAAAGTAGATTAAGATCACAATAATTAGAAACACCCTTGCTATTCAAAAGCTCATTTTTAAAAAGATATAAGACATATCAAAACTCAAGTATAATTCAGAAATTTTAAAGCATGCAAGGAGAGGCGAAGAAATGATAACCTGGGCTTAGAATATACATTTTCTTCTATCTCACTGCCTCAGTAACAATAATATAACTGATTAAATTCAGTGATTTTCAGAGAAAAGCTAAATACAGGTCTGTGGATGAAAGTCTTAGAGCTGCTTTTTGAAAAATCTATATTCTGTTGCAATAATTGTGAAAAAAGGCAGGTAAATATCTATTTTTCTAGATTTTCTAAATAATCAGCAATTTTATAAACACTGCTAGCCTAATACTCAAATTTTCCAAGTTACATATATGACTATTTCCAATAGTTAAAAACTCATAAGCAAAAACATACCAAGGTCCTGCAACTGCTTGGAGGCTTGTGCTCCGTAAGTTCTTTGGATGATATGTGGCCTACTTTTACTTTCCTAAAAAGAAAAATATGCAAAATTTTCTTCTAATTAATAACATCAAGTGAAAAATGCGGCACTTCTTTCAATATTTATAATTTTTATTATTTTTTCCATAAAACGCAAGCAACTACATGCCAATCTGGGATAGTACTAATCTGAAGCCAATTGCAATCCCAAGTAAATCACAGAGCCTCTCTGCTGCAGCAAATTGACCAGTCCACAAAAAATGTGTCACAGTTGTCTTTGAGATTACCTTAAAAAAGTCCTTTAAAAGCCTCAGCATTAGAGAACACAGATCCCTTATTCCAATAAATCAAACTAGAATGTCTGCATCTGGTTGAAATTTTCCTTCCACAGATGAAATGCAACTACTACTATTTAGGACAATAATCCTATCTAATTGCAGCAAATTGCAAGAAACCAATTAATATATTATCCTTAAGAGGATCCCTTCACCCTGTTTTATTGGTGTATTCCACACTTTAAAAGGACAAGATTTTTAATGCATATTTTCTTTAGAAATCTGACATACCCCAAATTATCACATTTGAGTATCTACTCTAGAAAACAACTCCTTTCTTCCGTAACACCTCCTCTGCAGAGCCTGCCAAAACAAGCAATTCTTTTCAAAGGGTAGGTTGCTACTGTTCTGTAACTTCTATAAGAAGTACACAGCACACTGAAGGACAATACAGCGTGTATTTGCTAGATTTTGCAGGGAAGGAGAGGGAGTTTTACATAGTATCTACTATAGCTGAGATTAATCAAGCCAAATAAAGTACATGCTTAAGAGTGTGTTCAAGATATTTATCTCATGTACTGTAATTTAAAAATGAGCCTCTGAAAGCTCTCTGTAGCTGTATTATTTCCAGTAGTTTTGAGAAAGTTATGCATCTCATCTGTTTTCTTATTTAGAGTTCAACTTGAAACCTTGAGTTGGCAAATGGTATCTCACTTTTATAACCAGAACTTTTGCTCTACTTACAATTTTTTACTGAAACACCACTCAGAGAGATATCCTGGTTTCCTTCATTCACCCAAGCAAGAAAACAGTTTAGTCAAATTTTCTTCTTCCTTCTATAAGCATAATCTCCATGAATTTACTGTGTCTGTGTTGTCAGTTTCTAGAATTGCAACCTTTATGAACATGTGCTACATCACAGATACACAGCATGGTCCTGGGGAGACTGATTCTTTTAGATGTTGTATTTTCCCATGTCTCTGAAGTTTCATTTGCAGCCTAATAACTGACTGCCCTAATGATACTGAGGCCTCTGAATGCTGATCCATTTTCTTTGACAGTATCAGCCAATGATTTTGCAGATCTTTATTCAGACTCTAATTTCAGCTTTCCAGTCAGTTCAGCAGCATTATTAGTTATTTGTCACATACCATACATATATTGTCAAATACATACTAGAGTGAGAAAAGCTCAAGAACTGTGGCACAGCATCTGCAATATATCCTACAGACCAAGCAGGATACAAACCTCGAGAATTCTCTGTCCCAATGTTGCAAAATCATTTCACTGAAAATCACTCAGAGGATAGAAATATACCTAGTTTTACTACTGTCTGTGAAAGCCAGCTGTATTAACAGCTGAAGTTTTAGAAATGGTTGTACACATCAAACATGAAATACAAAAAAATAACAGCAAAATACTTGCATAAATGCAGTCCTCTATGTTGATCCAGCATAATCTTGTATTAGAATATGCTGGATCACAATCATTTAAGCTATACAATGATCTCTGACTTAAGACATACGAAGTTTAGGATACCCAGATGTAATTATCTATTTAATTATGCTTTTTGTGGAATCATGGCGGGCCAAGAGCAATCTGATGCAGCTATTTAGAGAGGAATGTATAAATGAGTTTCAGAGATCCTTTCAATGAATTTATAAACACTTTCGTTCAAGTGGTAGAGCAAACTGATAAACGCTTTTTGACAATCCATAAACATGTACTATGGGAAACAATTTTACTAGTCTGTTCCGAGCATCTAAATGATCAACAGCAAGTAGGAAACAAAGGATTAAAGAAAAGCAGGAAAAAATCGTAGGTAAATCATAATTACATAGTTGCCACCTTAAAAAAATTCAAATCAAGTGTTTTAAAATACTTTTCAATTTCATATGAATGCATGAGACATATTACTTATTGTTTTATTCTAATACTTTTATTTGGCATTCCTTGAGCACTCTCCCAAACCAAATAAATTAGACAAAAATAAACTTACTGCAGTGTGGGTCAGATCCATTGGTTCTATCAAGTACAAGTAAGTACTGTCTTCAAACATGCCACTAGAACATGGAGAAAAAGAAGTGATATTTAGGACTGACAATCGGTTTGACTCCAGTACATGAATTTTGATAAGAGAAAATCAAACTTAGGGCTGAAAAACTGACCAATATTAAATATATGTTTATTAATATCACCTGTAGCTAGAGCCAAGACTGGGGAATTATTAAGATATCTGGCACATTTTAATGGACTAACAGTAAATGTAGTGGCAATGCAATGATAAAATACCAAAAGGGGTAAAGACTTGACCTTGGAAAAAGAAAGTCCTATGACACACCATGAGCACGCAAAATATAATCAACAGTTGAGTTGCACTTAGCAGGAACTAATGCTAATATCCTGCATGCTTTCCTTGTACAATCTGACAAAAAGATCCATTTTGCTATGACAGAATCATACACAAACACTGAGCATACAAACTGCCAAAATATAATTCTTTTTTATCCTTTACCATAATAAGTCATCTGGGGAAATACTTACCTGCACTTATTTATTCAAAGGTTTTATGAGACAGCATTAAAACACTAATTCCAATGATAATAAGAAAAATTTCAAAACATAAAAAATCTTTGAGCCTGTAGTGTTTCAGTTCCTTCTCTATTAAGAGACAACATGAAAGAATAATAAATAGTTATAGCCTTGTTTAAAAAAATGAGAACATGCACTTACTGAAGTCCATTACAAGTTGAAAGTGCAACTTTGGAATCCTTCACACCTCTGATATTTCCATGGTAGTAACAATGCTCTCCCCCCTAATAATTTTTAAAAACAAACAAACACACACACAAAATTATCCCGATTTTCATGTCTCTTGTGTAAAACCAATGCCAGAAAAATCTACCAGTAACAATACACCTTAACCTCATTTACATAATTGTCTTTACTGTCTATCAGCAATAAGCTCAGGTAAACTAAAAAGTATTCTCAAAAAATTTTATTAAAAACCCTGAAGCATAGTTGTCTCTCAGCCATTGTTTGAAAAACCTACTATTCATCATAAAAATATCTGTAATTCTTGTGCCATGTCATCTGAACTCCAACATGCATATGAAACCCATTCTTTATATAATGATTATAACTGGAATTCCTTACAGGTTATTGTATGTAATTAAATCAAAGTACTTCACAGAAAGTAATCATTCTGTGTTTACCCTCCCATCAGTGAGAATGCATAAAACATGCTTTTTAACAGCTAAATTTGATTATGTTTCTCACACAAAGCTTTTCAGGATTTTTTCTTTGAAGATGATCCCCTGAGTAGAGAAACTGCTGTTTGCTCTTCAGCCATTTTTGTAATTAACTACCTCTTTCTAGAAAATACAGTACTTTTCATTGAAATCTCATTTCTTTAGCTCCACATCAGGAAACAAAACAGCCTTTTACTTGGGCATAAAAAGTATTACAAGACACTGCAAAGGACCAGGACACAGTCCTTATTTGATCTCCTACACCAATTGTGTGGGGTTCTGGGGTCTTTTTATTATCTAGAATGAAGCCTTTTACACATTAACGTGACCTCAGGAGCTCTATTATCGCTTCTAAATACAGCAATTCAGAAAACATCCCCTAGGAAGTTTGGATCAAGTTACTGCAGCATGCAAAGGTAGCCCATTTGCTGAGTCTGAAGTTCTAATATAATTTTCCAGTGAGATTCATGATTCAGCAACCGCAGTGCTCAATGCTAGTGCTGCAGCTGACAATTGCATGAGCCAGTCTAAATGCCAGAGGGAATTGTTTTCTTGCATCATTTAGCATTTTTGCCTATTCTGCAGAATACCAAATCTTAATGGAACATCCTCCTTTGTATGTAACATGAAACTGTTTTTCTTCTTCAGTGGAAGAAAACAAAACAGCATATCTCAGTAATTACATTGTGATGGAGTTGTTTAATTCTGCCCTAACCTGCCATTTATTATTTTGAGATTACAGAAAGGGCAAAATAATAAACCAGACACCTAATACTTGGACAAACACAGTCTGGACTTTTTGAAGACATGAATACAACCAGAATGCTTGCTTCCCTCCACTCCAAATACAGATATAATTCATACATAGTAAGTTTGCAAGAAATATTTTGGCATTTCTACCAAATACAAAAAAAAAAAGTAATTCCGCGCAAATGTAGTTTATAACCTTCGTAGGAACCTTCCAGTCCTCATTTTGTTACTACAAGCAAACAAAAAGACTGGTCTGGTTCCCTTAGGGTTGAACTACCTTGCAGAACTTCAATCTGGCTTTGGATCAATAACTTATGGCACTGAATTCAATTTGGGAGCTAGTCTGACAAACAAAATTAATTGGATGTCTAGCAATATGCTGATTTTGTAATAACTCCAGAGGTTAGGGTTTCAGTTAAATCTTTCATTTTCTATTTCACGACTGTATAATCCTTGCAAACAAAAGTCACTGGAAGACTTTTGAGTTTGTTTAAATGTCTTACATCACCATTATTCTTTCTCCTTGCACTTTGTGCTAAGGACACATAAATAGTTAATGAAGACTAATCTGATGGTGACTTCAACCCCTCCACCTCCTATATTTACATGATGTAAATGTAGTAATGGATCATCTTCACTACTGCCACCTACAAAAGCCTACTCCTCACCCCAAAACACAGCTTTTCTTTTTTGTACAATTCCTCCTGTATTACTGAGATATCCATATACAATGAGATCACAGTTACCTTCTATGTGCGAAAAACACTTCTGAAGTTTATAAGTCCTGCAAAACATTTTTTCTCCCTCTTTTTTTTCAACATTTTATTGGCATTGTTCCCTCAGAATGACAATTTAAGAACACAATACCTTTGAAAATTTTGGTTTTCCATCTTCATAGTGGATCTCCACATAATTGGAAGATAACAAGTCACTGCCAAAGAAAGGAAAAATAAAGATGAGAAAAATCTGAGTACTCCTTTTATTGCTATGGGGAGATTTGAGGGTGTTTGTTAGCATTTTCAATGCATTTTTATTTTCCTTGTACATTAGTTAAAAAAAAATCAAGGAGTTTGTATTCAGTAAATGGTTTGAAGGCACACTGGAAGCGAGAGTGTAGTACAGAAGGGGCAATTTCATTCTACAATCTAATCCCCTGTATTTTAGCTTTACAATTAGATTATCAGCCTTCTAAATATGCAAAATTATACCCCTTGGCTTTAGAACTTTCCTTGCTGACAGTATATGTATTTTTGTTCATCACCATTTTCAAATAGCTTTTCCATTCTATCTTCAAGCGTAAATAGAATGTATGTAAGGCTGAACAAGTAATTACACCATTGTTATGAAAACAGGAGTGCATAATCACTTTCACAAGCTGCAAATACATGGGTTTTTTTCCAAAAGCAATACCGTTCCCTAAAAGAAAACACACAATGCAGAACCCAAAACACACTCCATACTACCCTTTTCCTTACTTTCATTTTCAGATACCTTTCTCATTGCTATTTCCTTTCTACCTCTGGGAAGAAAATTTCAGAAGCATAATAATTTTCCATAATGTGTAATTTACAGTTTTGTTGGTTTTTTTTAAACTAAGCTTAGCCAGCCTGTACACATCCTGCAATAACCTCAGTGCCCCATTCACATCTCACCCTGTTACAATCAGAGTTGCAGCATAATGCCCAGGGAGAGCAAAGAAATTAAAGAGATTAACTGGCCCCACCAAATATGCAAGATAAGCATTTTGCTTAATGTCATCCAGAATTCTTAGCATTTTTGAAGCCTCTAATGTACACTTGCAACTAAAAAAAAGAATTGGAAAAATCATTAAAAGGTCTGATACTGGTACATATATCAAAACAAAAATATCATGACTACAAATAAGAAACACCATTATGGAAATCTGGTGTGGCAAAATAGCTCTGATGGGAATTCGTGACTAAAAACAACCTATGATAATGGGCATCTCAAACTCAGATTAGGCTATTAGCAATCCTGATAACACTTCAACTCTGGGACTCCTGGCTCCTCAAATCAATTCTTCATGCCATATTTATCAGGCACTACACGCATTAGACAGCATCCTGCAGAAGTCAGTTACCAGGGGTTCTCTTAGAAGTCCTTTCTCATGAAACTGACACAGCACACTCTGGGCCTGCAAAACCAATGCTAATAGCCCTGAATAATTACTCAAGTCTAATAATTTGCCTTAAACATCACTGTGAAGGCATTATTAAAACTATTCTTTTAAAGTGCAGATTTAAAAAGAAATTCAGTTGCATGAATTAATTTTAACTTTGTGTCATAGTAAGCTATAAACTTTCTGCAGAAAATAAAAATGTTGTATAAATAGTGTAAATACTTGACTGCATTGCAAATATTTATTTCTTCAACATGGCAGGATTGAAGCTTCTAAAAAGGCATACATATACAAAACAATTCAAGTTTAGAGTGTTGATAATGTCCTTTTATCCTTTGCATTTTTCATACTTGTTATGAAGCATAAAGACTACTGTTCCCAGGAGGGGATGGTACAGACAAGGCTAAAATAGCTAACTAAAGGAAGAAAACTGAAAACTGTAATTGCAATACAAGTATTAAAAAAATTACTAAGAATGATTAAACACAGGAACTGTGCTCAACATGATATGGCCCCGACCAGATTCCAACTTTTACACACGCTTCGGCTTCAATTCATAAAGACTGTTTGGTTTCCTCAAACTAATTCCTGGATCAGCAATTATCTACCTGTTGCCAAATCAACCTCACCGTTTCACACCTTCTTTTTTGCCCTCTTTTAATATGACTCTTATATGACTGATCTCAGAACTTCTTTCTATGCTATCAAGTACTTTTTGCATCTCATAAGACTTGCAGTAAGTGATATCCCACTATGTGTACGGACTCACAACTAACTATAGTTTAATTATAGCATTTCTCTCAGATTTATCCTATTCTGTATGACATAAGAGCTGCTCAAAACTTCTTTAGTCTACCCTTTGCAGCACCTTTCCAAAGTTTAGTACTCTTTTCTTGGATTTTGGTTGAGCTTCAGTCGTAAGCTAGTTGGTTCCTCATCTGCCAACCTTTTCCATTCTTTAGCTTCTCATTAGCTCCAACTGCCAAAGAATTCCCAGTTGGGTTTTGCCCAAATACCATGTCCCACATGATAGGATATCCAACGTGGAATACTTATGATGGAAAACTCCTACATGTATACACACAAATACTACAAGTACAAAGCAAGGATGGAGACAGTTTTCCAGTAGACTCTACACTTTTCTCATCTCTGACTTTCCCACATGTATGGGGTCTGTGTGGCAAGGTTTTGGTTAGTGGGGGGGGCTATGGGAATGGCTCTCTGAGAAGCTGCTGGGAGCTTCCCCCATGTCCAACAGAGCTGGTGCCAGTCAGCCCCAAGATGGACCTTTGGCATCTGCAGACACAAGGCACATCAGTGAAATTCTCCATGCTGAACGAATTCCCTCCAAAGAGAATTAAGGCCTGCTGTTTGTGATATACTTCCCAAATGCCATGCTATAAACAAAATGCAACTTTAATTTGTGAAGCACCCTTTTGGCAAAATACAGTATCCACCACCTAGAAGGGAGAGTGGGAAAATCTTTTATAAGACTTTTGGATTTCACAAAATTCTTTCTCCTGCAAGGCTGGACTGGAGTGTTTATCTCATAGCCTCTAGTCATTATTATGTTTTTAAGCTTGGCACACATAGCCACCAAGGTCATGCAAGGGCATTTTTCTCTTAACATTTCCCTCAGGACAGCAAGAATTTTGAACATTCCATTATAAAACACCAGTCAGCTGTTCCTTAAACTGTATGCCTCCCCCTTGGCAAGTACCTGATTTTTGTCA
Organism: Fringilla coelebs; assembly: GCF_963513975.1. Lineage (NCBI taxonomy): Eukaryota > Metazoa > Chordata > Aves > Passeriformes > Fringillidae > Fringilla > Fringilla coelebs. Next base: position 25,831,938 of record NC_140035.1, on the reverse strand, counting down.
GGTACCTTGTATCACTGTCTCATTTCAAGTATCTGTCTACACTAGCAAAATATGCAAAAGAACACCTTGCTTGCAAACATTGAGAAAGACAGGAAGGTAAGGAAATTTGTTCTACATTTTGCTAAAACTCTGGGAATAACAACAGATGTAAAAAAATACATAGAACTGCTACTGCAAATTTCCCCTATGAAACTATTACCTGTTATTAATGCTGACAAATCTGACAAAAGACAAAGTACTAAAGGGAAAAAAAAAAAAAGAATGCTTAACCAAAATAACTTTCAAACATTTTTTCCTACACAAAAGACATACACAGAGGAGCACTGTAATTTCACCAGGAGGTGTGATAGGGTTCTTTATGTAAGTGGCATCAAAAAGAAAGGCCTAGAATACACTGATTAAGAGCTCATGAAGAAGAGCAAATGCCTGAGGAATGAGGCACAGAACTCATGCAAAAAGTAGGGGTCTTCACCGCACAAAATAACTCTTCTTCCTTCATTATCACTTACAGAATGCCTAAATTTACCTCTGAAAGTCAAACCTGAATTTTATGAAATACATTTGTATCTCATTTACACTGGACTGCGTTTTGCCACCTTTGATCCATTTTGAGCCGTTCACATCTTGCTTAGGGCAGAAATGCATTCAGCATGGCAAATTTGATTTTCAGTCTGACAAGCACCAGAAACAGCACAAGCTTTAACTGAAATGAGTGTCAGTCATGATCACATCAGACAAAAGTCTGTTTAGGTAGTGGCACATTAGTATGATCCTTTGCAATGAACACACAAAGTTGCAACATATTGAATGAACTCATGACAAAATAATTTATCAGCTGTATCCTTTTCTATAGTTCCTTCCCCCCTGCCTTGTTTATCTCAGATAATTGTTCTTATTGAGCTGTCTTGCTCTTTGGCTCTTCTGAGTTACACTGAGAAATGCAACATAAGCAGCAAAGGGATATGCCATTCCCTGTAGCTGCTGCCTTTGAAGGCACAGACCAGCTGTTAAACCGAGCAGCAGATGCTTTCTGAAGAACTCACATCCACTTCCCTGGCATGTACTTCACTGCTGATGTTTTCATTAGCAGGAGAGCTGCAGAGTAGAAGTGGCTTACCTCAGCTGGCACCTAACTATCCGGATGAAGAGAATTGATTTGGGTAGGAAAAGGCTATGAAATTACCAAAAGGTATCATATACAAGCAAGCAAATTACCTTCCAGCAATCTAGTAGACAGCCTGCAGAAAGTCAGAGAACAGCAAGAATTACCTTTCTTAAACTACTTCTTAAATTATCTTTATCTAATCTATTACCAGGCAATACTTTATTAACTATTCTGAAATGTTTCAAGCTCAGTACCAGTGTCTGAGCAACCTAGTTTAGTTGAATTATTTAAGAGAACACCCATGAGATGTTTTTGTCCATTTGACAGATATAGCTTAGTAGAGCCTAAAGATGGGAAAAACAAAGAGACCTTGCAAAGAGTATTGTTTTAAGACAATCAAGGCCCCATCATCTAATGCAATGCCCATCTACAACCTTGTTTATATCAACAGTTTCAATTATATTCACCAGCTTTGTTGAACTCACTGTTTTTAGGTGAATTTATTAAATTTCTCTATTGTTTATTTAAGAAATGTCATAAATACTCAAGAGTTTCCATCTGAAAAACTGTGATTAGCTTTCCCATTTTAATTTTAAAAAGAATTAAATTTTATTTTTAAAAAGAATTATGAAAAAAACCCAAGAATCAAGAAGTTTCCTAAATAATTCCATTATTGCCCTACTGTTTTTTAAATTAGGCTAACATTGTACCTCCTCTGGGATCATTCCCCAGTTAATTCAGTTCTGCAGAAACATACACCACAAAGAATAAACACCAATTATAAGGTTTTAGCAATAGATAAAATTTTCTGTTATGCTGGCTGCACTTCACAAAAGAAACTAACTTTCCACCATAGTCATCATATTTTAATGTCTCAAATTGCTGAGTCACGTTATGGTCAAATGCAGTGGGGTTGTTTTTTTTCAGTTCCTGCCAAAGATGTGAAATATTTTTTCTATGATATCTTCATGGAAAAGAAATCCATTTTCCTGGAAACCGAGTTTCCCGGAAGGATGGACCTCTACAGAGAAAAGAAGGAAAAGCTAAAAAATATAGACTGGTTTTCGTGATTTTTTCCCTCCCCTTCCCCAAAATCCTAAATTTTGGGGCAAGTTATCCATAGGAAGTGAGAGAAATTTTTGTCTTTGTGTTTTCCCTCTGTTTCTTTCCATATCAATTAACTAATTTCCTATTCTTGGATGTGTCTCAGCCACCACAGTCCCACTGGGTGAAGGTTCCAGTACAGCCTGAGCCCCCTATGCTGGTGGAGACTTTTATCTAGGGGCTGGAACTAGGCCATGGCTGCAAACTGCTGGAAAATGCAGCCAATTTCCCTCCTCACTAAAAAAGCAGCAAGTAGACATTTTTAATTCACTGCCTTTTGTAGTACTGCTCTTTAATGTGTTTTACTACTACACCAGAACATAAAGCCTGCTACCTTTAAATAGGAGATTAAGAGTTACCTGCAAAAACTCTTCCCTTTCAGCAGAAAAACAGCAAGTTAAAAGCGTTTTTATATGATGCTGGAAATGAGATAATTAAAAACTAATTTTCTAGCACCTTGCAAACATTTGTTTGTATAAATAATGCAGCAATATAAGAAACTGGTCAGATATACTAGGAGCATTGATTACCCAAATACAATGTTACAACACTGCCATTTGAGGACAAAAGTGAACTTACTGAAATAAGTGAACAAAGGCTTTTTTATATAAATTTTGTTCTATGACAATGCTACATGCTACTCATTGCATAAGAAGTTTATTGAGTTTGGGCAGACAATCTTAGTGGAATTGTTAGTCTAACTTTTCAAGTGGGATTGTTACCCCACTACCACACTACAATCTTCCATTTTCATACTAAGAGTGTTAACTAAAAACATTATTTAATCCATTACAGATTATAAAACTATTACTTTTTGCATCAAGTCATTTCCATAATCAACATATCTACAATTATGCATCATCATAACTAGCATCACACTGAGAGCCTGCAACTGGCCAACAATTGAGTGTAGCAAGGGGCAAGACGTCTAATATTTCAGAGTAACCCACCTTGCTATAAGGAGTTCAAGTGAGCTCCCCTTCTCAGAATCTTTTTCCCAGAAAAAGCGACCAAAAATCACTCTTAGGATAACAAATTATATTTCATCTGGTTTAGACTGGATGAATCTGCAAAGTTGGTTACCCTTTCAAGCTCCACACAAATCTTACTTATTAATTGTCTCTGCCCACTGGATTTAGGGGTTTGAGGGGCTCACATTTCTTTCAAGCTGTTTGTGCCATTGCTTCATGGCAAGATGGAAAAAAAGTAAAATTTTCTAGTAACAAGCTCCATAAAGTTTCAGATTGCCACCTCTCCTTCTTAAAAAAATCTCAACAGGTATCAATGAAATTGAATATCCAATTTTCTTCACTTAATTGTCAAGCTATAGTATTTGCTGTAAAAAAAGAGCATCTGCAACATACAAGGTAGGCAATCACATAGTTTCCAACAGTGGTAAAGAAAACCAAAAACTAGAACCTGTTTGCACTTAACAACCATCCTCAATTTTAATTTTAATTACTCGCAGAACATTCAAAAAAACCACAGGAACAAAACCAAAATGCACAGAACACATACAGTGTAGGTGTGATTAACTCACCTTAGAGCAACTGATACAAATATATATTCATCATATACAAATGTATTCCCAATTGTTCTGACTTTGCTTCTGACTAGGCATTAGCAGTACCAGTATGCCAACTACCACCCAACATAGTAGCAAAATGCTGCTTTTTGCTGAACACATAAAAATAACTGAAACACAAGAATGAGTCTTTTCCAAATCATTGTCTACAGGTATTTACAATTTATGTTACAAGTTTTAGGACTTACAGTTTTAGCGTATTACATCCAGTCAAAAACTAGCACAGGTTTTTGAAGTCATTTTCCAGAGCAGAACCAGATAAAGAGTCAAATGTTTATGAGACAAGAACCACTAAAGAAGCTAGGAGGAAACCTATATAGAGGCAAGCAGTAGGGATATCCGTAAGGCATCCAAACACCCTGTGCCTTATATATAGGCAGTAAAAAGACTCCTGCTATCACAAGAGCAGAACTTCTTCAGCCAAGGTGCACAGCAAGTTCATTCCCTCTCTCTTTTTGAAGTGATAGGCACTGCATTTCTTGATTGCTGAGAAAGCAGCCACAATTAGAAAAAATCTGTACATTTACTTATGAAGCGTTGTTAAAAATAAGCAAGGACAAACAGCAGGACTGGACAAGGGCTAACATTGCCAGGATATGGGGAATGTCAATGGGCTTGTGATTTTACTTGGATAATAGCCATTCACCATGAGACTCAGACAGGAAATGCAACGAACCCCAAATCCTAATGAACAGGAGATAAGAGTTCTGGTCTTCATTATTGTCTCTGTTAGGCCACCGACCAACAGGCCATGGAAGAAACCACTCGGGCACGGTCGAAGAGGTTCAGCCAGAAATTTAGAACAGATAAGAAGTGGTAAACAACATAATTTGTCTCCTGGGAAAGAACAAACTTATCTCAGGATGTCTGCCCAGACTTGTGGATATGTGCAATCATTTTTATGGAACATTCAGGGAACGTGCCAAGGGCAGAAGAGGTGAATCAGGACATAACGTGTCGGAAAATAGAGAGGAGGTGGCTGAAAAAGGAGTCACTTGTGTAAGCTGCAAGACAGTCGGCTTGTTTAGCATAGCCTGGCACCTGATCACTGCTCTCTGTCCTATGTGAAGTCCTACTCGGAATATTCCCTTTGTGGCCTTGCTCTCTATTCTGCATAGGTGTGATCTGCAAGGAAACTTGAGAGTCAGTCAACAACTATAGGGAGAACTGTATCTGGAAAGATTAAGGCCTAAGACAGTGACCACATAAGAGACTTCAAGCCTAGGCATCAATATTGAATGAACTTAAAGCCTGTGTTAACATTTGTGTCAGTGAATGCTGCCCTGCCTGTCAATAAGGAGAGGGCGAGTACATTTCACCAGCAAACTTGCAATTCTCATCAGCCATGGAGGAAATATATGTACCTGCTTTCTTCTTCTCCTAAGTGCTGTCAGCATGTTTACACGGTGCCAGTAAAGACAATGGTTTTTCTTTGTCACTGTGTGACCAGCCATACCCTACATACCCTGCCATCTTGGGAATGTGTGCTCACACTCACTACTTGCTGGTTGCGCAGACAGGAGCAGTGGAAAGCAGACCAAGAAGGGGAATTCCCTGTAGCTTAGAGGGCACTAAATACTGGCTCCCTTCACAAATATGTCAGGATTATTCATTGGAATTACTATGCACAGTCCAACCCTCATAAAACAACACAGTCTTGCATTACACTGCAATTTTTCCAGAGCCTAGAGAACATCCAGTTATCTTCAAGCTTTCCTTGTTCTTCAATTGCATGACATTCCCAGCCTTCACACTAATACATCTTTTGCCGGACACTGAAGACTTCACATAATATTTTGAAAGAAAAAAATGCAAGAGCAACTTAACTTCAAAATTATGCATGGATGAAGCAAATTGTTTCCAGCTCACCTCTACAGCAAAATATCTGATATTAGCAGCCAAGAAGCCAAATACACAAATATAAGTTCTGCAAATTTTCCAAAGCCGTAACTTGCTGCTTTTAAAAGCTATTAGATTTACTAAGTTTGCGTCTTTATCCCTAACAAAACTTACCTTATATGTCAGTTTAAGACCAAAAAAAGACCTCATATGAACCTCAAGACCAGAGGAATTCTTTTTAAAATCAGTATGCAATTGTTTCTGTAAATCTGTTTCTCCTTTTTAAGCATGCTCAGTCTCAAGGGACATAGTAGGGGCAAATGCACTTTTGAGCATTACATTTTACCTGTCCAGTACTTAGTATGAATTTTATACTTCTACCTTATTCTTAAACTTTCAGCAGCCAAAAAAAGGTCATTACAATTTTTAGAAAATCATAGTTCCACACCTTCAGCAGTGATATAAAAGCACGTGGGATATACACAACTAAACCACCACTGCCCTTTATTACAAGTCAGTTCTTCTAGACCAAAGAATTATGTAAAATTGTCTGTCTTACAGCAAACAGACTCTAGCTGCACCTTTCAGTGCAGTCACACCATTAAGAGTTCCATCTTATTAGGAACTTCATGACTGTAGTGACAATAACATGATTTCCAGATCACTAAAGATGAGCTACTCATACAAGTATTTACAGTATTTCTACACATTGACTTGAGCAACTAAAACATCTCATGATAGTTCATCAATTAGTTAAAAAAAAAAGACAAGAAAATGCACATTTTCAAACACTAGCAGTACTGGAATTTCTCCATCTATCACAATTTATTTTACTATGAACAACAAAATTTTCAGGATATCTACTTTATGGGTGTCAGCAAGCATTACTCATATCTTACATAAAAATGTTAAATGTTGTTTTGTATTAACAGACTTGGATAACAGCATCTTTTTTCAACAGATCTTGGAATATTACATGCCCTGACCTTGTACCATAAGATGATAAGAGCAGGAGTGAAGGAAACCTCAAATCATGCACTTACTTATTCAGTGTGAGGTCAAGGATGAATTTTGAGCCAAAGGCCTCAATCTGGAAACTTGCCTGGGCCAGATGTACAGCCTGTAAACAGAAACACACAGTTGTCAAAATATTCACTGAGTTTTATATACAAAACAAACGTGACTGTGAAAAACAAAGTTATGGAAAACATGCTTATTTTCATGAATCTCATGGGCATATGAAAACTTTTGCCCTTGTATCAAGTTCTCATTGAAAAGGATCTTCCTTTTTAGAGGGAAGCAAACGGTACCTGAAAAGCATACTCTGAAATACACACTCATCCCTCACAAAAAGTAAAGAAAAAAAAAAAAGATAAATAAGTTTCACACAAATGTCTATATTTTGCTATAACCAGATGGCTGTGTAACATAAGCATAAGTAATACAGTATACTGTTCTTTTAATTTAGTTATTGCAATCATTCCCTTTAAAAGGCTGAAATAATTAAAACATTTGTAATACACACTTTCAAATATGAAAATCATGGCAAGGCTGCTATTACATATTATGAAAAACTCCTTCAAAGTAATCCCTTCACAATTAATGGCTTTGTACTTGGCAATGTAGCTAATCAGTATGAAGAATACTGATGCTGGTCAACACACAACAGATCAACATTAGCTTGTCTTGCACATGGAGTTAAGTTTAACTTCAGGATATTCAGTTCTTGTCTGATAAATTGTATTCTTTATTTTTCTCTATACTGTAATAACTGTAGCCAAAGACATTTAAAACATGCTTATCTGTTTTCTAGAAAAATAGGGAAATGATAATAGATGATCCAAGAATTTCTTTTTGTGAAGAGCTATTCCAGCAGGGTTGAAGAGATTAGATCTGAATTTCATAGTATCTTTCCAGATAATATTCTAACAAAATCATGCTTACTTATACACTAATTTGATACAGTATAAATAATTACACAAAGCAGGAATATTATGACTAAGCCCATTAGTCAAAAGACAAAAACCCCCCTATTTTTTATTAAACACCACAATTAACCCTCAGGTATGTCACAGAAAATATATCAAGTTCTAGCTAGTTTACAGCATAACTTAAATAGTGTGGAGGTTAGCTTTTATGGCCCCCAGTTCTGTTCTCTTTTGGAAATTTCTCCACAAAAGAGAAGTTCTTGATGTTTCTCTTCCATTCTAGCACTACACAAAGCAGCACTGATTTAAATCTTCCTTCTCAGCAAATTTATTAATAATCTTTCAGAAAATTCTTCAATATTATTTTTTTTAATTGCTATTGTGCGTAAAATCAGCTGTGACATTTCCTGTATTACTTTATCATTCTTTGCTGCCAGAATTATAATTTCCCTTTCAATAGGGTCACAGAGCTTTGCTGTCAAGCTTCTTTTTTAAGAAATAAGAGTAATGTACAAATATTTTAAATACCTTTAATGCCATTAAACAATCTTAGCTAAAGCCTGGTTTTGTTCATTAAAAAAATACGATGACTCTAAGTGAGAACTAAAAAAATAAGATTCTTAGCTGATATCTAAAATCATATAGAAGCAAACCACTACTAAGCTTTATCTCAGTTCTACTTTTTGGTAAATGTATATTGTTGTCTCACCAGTTCACCAATTTGCTAACACTAACCTGGCAGATTTGAGTTTACAGCTGCTCTGAATCAGCAGAGGAAAACAGTTTAAGTATGAGCACAAACAGGTGGCAGGATCAGACTCTGCCAGCATATACATTAAAAAAAAAAAAGGGAATGTCAGGTTAAATACATGCCCAGTAGGAGAGGCTTTTCAACCCCAAATCCAATTTTTTTTTTACAAATGAAATAAAGGAACAAGTATCACAAGGAGCTTTCAAAGCATCTGTTCATGACAAAAACCTTATTAGGTTTTCAAAACACACGTTTTGTTTTGTTTTTAAAGCATGAAAGTTTGTTACAGGAAAAGGGCTGCAAATTAGTCTTGTGTTATAAAGATTCCACTTAAGGGTTACACAAGCTACTGCTTTGAATCTCCTCCACATGTAACATTTACCTAAAAAGCATGAACTATTCCATTAAGATCATTCTGAAACATGACAAATCTCTCCCTAGGCATCAGCTACTGATTTCAGTGACAGCTAGATGGATGACTAGTCTGACCTGCTACAGCTTTCTGTTGTCCAACCAAGACTATTCAATGATATCTGTGTCTCACCCTTCAAGTTTCTAAGCCATGAACCATGTATTCTTTATCTTTCTGCAATTTCAAATTATTAAAAGTAATTTTTATTCTTGGCCTGCAATATCATAAAACCCCTTACTCTTGTAGAATCACATATAGCAACGTTGCTATTTCTGAAAACAACTACTTCTGTGTATAAAAACACTACTTGCTATCTATTAGTGTGACTCACTAGCAGATGCAGCCTGTACACAAAAGCAACTGCTGCAAAGCAGCTGACACTAATTTGATGACCTAGAGCAGAGCATGCTCTCCACCAAACTCAGCTGAAACCACGGGTCACAAAAAGATTTAACATCCCTGGAGTTTAGCAAAAGCACTGTTTTGAATTCAGGTAAATGCAATCAATACACTGCTACAGAAAATTCAAATTCTCTTAAACCAGTTTAACAATAGATAACCACTCCCAAAAGCCATAAACCAGCTGAAGGTAACAATACTAAATATCCAATCCTGAAACATTATTTTCATGCAATAAGTTAGCATAGAAAGCTACCAGTGAATTATCACCAGGTGTTTTAAGCATTACAAGCATCATGTACCACAATGATGGGAGGAAATATTTCAGAAAAGTATCTGCAATTCTGTTATCTACCTTATAATTTCACTGTATTCTTTCATCAGCTACTGTGTAATACAAATACCTGAAGTATAATCTGAAATATAGTGTTCTTCTCATTAGCATAGAAATATAAATTCAAACAAGAATATAATGTTGATCAGCACATATTTTGAAGAATATATATTTTTTGCAGGAAAAATAATAAACATCATCCTCTTGTACGGCTTGCACACATGCAAATGCTCACACCTGCATAAGTATTCTTTATTTACATAAAGAGGAGACCAAGTTCCTTTGTCTGTGTTTGCTTATCATCTAAAAACCTCTGCAGAGGTTCCTGCTTTGACAGCTATAGCCTATTCCAATGGCAAAGCTCCAAAATTTTATGAAGTTTTTCTTCCACAAAGACTTACTGATGATGTATAGCGATGTGAGTTTGTGAGTTGAAGAAAGGTCTGAGTCTCTCAAATTCTTCCTGTCCTCATACCCAAATTTTAGAAAAAAAAAAGTGTTTTTTTTTTCCCTGTTCTGGAAGCTCAAATTACTGGTATAGTCATTGTAATAAGAGATTCCTCATACTAGGGACATTCTAAGAGTGCTATAGCTGCTTATGCAAAGTAGTAGCTCTCAGGGGTTTTTCCAAGCTAAAAATCCGTATGTATAAAGAATTCCAGTTTCTTTCAAATCAGTCATTAGGTTACAGTATGTTTCAATATAATTCACTTTTTTCAGACTTTCAGGAAATTTACAATCATCATCACCAAAAATTAACTACAACATTATTTTAACTTTTTTCACAGTAAAACTATGCCCAATGCAATAATGTGTTATCCCTTCAAAAACCCTAAGTTCCATCACAAGCCTTAAACAAAAGTAACAGCCTTATTTAACTGACTAATGGTGGCTATGAGTCTTTTGCTGTATTCGTGCAGATACAATCTCCAAATGACAAGCTCATTGCTTTTAGAAATCTATTTTTTCATACAATTCTGCTGACTAAAATAATGGCCAAAAGCTACCTCTCTGAGTTTAGAAGCTGAGCAAGAGGTTTCATCACTCTCATTATGGAAAAAGAAATGTAAGCCAGATTTAGATGGATTTTACACCATCAAAACAGCTTTTATTCTCTAGACCTCCATTCTAATAATAGCCTTAGTTTTATCACAAGTCAATGCGACTTAGTACATATCAGCTCCTAATCCTGCTTTCAGCTTGTTGGCCTATCCTCAGACCCCATAAAGACACCATTCCCTCTTCTAGCATTTGGTTACATTCCACTGCATGGCACCAGTACCAAAACAACCTTCCACTACTCCCTGGAAATAAAGCATTTCATATTGAAACAAAATACATAAATGTCCCAGCAGCACATGAAAACTGATGTTTAAAACATACAGAATTTCAGAAAACCTCTTGTTGATGATTTGTCTCTGGACTTGAAAAATAGAGGAGTTATTTCAATGCAGTTGAACCCCAAGCCTTGAAGACTGGTCTTTGAAAGAAAGGTCATGGACATGTGAAAAAAGACAAGTGGAAGCGAACCTACCGCTGTGTATCTAAACCCCAGGGACCAGAACTCACTATTCCCTCCCAACGTGACAATACTTAGATACCCTTCTGTAGTAACACTGGCTTCCAAAGCCATATCCCCCTTGAGGATTTTTTTGGAAGACCACAAAGTAGTGCATCCTATCTTGGGTTGCCTTCCTGCAGTATCCACCTTCCCACAAATGCTAGAAAATCCATAAACTTAATTTATTTCTATTTTGAAATAAGGCATAACAAGTACAAGCATTGTGCTACCTAACGCTTAGGAAATGAAACCTTTTGTAGGTTATTGTGTGAAGCTCACGAGAGAACCCAGAAATAACTTTTTTTTTGAAAAAGGATTTAAGAAGTTGTAGAAGTAATATTACCTGTATTTCAGCTAAGAAAAAAAGCTCTAGATCTAGTTGAAGATGGCATAAGGAAAATCTCCTACTCCCGAAACCAAAGACAGGAAGACCAATTTCAATCCTCCTGCTATTTGCTACTGAAGACACAGAGTCAAGATAAGCCTTTTGCATTAATATAAATTCGGTACAGAACAGAAAAAAATAAAAAGTACACACAATCTTCTATTTACAAGTAGTGCAAACTGAAGCTGCACCACAGAAAGACCAGGGAAAAAGAAAGAAAAGACAAAGCCAGCTAAAACACCACAAAGATTCTTCAACAACAAAAAAATACCTGCTTTTTTTTCTCAATACTGCTTCCTTTTAAACGGAAAAGAATTGCTTTTCTTTATCTTAAGGATGCTTTCCTGCTCAACTTTCATATGCTGCATGCTAAAATTACATAGAGAACTGAGACAGCACTGTATCTCAACCTTTAAAGCAAGGCAACATAGCAAAAATTATTGCATTCACCTGGCAGGAGTATTTTCTTTATGTAAATGACAAACAGCTGACCTGATCAGAAACACCTGGAGTTCCACCCCATGAAAAATAGCTCAAAATAAATCAAAGTTTTTTGGGGAAGGGGGAACATCTTCACAGTCAAAAACACCCTTGCTTACTTTTTTCTCTTCAGGATTTGCAAAACAGTTTTCCTAACACCTCTCTCCTTCCCAAAATCACATTAACAGCTTATAATTATGCATGAAGAGATGGGTTCTTTACAGCTCCTGAAAACTTCTGATTCAGAAACTCTCCAGCAGATATAGTCAGCCTCCATGAATCCATTTTTAGTTATTTTTCACTCAAAATTTGCTAAGGTTGCCCTGGGCTGTGTTTCTCCAGCAATCCTATTTTGTTCAAACACCTTGCATTGCAGGATTTTTCCTTCTGCTGGCCAGTGTAAGGACTTGCTCCTAGCCTTTTCTGACAAGTTCTGCCCAATGCAGTCTTCCTGCTAGCTCCTAAAAATCTTGTGTATGTAGCCTGTGAAAATGAACCAAAGCAGTCATCCAGTTCAATAAAGAGATTAACAGTTCCTTCAAAATACTACCTCCACCTGCAGAAGCTTAAAAAGACAGAACACAGGTGACTCAGACCTCTTCATCAATTTTATGGATTCCTGCGAGCTTCTTCAGTGTGTTTTTATAAATAGATGCTCATTTTTGAGCAGTTTGCACTAAAAATAACTTCAGAAGAACTCAAAACCAGCTAGCCTTAATTTGACTATGAGGAAACAGGTATATAGAATTGAGTTTTCAAGCATCAAGTATTTAAAATTAGTTTTAAGAGCACAAAGCTAAAATAAAGAATATACTGGAACTCAGCCCCCTTGGAGATAGATCACTTTGTCAAAACTATGGTGAACATTTCTTTCATTTAGCAGTGATAAAAAGCTTTTTCCAAGAAGAATGAATGCAAGAGGGTCTTGATCACAAACACTTTCTCAATATGATGACGTTTCACCGAAAGGGGATAGAGAAAAATCATTGCTAAGAAAATAACTTCTTATTTATGTCTTTTTATTCTCTGCTACAAGGTTTTCTCTCGAGTGTTTAATTTCTACCAACATTTCACAAAGAACATTGCAGATCTTACTTCTGGGAAGTGATTTAAAAAAAAAATATTTTAAATAATTTCACATAATTGTATTTCTCCAACCTCTTTCTTCCCACATGCACACTATTTCTTCTAGTCTTACCCTCTCCTTATAGTGACTCAGCATTTCTGAGGCATTCAGGCCTAATCTCACAAACAGGCCATATTACATTATTCTGACCACTGTAGAGAAGTTCCACATAAAGGAGTCTACTGAATATTAACAGTAGTTAAGGACTGTTTCCACATCATATGCCTATAAGTGGCATATTAACGTTGACAAGAAAATACAGGCTAAAATGTATAGTCCCAAGAACAGTAAAAGAACAACAAAAGCCTTTTTTCCTCAACATTTTCCACTCTATACATACAGAAAGCTGTCTTAACTTTTTTCACAGTAATAAAAAAAATCCTAAATACAGGTGTCTTTCTTTACCTAACTATATTTTGTTATTTAGTAGTTATTTACCCAGCTACTTCTTTTTATTACCAATAAGAGACGTCAAAATCTCACAGGTAGGATTTATTACCATATAGCCTTTCTTTTAATTTTGGGAAGAGTAAAAGCCAGTATTGAAAAGAATCCCCCACTAAGTCAAAGCCAACCCCTGGTAACTTTCACAATCAACTGCATTGTTTTGTTTATGGGTTGTTGTTTGGGTTGTTTTCCTTTTACACCTTCCAGATTTCCCCCCCCGTCCCCAATTATTGCTCTAGAGAGAAGATTATAGCAAATCTTAAAGAGAAGAAAATAATATAATAACAAATATTTTAGCTGTTGTAAAGTAGATGAAAAGGCAAAGAATTACTTCATGCAAGGAAATGCACAAGATGCAAGCTGGGGGTGAAGGTGTCAGGTACAATGACCTGGAAGCAAGACATATAAAAATCCATCCAGACAACGAACATAATCAACTCTTTCCTTCAATCAAATATAAACAATAAATATAAAACAATTGAAATTTCATGCCAACATAATGTCACTCTCCATGAAGGCCCAGGACTGAGGAACCTTTCTGTAGGAAAAACTGCAGCATAAGCATTCCCTGTGCTTAAAAGGGACACAGTTGAGTAGAAAGAAGATCCACTTTACACAATAGTCAGCAGCAAGCATGCCCAAGGAAATCAATACCAATTCTGTCAGCACTGATTTCTGCAGAGCTTTATTCCAATGTGTAGAATACAAGGTAGGGCACAGGAAGGAACAGCAACGTTCTCGTGGGCAGTGCTGGGTAAGCATAAAGATTGGTGGACATTGTCCCCAATGGATTTCAAAACAACATACAGCAACATGGAAGAAGCATTATTCCCAAAAGCAAGTCTGCAAGCACTTTTAAATCCCTCTCTTCCCAAGAGGGGAACAGCAAGACCTTACTGTTTTAAGTGTATTTAAAAGAGTGGAGTTCTGAATGTAGTGTTCTCTTAAGTAGCTCCAGTTTCCAACAAAAAGCTTTTCTGCTCCAACCATAACATATTCATGTATTGAGATGCATCCAAAGGCACACACCAGTATCCATGTTCAATAAGCTAGGAAGCAACCTTTCTTCCTATTAAAACATAAAAATTATAGGGGTACCTCAACTTTTTTTTCAAAGATTATTCAGTGCCTTCTTATTAGTTCCACATCTGAAATGGCACATAATCCATATCAACATAAGGACATATAACATGTATTAAATTCACTGTCTAAAATTTCAAGAGAAATGCTATTCAGTAGGTAGGAACTCCATTATAGCTAAGTCCTTCAGTAATATCATACACACTGATTTGCTTTGTTCTCTCTTCCATACCTCTTTATATTCAAACCATCTCTACCTTCACTTTACCTTTTACCCTGTAGGAAGAAATTAATTTTTTAAATAAAGATTTATAAAAATAGGATGAAATTAATTTTAAGGGTACTAAGTGATATAGTTTAGACAGGTTTATTTCTTTATAAAGTTATTCCCAAAACCAAGGTATGTTTAATTCCATATAATTTCAGGGGGAAAAAAACCCCATACTATTTACTAGCTGTATCCATGGAAAATGTAATATTAGATCTTGCCACTAAAAATGAAGAATGCAGGTACTGTTTGACAAAAAAATGGTAACATTTACAGTGGTCTTCACTGGCCATGCAGTGGCAGGAAATGAATGCTGCATTTATTAGGTAGTGCAAGGCACACTCAAAGCTAAGTAACTCATGCTGCAAGTTTAGGATTCCAAAGAAGTTCCCTATGCAGGTACTTCTGCAGTCTAGAGCTATTTTGGAAGAAACATTTTGTTGATGGTTGTGTACCGAAAGTGAAGACACCAGAATCTATGCTGATTAGTCAAGTCAGCTTCACCTAATTCTCATTTGCTTTATCTACAGTTCAGTTTCTGAACCATTCTGAAATTCAACATAATTATCTTTAAGTTAACACAAGGGAAATTACATTCTTGTTTAATTACATGTACTCCCTTAATTCCTAAAAATTGTTGTAGGGACCACCATTAAGTCTTCAATATATACAGATCAAAACAAACACAGTTTCACATCACATAGCATTGTTTTGAAAATTCTGCAGATGAGCCTCTTTTTACCCTACCTTGTCATGTTTCTGCTGGTGCCTTGCCCTGGTATCCAGGATATGGTAAGGGGTCTCAGAGTCTCTGTTGATGTAATAGATTAGTCTTGAAGGCAGTGTGATTTCTTTCTGGATTGCATTGCTGTAGCTGTTATTTTTACTGTTACTGCTGTTACTCTGTTGAAATGTACTCTCTTCATCTGCCAGTACTTCCTCTACACCGCTTGCTGTTTCATTCCAGTGCAGGCCTGTGGAAGAAAGATATGCCAGCCATAAATTCCATGGCAGAATGTGTTTATTTCCATGAAAAAGCTACATATTTGCTTGTAGTTTTCTAACATTTTACTAATCACTCAAGCAAACAAAAAGATAGCTTACTCACTGAGTTATATTTGATTCATTTTGTACACATAAAATGGTTGCAGAAAGAACATTATTTATTTCATTGCATTAATCTACATTTTCATATGCAGTCATAGATTATAAATATTTTAATACCTCTCAACCTTCAGGAGGAAAAAACCCTCAACTTAATGGATATGTAGTTACCCCCTACCTCCTCTTGCACAGCTAAATTCACAAAAAAAAAAAATCTACAAAAAAGCTAAGAATACTCCCAGTGTTGCTAACATACACTGAATTCAGAGTCCATGTGCACTGAATGCTAAACTTCCTATTACGTAAAGGGAATTGATTTCTACTTCTTTTAACTTTGACAAGAGCCCTTTTCTTTAGTAGCAGCTTTTGAAAAGAAATCCTGTCTCTTTCGTCATTAAAATTTCAAGACAGTCAATCAACGCGATGTAACAACATAACAATATTACAAGGTAATGGCAATGTACCAACAGTAATAACATGATGCACAGACTGCCTTCAGAGCATTCCACATGTCATCTATATGCAACCAAGAGCAAATAAACAACAAAGCACACACGCAAAATCCAACCCCAAGCAGACAAATTAGCGGATCGCCGTCCACATGCACCGTGACACATCCAAAGCCCACCGGAGCTTTTTGTGTCGCATACCTCACGGGCGCTTTTCCACACACAGCATCCCTACCCAACACACTGCAGCACCGGTACCGCACGTACCTCTCTTTTGTGAAAGCAAGCAAGCCAACGAAATCTTAACTGAGCCCCGGGTTTACACACGCTGACACAGACACGTACACAAAGCTGGGAGCGGGAAGGGAGGAAGGAATGCTTGAAGGGAAATGCATGTTGCCAGGGTTTATCGCAGGCGACGGCTACCGGGGGGCCGCAGACACCTCAGGCACCCGCACCCCCGCCATACCCACCGGCGGCCGCTGCAGCCGCGCTGGCCCGGGGGCAGGAGGAGCCGCGGAGGAGCAGGAGCAGCGAGACGAGGCGGCCGAGGAGCGGCAGGAGCGCGGGGCGGCGGCGGCCGCCGCAGCCAGGCTGCCGCAGGGAGTTGCTGCCGGGCGGCTTCATGGCTCATAGCGCCCCGGGGCGGGGGGGCAGCGCGGCACAGCCCTCACGGCCGGCGGGCTGTGGCCGGGGGGCGCGGGCGGAGCGGCGCGGGCGGGTCCCCGCAGCGGCACCGCCCGTGCGGCTCCTGCCGCCGCCGCCGCCGTGAGGGACACAGCGGCACCTCAGCGCGGGGGCGGGCGGGTCCCCGCAGCGGCACCGCCCGTGCGGCTCCTGCCGCTGCCGTGAGGGACACACCGGCACCGCCTCGACACCTCAGCGCCAGCGCGGGCGGGCGGCGGCGCGCGCGCACCTTCCGCGCCCGCCCCCGGCCGCGCGGCCCCGCGCACGCGCGCTCGGGGCGGGCCGGGCGGGGCAGCGGCCGCTGTCCGATGTGCTGCCCGCGGGCACCGGCCGGGCACGGCTCTCCCGGCACCGCCCCGCCGGTCGCGGGTGCCGCTGCCCCTGTGCCGCTGTACAGCCGAGAGTGAAGGGCTGCCTGCTGGCGGGGTGACCGCCGCCAGCTGCGCCCAGAGCCTCTCCGGGCCGGGGTCCCGCGGCCGCGGCGGAGCGCGGCCGAACGGGCTGAAGCGGCAGCTGGGAGAGGGTGCGCGACTGCCTGAGGCGTAGCGCACAGACCTCTCCCCTGACGTGGGCACAGCTGGGTTTAGGAACTGTTTTAAAGAACTTTCACGCAGGGTGAAATAACTTTGAAATGCATCAGCCCTGAGCAAAGTTCGGTGGAGTCTCCGGAGACACTGAACAGCAGCAGGGGCAGCTCTGCTCTCCTGAGAGCAGGGCAGGCCGCTCTTCGCGCCCCGGGCAGCGCTGCAAGTTGAGGCATTTCAGAGCAGGCAGTCCCCAGCTACTGCAGAGGGATGCATGAGCAGCCCCTGCTCCACGTGTTGTGCGGAGCCTCGGGCTCCCCCCGTCCTCCCTCCCAACGCCTCCAGCTAACAGCTCTGTTCCTTTCGTCCCCCCGGCCTTCTCTTGGTCCCTGGGTCCCGCTCATCCTCACTCACTGCGGATAACTAACCCCTGCAATGAAGGGCGGTGGAGGTGAGAACCAAATGCTACCAAAAAAAGTGCACAGACATTACAGAGAAAATGGATATGTGTACAATAAACCAAGAGGAGGACTGCAGGGGGGTGCATGGTCAGATTCTGACCTGGTATAAATCCACTCTGCGGTGCTGTGTTCAGCAGCAGGCAGTCTGGACCACAAACACAAGGACTGGTGCATTTCTGTGCAGTGAAGAGTACCTCTCATAATTCCAGTCCAGCATGCCTGGGGTGAACCACCAAGAGGAAGAATAGTTGCAAAGATAAAAATAACTTCAAAGAGATATGAGAAGATGAATCTGTTTTGTATTCATACTGTGACTTCAGGAGTCAGAAAACCTGAGTTCAGAGACAAGTTTAGATATGGATTTCTTAGCAAACATTTTGCCCAGCAGACTTCTAATACCCAAGAACAGATATGCTTTATTTTGGTGCAAGTCTTGCTGCTGAGGAAATAAAGATGTTTCCTTTGTTGTTTTTCTTTTTTGGTCTGGATATAGCTTTTTATTTGTCAGTTTATACCTTCTAAGCTAAGTCTGTATACCACATGGATTTCCAGAAAGATAGGTAGAGTTCTGTTTCACTTAATTTTCTCTACATTCCAGCCTGACTTCATTATCATTGTTAATTTAGAAAGTATAAGCAGTTTTACAGATCATTACCATGCAGACTACTTTATAACAGTAGTGTTATTAGTTTTTTAAACAATTTAATCTGAATTCTCATGCTGGTTAAATAGATGCTGCTTGTGGAAATTCAAAATCTTAAGTGTGTAGCAGCATACAAACACTTTGAAAAGACAGATCCATGATATTGCCAGGGGTAAAAAAATTTAAAATGTGCCTTAGGATTTCACTGTTGTCTAGGTCTAATGAGAAAGCTATACCTATTTTCTACATAAAATGGTCTTCCTTAAATCTCACATTTCCAGGCATTTTCCATGCAGCCCACCCATCCCAGTTGTTCCTCATCATTAGATATCACTAGAATATTTCAAACAACAGCAGCTCATGTTTCTCCCCATAAACATATAAACAGAGCAAAGGATCATTTATGTCAGTGCATTCAAATCTAAGATAAATACAATTAAAAAAAATATTTTACTAGCAAAGAGAAAAAGAGTAGAATGACCATGCAATTTAAAAAAAAATCCAGAAACTTTCATCACACACAAGAAACAAGTCTAGCAACAATGAATGCTGGAAACACCTGCTCTCTGAAACTGTTAGGTCCTGAATTAGCCAGCCAGATTTTGAGGGTAGAAAATTATTTTCTTTTTGTACAAAGGTGGTCTAGGGCAGAGATTTTATGAAGTTCTTTTAACTCATGTACAAGCCTCCTGCAGAAATAATCACCTGAAGAACCATCTAAAGCATGCATGCTTACTCTCCAAAGTCCTGATGGACATCTAACTCAAGCTGTGCCCCATAAACCTGCTAGAAACCTTCAGCTGGTCATATGCAGTTCACAGAGCATAATCAGCTCAAGATGAAGTGTCCTACTACAAATGACAGCTGCTTTTTGTTTGGTGGTTTTTTTTTTTTTGAACTTGCTTTCAACTTTGAAAGATGCTATGAAATAATCCCAGATATATTGCACTGCAGATGTCTGAAAACAAAACACCAGAAGCATGGATTATTGCAGCATCTGTATCCAGTGAAAGGAATTGAAACATCTAAGTCAGAAGCGCACAGCTGACAGCTGAAGCTTCAAGACTGGCTGGGGAGCAAATGTGTACCATGCAAGATATACACTAACTTTCCATCAGGGTGTTAAATAGACTTTACATCACAACTTCAGATGATTGCCCAGAGCTTTCCAATTCCTTCCTCCTTTTTCAGGGTGGGTGCAGTGAGCGCACAGTATGAAATTTCATAGTGTCACAATTCAAATAAAAAAGGCTTCAGATGCAAAACTGCTGATTATAATCTTGGCTGTTCATACTGATACTCAGGTGGAAGATGTTGGTCCAGACACTGTTAATCCAGCCAAAAAGATAACAAACTTCCAACACAATCAAATGCCTTTTCTGATGTCACCTGAAAAAAGCCACCATATCACTTGTCTGTCCTGGGAAAATCTCTATGTAAAATATGGGTTTAAAGAACTTGTTCCTTACAAAGCATAAATAATACTGATCTTTCTGAGTGAGCACAATAAGACAATATCTTACTAGAAGATAATTTCTAGATTTCAACAGGACTTTTTAATCGAATATTTATTTCGAGAATCCATGTAACAAGTCCCGTAACAAATAAGCAAGTGTGATATTCCTGGATATTCCCCACAGAGAAAAACTGGTTTTCATTTTAACAGAAAGAAGACTACTTCTGTTGCAGAAGGAATATGAAGGAGACAAATTCAGGAGATGAAAATATGAGTGACTGATTTAACAACAAGTCTTTGCAAGGATGACACAAGAACAAATCAAATTTACAACAGTGATGATCATTAGAGAGGAGTAAGGCACTAGCATAGTCTGTCACTTTGGCAATAACAGGTGATTCCAGCTGGGCAGCTCCAGACTGACCCTGGCAATGAAAGGTATAAAT
Organism: Fringilla coelebs; assembly: GCF_963513975.1. Taxonomy (NCBI): domain Eukaryota; kingdom Metazoa; phylum Chordata; class Aves; order Passeriformes; family Fringillidae; genus Fringilla; species Fringilla coelebs. The sequence goes on along the minus strand of NC_140035.1, from coordinate 25,811,364 downwards.
GCCACGGAGTGCAGGCAGCACAAACAGCATGGCAGAAGCAGCTATTGCTGAACTCTGTCCCCAGAGAAGAGCAGTAGTCAGGTCTGATTCTGATTTATTCACATTACTGCCACACTAGCAGGCTCAGCTAGGGTCCTGCTGTGCTCTGTGCTGTACACACAGGACAAAATGACAGGCCTCTGTAAGGAGAAATTTCCTTTTTATTTGCAATAGCAAATAGCCCAGCCAATGCTGTAAATAACAGAAGAAATCTAACAGCTCTAGGAGGGGTACCAAGCATGCTGCAAGTCTAAAAAGTGGTAATTACACGGGGGACTGGGAACAATAGAACCTCATTAGCTGGCACCTAAGTAATGCACACAACCTGTAATCTGCCTGCAAAAGAGGGTGGTAGCCATTCTCTATTTCTCAACAGGGGGTTAACAGTGAAGACAAAGCTGTACTTCATGCCACCCATATTTCCTTACTTTGTATCATATGCAGCGTAAGTATGGATAATTTATACTGAGAAGAAACCTGGTAATTGCAATGAACAATGCATTGCATTAACATAACTGGTTTTAATCATTCATATTTGAATACTCACCAATTCTCTACATTCAGCTATTCTTAAAGAACTCCACAGTAAGTAGAGTGAAAGAGAATATTGCTGTCAGAATTTTTTGTAATTATATGACCATTTCTTGCTACACATCCCACCACCTAACAATGCAGCAGCAACACAGCATTTAGTCAGAAAAATCAGTACTTTTCATTTATTCTGTTTATTTTAGCCTCTTTAAAAATTTTCAGTAACTGAGGGGGCAGGGAAGCATTAAGTAACATAGTAATGTGAGAAACACATAGAGATTCAGGAAACAGAGCACTGACTCCAGATTGTTCAGAAGCAGACATCACTTTCCAAACTGTAGATCTAACAGAAATGGGTTTCCATTACCCTTCACTTTTCCATTTTTGTTTCAACCTTATGCACATTAGAGGAAGAGCTTTCTCCTGCTACTTCCTGGTTCAACAGAGCCCTAAAAACAGTTTTCCCATTTATGTGCAATTGTGGAACTATGTACAATATTCAGCACAAAACTATTTTAAACACAGTAATACTATAGAATAAAATACAGTAAAAAATGTCACTTTTCCTTCAGAACTGTCACTCATTTATTGAGATCTGTGTGCACATCTTCAATAATAACTCTGCTCACCAATGGTACTGCACAAATGAACTCTTTTGTGAGTACTGTATGTTCCAGCACTCCAGGGTAGAATATACACAGTAATTAGGATATACTTGCCAGCCCTCTCCCCTTAATACTGTGAAATATTAATGTTAAGGTCAAGTGAAGAAAGTAAAATGATAGAAGAATATATCTTACCAGTGTTCCGCAGGGAAGGAAAGGGAACACAGCTGTGCTGCTAATAGCAAATGGGTCAGAGGGTTTATTAATTGCAGTTCAAATTGCATCCAGGTGAAACCTTTAAAAAATTGTGTAATTCTGGATGCAGGAAAGATTATTTTGAAAAAATATGCTAGACTAATTTCAGAATTAATTCACTGTGTACTCCTGTATAATTAGCTAAGCCTTCGTAGCCAAAGGATTTTACAAGCTGTTTAGTAGGATTCCACAACAGCATTTAAGCAACTGCATGCAAGAAATTGTACACAAGACACCACAGTGAGAGTTTTTGCCATCAATGGAAATATTCTCATCTTAAGCTCCAATTATTCACCAAATGAATATGTTTCCAATTATGTCCAAATTATTAATGCGAGAGCAGAAGCAGAAACATGTTGGTCAATGAGGCTACCTAGAACACATTTGTCACCTCTTCCGATACAGATATACTTAGCAAGTAAAACATATGCCACCAGCAGGGGAAAAAAAAGGCTGCTCTTCTAATAAGCAAGCACTTCTAACTCTGGCAGTGACAGCAGCCTGCTTCTTGCTAGCTTGTTTCACTCTTGTGAGGTATAATGTAAAAATAGTGTCAGGAAAGTAAGATGGGGTGGCAGGGGAAATCTTACTTAGATATGTACTTTGATTTATATATCCTTCCAAAAAAAAAAATACATGGAGTCTACATCCCAAGCACTTGCCACAGCTGATCAAACATTTCCAAGTGGTAGGTTCTAAAAAAGCTAGATTGCAGCTATTCCAGTGCAGCTTTGGAAAGGGAGGGATGATGTCATCACTCATTCCCTGACACACTTGTGCAGGGAAGAAGGGGACTGCAAAGGATTTCTGGAATCATCAAGTCCAGCCCCCGGCTATTCCGATGCACAATTCCTTCCATACATTGCCCTCAAGATTAACTGGGGAGTTTGTCCTTCTACTGCCTCTGGAAGGCTGTTTCAGAAGCTCATGGTTAGAATCACTAAGCAAATCCTCTTCCTTCCCAGACTAAATTCATTCATGCCCAATAGAAACCCATTTTTTCTTGTGCCCCCCTTTTGTTCCTGAGGCAACACTAGCACTAATAGCTCATTCCCTCTACTGGTAGAAAGGACCAGGCTTCTCAATGCTTACAGCATGTAAGCCCAAGTGGTAGGTGAAAATTTCATGAGACTGAAGTTGAAAATACCTTTTAGCACAGAGAGGCCCTGAAGACTAAAGGCTGCATTAGCCTAAGAAGCAGAAGGAATATGGCCATGGCAGTACAACACACGCTTGAGCTACTAAACCTCACTGGGAAAAGGAACTTACTATCTATAGCTGCTTCTGCTTGGTAGATGGTTCACTGGGTATGGACACACAGCATTTAAAGGTGTTACAGTTGCTTTTCCAATGTTCACCCCAAAATAGAAATATTCTTCCTTCAATAATTGGCAGGTGCTGAGGTGCTGCTCAGGTACACAGTCTCGCATTCAAGAGAAACACCTGTGCTGCTGCTGCTGTCATCACTGCTGTCATACCATGCTGTAAAAGGTAGGTAAAAATGCTGAGAAGTGGCAATGTTCATCACATGAGGAAAATCCTGGTGTTTCCAAAAAATGCAGCTCTACAAAACAGGCGGAAAAAAACCCAGAAACTGTTACATCCAATTAGGCATCCTGACTTTTCTTTCAGACAAATTTGGATCAGTTTCCCTGCTCTTTTCTTAATTAGGCATAGGGATGAATCAGACTTGAAACACACTATCCTAAAAGATTCCTATTTGATGCTGTATCTAGGCTTTGGCACTGATTCCCCTAAAGAGCCTAAAACATTTAACCATCATTTCTCTAGAGAGATGGTCTGAATTTTAAGAAAAATCAGTGCAAAGTATAATCAAATTGTCACGCTAAAGCCTTAGGGTGTCCCCTACACATACAAGTTACTAAAATGTATTTTTTATCACAAAAATAACTTGCAATATTGGACATGGATCACAGATTGGTGTGTTATGATCCCCACACCAAAGATCTTCTAAACTAAATTTCTTATAAGTTTTATATACAACCAAAGAAAGTCCTCTTTCAGCTTCTCCCTGCCAGTCATTCTGGACACATGGATTCCCAAATCTGAGAGGTTAGTCAGAAATTTGGTCATTCTCATGACCCATCTCTCAAAGACAGCATCAACGTAGTTGTTTTGTAACATTGCACACATCCCAGTGAATGTTTTGCATAATTTCTGCTATTAATTTCTTGCTTCCTAAGGAAGCTCGAGTAAATTTTCAATCTCTCAAAGCACAGAAAGGATCATGACCCAACAATATTTTACCAGACTCGAGCTGCTGGTGCCATAATGCAGGAGATAATTCAGGGACTTGTTCTGCTTTGTCATCTTGGTACAAATGCAAATAAGATCCAAAAAGTCTTTCCCCAGTGGAGTATGAACCCCTCAGGCTTCATGTTAATTTTCTGGACAACATATCTTTAGAGCACAAAGAAACCTGAAGTCCTCACAACCATGAAAGAGGGTACTCCTCTTTCACACCCACAGGAGCCACACACAGCCCTCCCATGTGGATTGTCATGTCAAGAACCCACACCTGGGGGATGTGAAATTACGTCCTTTACCCCGCTGCTTTCATTTTTCCTTTCACCCACATGAACTCATGCTTAGTCACCCTTCAAAGATATTATTATTTCTCTATAAGCATATGTTCCCCATGGTTTTCTGGAATTGCTTATCCCACTAGTTAACCACAAGTTTAAACACACATTATTATTTGTTGTTACTATGGAAATGTAGCATGTTTTTTAAGACATCCTTGGAAATTAAAGCAGCACTATTTTATCCTGCATGGAGTATCTTTGTAGCATACATGATTGAAAAAGTGCTACTTTTCCTATACCCCCCACTATCAAGAACAGGTTTGTTATTCAAAACCTATGGCTCAAAACCAACTTTTTCTATTATTAATTATAATACTACTTCCTATGAGGAATTAATTAATTTACTTTTCTCTCTTAAATTCCACCCATATCTTATGACTAAGAAATGTTCCAACATTAACTACCTTTCAGTTTCTCTTCATCCCATTTTTTACTGTGGACACCAGAAGCCCCATAAATAAAGAAAAAGGTTGCTTCTTTCCCCAAGGTTGTTGCCTTGAGAAACCAAAGGTTTCAATGTCCAATGATGCAGAACAATTTCTTGGTACAGATGAGCACAAGGGACAAGGCACAGCTGTCTGTGCACACAGGTGCCAGCTACTGCTCGGAGACAGACATCACCAAACGCAGTCCATACCCATAATTCAGGTTTACTTGCACCATCTACAGTATCACAGCTAAAGAATTTCACATAAATACTAAGAAAACCTAGAAATGCATTAACTTGCAGCAGGAAATGTTTGCTTACTGCAAGCAGCTCCAGAAAATTAGCTGTTCCTACTTGTAGCTGAAAAGGACCAGTTTGCTGATAATCAAAACATTGCAAGTATCAGTACCTCAACAAAACCAAAATTTTAAAAAAATCTCACTGCTGACGAAATTGGATTTCGGACCAAACAGTATTCCCATATCAAATGCATACACCAAACTTGGATCATAGGGCTGCAAAATAAAGTATTTACTCAGAGAAACTGGAGTTATCCTTAATTTTTATTACAGTTCTCATGTGCAGATACTGCATGTGGAGCTTAGATTGCAAAAAAATAAATAAATAAACTAATATACTTCAGCTGGCAGAGCTTGGTGGATTGGAGCGTTAAACAGCAGGGGAGCACGCCCAAAGGTACAAAGCAGATTAACTACACACTATAAAGGACAGTCTGACCTCTGCTGGCCAAAGGCATTTCAAGGCCCTTCTCACTGGACAGTGTTTTCCTGCCTGTTTTTGGGTTTTTTTAAACATTATTTCAGCCCCATCTCAGAAGTTATGGTGCTCTCCAAAATAGTTGCATAATCCATGAAACCTCCATTTACCAAAGAGATCCTACTGAGTACAAAATATCTCTTTTTGCTCATTCTGCTTTTGGAAAAATTGACTTCTCTTGTGGAAGAGAAAACTGCTTTTAAACAGCCTTTACTATCCATTGATTCAGGGTCTCTTTAGGCAATACAACAGTATATCACAACATTATATCACCTACAAATTCTTAAGAAGGAAATAACAGTAGATGAATGGATGCAGACAAGGAGCATCACTGTAATAAAATAATAAAACAATTCCTAGATCAAAACCAATGTGCTCAGAATTATAGTATTTCTTTTGCATCATTTTGCTAAGTAACAATCACAAGAAACCCATGCAATTATATTTCTGCTTCAGGAAGTCTGGCTTCTCAATAATTCCATTCAAAATGTCAGCCTGTTTAATGCTAGCTAAAGAATGACCTTATTTTCTTCAGCCTAATTGTTTTAAACCTGACTTTACCTATCTACACTGCAGCCCACCACCCAGACCAGTGTAAAAGAGCACAGGTTACCTCCTAGGAGGTACCACGCCTGGAACCTCCCTCTCTCTGGTTTTCAAGTTAATTTAGTTATTCCTATTTTGAGAACAGCCCTTACAGATATGGCATATGGTAACAGCCCTCAGTCTGGGCTTAGATGAGATACAAATAGTCTTCCAGTAATATTTAAATGCAGGTTTCTGGAACCCTTTTTGGTCACAGACAAATGTGTTAAGGCAACCAGTTGTAGAGCCAAAACTAGAATCTGTTCTGGAAGCACTAATGTGCTTATCCAGTCAGGGTAGAAAATGTTATTTGGCTGATATGAGCTGTCATGCAGCTGAACTGAGAGCTCAAATTTAAAATATTCATAATCATAATCCTAGCAATCTTATCATCCCCTCCCTTCTCCAAGAGAGCAATGGAGAAACAGCCTTACATTTCCAGAGGTAACTGTTTAACAGAGGGAACATCTTTTGTTGCCAAGCCTGAGTCATCCCTACAGACTCATTTCTTGAAGAAGCGTGCACATAGAACTGACAGCTGATCACAAGCCATCTCCCAACTTCCATAAAATCTTATCGGTTTTAAAGCAACCTAGTAAAATTAAGACACAGTAACCTTTTCTTTATAGCGGCAAACATTAATAAAACTCTCTGTTACTGTGGTTATGAAGAGGGAAGACTTTTTTATTCATAAAACTAGGTCACTGAGGAAATAATGTGCTCACATAGCAGGGGTGTGCAGATAGCATATTTGCCAGCTTGTTACCACAGCTTGGACTGCCCCATTTGCCTCTCAGCTGCTCCCAGTGCATTTCTGGCACTGGGCCTTGCAGGGCTCCCAGCAGCAGCGACACGGGCCAGGAGCGATGACCCTGAGCCCGAGAGCTTACCCAGGCATTGCTGTGAGCAGAAAGGAGGTCTTGGGGGGCAAGTGAAAAAGAGTCAGCACAGAAGCTTTAGCAGCTGGTATGTTACAAGTATTAAGATGGTAAAAAGCAGGTGGTAACAACTTCAACTGCTAAAAAGCACAGATGTTGGATAAATAATAATCTTCCTTTGGCGTTTCTTTTGGCTGATACCACCATACCAGCCAGACCACGTCAGTATTGGCCACGTAAACTGTGAGCAGGGTGATTCTCCCAGCAGGACTATTGCCACAGAGGAGCTCCAGATTGACAAGTGCCATCAACCTTCTGGGGACAGGCCTTGGCAGTAAGTTCCTTTTACCCAGGAACTTACTCTGCTAAACTGATTCTTACCAAAAAAAGAATGCCCTTGGGCAGGGTTTTTTGGTTCCTGGGTAAAAGACTCTGAGGATGCACAGGGAAAAGTGCTAAACACCACACCCAAGACCTGCATGGGTCTGAAGGCCTTTGCTGGAAATGCAAAAAGACAAAGGAAGCCCTTGGGTGATTGGCTCCCTCCCACCAGCCCAGAGGGCTCCCCACCACACACTCACAGGTAGGTACATGGTTCAGGCACTGAGCTCCTTCTCTGCCCCATGGCCATGTTCAGGCACTGAGCTCCTTCTCTGCCCCATGGCCATGTTCAGGCTCTTCTTTGGATGAAATCTCACCGCCAGTGAAGATGTCAGTCAGCTCCTCTCTGAATTTCCCTGCTCCTGGCCAGATCAGGCAGGAGCAGCCCCACAGCAGAATTGCTGTTGTGGCCAGGTCACCTTTCACACTCACTGCCATGCTGAGTGCTGGGGCAGGAGCAGATAAGTGCTCAGTAAAGCAGGAGTTAGGCAAGGACAGCCAGGTCTCAGCAGGCACTAGGGCTGTCTCCTTTTGTCTTTCCCATCCCTTGGCTTCCTGTCATGTCGCTGCTGGAAATGAGACAGCTGCAAACAAGGACCTTGAATCAGCACTAGGGGTGCCTTCTCTGTTTGTACAGCTCTGGAAGGACCTGAGCTCTCTGGGTTACTTTCATGGTAGAATGTCTCAGGTTTCATTCAGCGATTTTCTCATGCCGGGCAAGCAGTTTTTTCTGACCTCCTTTTGGCTCCTTTGCTGCAATGCTTCACTGTCAATTCAATGAAACTGCAAATAATGAGACAAGAGGTGCCAAATGCTCATCTGGTAACCCTCCTACCACATCTTTCACAGGTCTCAGATGGCTGTGTCAGGAGAAGACAGAGATATCCTTTGCTGCTTCTCCTGAAAACTGATTGTTTTGATGAAAGCAGTTGTAACCCTTTCCCAATTATCCTGCCCAGCCCAAGCTCCACCCAGCATGAATTCTTGGTATGATCTGCATTAGGCTGCCAGCAAGGCCCATTTCTTTTCCAACTGACATTTGGAGATAGTAGAGATTTCTTAATTTTTTTTTAAATTTTCACAGTAAAGATGTCCTCAAGGAATTTACATGGAGATCTTTCCATTACGTTCTCCAGCAGACATTCCTGCCCCAATAGGAAAGGCAGCTGACTATCTAGAAGGCTCTTTGCTCAAGGCACATAGTAATTAGCATTCCTTGTGCCAGGAGGGAGAGGATTAGACTCTCTCCAGCCATCTGCTGAATAGGCCTTGCCAATGTCAGGAGAGCATTTTGCTATATAAACAGCACAAAGCATATATCCATACCCAATTTTGAAATTTAGTAATTTTCCATGGAAAATAAAATCTGGTTTTGCACAGTGCAAAGAGGAAAAGTGGAAATACAACAGAGCATAATGAGACACTGAAAGTGATGTTATTGAATCTTAAATTTTAATTTTGGGCACACTGACATTAGTTAAAAATGGCCATGTAATGCAAGTTCTCAAGAGATTTCACAAACCACCTTCATGACATCCATACTTGTTCAGCATACTTTCAGGATTAACCTTTTGAATAGGAAAATTGGAACAGGCATGTGAAATGTAAAACAGGGACTTCTAAATTTATTTGGAAAAAGTAATGTGGTAGGGCCTTGGAGGAACAACACCCACGTTCTCTCAACTCTAAATTGTTACACTGTCCTTCACCAAAATATTTTCAGTCACAGACAAGTTGCACTCTGCAGAAAGGTAATTCCATTTTCTGGTGGATTTTGATATATTCTTGTATTGTTTTCATTACAGTTTGAAGCAAAACAGACCTGTTTTGTTTTCATTTGCCTACCAAAGAGGAGGGAGCTACATCTCTGGAAGAGCCTATGTCTTTCGTGTCCAGAAGCTGAGCTGCTCAGGATCTGGCAGACATCATTACAGAGACTTCTTCATGCCTGACCACATTCCACTAGCCCAGGATTTGGAATTTATGGACAACAGATACATTAGTAAATGTATCCAGGTAAATCATGGAGAACTTGGGAGTAAGGACTTCCAAATATTTAGCTGACAGTAATCCACTTAGCTATGCCCCTACAGCTGGACTTTTTTCCTGCCAGGCCTTCAAGCAAAGCAAGATCTCAGTGCTTCTCTACCTGCAGCCTCTATTTCAAGGGACAGAAAAAGCAGAAGAGAAAGAAGATTACATACAGCCTACTGCCAACCCATGTCTTGTGTCAGGGCAGAAAATACTTATCAGTAAATGAAGATTTAAATACCAGTTTCCCCCTTGCTTCAATATTCACAGCCTACTAGCCATATCCTGAAATAGAATAAAAAACTTACCAAGAGCTGCTAAACAGCCTCAACATCCACTGGTTTCAGAAGCAGAATATCAAATACACCAAACACTGCAAACACCAAACCTGGATGGAGTTTTATGCCTTAAAAGAATGTTTTTCTATCTCTAATTTTTGTAATTCCTTTAAAATCAGTACAACAGCTCTGTTAGGCTTCATGAGCCTTGTCACAAGTACAAGCCTTCACACTGGCACATTTTAAAAATAACTAGTGAGTAAGATCCTGCTCTCATTTCTATAAAAACTCCCCTACCGATGATAAAAACTGGTTAATAATTTAACAAAGTAATCCAAGTGTTCTAAAAGTGGCACAGAGCTGTTTATATTTAAAAGAAAATGCTTAGTTATAGGAGATTAATCTGTGAGAGAAGTCTATTATTTAATGCAGAAACCCCTCCCAGAGCAATTTGCACAGACTCCTAACATCACTTACCCATATGGGTAACTGCAGTGTACTGGCTCCTCACGCTGCCCTACCCTCATGTTCAGAGAACGGCTCTGCAGAGAAAAAAGCTGGCTGCTTTCAGACTGAAATATTATCCACATGCCTTTGTGTCGTTCAGCCTGTGTAATCCAGATCAAAATTCCACAACTTGACCAGGCCCCTACAAAGTAGTAAGAAAAGTTGAGTCCTTCCAATACTGATATATTGATCTATAAATCAGAAAGAATTGCAGGGTGTGTTTCTTTTGTGGAATTGGGAAGGTTGCTTAACCCCACATGATGAAGGATCTCCATTTATGTTAAATGCCATTTTTGTTGATATTCATTTCAGGCCCAGGGCTGCTTGCAAGGAAAAAGCAGTGGAGGCAGGCATGTTGTGGCAGTTTTGTGCTCCCCTTGGGATGCCTTTCGAGCTGCAGGGTTAGGGTTAGGGTTAGGGTTAGGGTTACGCCTAGGGTTAGCATCTCGGAAACCACAAAGCCCCCAGCTCCAGGCACACTGCAGCTGCGAAAGGCATCCCAAGGGGAGCGCAAAACTGCCACAAGATGCCTGCCTCCACGGCTTTTTCCTTGCAAGCAGCCCTGGGCCAGGCCTGCTTTTCCTGCCTAAGGTTAGGGTTAGATTTTCAGTCAGCAAACCCATAGAACTTCAAATAGTCAAGAGCCAGTGGGAACAAAGAAAAACAAAAATGCAAACAACCCAACTTCTGTAGGATAAAAAGAAGGGTTAAGCTTTAGAAAGTTGGCTTAGAGGATTCAATTTGGCACAGAAGCCAGGTAAGCCCAGGAAAACCAAAGCTCACATAGGCCCTCACTGGCACCTTCACATTTATGAGCTGGCCTCCCCACTTGAAGAAAATTTCCCCTGGAACAGCTGGGCAAGTGTGTGAGTGCCAGCTGCTCCCCACAGCCCCTGTGGACAGTGCCAGCGCCAAGAGGGACACACAGCAGGAGCACTGGTCCAGCTGCCACCCAGGGAACAAACATGCAGAGCTTGGGGAAAGGACAAGACTTAGTGAGCACAAACTGAAACACATCTGTTCAAACACAGAGATAAAAACCCTGTTAACTATGAGGGTGTGGGTGGCCAGGTGCTGGAACTGCTTGCCCAGAAAGGCTGCGGAATGTCCGTGCTTGGAAATGCTCAGAATCCGTGGGATGGGGCTGGCCCTGAGCAGCCTGCTCCAGCTGAGCCTGCTGGGAGCAGGGGATTGGAGCAGATGGTCACCAGAGGTGCCTGCCAACCTCAGCCCTTCCTGCGCTTCTGTGAGCTATGGGGAGATGGTGGGAACACGAGACTTGCCAAAACAGAAGTCAGAATTTTGTTGTTTCCCCACACATGCACTAGAATGTGAGTATTACAGGGAAAACTGGTTGGAAATGGTTTAAACTAATTTTTTCCAGTGAATTAAAAATTGTTGCTTTCCAACATACTGTAGAGCTCAATGAAATAAAGGTAAAGAGGGGAGCTGACCCACTGGCTGCATAAGGAGCTTGAGAAGGATGGGGTGGGCAATAAAACAAGATAGGATGAGGGCCAGAGAGAGATCCTTGGCTCCCCTTTACAGCTTCCATGGAAAGGCAAAGGTAGTTATGAAGGCATATGCAATAACTACATAATTACATAAAGCCATCTTCATGATACAGCCGAATGACACTCATCACACCCTACTCTGAGAAAATAAAGATGGAGAACTCTGCATTGCAGATGAATTCTTATTTTAAAATGGTGGAGTGTGAGGGAGGAAAACAGAAATTTGCTAAGCACAGGAAAAGTTAATAGTCTCTGTATAAATGGAAATAAAAATACATAAAATACTGTTTCATTAGTGCTTTCCTTTAAGCTCTAAAAATAAAAAATATTGTGCTTACCAATGACAAACACACATTTATATTCACAAAAATATAAATGTATCCATGCATTTTTAAAAATAAATTTAACACCAATGTCTAAAATAAGAATAATACAGAAGATAATTCTTGATAATATTAAACACTTAAGAGTTCTTTATATCCACAGAAAGTGCTGCATGAACAGTAACTAATTGTGGTAGGTAAAAATATGCTGATTTTGACTCCATTATTACCCTGATTCCAGATTCAATCAGAACTAGAGTGTGTTGGCAATAACTCAGGAAATGACAATTTGCTTGAACAGATCAAAAAATTAAAGCACCAGATACATTTGGAAATCTATAAAATAACTGTCACCAAAAAGTCAGTATGTTTATTTTTAATTATATGCAGATTGCAACTAATGCCAATAAAATGAAAAGTGTTTCTACCATCATTTGGGCAACTGATTTATTACTCATCATGAGACCTGAATTTTAACAAAGCTCCTTTTGGCATGTGGAGAAATCTGCTGGTAGCCATATACTGCCTTACAAGTTTTCTCTTTAGCCTTCAAAAGGATGTACGTGCACAACCTTTCTTATAAACATTTCTCCCCTCTTACCAGTGGCTGAAAGTATGAAACAAGCAGCAGTAAAGAGAAGTATTATCCATGCATTAAGCAAATAAAAGTAACATACCAGAAGAGTGAGTGACAGATTCTGAGCTGCACCACCATAGGTGTAGATGGATTTTGACAACTGTTTGCCAATGTTCAGATAAAATAAACATTAAAAAAACAAACCAAACAAAACGCCAAAGATAAATATTCATTAATCTAGTTCCAGTCTAAAATACATATTTAACTCTTATTCATCACTTCTACCTCCCTCTTCATCTTAAAATTTCGGTGTAATAAAAAGCAAGACACACATGCCTTGCATCCACACCTTCAGCTTCTCTGTTCATTCTTACAGCACAATCTCCAAGGCTGCACAGCATCTAAGGTCTCTGCATGAGCTAGCAAGGGTGTATTTTGATTCTGCAACTTTTTTGTGCAATATTAATCATAATTCAGTAAGCTATAACCAACATTTTCAGATGCACCAGTGCCAACATTAATGCAGTATGACACAGCAAATATGAGAAGCTGACCAGCTTTAAAACATTAAAATGCAATTATATTTGAGGATGTGTGATACTGAAAAACCTGTTTATGAATCCCAGTATTTGAGAAAAGCTGTTTTTCAGTTTTCCTTAAGGGTAGAACACTGACAAAAAAGAACCTAAGTTTAGAAATGCTGAAACTTAAATCACAAACATAATGACGTGTTCATACATTTAATGAAAAATGCTTCTGCACTCCAAGAAATAATTATGGCTCCCAGAACCATCAAAACACAATAATTTTAACACTAATTACTCCAGTGAATCCCAAGCCAACTAAAACTGTGCTATTAATTCCATCATAACTCTCAAATAATACCAATTTGGACTGGATCTCCCTTCTACACTCTACAAGCATATTGTTAGCTGCTTTAATTTCCCATGAAAGAGCAATCACCTGACTTAAACTTTGGTTATAGTGTCATGCTTGTAACTCCATGTTTAGATGGCTGAACAATTATTTCTTTAGTTAATCACTATTTGATAGCACAGTATTAACTTTATTCAGCCAACTACATAATACATGGATTTTTCAAGTATGGACTGAAAACTGCAAAGCATGTCCTGAAATTTTATGACTTACTAAAGCCTCAGGAAACCACATGCCTCTGCTTCCCAGTCATTTACTGATCTGACACATCTGTGTGTTGCTCCTGTAAAAAAAAAAATCACACTGGTTTAAACAGGCACTGCTACAAACATCAAATGACTACCAAATTTATAGAACAAGGTATTATACTGTTCAAGGCATTCCAGTAATCTGTTTACCATACTCTTAAAAGTATTGTTGCACACAGTTTTGAAGCGAGTTCTGCCTGCATTAATTTGGTCTATGACTACAGATGCCAAACTATTTTGCATAAAGTAGAAAGCTGCTTAAGACTATAATATTTCCAGCCCCTGCCCTCATATAGTAAGTGCACATTCTCAAAAAACTCTTAATGAGTAAGTTCTGCAGGCATCTGGCTTGCCATGTGGTTGGGGCTTCTTGGCTTCATGCTGCCAAAATGAAGTTAGACATTTTAAATGTATCTATCATCTTTTCAAGGCCATCCTAGGGTGTCATTGCTTCAGCTGGCAGAGAATAGGATGAATCCTGACTTCACTGAGTCAAGATATCACACTATTGTGAACAGTTGTTTAAACTATGACTGCCTACCTTCATAGTAGTAGCTCATTCCATAGCATTACATTGTGTTCTTCCCACAACAAATTACAGCAAATAGCTTCAAGTTAAACTCCACTTCAAGAATAAAGAAACTCCAAAAACACATATTCAGACTTTATTTTATTAAAACAAGATTTGTTCTGCTGAAGGAATGAAGTAATTTATAACTGCAAAACAAACAAGGAACAAAAACTTTGCTTCTGGGCATGCTCAGAACTATGCTATTACAAATTTTTCTGAAAAATATTATCAGGAATGCTGTAATTCAGCAGGTAAAACATTAAAGGCAAAAATTCAGTGATTTTAGTTACATTAGTGAAAGAGATACATTTTACTTTTCCTATCTGTCCCCAAAACACCAAAAGCTGAAAACTCCGTATCTCCAGTATGAGTTCAGATTACTTTGTTCTCAGGCAGAGTGACCCCAAAGGAAGAAGAAAGGAAGACCGGCAAAGGAATCAAGAATCATCATCCCACTCCTGTTTCACACTGTTCAGTGACGTAAAACAGACTCCCAAGCACAGGAGCACCTGTGCCAACCTGCCCTCTGCACTTCAGACTGGGACAACATCCTCTTCTGTCACCTGTCACTGATTTACTTCCAAACAGAACATACTGCCCTGAAATTTAGCTCTCACAACATAAAAAAAAGAAATCCAAATACGTGACTGAGAAAAACAATGGAAACAACAAATCTGAAATAAAATGAGCAGAAGATACAGAGAAAGAACATCCAGCAACACCACCGAACCAGTCTGTAGTATCGCTGTATCCTTATAAACCACAAACGACCACAGACAAAAGAGATAGAGAAGCAGATAAAAAATTACAACATCAAGCAAAATTATTGCAAAATACATTATCAATAACAATATGAAAACCATAAAACACATTCTCATTTGGGCACAAACAGCATGAAACTTAAAACACATTTTCAGATGAACCCATAGGCTCATTATAAACAGAAATAACCTCATTTATCTGAGTTCCACAGAGGGGTACTTTCATAACACAATTACCAGAACATTGGATACAAACTGTCAGAAAGAACAAGAGAGCAAAAAGTCCTATCAGAAAATTAACTGAAGAACTGTGAGGTGCAAGTGTCAGATATCTGAAGTTTTGGGGGATTGCTATTTTATGTTTGGTTTGCACCTGGCACAACATGATGGAGTCACACTCATGGTTCACAATCCTAATGAATAATAAAAATCTATCTGCTTAGAATAAGACTGTTTTGAAAGGCTGATTGAGTACTTTGTGTAGGGAGAGACTTTTTAAAAATTATGAAATGTGTAATAAAAACTACAAACTCACAGGTCAAAATTGCGTATGTACTAAAGAAGAAATGGTAACATTTTTCTCTTCCATTAAGGAAGATACTGGTTCTAACTGCTGCCAATTTAATTCAAAAAACATGACTTTACTCCTCTCTACTCCAGCTCTTGCTTCTCTATGTTAAGACATGCAAACATACTGACAAAACCTCTTTGCCTCTTTGTCCACTAAACTAACATCAAAAGAACCCAGATCCCGCCCCCTGCCAAAAAAAAAAAATACAAAAGGGAAATAGAACCAAAAATAGAAACAAGAAATATCACCCAAAACCAACAAACCCACCCATCAATTTTGGAGAGAAAGTATTTCAGTTCTCAAGTTTGCCATTGCTGTAGACTTTACAACCACGCTTTGGAGTATCAGCCATGCTGCTAATGAAACAATGTTCTATCCCATAATGGCAGAAACTCCATTACTTTATCTAACAGGAAAGTGCTTGCCTATTTCTCAAGACCTCAGAATTTTTGCCTTCTTGCACATGATATTGAGGATCTTTGCAATATTTTGCTTTGTGAATATGTTCAAAATTCTCATTCCAAAGCAGTTTCTGCTTTTACTTCTCATATCCCAGTCTTTCCTCTTTTTCCTAGTGGTCATTGAGCATGCACAGAAGAGGTTTCTGAATATTCAGAAGTGAGGCACAGATTAATATCCAAGCCTACAGTAAACCTTATTTTGACAATATCTACCACATAAATGTTTCCAGACTTGTACCTCAAGTCTTATTCTTTTAATAAATTCTTACATACTTTTTTTTTGGTTTTTGGTTTTTTTTAAGGAAAATATATAGCTACTTACACTCTTATTTAAATATAACATTTTTTCTTCTAAAAATCCCACCCTGATAAGAGGATCTATTACCAAAAACAAAAGACATTACAGTCTAAAAATATTAGTAATTTTATAGTCCTCAACACATCTTTATTACTCAAGATTTCAAGGAAAAGTTGTGCACTGGAATAATACAAATGTACAATGCATGAGTATGGAGAACAGTATTTTGACTCTAAACAATTACACACTAGTGTTCTTAAAGTACAATGTGCATTAAAACTTATTCACACACAAAATAATGCATGCTCTTCACGTGTGGAATACTGTGAAAAATAAGATGGAAGAAGTTAGGTAGGAAAACATTCTTGTATCATAAAAATATGTTAGAATGGGACTTATCTATAGTTAAAGCTTTGCTTTAAAACAAACTTTATTTAAAAATCTTCTTTTGCTTTATCTAAAAATTAGCCTTTCTATAAAAACCATTCCTTTAAAACTTTGCTTTAAAAACATCAGTTTTATATTAGACAAAATATTAAATTCTACAGGCACAATTAGTTGAGGGCTATAAAAATTTATATTACAGCCCTTCAATTTCCAGTGACTTGCAATACAGTCATAAGATTCTGTGTCTGCTGACAACCATAGGAAAATTCGTCCAAAGAAATCAACTTTTATATAAAAAATAAAATAAATTAAAACAAAACAAATAAAAAAATCTGTCAGATCATATTTGACTTGTAAAGGAACTTACTTTCCAGCTGACACATGCACATCTTTTATTTATCTTAGGAAATATGCACATACATTAAAACCATCCTCAAAATATTCTCTGAACATGTGGTTTATGATGACAGCTTTTCTATTTCCTTCACATACTGTATATTAAAATAAACCGTTTCCAAGTCCACCTTTATCTCAGCCCAAATCTGTGACCCTTGACACTTCAGAAAGAAGTGAATGAAGAATCAAGAGCGGTTTTGTTGTCTGGGGAGAAAATACAGATATGTTCAATGCCACAGACGGCAAGATCTGCTCTTTTCCATGTTTTTCTTGTGTTCTGAGAAACGTATTGTACCACTAGAGAATTTATGAAGACCTTCAAGGCAAAATAGATTATATAATATATCAAATTGAAGATTTGAAAACCAAAGCCTGGATTATGATGATGTTTAACTGCGTGCTTAATTTACTGTAAATGAACCATTAATCTTAGGTTTTAAAGCACAGAAACATCCGTGAGACTGGCTTTTTGTCTCCTAACCACATCAAATAAACTGTCATCATAACAACTATTAAAAAAAGGAAGAAAACTAAGCTAAAACACCAGGGGTTTGGGGTTTTTTTGCCATAAAACCATAGTAGATGGAATCTCAGGGGCCAAACTTGAATCTCTGTTGAATATAATTTTTATTCAACCAGGTTTTTTAACCAAATATTTGAACTATAATACATTTAAATGGATGCTGTGTTAGGTTCATTTAAATATTTTACTGAAAATTTTAAAAGGAAGTTTGAACACTAGTCCATAAAAATTTAACCAGCACTACACCAAATAAAGCCAGAAAAGCATAGAACCCCAAACTCAAGGCTGACATTCTGAAACAACTTGCTGCTATTTGTTTGCATTACAACTTTTCCACCCCCCTCACTAAGGAATGTGAAATTCACCTACAAACTTAATCAACAAGGTATTATAAACAAACAAAAAAGCCCCCAAACATAACACTATATTTATTTTAGAATTCAAGATTTCACTTCAGCTACCACCATTTGAACAGTCCCCTAAGGAGACATATTTCCTTACCAGCATGGTCCATTATTGCTTGATGAGAGCCCACAGTGACTTTCAGTCCAAAAAAAAAAAAAAAAAAAAAAAAAAAAAGAAAAAGCTTTGGACATGATTTCAGGAACAAAGAAGTCAATACAAAAATGTGTAAAATTATATTTCATTTCAAGAAAGCACTAATTGATCTGAATTGTATCATACCGTATTAATTTTAATGCCATTCCACAGGCAAGTATATATTATGTATATATTATGTGTTGAAGAAGGTGCACATATACACAAACACAAAATACATACACAGAATTCAGCCCTGATTGATGTATCTTCATTAAATTTCTAGCACAGCAAGTGAGTCATCTTTTGCACTTTAGAATTACGTGAAAAAATTTAAATAGGCACAATTAATTAACACAGCTTCTAAATTACCTTATTATAGTGCACTGTTATGCACTGATAATACCATAATAACAATATGATACCATTCAAGGTCATTTTGCTGATGTACAGTGAAGACTAGTAAATGTGATTATAAGTGCTTTGAAATCAAATCCACAACTTCTGCAGCTTTACACAGTAGAACAGTGCAATACATTGTGTCCCCATATTCCAGGAACAAGAGCTGAGTTTACAGTTGTATTTGTTTCACATTAGACTGGCTTTGCGCTTTCTGGAGCTCTAGCACTTCAACTGCATTGTCTATGGCCTCCTTTTTTCCTCCTTCCTTCTTCCAGGTGCTGGCTATAAAAAAAAAGAAAAAAAAAAAGTTCTTTTGGTAGCTAGCTCTCACCTGGTAGAACAAGACAGTTTCGAAGTAATGGTACAGCAGAGGTTCTTCTAGAGCGCCGGTTCACAGTGCCAGGATGACCCCCATCTCCACTTACTTCCCAGCTCCTGACCTTGGAGGAAGCTTGCTCTGGTTTCTTGGGAAAAGATTCTGATGTGACTTTCTGCCTTTTCTCAGGAATCCCTGTTACAACTGCTGAGTTCAGAAAGGCCCTTTTTGGTTTCCTCCTCACCTTTAATTTTTTAGCATCAGGCTTTTCTTTCTTAGGGTGCTTTCCCACTGTAGTTTTCCTTGTCTGGCACCTATGGATGGAGAAAGCAGATTTCTGGGCACAAGGCTGAAGTTGTCTTCTCATCCCCTCTTTCTGCTGTTTTTTAGTTCTGGACGTTTGTTTGCCTGTAGTTATTCTGTTTCCTCTCCTTGCAAGAGTACATCTGACAGACTTAGATCCTGCAGCCTTTCTGGAAAAAACTGGTTCTTTGTTAGTGCCTTCTTTTCTCTTCCATATTGCTTTTGGAGTCTCCCTCTCTGACCACTCACTCCTGATGGAGGTCAGAGGAGTTTTGGTAATTCTATTAAATGGAATTAATCTATAATCTCCTTCTATCACAGAGTTCAAAGGTGAAATGATTAGGTGTTTAAAAGAGTTCTCAGATACAAGACAATCTGTCTGTTCCGTGGCAACAGATGGTCCATCTGCCTTTTGACTTGAAGCTGCATCATTCCCTTTATCTCGATCAGGCAGGAAAGATGCTGAAGAAGAGCTACAGAAGTCTGACCAATTAAGTGACTTAGATGGCGTGCTTTCTCTCTGGGTATCAGCTAGTTTCTTCATGTTTGCATCAAAGCTGAGACTTCTGAAAAGCTGTCGAACATGAGAGGGCTTTTTGGCCTTTTCTCCAACTGTACTCTTAGGAGGCGTTTTCAGAATTCGATTTGTCAGTGGGTCATAATACTTGAGAGAACACTGTTTGTATTTATATCTTACAGAGTCTTTACTGTCTGTGGAGTGATGATTTTTCCTCATTTTGGGAATATCTATAGGTTTACCTTTGCACTGTTTTACCTCTGGGCACGAGAGTACATACACCACTGTCTTGGGCTGTATGGGACTCATGATCTTGGTATAGGACTCTGGAAGTTTAAGGGCACATAGTCTAGTTTTCATGTTTGGAGTTTTTTCATTCTCCAGCAATGCAATGCTTGCTTTCTGATCGGCTGGATCAGATTCCCTTCTAGACATTTTCCTTTTTGCTACAGGGTAGTTCAGCAGACTTGTTTGGGTGCCATGGCTGACTTTAACCACCTGACACCTTGAAGCCAGGCGCCATGTCCTTTTCCTAGGCATTTTTACAATTTGTGGGTTGCATAGTGTATCTGAGGCTAAAGACGGGTTATCAAAACCAGAGCCAACACTTAAAGCATCATTAAATTCTGGCAGTGCTTTAACTGGTGCACTTTCTGTTCTATTACCCTCAATAATATTGATCCTTTTTTCATCCTTCTGCTTTTTTTTCTTCATTCTCTTCCCTGTACAATTGGCTGAGGATTCACTGTTAAAGTAGCAGCGAAAACGACCTTCCCTGAAATCACGCACAAGTTCCTCAATTTTTATATCATCTTCATACATTATTTGAGACCAAGTTTTTCCCACAAAAGAAGGAGGCACGTGAGGCAGGGCTGGAAGAACTGGTTCTTCAGTATGAACTACAACATCCTTTTTCACTGCTTCTTTTTTCTCTAATGATTCAGTTTTTAAAACAGAAGAGAGTTGTGTTCCATAGTCCTTATCTTGCAAACATACCTGGACCTCTTTCAGGAATTCTATATCTTTTATAGCTGCCTTGGGTAAATCTGTTCCTACCTGTATTGGTGCATCACAGTCAAAACTCATTTCAGAGCCCTCTAAATTAGTATGGTCCAGAAGTGATGAAAAAGGTACACTGGGATTATTTTCTTTTTTGAAATAAATTTCTTTAGATGTAGTTTCATGGCAGTATTTCACAATTACATCTTCAATAGTTTCATCCACTGAACTTTCATCACCTCTGTTTGTCTTTATGTTTTTGCATCTTGCTAGCTGTGGGGATGTCCCAAGATCTAGGGAGCAGCTGATACCCACAGTATCCCTGAGATGGAGATCAGACACCAAAGTTTCATCCTGAGTTCGTAAACTATCTCGCTTTGAGAGAGATTGACCTGAGGTAATAAAGGAAGAATTGCTGTGGCTGCGTGTAGGATTCTGATGAGAAACTGAAGGGCATTTTGGGTGAACCGGTGCTGGAGCAGGATTCAAGCGTGGGTTCAATAACACATCCCTACTGCAGACCTCCACTGCTCTTTCATCACATCCTCTACGCAGAAACAGATTTGATGCTGCCAAATTCCCAACATTTTTTCCTGTTTTAGGATTAACAGAGGAACTGTGGCTTGTAGGACTGAGAGAAAACTGCTGAGGTACAGAGCTCACAGCTGTAGACTGACCTTCACGGCTATGATCTGCAACTTGAGCACGTTTCAGATTTACCCATTTCTTATCGCTACAAATGCCAACAGACTGCTGGGATATTCCTGGAACACGTTCCTGGCCTCTTTGAAGTTTTTGAAAACCTGCTTGTGTAACAAAAGTTTTCTTTGTGACCTCACGAGACAGGCATGGAACAGAAGAGCCTATTTCACGAATGGACTCCTGGTCTTTGCTGGAAATCTCCTGTTTCTCACTATTCCTCTTCTTCTGCATCTCTTCTGAGGACAGGCAAGAAATCCTAGGAGCCTCCAGAGTGACGGGGAATGGCATGTCATCGTAGGTTGGTCTAAAGGGGAGGGGAGAAAAAACCAGCTTAAATAAATACTGTAAATATGCTTGAAATTTTTCAAACAGCAGTGTAGGGTTTTTTGAAGAGTCATTACCTAGACTGAATCACTTCTAATGAACAAACTGAAATTACTATTTCTATTGTTCTATCTCAGAGATATTAATTTTTTTTTTAATTCTGGAGGGGAAAATGCTCCACAAAGCTAAAGACAACAATTTGGGCATTAGTCTAGCACCCTCTTTATGCAATCATCAATTAAGAACGGTCAAGCATAGATTATTGTAATTTTATCAGTACAGCACAGCAGAAACAGTAAAGACATTTCCTTTGTTTGAAGTGGTAAGCCTATAAAGACGTGATTTCACTGGTCATACTATCATTACTTAAAATCGAGCTTTTGTAGAGAAATGGAACATAATAATAGGACACAGTATAAAACCATTGTTGATTATAAATGCCCTTTTCCCTACAAATTATGGCTGCCTGATTGGAACTCTGCACATGTGGCCAAGGAATTCCATGTTTACTGTTTCTCAGACATACCACAGCTTCTGACTCACTCCTGTGAGAAGCCAAGTTAGGATTGTTCAGCCTTGCTGTGACAACAGATTTTTATATATTCTGTAACTGGCAGTTCTGTCTTTAAGACTGCCTCAAACACAAGGGTTTGTGTCTCCCAGAATTAACACAGCTGACAGATATGAACTATTTTTCCTATGCAACACAGGAAGCCACAAGGCTTTAATGTGTAGCAGCCAGGCAAATTCAATGAAAACAATTTTTAAAATATGTAAATATAACTGAAGAATAGAATATAGTGTTTCACTCAAAAATTATAACCATCTTGTGAGACCCAAACGGATGCTTACTTTAATACATGGCAGAAATCAGCTAACAGAAGTATTGTGAACAAATTTTATAGTACAGTAACTTCCTTGGTTATATAACTAATACTACATAGAGCTAAGGGATATAGGACTGGGTAAGCAAGAGAAATCTCATATAATGAAACACTAAAAAAGAACTATTACTACATGAATGCAGATCAGATGATCAGGTTCTTTGATCACATGATCAAACAATGCCTATCATCTGAAATGCCGTTTTGCCCTTCCATGAATTCTTGGTCACCTGAGCCCTCAAACAGGGCCTAAAGGGAATGCCAGATGCAACAGATTTAATCTTTTAACTTCCTAACTTCAGGGTTCTTCCATTTTTGTGTGAAACATCTTTGCATCCTGGCATCTGGACCTTGCTGAAAGACTGAACATAAAACTAAACAGATTTTCATACGGAGAAACCATAGCAAACTCCTAGGTCTCTAGCTCAGTTAACAGCCTACAAGCACTTCTCAAAAATTACTTTCAAGCAAATGTCCCTGGGGGAAGTGAACAGAACTACAGTTTTATATAGTTAGGAACATTTGACAGTTTTCCTACAAATTAAGTAAAATGAAGATTTACTTTCTAAAATGCTTAATACTATTTCCTTAGGTAAAAAAACTTACATACCAAGCATTTGGAGGAAGGAATGATTTGATGGTTTGTGGGTGTTTGGTTTTGTTTTTTTACTGGGGGAGAGCAACAATATCCTTTGAAATTCAGTATAAGGCAAAGCTCTGATGAATTTTTCATTTTTCCATATAACTACTAGGTATACTGGTTCTGTAAAACAAATCAAGTCTTACAAATATTTCCATAATCTTTTAAAACTGCACATAAAGATCCCTTGTACGAATTCAGCTAAACAGTAAAAAAAGGTATTTAAGAAGAGAATCAAAATCTTACCTCAAGTGTCAGTTAAGACCATGACTTTCTTTTCAGAGCAGGATCACAACATAAATCTATTCATACTTTCTTTTCCATCTTTGATTGTCTTCCTCCAAATTCTGTCTAGATTTGGGATTACTGTTCCCCCTCCTTCCTCCAACCTAGTCTAGATTTTGTATATTCTTTTTCTCATTCCTTCTACCAACAACTTAGAGGTACCTGGGTAGATTTTTTTTCCTTATTAGTAGGTTTTGTTCACCAAAGCAACAACCTTGTATTAGTGACACCTCCAGAGAAGCCTGTCTTAAAGTGAATCCTATATTTTCTCCACAGTAAAAAATGCTGAATGTTCTTGATAGTGCGACAGAATCTATTTATTTAAGATGGGAGGACAATTTATTTACTTGTAGTGATGTGTACATCATGTCCTGGGCTAGTCTGGCATAGACATGCATATTAGCCAGTTCTGGCACATCCCTGATAATACCAATGAGTGCTTTCAGACAAAACACTCTTCTGCTTGTTTGTCAAGACAGATAGCAGAGCTGCATATTGAGAAACACTGTACTGTACTGGGATCAAACTGTGATTTTTGTCTGCCTTTCAAAACATTATAAATGAGGTTTAATTGATTTTCCTTCATCTATAGAGAAAAATTTAACACACTGATCCTCTTATCACTCTTGAAACATGCACATGATAAATAAAGAGAACACTTTTCAAAATTTGAGCATTAATGAATTGGCCAATTAATGTAATTCAAGTATTAACTGAACAGGTGAACTGCAAGGATAATGAAAAAATAAACATGTAAATACTTACCTGACATAATCAACAAACCAAAATTATAAGCTCTTTCAAAACATACATAAAATATACTGCTAAATATATATATACACATATATATACATGTAAGGCTCAGAATTAAAATACTTAGAATAAAACATATAATGCTCAAATTTTAAGAATTTGTAAATGCATGTGAGATTGTACAGTCTGCCATTGTAAGTGCTGACCTATATATTCCTTCTTTTTCAGGTCTTCACATTTAAGAGCTGGTAGTGGTGCTGTTTCAAATCCATAAGTTGTGAAGTTTTGTCTTCATATAAACAGCAAATGTCTCCACTGAGCAAGTTTCACCTCAAATGAGCCAAATTTACTGCCCAGCAGTAGAACAAATACAGGAATTCATAACACATGCATTCCACTAACACATATTAAAATAAAAAGCCTTGTGTATTATACCTGCTGTCATGGTATCTGTGGGGATGATGCTGCAAAACATCTTGAAGGAAACGCTCCATCAGGCTACTGGCACCAGTACGATTCCTACAGTATGTTGTAAAATGTCTGTGCTGGGAGCTGAAAATGTGCTGGGGAAAGATGCAACAGATGATTAGTCCAATACTACTGCTAACACACAGGCCTATTCCTAAAAATTCCTTCCCAAGTTAAACGTTGCACCATTGCTATGAAAATATTTAAATAAAAAGAAAATCTCAATTAAAATTGTAAAATAGTAAAAGAAGATTTAAATGTGTTTAGACAGTCTCAAATAATATTAGAATGTATTGAAGCATCTTTCTGAGTTGGAACTTAAATTAGTGGTTCTGGTAGCTGCTGACAAATCTCTTATAACAAATACTCTCACAAATCTCACAGCTGCTCACAAGTTTCTATCTAAAAATTACTTATAAAATTATTGAAATTCATATGAGCAAACATCCTATAATTCATGCAAATTAACAAGAATTTTCTTAAGTGTAGAAGATTAAATAGGCTTCTACTTGCTAATTTTAAAAGTCTATAAGACAGGAGACTGACAGAAGAACTGAAAATGGTTGATCAAACGTCTCCAGCCTTGATATTTACCATATTACTAAAACCCTTTATACTTTAAAACATATAGAGAGCTCAAGATTAAAGACACAGAGAAAACCATAATAGATGCAGTGCAGAGCTGTGTGGCACTTCAGAAAAGCAGACTGCAGCAGCTGTGCCACTCCATCAGCATCTTTTACAACAGGTCATAAATAAGCAAGGGATCTTCCTCAGGGCCCATATCGTGCAATTCCCAAACTGCTCATTTTTCACTCAGTACTGGTTGTTTGGTGTAGAAACTGATATTCACGAGTTGATAAAGCCTCCTTGCTATCTGCTGCTAAACTATGCAGAAGCTGTCTCACCTGTTCCAGATTACTGTAGTGTACGTGGCAACAGTTGCAGTATCCTTGCCTATTCTGCACAGTGGATGCTCCAGGCTGAGGATGTTCTTGTCCTCTTCTGTGTAAACTGAAAGAAGCAGGTAATTTGTCGAGACATGTTGTGTGGTTTAATCCATGTTCTTAGCATCAAAATTCTATATATCTATCTTACTACACAGATGGGAAAAACTTGCAAGATAAATGTTTCCATTTTAGAACTGTAATGGTGAGACTATGTATTTTAAAGTACTCTCAAGCTGAAATCCGAAAATAATTGCCTCTAAAGAAAAAGGCAGAGTCATCTTTTCATTCATCTGTTTGTCAGTATTTTGAAATAAAAGAAGAAAAGACAAAAACCAGTTGACATCCACACAGTAGTTTGGGGCACTACAACGTGCCTTCCCCACAGTGTTTACCAGTACATGGGTGTAAGATACAAAGGACCTTAATTAATCACTTAATTAAGTGATTAATCGTACACTTAATCCATTTTGTGTCACTGTCATCCATTACACAAGGTAACAGATAAGGCTGAAAAGCAGATTCTTCCCATCTTTGGTAAGCAGTAAGCTGGATGCCAGTTAGAGCATCACCTAACTTACCTGCTACTGCTGTACTGTCGTGGAGAGCCCTCAACACCATGTCTTTGGATTCCTACAGAAAAACAAAAACAACAACCAAGAAATAAACCAACCAAACACACATGTACAAAACACAAAAACCAACAAGTACCATGAAGATGGAGCATTTTACCTGCACCTAGCTACTTCTCCCACATTGCATTTGTCAAAACTGCTATTTTAAAGGAAGATAAAAGGTTTAGTAAGTTCAAAAAAGCATGAAGAGATCCTTTTGTTCATAAAGTTCATCCAACAACTTCATAAAATAAGCTTTACTCTTTCATAGATGAGGTGAGTGAGTTTTTCTACTGATTTGTCTGGGTTCAAGACTAGGCAATCTACACTGGTACTGCAACATCCATGATTCCTGAGATAAAATGCAAAGTGTTTCAAACAGCTTACGACAGGACAAGAAAATTACACCTACATGGAAACTTGGTGGATGATTCAGAAGTCACTCCTTCCATCTAAGTTCCATAATGAAATTTAAGAAATCAAAGTAAGCAATTGAACTACAAGATGAACTAATACCTCTATTGATAGCTAATACATTTTTAAATGTAACTGCAACAAAAACTACTTTGAACTTTTTCAACGTCTTACCTTGTGCTGAAGAAGCAGAAGCTTCATCAGATCGTTTGATTCTCTCAAACATCTGTAAGTAAAAAAATGTTAAGTCAGTCCATCCTCATACTCACTGTATCCTGAAGCTCCTCCTTCAGTCTAAGCCTCTTTAAAAGCTCTAAACTGTTTCAGCCATTGACCAATACCTGATTTAAATGAAACTGCATTCTAAAAATAAACTTCTGCTTTACCAGGTTACCCTAATATTACATTTAGCAATACATTTTAGCTTTGATAGAAGGGGCTAACTTTTAATTAATGAAATCAAATACTATACTTATGAGCAGAGCACACACTCTGGTAGTTTATTAAGCAGTAACCCTGTCAAATTAATTTAATTACTTAATTTCCTAAGTTGCCTTAACAATTAAGACAAGAGATATATGTAAGAAAACCCATATGAGACCTATACGACACAAATTATCTAGGCTGGAAAAGTAAGCCTTATTACTCAAAAGATCTGCAAATCAATTTTGAATCTCACAATTTTTAATAAAAATATGACTGCAGCAACAAGCAGTTACGTGCTTTAGGGTGTCCAAACACAAAGGACTTCCAGGTGTCACACAGGCCTTTTATGCTATGGAATGTAAACATTAAATCAGCTTTCTATACCTACCTTAGAGTCACCAACCTTCCTCATCCACCAAAGCCGACTCCAGACTAGCAAGCAATAAATGTCAAACAGGAGGCCATTTGCAGTGCAAGACACTTCTCTCATCCCATCTGGCAACATGGAAGTTAAAGAGCCTTTAAAAATAACATTAATAATGCATGTTTTCCATGCCCTAAGGCATGTAAATTTTTCTGTACCATTTTGAAAACAAGTGAACAAATGGATAAATCTTTTTGAAGCCTGCAGCACATCTTTTTTAATATGGAAGTAATTTTGACAGTCTTTCCTATATAAATGTTAACCATTCCGTCTGGAATAACTTCTTCTTCTTTCCTCCTCATGGGCCCTGTGTACTAAATATTGCTGTCCTTTCTGAGACTATGCACTGCTCATGATAAAATACTTGAGCTGGCATAGCAGTTATGGTCAGAGGGAGTATCTTAATAGCTTAACTTTAAACAGCCCCTCACCCCCCCCAAACAACACAATGCACCAAAACACCAAACTCCTTCTACTTCCCATCGTGTTGCAATTTATGTAATATTAAAAAACAAACTAAACAAGAAACTCCAGCTGTTCCTATAAACCTTTTCATCTGGCAGCTGAGAAAAGCTTTTTTGACAGATCTCAGTCGTCCTGTTCTATTTCCTATACACTGCTAGGATCTGAAAGAAAGTGAAGGAAAAACAGAGAAAACGATCCCTCATGAGTGATGCTTTATGTAAAATCACTTGTTCTACCTGCTTGAAGTCAATTTCCTGCTATTTTAACTCTTACTGTACACACATAATCTTACGATAAAGCTAAAAGTGTGGCAAGTGTAGCAACCACAGAGGAGGAAACGCCAGGGGTGAGGCAGTCAGAGGGATCCACAGCCAGCAGGGGACACCACAAGCATTCATCCCCAACCATTGCCCCTAAAGGAGAATAAAGCACCGGGACACACCAACGTTTAGTTCCATCTCAAAGATGCTAAGGAGCGCAGTATGTTGGAGGATGGAGGAAAATCTGCTGTCTTAGAGGAATTTCTTCGAGGAAAACCTATTCTCTGTATATGTGTTTTGAAAAACCACTAGTGCAGAGGATATACAGCTTGCTTACCATCTGAAGTCAAGCTTAACCCACAAGCTAATAAAATTAAGGAAATCTGCTACGTAGATGCCTTATTTACATTGCCAAAATCTGGGTTGCTGGAGGTCCTTACTTTTTTAAAACAGGGACTACAGCTATAAATCCACAAAGGATTTTTCAGATGTCCAAGGAAAGACTGCATAATTCTGCCTTAGTTAAGATATTTACAGTGGGCACAATCTTGGACTATTGGATTAAGAGTAAATAAATACTATCTGTTCAAGAAAAAGCTTAAATGTTTTACAACCAAAAAAATTCTTTTAATTGTAACAAATTCATATACAGCCAGTTACATACAGGAATATTTGGTTTTGTAAAATTCTAATCAAGCTATTTTAGCAGCTGTCTCTAAAACGAATGCTTCGTTTTGGCTTCATTGAACTACTCTGTGTACAGCAGGTAGAGAATTAAAATCTTCAATCATATTTAATAACACAACCAAAAGGTATGAAAAGCATTAAAATTAAAAAAAAAAAAAAAAAAAAATCAGTGGTTCACTCTGATAGTATTTGGGTGTCAAAGGCATCAGATAAACTCTCCAGAGTGCCAAGAGTGACACTCGCGACAGTGTCACTCTTGCACCGCAACAAGTAAAATAAAAAGGGCAAAAAGGCAATAAAAACTGCTCTTCGAAATAACCTCATAAACACCTCTGCCACCCCTTCACCTGAGAGCAGCTGTGCTGGGCAGGCAGGAACAAGTCCCTCCCCTAAACAGAGGCGCAGCTAGTGCCTTCCCACAGCACCAAGGAGCCGGCAGCTGCTCTCAGGAGCGGGCCCTGCCCCGTGGCCTCACCGCAAGGCGCGGCTCCGCTCCCCTCCCCTCCCGTCCCGCCGGCACCGAGCCCGCCGTGCCCGCCCCGCCTCGCCCCGTCTCCCGCCGGGCCCCGCCGCCCGGGGCGGAGCCGCAGGGCCGGCCGGCAGCCGAGGCACCAGGGCCGGCTGTGGAGCTCCGCCCGCCCCGCCCCGCCGGGAGCCGCCAGCCGCGGCCGCTCGCTCGCCCGCCCGCTCCCGGTTCCCCGCTGCCGGCGCCGGCTCACCTCCATCACTCCCCGCTCGCTCTTCAGTGCCGCCCTGGGGTCAAGGGACGCCATCCTCCGCTTCCTGCTCCGGGTCGGCGGGCCGCGCCCCGCGAAGGGAATGGCGGGAGCTGCGGTTCGCGGGCCGCTGCTCCCGCCCGGCTCGGGCACCTCCTTCCCTCAGCGCCGCGCTCCGCCCGCCGCGATCCCGGCGCGCACCCGCCATGCGGGCCGGGCCGGCGGGAGCAGGATCAGCGCGGCTGGCACCGAGCCCCGCAGCCCCGCAGCCCCGGAGCCTCGCTTCCTGAAGTGCTGTTGCTGCAAAACTGCTCCAGAACTCCTCGGGGTGGCGTCTTCTGTCAGCCCCGGCAGGGTGCTTTTCGTTACGCAAAAGTGACCTCTTAGCTAAGTTTCGTTCAACAACTATACTAGTCATTTTCTCCTTCAAAACACACTATTTCATGTACTTGAAAGTAAGCTAAAGCGTTACCTCATTTTGTTTTCGGCTGTTAAAAGAAGCTTGCTCTACACGGTGTGGATCGTTCGAGTAGGTTTCATCAGAACGCTAAAGTCTGACTTTACCGGAGTTAATGCTAAAGCTGCTTCGCTTATAAGAGGGCTTAAGAATGTGACCTTACCTCGGGTTCTCTTATTTTGATTTATAGGGTTTTGAACGTCTGTCTCATGTCCTGCGGGAAACCAGCCATTGCGTATTTCTCTCGTTATGCTGAAGCGGCAGGGTGTTTTAATTAATCCAGGCAGACACACAGTCAACAAAACAGCCTTATGTGTGAGGACAGGTGCAGATACAGGCTTGGATTATTCAATGGAGGGAAAACAATCCTGAATGCACCGCAATACAGAAAATTTAAAGAGGTTGCTGTGAAAAGGAGCTGCTGTGGCTATGTGGTTATGAAACCATGGCTTAGAAATGTCCACCCACGGTCAGCAAGTAATTCAATACAAATTTCACATGACAGAAGAGTAGAAGGCCTCTTTAGGAAGGCTGAATTTAGTTGCTGTTCGATTCTTTTGATGCATGCATGCCTGTGAATATATCTTTCTTGCTGAAAAATAAATATTTATTACAAAACAAAAGTTGCCTGATGATATTTTGTTGCCTAGTACGACACATAACTTGGGAAAACTGGAACTTTCAGCTGAGAGCATTTGCACGCATGGAAGGCTCAGGCACGTGCCCAAATTATTGCATGTCAGCAGAGCCTCGTTGTTTAAACATGTGGCGAACACATACATAGACATGTTATCTTAGGCTGAAATAGTTGACTTTTATGGTGGTTTATGGCAGGGTTAGTGAGTTACTGTGGCTCTGCTAAATCCATAGCTTATTGAAACAAAGGAAGCTTGGTTACATAGCTGAGGCACTGAAGTTTCTTTTCCAGAATGGCTCATGTGAAACAGAAGCCTTTTTTAGCTATGAGAAATTTATGCAGTCTGTCTTATAATGTCATACAACATGTCCTCAGAATATTCCTGAATATTTTTGCAAGATAGAATGTAACATTCTATCTCTTGGACTGTCATGGAAAGATAGCAGAATTTAGTCTTGTGTTGCCAAGTGTTTTTTAGCTTTTAACTCTTTCTGTATTTATGAGCTAGAGGTTTCACCTTGATTCAAATTCATGTAAGGCATTGAGAGAGATTACTGTCCTTCAGTCTCCTCGTCCCAGCTAGGGAACTACTCCTCACATATGAGCATGAACATTGAGTAGGGCTGACAAACTTCCCTTCCCCTTAAATAATTATACTTTCTCTTGATGTAAGCATCAGACTTTTTTTTTCTCTTTGCTGGTGTCTTTTCTCATGTATTCAGATTTTAAAAACTGCCCCATAGCTTTCACTGCATTGCTTTCTACTTTTAACTTTGATTTGTTGTAGTTTTCACTTCTGTTATCCAAATGTAAGTCAAAGTTGTACCTATGAAATCATTAAAACAAATTAACAAAGACAGTCTCTTTCCTAAAGAGTGTCAAATTGCTTCCAACAGCTGGGTTCAGATTGGAAAAGAGAGAATGTGATGAAAGAAAATCAAGCTTGGTAAAACTAGCTGGCAGGAAATTCTTGGCTAGGTTTTTAGTTTGTTGCGTATGTACTTTACGCATTCTGATGGTATAAGCGTAATTTATCTTAAATCGTTGTTTTGGTAAAGTTCTTCAAAGGATCTGAGCTAAGTGTTGACTGACGGACAGTTGAAGGTCTGGGGCTTGAGCCATGCAGAGGTTACTTTTGCCAAATGTTCCCAAAGATGGGTGGCTGGTTTTAGCCTGGATTGTAACAAGGCAGTGTGACTATGTGTGTAGATTTTACAGAACTTTTCATTCTGAGTAACCTCGGGGAAGAAGTATCTTTCCAACTTTACAGTGGAGTGGCTGTTCCATAGTGCCTGGCACTGTACTAAAACCTTTAATTCCTAAGAAGTAATTGTAGTCTTTCTCTGAAAAATCTGATGTTGGCCACTGGCTGATATCAGGTACGAGACTTATGCAACAATTATCTGGTCCTCTGCGGTATTCTAGTTTTCCACTTTATTATGAATTCTGTGATATTTAATAAGGTTTTTCATAGTAAAAGAAAACAATTCCTCACAAGTGTAAAAGGTAAGGATAATCTCTTCACAAAACAGAGCTTCTTGTCTTCTTTGCTCTGCTTTTCTCAAACACTTTGCTGGAATTGACAGATTACTGTTACACATTGATTCTTCTCTATTATAAGTATTTTCTTATTTTTGAATGAAAAACATATGTTTTTAAAAATTTAAAATGGTCTTTTATTTACTTGGATATGGCACTGAAACGAAATGAAAACCAAAACCAATTTTTTCTCTTTTTATTAATTGTTTAATCAACCACAAAGCTTGGCAGTTGTGTAATAATTGAAACACGATTGGATAGTGACCAAGAAAAAAAATTCATATATCATTTAGAAGCTTTAAAAGACAGCTTTAAAAAAATCATTTTTGAAATGCATGGGCTGATCATTTTCTCCTAAAAATATTATTTTACTTTCTTGTAATCAGGTCTTAAATTTTTAAAAGGTGACTTGAAATACAAAACAGTTTGACTCTTTTTCCAATATCTTATCAGAAGAAAATCCTTCTCTAGTCAATTTTAAATTGATATTTGGAAGCCATGTTGCTGCTTTCGCAGGCTTGCCTTGTCTGTTTGTGGGTTCTATGCACTCTTTTCCATTAAAATTGCTCTCTATATTTTATTTCTGTATACATGTACAGAATATAGGGATTTTTACTATAATAGTGCTGAGAAAAATTCTGGGAGGCACTGATCCCAGAGGGTTTTATTACTGCTGTTAGGACTGCTGTTGCTGTTTATTTGCTGGCAGGTCATCCAGAAGGAACAGCTGAGAAGACAACTCTGAAAGGATTGCTTTAAACGGTATGGCTACAAAATGTATCCAAATCCAGGGCTTTCAGAAAGTTTCTGTATGATGGGCTTCTAATCATCTTACATTAGATTTCAAATCCAACCTTAGCTTTGCTGCAATTGTTTTGAATCTCTCCATCAGCTTAAATTAACTTGTTTTTGGGATGTTCCATTCTAAAAGAAAATGCAAAGAAAATCAATCAGCAGTTGAAAGTTTGTATGCTAAAGAGGATTCTGTTTCCAGAGAACATGTTTTCATCATAAAATGCTGAATAGTTTACTGTTACAGTAATTTCTGTTTTCAGTTAATGATCAGTCAGTTAATCTCTCGAAAATAACTCTGCCTGATTTTTTAGGGTAGTGACGTAAAGGAAGGGTCTAGGTCAGTAATTGGGTTTGGAGTTGCCTGTACATGCCTGCTCATGAATTGCAGGATATTCTTTGACCTTCATGTTGTGCATGGAGTTTTTTAATAACTTCAAAACCAACTGTTCCTTAGAATTTCTCTATTCTGTTTTTCCGTTGTTTCATATTTGCTTCCAAATATAACGCCAATTTTAAAATTGTCTGATTGATGTAGTCAGATTGACCCTTGAGAATTGCAAGATTTTCTCAAATATTATTGTTGATTACCAAAGTACTTGGAAAAATGTGATAATTTCTGACATGTATGTGCTGGAAGATGCAATGGAATGTCATAAAATGACTCCATTTCCTCCATGCTGAAGGGGGCTCTGCAGCCTGAGTGTTTCAGCTCTGAAGGGAACGGAAACACCAGGAGGTTCTTGTGCTAACCACAGTCAGACAACATGATGGAAATGCACTTATACTCAGGACTGAATTAATCTGGTCTGCATAGCACAGTGTTTGCTTTAGCCTGTTTTACACCATCCATTTTATTAACAGATAAGGTAACAAATGAATTTGGCTTTTTAAATCAAATGCCAATGTGAGTGTCTTGAAATATGTTAAATAAGTATGGTAGATGACTTATACTCCCTTATAGCCTACTTCACATTTTGTCATAGTAAGAACTCAAGGCATTTTTGCATCAGTAAATATTAATTCCCATTACTCCAGAAGGCAATAATGTCTTTCTGATACAAAGAGATAATTTTCTCAAAGCTGCTTGGAAGGTTATTAATTCTGTTTATCAAGAATTTTCAAGCTCCCAGAAGTTTCAAACCAGCTTTTGCCCCTTGTAATATTCTGAATTAAATGTTTATATAAATCCATTTTAATGGAACTGATTTTTGGTTTGATTTTTTTCTGATTTTTAGTAGATGGATATGAATTTAAGGTAATCTGGAATGCAAAATGCTTCTGCAGCTTCCTTGTCTGTAGTACAACCTTTAGGAGTTGAGGAGTTCCAAATATATGTTATTATGTTGAGTCACTGGATGTTCTGCAGTTTAAGGTGGGGTCAAAATGTATTCCCAAGGAAGTTAAGTAAGTGCTATTTTTCTCTGCTCTGGCTGTTCTAAATAATGTAAAACTTTTTTAATGTTCCCGCAATAAACCACATAAGATATTCTCTTACATCTGAGAAAAAGTGGGCTCTCTACTTTGCTTTACCATGGGAATAATTTAAAGAAAGTTTTCTTTATCCTATTCAGGAAGCAAGCAGAAAGTTAAACAAGAGAAGTGCTGCGTTTTTTTTTCCCAAGGACAAAACTTAATTTTAGGCTAAGAATGCTGGTATGCAAAAACATTAGCCTTTGAAAAAAAGTCTCTTTCTCTTATAATTTGAAAACACAGAGGTTTTCATAGAAAAAATTTAAAAGGGAGAGAAAGAACTTTCAAACAAAAAGCCTTTCATTTGATTTGTGTTTCTTCAGCATTTTACATATTATTACTTTGGATCAGAGTTTAGCCTCTCTCTTTTTCTGATCTATTCTTTGTTAGATTGTCTGTTTTTATAATACTGAAGTAATTGGAGTTCAGTTTCTGGTTTGCATGCAAGGTTCATACAATTAGTGTAATTTCCCTTTGCCTAGTCTCTCAGCCTGAAATAGAGAAGTAGCTGCTCCCTTCTCCACAAGCTCTTCTCTTCTCTTCTCTTCTCTTCTCTTCTCTTCTCTTCTCTTCTCTTCTCTTCTCTTCTCTTCTCTTCTCTTCTCTTCTCTTCTCTTCTCTTCTCTTCTCTTCTCTTCTCTTCTGAGCCTATTTGTCTTTAAAATACAAATAGCAACTTAAATATCCCTTATATGAAATGCTAAGTCCAATCTCATGGATTTAGCATTTTATGTAAAGGATATGGTCTTCCAATTTGTGTAAATTCCATATTGAATTCATGCTAAGTGCTGAATTTGGTCATATAGTCTTCTTTAAAAATAGATTGCAAAGTGAGGAGGATTTCAAATTTACCTTTATGTGTCTTGATAGAGCTTAAGAATCAGAACTAAAATGGACAGATAAATATTGGGGGGGTTAGCTGTGTCTTTGCTTAGATTGATATCCTCTGCCTCATCCCCAGAGCCCACCAATGATTTATTAGAGATGGTGTTATTTTTGCTTTTATTGAAGGTCAAGAAAGAGAGAAGGTTGACTTGTACACTGAGCCCTTAACTAGCAAAGTGTTTTTCAGAGCATCTAATAATTTGCTTTGCCTCTATCACAAGTAGCAGATTTATAGGGGTTTATCAGCTCCCAACTCATTAGAGGCTGAGAACTGGGTGGGATTTAGAAGCAAAACTGTTATCAGAGAGGACAAATGCAGTGCAATAAGCAGAAGCTTGCATTGGTTCTCCCTATCTCACATTCATTTCTATGGGTAAATAACTAAAGTCCATGTAGCATCATAATGCAATCCTATTTGAACTGTGGATTTGGGGATTTGTGGATTTTAATGTAAAGACACATTATATAAAAGGTGAAAACTGAGTCTGCACTTTAAATGGAAAATAAGATCTCTGTTGTAAGCATAGTTGTAAACAATTATGCTGGGACTTGCATGCCGAGTGGGTAGAGCAATCTCAATCCCTAAGAGGTGTGGTTAAAGTTCATCCCTGTGCTTTGGGTTTCTTTGAAACCAGGCTGGCTGGGCTTTGGGCAGATTTTGAGACACCTGACTCAATCCAAGGTGCAGTAAATTCTGGCTTCACTCCTCAGATCTATCTACAGAGGTAACTCTGTAGTTCCAGGTAATTTATATGAGGTGAAAAAGAGCAAGTTGGTTCATCCATACAACCAGTACTGAAGTTATGAAAATATTTTGTGAAATACATGGTGAAACAACTGTAGTTTGCATAGCCTTATTTTTGTGTCTCTAATCTCAGTAGATCTCTCTGAAATAATTTTTCCAAACACTGACATTCCTTTGCATGGGAGGAGACAGCACTTTGGCTAAAATGGAAAAATACTGTTGTTGAGTTGGCTGGTTAGCTATCCAATTAATATAATCTTTAGCACTCAGTGACAAATATCTGAAGTTTGATTGTCAAGACACACTCTGAAAATTCCATGGATTTCAAGTGTTATCTGAGTGGCACATATAATCTCTTATTGTCATATGAATTTAGAACTTGAATACCTGTGGTCTGAAAGTTATGTAGAAAATAATTCCTACTTACTTGTGGGAGATGAGAAAAAATGCACATATAAAAGCAAAATCTATGGAGGAAGAAGGCTATTTCTAATGGCATTTTTTTCCCAGGTATCAAATAAAAAAACATTATATCATAATACTTTACATACATTATATAATAACATATAATACATACATCACATAAATATATACTATATGAAATTATTCTCTAATATTCATTATTTTGTAGAATGTAACCCCCTGCTGACTGTGTTTGCAGGAGTTACATGAAGTGCTGCAGTTTGAACTGGTATGTACATACATTCACATACAGATGTGTAGCAATACACGCTTGTGTGTTTTGACCTGACAAAAGTAATAAGGAAAGATTTTGCCTTCTGCAGAATTATTGAATTTCTTCAACGTGTTATGTGTTAAAATCTTTCAGATTGTTAATGTCAGCATAGAAAGAGCTGTGGACCTGCCTAAATAAGCCAAACCTTCCTTCAATGTGTGGTTTGTTCAAATGTGTCACAGTTGCTGACTCTGGTATATAGTGGGTAGTTAAGCCCCAAGTAAACATTACAGCTTTACCGAAAGGATTGGCATGAATAGCCATTAGTTTCACAGGAAGGAAGGAAGTTACCCCTTTCCTGATTGTCAGGTAGTTAAATGTGGTCTTTCCAGAGTGCATTTTACTCGATGAGGTATTCAAACAGTAAGGACAAAGGAGCAGTGAAGAATTACTTTTCTAAAAAAAAAAAAAAAAAAAGAAAGACCTAACTGTAAACAACAGTAAGTAGTTGCTTTCTTGTGTTAAATTAACCCTGAGAAAAACTAACTATATTTTGTTTGATCTAATTTGCAAATTCGTGGTTTCTGTCATTTAAGGGAATTAAGGAACATTGGTGGAATGCTGATTAGTGCTGAGATTATCTGCACACACTTACAGGTAACTTGATAAAATCCGGTGGTCCCGGGAGTGGGGGTAATTGTCAGAACTATCAGGCAGTTGTTAGCAATCCAGATAAATTAAGAGTTACTTTTGGTTTTTTTAATTACTTTATAATTTGTGCTTTGGTTAATACCAGTAAAGCATTTCTGGAAGTTTTTCCCCTGTATATTTTTTTCCATACGTCCTGTGCTTTTGTTTTGTTTTATAGGGTTAAAAAGCCCCCAAAGAATCAGAAGTGCTTTTAAAATTAACTTGCTTTTCAAAAGACCCAGTTTATTCACTGCTGGACAACCCAATGTCTATTATCTGTGTGTAAATCCTCTCCTTTGTTCTTTTTCCATCAGGTAAAAAATAGTATTTCCCTGCTTTGCAAGATCCAGGTGCACTGTATGCTCATGAATGCACGTCCCTCTTCAGAGCTCTCTGGCATATTGGTTTTGATAACTTACCAGTTGAAAAAGCAGAAATAACATGACTAAATACAACTATAACTTCCAAACAGAGAAGGAGAAGACACGAAAGTAAACAAGGTATTCTTTTTTTATTCACTAATTTTCTTCCAAGCATGTAACTTTCTCAAAATTATCTGCAAAGATCACACTCAAACGATGTCAGTGGTTAATGGGTTACAAAAAAGCGTATATTAAAAAGCTGTGTAATTTGTGACTCACCATTCCAGTTTCACTGGGTCTGAGCATAGAAAGAACTAAAACAATGAAAGATTTAGAGCCGTAGTTTACCTTCTTCAAGGGTTTAAGATTTCCACTGTGGTTAATCAAAACTATATATTACTAAAATGCTGTAGTTAGATCTAAACAGAAAACAAGCAGAACTAAACCCTTTCTGATTGAATGCAATTTTGTCTGTAAAAATCTGTTTTCTTTTTTTTTTTTTCTCCCAGGTATGTTACTATGCTGGTTATAGTGTGCAAGTTGGGTAATTTCTCATCGAAGCAAAAGTCCTTTTCAATGGAAAAGGGGAAAATGCCAGTAGGACAGAGAGGTAGAAAATTATTTTAAATGCAGTAATCTGCTATTCTTGGAAACAAACCCTAATTTCCTGTGAAATTAGGAATTCATTCATCCATTCATTCTAACTTCCTCTGCAAAGTGTCCTCTGGGCCCTTAGCATTTGGTATTTCATATTTGGTGCAGTGGTAAGGAAGGGTGAGGAAAATTGCTACGTGGGGTTTAATCCTCCCTTGACTCTGAAGGATGGAGGAGCTGAGGTGTCAACACCAGTACATGTCACAATAGTCACAAAGCTCTTTAATTTATGGTGAAGGGAACAATGCCTTAAGGACAATTCCTCACCACCCCAAACTCCAAGAATCTTTTGCGCTCTCCACAATGCTCCCTTCACTGAGAAGGTGAAGAGCATTTGGCAAATTGTGTCTGTTTGCTGGGGGTTTTATCTTTTTTGTGGATCATGTCTGGGTGTTATCTACCTCATAATTTCCTCTTTTGTCCTGCTGAAATAGTACTGAGCAAACCTTTGAATTAACTGCCTTACAATAATTAGATTTGGCAGAATACCTAGAGAGACACAGACTCATGTGCCATTACAGGTGAAAATACCCTCAGCAGATCTGCTGTTAAATGGTGCCTGTATTTACCCTGTCCCAGTATTTACAAAAGAAGATTATTACTGTTAAAAGGGTTTCTATTAGTGGAGATTCACCAATCAGTAATTAGAGAAAACAGGATATCTTTAAAATACAAGAAATAAACAAGAGAGGTGCTTTCCTCAGGGAACCTCCTCTGTTCCCATATATTCCCAGGAATGCTGTTCCTCTGTCCTTTCCTTATGCTCCAGGGGCTCTGTGCATAATCCCCATCCTCCTTTCATAGAACCAGAGGCTTTCCCACTCATGTACAATGTACATGTAAAACTTTAGTGTACATGTATAACTTTCTGTTTTCAAAGTTATATTGGCAGAAGAAGAACTGTCATGGAGGAGAGACAGAGAAGACTAGTTTTGCTAGAAGGAGTTTTTGGTTCCTGTTAAGACAATCTGTGGTCTGTGAACCTAAAGAGAGTTGCTTAAGAGCTGATAACCTTGTTAACCAGATGCTGAAATCCCAGTTTAGCTGATCTCACTAAACACTTCACTCTTCTGTGGGTTTCTTTGGGTTTTTTGGTTTTTTTTCATGCTTGGTTGGTTTGTTGGAGACTTTTCTTTCTATTTTTTCACTGGAATCAATAGATTTGCTATCTGGAAAGTTTGACCTTTACTAGATTCAGTTGGTGTTGAACATCTTACATGGTTTTCATTAGTGACAGCAGGGTACCACTATTAAATTATTGTTTCCACTGGCAATTGCTTAGCTGATTTAAAATGGCATGATTAGTGTGGTACCATCAGAGTCAGGCAAGCTGTGGTAGGTAGATACTAGGAGAATAATATTTCCATTTTACTGACTGAGAAATTGAGCAACATGGAGATCATGGGGCCTGGCCACAAAACCTCATCAGGCTCTGTAGAGAACTGGGAGTCAGGCCCAGTCACCTAAAATCCAGTTTAAATTCCTGGCCAGTGTTACACTATCTGACAGAGAGAGTCACTAATTAGTGTTTTGAACATCTCACTTCTCTCTTACACACAAAAGGAGATTAATCTACTAATCCTAAATACCAAATGAATGTATCACACTGTACAGTTACAAAATGATGCTTTCAGTGTGACTTTTTGAACATCTTTCAGCTCATTCAACATTATTTTCTATAAACCAGAGTGCTTACAAAGAAATACTGTTCAACCTCTCCTCTGCAGAACAAAAAGCAGCCCACAACTGTAAGGTCTCTTTCCATTCATCAGCCACCACATCTGTTGCTTGCTTGGACACTGACCAAAATGATTCATTCAAATGTCTAACATTTATTTTTGGTGAAATACTGGATTGTACAGCGTGGCAATATTTCAAAAATGGGTCTAGAAAACCAAGGGAAGTTGGAAACAACTTCCTCAGCTGAAAACAAACACGGCGTTATATCATTCTGCAGCTTTATTAGAGGGAAGGCAGTGGCCAAGTGAAGCAGCTGGAATCACACTGAAGTGACTCTGAACTCTGCAGATCATTTCGTTCTTCCTTCTGCTACAGAGCTCAGATCCCTGAGTTACAGTGCCTTTTGTTTCAAAGAACTAAGCAAGGTAGGTCAAACTCTCTAATATTTAAGATCTTTCTCTCCCTTCCCTCCTAAATACTGAGTCTCTACAGCTGCAGCAACACTTGCAGGCAAGTGTTGTAAGGTGGAATAGCATATACTGGCTAAAAGGGCTTCTTGGAATAAAGAATGTGATACTCATTTACTTCAAAGGTTACTTTGAACCACCCCAGCACCAAGAAAAGGTATGAAAATGTGTGGGAATTTAATTTTTAATTACTTTTGAATATGTTAATACACACTCCAAGGAGTTTTACCCTGTCAGCAAATGGTAAGTGACCCTGACTTAAATCTCTCTCCCCTCTGTGTTCCCTAGTGTGTTGGATTTAATTTTTTTATTTGCTCAGGGATAGTGTGTATTGCAATTTCCAGTATAATTAGTTAAAAATACATCAGTTCTGATCTGAACAGATTCTAGAACAGAAGCTGGAAATAATTTCAACCTAGATAGCAGATTAACAGAATACTTCTGAAGAATTGCAGTTCTGCAGAACTGAATAAGGTTTCTGTGATCTCAGCTGGAAAGTGTGTGTGTTTCCCTAACCATTGTGGAATAAGGTAGGATATGGATCTAGCTTTCAGTAAATGTGTTGGAAGTGACAATAAGATTTGAAGCCTTGTGTGCTGCCACACAATGGTATCCATTCCAGGTAGTTCCACCTGCTCTTCACACTTAGTGATAACAGTGTCATTGGCACCTGTCACCTCTCTAGATGTGATCTTGCAAGCCAAACAATATCCCAGGCCTGTTTTTGTGGACTTAGAAAACATGTGTACATTGAACATTGTCTGTGAATTAAAACACATTTGATTTCTAGCTGAATAAAATTGTATCATTGAAGAACATAAAATGCT
This sequence comes from Fringilla coelebs, assembly GCF_963513975.1. Classification (NCBI taxonomy): domain Eukaryota; kingdom Metazoa; phylum Chordata; class Aves; order Passeriformes; family Fringillidae; genus Fringilla; species Fringilla coelebs. The sequence goes on along the minus strand of NC_140035.1, from coordinate 25,769,931 downwards.
TATTAATTCATAGCTAAGGAGAAAAGAGTGACTAGGCTACGTCAGGGTAAAGTAGTTTGCCAGAGCAGATTTGTAGAAACTTACAGGATAAACTTACTTATGATAGGTTAGCTTACTTTCACAATCATAATGTTATTGTTCTGCCTCAGAACTAGGAAATTAAAATATTTTGATAACCCATTTTAATTTTGTTTGAGGTCACTGCAACTTCTGGCCAAATTTAAAGCATTATCAGCAAATTATGCCAGGCAGAGAGGATAGAGGTCCTATCAACTTCAATCCTAGGGATTATTTGTGTGCCATAAGTGAGTCCACTTCTCTTGAACTGAGAATCTCTTTGATTGTGGCACAGTGGAAGTTATTTGACTCTGGAGAATGAATTTATGGTTTGGATTCTCTGATTGCCCTTGTGGAAAAGTCAGGGAAGCTGTGTCTAAGGATTCCTAGGCAAGATCTGATTACAGATTTTTGCTGCATGGGTGAGGGCAGAGGAAAAGTGTTGATCCAAAGAATGCAATTTCTATGTCCCGTGCATTATACATTCTTTCTTTTAATTTTAAGAATTTCTTTTACTGCTGACAACCAAATGAGCAACTTCTGAAATGCTTCCATTTTTGTTCATTTCTGATAGATTGATTCAAGAGGAAAACTTAGATCTGTTTCCTAATAAAGTCAGTTGCCTCAAAGAATTTTATTCTCCTTGTGTTTTTTAACAGGCACTTGAAGTTTGTGATCTGTTATTCGATATTGATTTTGTATTAATAACTCTGCTATTCCACGCACTAAGCAGCAGCTAGGTTTCCAGGGGATTGTAATCTATTGAATGGTCTTGTTATTTGCTTATTTATTTATTTTGTCTTATGGAATGTGCCAGCAGTTCAGCTGTCTCTCTCACTGTGGTGGCTGCTTGTCTGGCTAATTTGCACTCATTATTTCTGATAATGGTTTAATTTGCGTTCATTCAGTCTGAAGCCAGCAGTTTCACCACAGTGCTGGGCTCTGTTGTGGCTGGCTTTGCACAAGAGAGCTGACTGTGAGGAGCAGTTCCTTGTGGTCTCTTAGCAGAAGAAAGGGATTGCTGTGACTGGGGTAGGCAGTGTCCAAGAGACTTTGCTTCTGCAGGGGAGAAGTCATTATGTGGAGATGAACTCTCTCACAATTGCTTGTACTTTTACAGTGTGCTTGGGGCTCCTGAGACAAAATGAAGAAGTTATGTGTTCTTCCTCAAAGGTAGCATGCAGTCATTCTAGGGCAGCTCAGCTGCTTCTGTACTCTTTGTATCTTCAGTATGTCCCAGGGGTTGAGGGCCTTAAAGTAGGAGCAAAAATCCACAAGTTAGCCCATGGCTGCTTTTCCCCAAAAGGAATTTCTGCTGGCTTGTTGCTCCTACTTCTCTTCCCCTACCCAGGCTCTCTTGTCCCTTTTTGATACTTCTTGAAGGATGTATTTCAAGAATCAAAAGGCACAAGTATTAAGAACCTGCATCTTTTCCCTCTATCCACTGAAGATATTTGACTCTTTATTCTTTAGGCAAGTTTTTCTGCTCCCAACTTTACCTTCAAATTTACTGTTTGGCTTTAGGCAAGATATGCCTCTTCCTTTCCCTACTCTTGTATGTGTTTATTCTGTTTAATTATAAACAAAGCAGGAATTGTCTTTCATTATGTGCTGTAGTGCCTAGATCTTGTGAGGCTTTGATCTCAAGGATTAGGGCCTGTGGGTACTTTCCCAACATAAAATACCTGCTTCTTTCAGCAAGTGTGAGCCTGGCACACAAGTTTTATTCCCTTCTGAGGCCTTCTAGAGGAGACAGAGAAAGTGATGTGTAGTAAATCCTGCGCAGTCAATGTATTGCCACTTGCTACACTCCCATCTCTTCTTTCTAGTGGTGCCCTTTTAATGAGTTTCAGCCCCACATCATTTTAATGAGATATTTTGGGTATGTTAAGAACCATTGCCCATTTAAGAAACCTGAGTAATGCTAATTGAGGGTGTTGTACCATATCTGGCAGAGTCAAGTGAGAAGTGATTTGTAAAGGTAATATGGGAAGCCTGTAAAACCAGTATTTCCAAGCTCCTAATTTAATACCTTAATCATAGGTGCCATCTATTCCTATCAGTGCTGGGGAGTGTTCCCAATACCATGTTAAGGAAATGGAAGAATATCCAGTCCTCCTGAAACTGTGTTTAACAATTTGAATTTTTCAGTTTTGCAGGAATAAAGCCAGTACTTACTATAGACTTGATCTTAAAGTAAAAAATACTTGGCTTTGTAAAAGTAGGAAAGTTAGAATAACACTGATACAAGAGTAGACACCCTTAATCTACTGTACACAGTGATCCCAGTATATTAACTGTGAGGACATCATAAAGTATGTTATCCAAAACATTCCAGCTGATAAGATATATACTAGCAGTATTTTGGAATTGGATGTTCTGATATACCCATGCAAGAGTATGTGTCAAGAGTAATATAAGCATAGCAATATTACATTTATGCTAGAAGAAACTGCTGAGTTCTATAAATGAAGGGTAGAATAAACCTAGGAAAACAGAGATCAATTTAGAGGGCAGTGCACAACCAAGCATACTGCAATAAGTGACTAGGAAATTAATCTGTGAAATTGAATAGGATATAAGAAGGAATCAGTTATAGATATATAGAGGAATCAGTTGTGGTTCTCTGGGGTTATTTCTTAACTCTTCTTTTTAAAAAGACTGTAAATATAGCAGATTGTAACCCATTTTTTATCTGTTCTACCTTCAATAGGTATTTTGTATCTTGTTGGAGAGAGTGTTACTTTGGATTTTTTCTGTGACCTATTGTTACCCTGCAATGGCTTTTGAGTGGCTGTTGTCTAACATGTTTAATTGGCTTAATTAGTCTGCTGAGTCAACTGCAGAAAAAAATCTCTGCATTTACTCTGTATTCTCTACTCTCACTTTATTATTATTTGGTTGGAGGGAGTTGTGGTTAAAGCATGTGTTTGTTGAAACAGTACAACCATTTAAAAAACATGCTCGGAGCTGCACGATCATGTAATGATCACATGAATACTAGTCAAAATAGTCTTTCATCACAAATACATCAAACAGTTGCAAAGTAAAAATTCCAAGTAATTTTTGCATGAAAACCTTAAAAAGCCATAATTAATTAGAAATGCAAGCATTCATTATCCCATCAGTCCAGTCACTGCGAAGCTGAAGCGCTTAAATTTTTTCAATCAGGTATCTCTGTTGCTCTAGGTATGTAGTTATTATGGTGGCTTTTAGCCAAAGAAAATCCTGCTGGCATTTGAGGAGGACTAGAAAGCACGTGAAGATTCCATGGAACAGCACTTGATCAGTGTGTTAGCTCACAGCCAGTAGGATTCATGGTGGGGCTCTGAGGTGTGTCTGGGACTGCTGAGGCACGGCAGTGGGGATGGCAAGCAAAGGGTGCAAGTCCAGGCTGCTTTTCTCTTCCCTGCAGAGAAAACAGACCGGGAGCAGTAAGGGCTGCCCAGGTAAGTGCTGCCTTCCTCCACACAATGAGCCTGATGGCACAGAAGGGAGCCTCCCTTCAGAGAGGGAAAGGTCTCCCAGAGGTGAAGCTGTGGTTTCTGCCCTTCACCATGAGAGAAGGGACAGTGCTTAGTTTGAGAGGGGAGGACAGGGCTGTGGTTGAGCCACGAGGCAGGGACTCTAGATTTAGCACTTGGTTTGATCAGAGACTTCCTCTAGGTCATTCTCAGCATTCTACAGTCAACCAGACTGATGATACTTCTCACTTGAACCTCATTTCAGTAGGGGTTATGAATACTGAAGCATTATGACTGGTTATGTAAATACTTTGGCAGTGCTGACATATACAATACATCAGGCAATTTTTAAATTTCAAGTGTCACTGTTTAGCTAAATGTCTGTATTTTTTTGATAAGAATATTAGATTTTTTTTCTCTAAAAATGGTGCTACTTTTAAGTGTTTCACAGATATGACCAGTCATTTTCCTGACTTTGATGAACAAATTTTGTGGTTATGTGATTTGCAGTGGCTAGAGCAATTCCTTGTATTCCAAAGAAATATTAAAAATTATATTCTTACTTTTAGCTGTATTGGCAGAAGGGAATAAGAGCAGAAACAAGTGCTAACTGTGGAGCTATCAAGTGTCCTCCGCTTCACCAGTGCGTATCCTGAGGACATCTGGGTTTCTTTGTCATTTTTGGGAATGGAAGACTTGGTCCTTGGGATCAGCTTGAAAATAAATCAGTTTTGATGATATACAGTTGCTGGTTGCAGACATTTATCAGGTCTCTGATTGTGGAAATGGGACACTGCTCAATTGCAGCCATTGTCCAGGAGATATTTTATATTCAGACCAGAGCTAATGTGATACTTTTCCTACTACAGCAGCCTCATTTAGATATAAAGTTGGACTTTCCATTTTTTGTTTAACATTTCTGTGTTGGCAAAACAGCTGGTGTGAAATTGTAGATTTACCAGTATTAACTGAGTCTGTGCTATAGGAGTCTGTTAATCCTGTAGCCAGGAGTGTTATCTGGTCAAAGGGCTTCAATCCCACAGATGAGGTGGTGTGTTATGACTAACAGGGTGGTGTTTGGCCTTGCTTGAAGAAAGTTGGTTTTGGCCCAAGTTCTAGGACATGTCTAGCTAGTACATTGCAAATACATTTCTAACACTGCTTTGCTGAGAGACATAATGAAGAATGATTGTTGTTTGCATTCCTTTCTTATCTGCTAGAACAAATACATCTATATTGTGGCTCAAAAACCTTTCCAGTCACATGTCATATCTGTTGTGACCCGTTATTGAATTCAGGATGACACATGAAGTAATTAGGGTACCATGTATCTAATCATCATTAAAAGGATAGTCAAAAGACTATTGTTTGTGTATGTGTCTGTGAAAGAGAAAACATAGGCACAAGCCTTGATTCTGTCTTTGTGTATACCAGCTTAAAATGCTCCTTACCTAGTAGCTTTGTCTGCAGGGCCAATTTGAGGCTTAATGTGTAGTATAGCTCTGATTTAATTTTGTAGTATGAGTGTATCAGGCAGCTCATGCTATAGGAATGTTTCTGCATAAAGGCAAGTGGTTATCTTGGCTTTGTCCTTTTGAGGGAGAAATGTGAATCTATGACAGTCTGTAATTTCATCAGTATTCCTTGTGTGTTTTCAAATCTATCCTATGCCTTTGTAAAATGCTTGCCATAAATACATGTGTACCTCTAATGAATTTGCTCAGCCATCTGAGTTTTGAACTTTACAGATAAACTACCAGGTGGATTTCATGTTTATGTTTTTGAAGCTGGATAAATTCAAAATTTGTCACCTCAAAAGTTCCAAGAAAAAATTATGAGGGCTTGCAACTGAATTCAATACCTGGATAAACTTGCTGCCACAATATGGCAGGCAGGCTCTAAGTGACCTTTTTTGAAACTAGTTGTTCTCCACCTTTTGACTCTTGCAAATGACAGAAGTTTAAGTGATGCCATCAAATAAGCTTTCCTTTAGCCACAGATAATACACATGGAATGTGATGTTCAAAAAGACATTGATAGGAGGGTTGGTGTAATATCTTCCCTCTATGAACTGAACTGTTGAGACAGCCAACCCTCCAAACCATAATTTTCCTACTGAGTCAGGACCCATTGCTGTGACCTCTGAAACCAATTTAGCTGGCCAAAGGGTCTAACACTGTTTGTCACACTGAAAAAATAGATTTGGGGACTACCACTCAGATATTTGTGTTAACTTTTAACTAACATAGACAATGAATAAACTCTTCCCTTTGACCTTTCTGTAAAATTCAAAAGTAATGAGGACCAAATGTGAGAGAGAGAGAGAGAGAGAGAGAGAGAGAGGTTGTGTGGGCTGAGCTCGAATTTGTGGTAAAGACTGCCAGTGTAATTCAGTTAGGTCCTAACTTGTGTGGTGCCCTGGGAACTTTGAACCCCCAGGAGGACTTTGCTTCAAGTGAAGTGGATGGAAATGGTAACTTTTTTGTTTGTTTTCTTCTATTTTAGACTGAAAGCCCAATGTAATTTAGTTCCAAAGCCGTTGCGGTGACCTCAGGGTTGAGGTGTGGAGGGGTCAAACGACTTCCCCTGGCCAAACAGGATGCTTGTGGCATAGCCATGAATAGGTTCCAAAGTACTGTCCCATGTCAGAACTCTAAGGCCATTCTTAGTGTGACAAGAGCTCTTCTATTTTAGGCAGATCCAATCATTTGTTTAAGTTCTCATTATGGCTTAGCTATAATAGTGGCAGAGGACATGAACTCTAGGTACTTTTAGTAGAAAGCTGTGAATATGTCAACTGACATCCAAGTCTGTAATTCCCTGCTGAAATTCAGAGAAAGACTGTTTGTGTGACATGTGGTGAAGTCTCTTCCCAGCAGTTCTGTGGCTTTGTATTTTAGAACTATTTCCTGATGATCTGTATTTCTTGGTAATTCTGCTTTCTGTCTAAAAGATCTAAAAGTGCCAAGAGCCATCCTCTTATATTCCTATGAAGTCATTTAGAAATTAACTTCTGTTTTACAGAAGAGGACAGGAAATGAAACCTCCTGGTCAACTATTTTCATAATTAAGAGACTGACTCAAGGAGGCTCAGTTTTCAGAGCTGCTTGTGGCTCAGCAAACAGGAATGGACTCGTCAAACAACTGCTGAGCGTACACTTTACACAGGGTGTTTACTATTTAAAATAAAATTTTAAAAAAAGGACAGGATGAAATCTAAACTTGGATGTATTAATCCATATGCAATAGAACACTGTTCTGTAACCTGTGGCTGCTCCCAAGGCTTATTGGCAGGCCCCTAACCACACTTTCCTGTTTATCGAAAAATGTTTTCCATGCACTGGCTCCCCAGACCAGGACACTGAGCCAGTGAACTGCACCAAACCTCCCTTTACCCTTGCTAGCAGTTGCCTTAAAGCCAAGCAGAAACTGCTGTCTGGAAGTATTGTTTTCTCTACTGAGCCTCAGTTTGCAAACACATCCATGAGAATTTTTCCAGCTTGGAAAGTAAGCCATTTGTCAAGGATCATACAGGAAATTAATGGCAGAATAAGGAATACAATTAGATTTCTTCACAAGACCGAGACTTGAACTGCAAGACAGTTTTGACTCTGGAAATTTATTAATTTCAGAGTCATGTATTAAGAGATAATGTGTTTCAGGACCACTGAGAAACATCCCTGCTGAATTATGGTTAATGAAAAAACACCTGTGTCTTCATTGATAACTCCACTGACAATCACCTACTGCTTATCTTTTTCAGGACAGGGCTTAACACCATGTGTGCTGCCATAGAAGTGCTTCATATATGTCAATATCAGAAGTAAAAGCTTCTGGGCTTTGCAAATGTAATTGGCAGTCTTTGCTGAGCCCTAGCCATAGAGTCTAATTTCAGCATCTGTGCACTGGGAGCAGTGGTAAAGAATGTTCCTTCTGCTTTTTTACTCCCACTACTAAAGACTCCCTGCATTGAAGACTAGAGTTAGAGAGGAGGAAAAAATATAAGCCTGGAAAAATAATTGCATTCTAAAGGTGTGTTCTTTCATTGGAGTTTTAAACTACAGGAGGCTTGGGAAATATTTGGCATTTATTTGGGTATGTGTTTTTTCTCCTGCGATACATCATCTTCAAAATGCTAAATATAAAATTAACATTGTTGGGCAGCAGGCAAATATTTGTCATTGTCATTATAGCTGGATTTTTTTTTTGTTTATCTGCATAAATTTGATTTGAACGTATAGTTTTTTGTATAGGCAACCCCACTTAAAAATCCAGTTGTTAACCTGACTGTCCTCTGAAAATGTCCAAATATAATGTTCCAGATGTTAATGGTACTGCTCCATGTTTATACTCTTCTCTCAGCAGCTGTTAAGCTGCTTGAAAAAATTACTCAGATGGGTGGTAGTGGTATTTGATGCAGAATTCACCCCCAAGGGGCATGTAATTACATAAATGCAGCCCAATAAGTATCATTTATCAGGACAGCAAACCAAATAACATTCTTTCAGCCTGATGTAAATCGCAAACGCTATCATAGCCTCTTGACAGAACAGGCTGTGCTGACTCTTACTACATATTTTTTTAATCAAGAGATATAAAATTACACAACCTTTTTTTCCCTTCCCTGTCTATCCACCTACAAATGAGAAGTCTAATCCTGCTAATGCGTGTGCACATGTGTAGCTTCGCTGGTGTGAGTAATCCTTTCACTCGGGGTGAGCTACTTTTTGGAGGAAAGGTAAGTGCAGGAATACGAGTTTGCAGATGTGGTTGTGCAGGCAGTGTGCTCTGGAGACCCCTCTCCTGTTGTCCCTAGCATGCTGTAATTAATGGCATTGCAGGAATGCAGGGCTGAGTTCCAGAAGTGCAGGCTGAATTTTGGTGTAGGAATGGGGATAGCGCTCAGAAATTCAGCAGTAAGATAAATCATAGTACAGCTCTCAGGCACAGGTCTTCAGTGCAGCTGAGCCCAGCCAGACTATTCAGCTTTAAATGATAACAGTTTTGCAGAATAGCTGTTTTGATCATTGCAGAGACTTTTGTCTGACTGTGGCTACCTGTGATGTGCTGCAGCTTTGTCTATACTGCAAACTAAAGACAGTGAAATGATACTGTGAAATAACTTCTGACTGCTTTTCTTTCTGTTGTACAAACTCTGTTTCCTGTCTGTTTTCCCATTAATTTTTTTCCCCCCTCTGTTTCGGTTTATATTCCACTTTCCTCCCCCTCCCCTTCCCTCCCACCCACAGAAAGAATTTCTATGTGAAAAAATCATGTTGTACTTGCAAGTTCCAGAAGCTTTTGCAAGAGAAGAAAACTGAGAAAATCCTATAATTCTGTCTTAAAAAAAGGACACACAAGTATTTTCATTTTTAGCTCTTACAGAGTGTTTTTTGTTCATGGGAAGTTTTACTTTCTTTCATCTGTTACCTGTTTCTCAGCTCACTAGTGGAAGAACACCATAATGTGTATTATACCTGCAATATGTTCTGTACATTTCTTTGTCTCCATCCTTTGCTGTATTAAAGAAATCCAAGACGTTAAATAGGCCTGAAAGTAATTTCTTGATACAAAGACATACATGAAAGAGGTGAATGAACCCATGAACTTTTAGTTGCTGGAGAAATTGCTGTCATTTTGTTAACTATAATTTAAGGCAGGGTGGTGGGTGAAATTTTACAGAAGATGGCTTCCTGGCATTTCAAGTGATTTTTTTCCTACATAGATGTCTAATGCTCCTCTGATTTTAGACAGATATAATGCATAAAACTTGCTTCACATAGGAACAGAGCAGTAAAGTACAAAACCTGACCAGAAAAGACCAGCACAATCATACTTCAATAGAACTTTGCGTCTGGTCTCCCAGAAATTGATCAGTGATACTGTGCTCAGTGCTGTCTGTTAAGAAACTAATGTAAAGAAAACATAAAAGTTATAGAAGATTTCAAGTTCTGGTTTGATTTGAACATTTCTTGAAATGCCTGCGACCAAATTTCTTCAGGAGTTTTGTGCTAGCAACTGACAGATAAAAGGTGACAGATATGCCAAACTAAGGCAATGTTTTTGGTTTATGGCCAAAACCATGAAAGAACTGCAGTTTACTATTTACAGTGCAGTAAAACATTTCTCCTTTGACCATTTAATTTCTTTTCTTCCCCAGGAAGCCACTCTGCAACATGACATTTGAAGATTTTGAGAACTACTCTTATTTCTACGAACTGTCTGAGGAAGATGAGTCACCCCAGTCCTCCCTCAGCATTGCCCATATTATTTCCCTTTTCTTTTACAGTGTGGCATTTCTGCTGGGAGTGCCAGGTAATGCCATTGTCATCTGGTTTATGGGCTTTAAGTGGGATAAATCTGTTTCCACACTCTGGTTCCTGAATCTGGCCATTGCAGATTTCATTTTTGTTCTCTTCCTGCCCCTCTATATTACATATGTGGCAATGGGCTTCCACTGGCCTTTTGGGAAGTGGCTCTGCAAAATGAACTCATTCATTGCACTGCTTAATATGTTTGCCAGTGTTTTCTTCCTGACATTCATCAGCCTTGACCGCTACATCCGCCTTGTCCACCCCGTCTTTTCCTACAAATACAGGACTGTGAAGAACACCCTCCTTCTGAGTGGGGTCATTTGGATGTCAGCTGCAATTATTGGTGGCCCTGCCTTGTACTTTAGAGACACAGCTACAGTTCTCAACAATGTCACCATTTGCTACAACAACTTCCATGTGCACGACAGAGAACTTATTTTGCTGACGCATCACATCCTCATTTGGGTGAGGCTTGCATTTGGTTACCTCTTTCCTCTAGTGACCATGGTTATTTGCTACTCCCTGCTGATTGTCAAAGTGAAGAGGAGAACTGTACTGACTTCTAGCAGGCTTTTCTGGACCATCACTGCTGTAGTTGTAGCTTTTTTTGTCTGCTGGACACCATATCACATATTCAGCATTGTGGAGCTGTCTGCTCACCACGATGAAAACCTGCATGACTTACTGCAGGATGGCATTCCCCTCTCCACTGGCCTTGGTTTCATCAACAGTTGCCTCAACCCAATCCTCTACGTTCTGATTAGCAAGAAGTTCCAAGCCCAGGTGAAGAGCACAGTGTCAGAGGTGCTGAAGCTGGCCCTGTGGGAGGTGAGCCGCTCGGGCACGGTCAGCGAGCAGCTGTGGAGCTCGGACAACGCGCCCGTGCACTACTGCGAAACTGCCCAGTGACTGCTGGTGCCAGCAGCTCTCCCCAGAGGAGCTGACAGGAGATTTGGAGGTGTTCTTGACTTCACATCTGCCAGTCAGATGTGCATCTTTGCCTAGACAGTTTTCTGTAAACAGCTGGCTTCATTGCACTTGCTGCTTTAATGGCAAGGTTTTCAAGGGACGCATGATTTGGATGTGTGCCCTTGCAATGCACACACAGCCTGAACTGAAGGCTATCAGCATAGGTGGAATTACTCTAACTGGGCTTTTGCTGAGGAATGTTGTTGTGATCCTGTTGGTTTGCTGTGGTTCCATACCTCATTGATATCAAAAGAGCACTTAATAAAAATATTTATCCTTGCCGTTGCTGACACAACTCTTAATTGAGACATTCTCATCCAAGAGGCTGTGGCCGTACATCGCTGGGTCATGAGTCTCCTGATTGCCTACTACTGCCCCAAGGAGGAATCCCCTGGCTACATCCCACCTAAATCAAGCTATCAGTGGCTCCACTCTGCAGCTGGAGAAGAATCTGGAGATGGAGAAAACTGAATTGCTGCCTTCTATTGTCAAAAAAGAAAAATATGGAAATAAAACCTGTCTTCTCCCACTGTTCTTTATCTTGTACTCAAAACTAAGACAGGAGGCCCTGTGTTTTGGGGTCACTTACTGTATTTCTAGCACTAGCTGGGTACAAAATACTGAGCAGATGTTTCATATAGGTATTGGGCTCATTCAAAATGTGCAAAGAATTAGTGAAAATATTTCTTACAGCTTATGCGCCACACTTCTTTTTCTATGTTTAAAATTTTAGTCCTACAGAGGTTTACAACTATTGATTGCTCTTTATTCCTCTTTCAAGCAAAGGTAAAGAAATTATATAACGTTTTGTTTGCCTTAATGTCCAGCTTAAAAAATGGGTGGAGTGAATTCATCAGTATACTGTTACAAGTCTGTAGCCAAATTCGGGCTTCTTTTCCAAATAAGAGGCAAAACAGTTCATCCAGGAAATGGAGTCCACTCCCATAAGAAAGATGAAGTAGTCCCAGTTATGCTGTATTCTCTTCCAATTTGTTGCTTGCTGCAGAATCACACATGCACCAATGCAAATATATATGCTATGTGGAGTGAACAAATTTCTGATGCAATACCACTTAATTAAAAAGTTTAATGTGGGACAAAACTCTACTTAAAGTAAATGCATAGAGCTTTGGGTAAATTTGAACTGTTTTTTCCTAGTTATTGGCCTAGGCATATAGAATAAAACTGCCTTTCAGATAATTTACCTAGTTTATATGGCCTGCCAACACAGTAGCATTTATGCTATAATTGAGTCCTTACATGTAAATAGATTTGCTTTTGTATAAAATATATATATATGCATGAGCACATCCAATATTGGTAGCTACACAAATAGAAACAGCCTGACTGTGGTCTGTAACTATTTCTTTGGGCTCTGGTTTCAGAGTCTGAGAGTCAGGCAGGATCAGTGGAATTTCAGTGTATTTCCCTTTGGGCTGAAAAGCTGGTAAGCAGCATTCTTCCTCTGAGTCATTTGCTGCCTGGTACATAGTTGCTCATAATATTTTGGCATCGTGCTGGTGTATGTGCCTAAATCAAACATTTTGCAGTTTTTCTTCACATGTTCCCTGACATCTTTCTAAGAATGATGTACTCTCCTGGCTGTAGTCCAGGTGAAGTAATAAAATTTTCTTGTTTCCAAAGAGCATGTTCATTTACTTTTCTTAGCAGCAATGTGTGATGATTGGCTTTTCTTATAACAGCTCCTTCCCAAAGATTTTGGAAGGTGAAATCAAGCCCTGGCCCTTTCTACAATGGGATTTAAGGTTCATGCTGGGTTTCTTCAGCTGTGTGCACACACATGTTCCTATGTACAGCACAGAGACTGGATTTTCAAATGGGGCAGCAAATATGTCCCATCTTGCATAAAGGATCAGAAAGTGTGGCCTGAAGCAGACAGGAGGAAGACAGAGGATAGAATTGAATAAAGCCAAAATCAGCCTTGATCTGTGGCATTAGGTGGATTAACAACTGTGCAGTGTAACTGCTACCGTTCACACCAAGATCAGTTACAGAATTATCTCAATCATTTCTTCAAGAATAATGCAAGATATCTAAGCAAAACAGATAATGCTCTAAGTTTCTGTTTCCAAAGAGTCTCCAAAACAGTACCAACAATTCTATGCTGCTTGGGCTGAGGAATGCTTTATCAACTCACCACAATTGGAAAAAAACCAGCCAGAAAAAGGAAAGGAACCTGTGTCATCATGCAAAGAGATACTACAGAAACAGCTATTGACACATTTCATAATGGACAGGTTCTAGTTACTTTTATCTTCCTGGACAGTTTGTGTTTCTGAAGGTTTTTATGTAGATTAGTTTTGTTCAAACTGTTTTCCCATTATTCCTGTATAGAACATATTGAAGTTACGGAATTTTCTACTGATCCCTCTGTTGTGGGGTGCACTTGGAATACTTGCCTCATTTATTCCAGGGTGCTGATTTTTCACAGGCACAATGACACAGTAATATACCAGCACATATCCAGACACCACCCAAAACCACCTAACACAAATATTTGTGGATTGAGCAGAATACTCTTGCCCACACACCTACCTATTTTTTCACTGGGAACACTTTGCTCTCTAGGTTTTTTGTTTTTTGTTTTTTTTTTTGGTTTTTTTTTTTTTTTGTGGTTTTTTTTTGTTTGTTTGTTTGCTTGTTTTTTGTTTCTGTGCAACTTTCTTTTTAATATCAGGCTAAAATAAACCCCTGCCAAAACCCAACACACACAAGAAATCCCAAGAACCAAAGAGTTTGTGTGTGCATGCTTAGCATAAGCGTAATACACACAAATCCAGTCTGGCAGGTCACATGGAAGACTCAGTGCTGCATTTTAACAAAGTTACCATCTATAAATCAAACCATTTGATCCACTTAGGGCTTTAATTTGAAAGCTAAGAAAAGAGTATCAAGGTAAGCAGCACATTGAATGGGAGGTCAGAAAAAGTGATGCCAAGACAATAAAACCTGTATTTTTGAGGCAGAATTTTTAATAACTTGCTCGTTTGACATGGTGCTCACCAATTTCTTGCTTTTAACAGCACCATGACAGAACTGGTAAAACTAAGCTACATGATTTAGCAGAAGCAACACCTAGAGAATTGCCACAGAAAGGGTACTGTTCAGGAATTAGGCTTATGGAAGGTGGCAAGTGAGCCTGTAACAATACTCACTTTCAGATCTTTAACCATGCTTTAAGCCTCTAGCAGGCAGGGTTTTTTTTCTGGGGCAAATTATAAACAAAGCTCTTACATAATCTGAAGTTGGCAGACCTTTGAACAAGGAGAAAGAGGACCTGCTGTGCCAGATAACCACACAGATGCTCTGTGAAAAAAAAAACAACTAAAGAGTTACTTAAGATGCAGCTGTCAGACTCTGGGCATCTTCATCTCAGAATGACCAATGTGGCATATAAAAGGATTCCATTTCATGGTCACAATAAATCCTGTCAGTCCAATGCAAGGCATAGAATTATGAATTTGTTTAGAATCTTCACAACTTTTGACAGCTTCTACATTTGTATCATTCCTATAGACAGTTTTTGGGATTTATTCCTGCTGGTTCTTCAATCACTAAAAGAAATGTCAAAATCTATCTAGAAACCAATCTGGAGCTGAGTAAACAGCTCAAACTGCTGTTAATTTCACTGCTTTTTATATCCTTTAATGTGTTTGCATTTTCAGCTACTTTTTTCTTGTTGAAGTCACGAGCACGAGTCAAGTTCCTCGTGTAGGTCAGGCAGAGCCCGCAGTGCCGGTTCCGCGCCCGGGGCACCGCTGGGCTCGCAGCGCCCCCCGGAGGCACCAGCCGCGGCTCCGCAGCCGCAGTCTTTGCTGTTTAAAAGACATAAAAAGGCTGTGGTGTATTTGATTAGTCACCACCCTTACTGAACAAAAGGAATTCATACTGTTTACCCACTAAAACATGCACTTTGACTGAGCCCTGCTCCTTTCCCTTAAAACCATCCCTCCTTCCAGAGGAATCCCAGACATTTCCAAAGAAGCAATTTCCTCCGCAGATGGTGGAAAAGAGCATTTCACTATTTTAAAGCCATAGTCATGTTAACTCTGAAGTGATGCTCTGCTTGTGTTCTTGGGTACTACAGTGAAGTGTCAGAGAGCAACACCGAAATTCAGTTTTGGTTTTTACTTTACCGGTTAAGAAAACCTTGCATTTGTGAGCTGGATTACACAAAGATTCTGGAAAAAGCACAAACACTGCACATTTTTTGCAACAACGTTTATTCTAGGTACATCAAGATTTAAATCTTATTGAAAGCAGCTACATCCATTGATTGTACATAATCTTCAAAAGCTGTTATTCTCTCTTCCAGCATATCTGTTCCAACTTTATCATCTTCAACAACACACTGGATCTGAAGCTTTTTGATACCATAGCCAACAGGTACTAGCTTGGCTGCAAAACAAAAAAAGTATTTACTGGTGGAATCTCTTAAAAATACAGATCTAAGAGTGAACAGACCAAAGCATATAAAAACAGCCTTTGGTACACACTATGGACCATCTAATTAACAACCCAGCATTCATAACAACTGATTGAAAAAGCTTCTTTCTGTGGACCTCCACCCCTTTCCCAAACCAGTGATGTGGGTGGGTAAAGGTGCTTGTCTGCTACATCAGGAATTGTACAGGAGATACAGGGGAGCAGAGCTTAAGTCCTATAGCTTTTAAAACCTGTATTTGAATATTAAAACCTTTTCTGACCATGTAAAGACACTGAAGTACTGCAGCTACCTACATTTCACAGATCAGCAGTGACCACAAGTCCACTGCTCATGTACTATCCCACGGGCCTGCACTCCCCCTCTCCCTGCTCTGAAATCTCCCCATACTTACAAGACCCCCAGACCAAGCCATCTGCTTGAATGCTTCGAACACACTCCTCTAGTTTGGCCATGTCTGTCTCATCATCCCAAGGTTTCACATCAAGCAGGATTGATGACTTGGCAACAACAGCTGGTTCTGGGGGAAGAAAGTCACCATGAAAAGATAAGCATCTTCCAAAAACTCACGAATATACTTACAAACTGGTTTTACCAGAGCAACTTATGCCATTTCACGAACAAGAACCTACTCACATTGCTGTGACTGGCCTCTGGTACCCACATACATTTCTGCAGCAGTGTATCTCCCCAGGTTCAATATATAGATACATTATGAATACACAGATTTAAGTAGATGACAGTGTTTGTTACATAGGAAGTCCTTCTCAGAACATCTGAGAAAGAGCCTAATGCTGTGTAACAGTTCATTTTCCACAGAGGGAATACTGCAACTGCTACAGTTCTGAACAGTTCCAGACCAGTAGCTGTGGAGTAACTTGTGTACTGCAGCAGTTGCTCAAAACTTTTATCTCCATTTATGTAGAAAGGCCAGTCTCTGGAAAGAACAAGCAGGAGTGTATGAACCAAAACAAAAAGCATGTTAACATTCCTATTTGCTAGGGGAAGGTGGAGCTCACTAGCAATCCAAGTGAAGCTAATTACTCTTGTATCATTCCAGTCAAGCTGATCTATTAATTAAGTCTTTCTAGCCATCCTGTCCAAATCCATGAAAATTAACTCAAGCATAAGATTAGAAACTCTTGGCACACATACTTTTGGACTTCTTTGATTCATACTGGGCCAGACGTTCTTCCCTCAGTTTCTTTGCTTCTTCACTTTCCTAAAAGAGAAATTTGCAGTTTCAGAAAAGCACGAAACCTCCACATCCCAAAGCACTACTAAACTGACTGGCATCTACTCAGATAAAAACAAATCATCACACCTGTCAGCCGAAAGATGGTGATTTTTTGTTTTACTCATCATGTAACCAGTCAAAGTTGGATACTTCACCCCACTCCAGCCCCTTATTTTTTTAACTTTTGAGTTTTTACCTTCCAAGCTTTCCTATTCTGCAAAGATAGCTACACTTGAGAATTGCAAGGTCAGAAATATAAGTAATTTCAACTAAGTCAAGGTGAAGATCTGCCTATCTGGGATTATTTCTGAAAAGCAACAGGTAATAATAATAATAATACAAAAAGGTCACAAGTACCTCCTCATCATCAGATCCAAAAAGGTCAATGTCATCATCATCTTTGCTATCCGTGGCCGCACCTGTGGTATCCTCAACATCAGCAGGACCATATTTTCCCAAAGCCTTCTTTACTCCTGGCAAGCTGAAAGAAAAATGCAGGTATTAGGAACCTCCCCTAATGTCAATATAATCACTGCTAGTTTATCAATACACCTACAAATGCATTTATAATGAGAAACTTGTGCTAAAAAGAGTAAAAATCCAATTCTGCTACTTCTCCTAACATGCCAGCCAAGTAATCTGTGAATATGGGATTTGCTGAAGCTCATCAAAGCTGGTATGATCCTGCCCAACTAAGTACACGGATAGGAAAAGCTTTCTTACTGTAATCCTTTATCTGCACAATATTCTGTGTAGGAGAAATCTCCAACTTCTTGTTCGTGCTTCCTTAGAACTACTTTCATTTGTTTAAAACCTAGTAAGTCACTGAAAACACATTACTACAAGGTAATTGCTATTTTCCTATGCTTTAGTGAACACTTTACCCTAAACCCTTGCTTTTAACAGGACAAAGGACTAAAACTCCCTGAATTTACCTTCTCTTGCAGCTCATATAGACCTGTTATCATACAATAAGCTCATAATTGTATTCCTAATGTGAACAGCTGTTACTGAAGCCATAAAACTAGCTTTGGATTCTAGGAACTTTAAGCAGTTTCCAGATACTCTGTGAAACCACTTCAGAATTTCAGTCCCCTTTAGCATTACAAAAGCTTCAGAAACGTACTGGAGACTGATACACCCATGTTTGGAGGGGTTTCCTTCGAGGAGGACTGAGGCTCAGAGAAAGTAGCGTAGCAGTACTGACCCTACCTATGCTGTATCTTTTCAGAGAGGCCTGCAGTCTCCACGGATGTCAATACAGCACCTTTCATGAACACGTAAAACCACTAAAAGAGAAAAGAGATACTATTTCCTTTCATATCTTCATTTGCTTCCATGTCCTTCAGTATTGCTAAACATTAATTTTGTCCTCCGGAGTGACAAAAGAGCTCTGGCCTGTTTCTGGAGCTATTGGTATTCCAACAACCCAAAATGCCACGTGGTGCCACTGGAAACCAGTTTTGCTCAAACTCGAAGAAACAAATGCAACAATTTATAGGCTAGTTCGGGGATATACTGCAGCTTCGGAGTTTTACCGTACCTTGCCTTCTGCTTTTCATACGACTTAATGTGATTGTACCACCGGAGAGCATGGAACAATTCTGCAGGCGGCGGGGCAGCGATCGCTTCGAAGACTGCGATGTCAGCCTGCGAAGGGACGTACCTGCGGACAACGAGCCAAATTACCTCCCTTGTTCAAGGCACGCAGCTACACGTGGAGCGGCGGCGGCCGCCGAGCAGCGCCGCCCGTGCAGCTGCCGGGGTGACTCGCGGCCCTCCCGCGTCCCCACCGCGCGGCTCCGCCAGGCCCGACTCACATTCCCCGCACCCCGGCACCCCCTCGTCGCCTCTCACCCCTCGATGTAGCTCTTGTCGGCCAGGAAGTCATTGAGGACGCGGAGGCCCGCGGCGGACTTCAGGTCCCCGAAGCCCATGGCGGCGGCGCGCGGCCCACACGCTGCGCCCGCCCCGACCGCCACCGCCGCGGGAAAGGGCCTCGCCGCGCCTGCGCCGGCCTTATATAGCGCCGGTATTCCTCCGCGGCATTGCACGCAGTTGTATTCCTCCGCGAGAGCGAGACGCGAGGTAGCTCCTCACAGGTCGACTGCTGCAGCGCAGGGCGGGCAACGGATGGGACACCAGAGGTGCCGTAAAGTGTCGAAGTAATAAAAGGGAGGCTGACTATAAACCCTAGGAAGGTTTGCGGCGTTATACGAAATTTGTAACATTGTACTGTTGCCACACCCCGCCCTGCTGGCAAAGCGGAAGTTGCCGGAGTTGAGCGAAGATAGAGGGGGGGAAAGGGACGGAAACTGCCGAGGGAGGGCAGTGCGTGGGACGGTGGCCGAAAAGGCTGTGGGGTAGCGGCGGAAATTACGCCTGTCATTGTTCGCCGATAGCTTGCCGGAAATACCCGAAGCGGTTCGCTCCGGACGTTGCCGAGCGCGGACTGCCCTGTACGGAGATTGCCGAAGAAGGCTCCGGAGATAGCCGAAGGAGGCTGAGGTCAGCGGCGGAAAGGCCCGAGGCCGCCGCCACAGAGGCCGAGGCGGAGCGCAGCCGTCCCGCGGCGCCGCCGCCCGTCCCGCGCCAGGTAACGGCGGTGCCGCCGCGGGCGGCTCGGTGGGCGCGGGTGCCGCTGCTCCGGGCGCCTCCGCCGCCGCCGCTCCCGGTGTCCTTGACGGGCCGGGCGGCGGGCTGGGGGCTGCCCGGCGGGCGGCGGCGCCTCCAAGGTGACCCCCGCGCCGGGTAGCGCTGTCGCCCGCCGTGCCCTCGGCCCCGGGGACGGCGACGCTGGGCCCGCCGCCGCCGAACTGCCCCGTCCGGTCCATGGGGAGCGGGGCCGGGCCGGCGCTCCGCTGCAGGCGGAGAGGCCGCTCAGTGACACCCTGTGTGTGATGTATAGATTGGTAGAGAATCATATCTTGCGTTTGGAGGAGGTAACTCACTGTCTCATAACTGTACATATAGGTGTGCATACGTGCTCCTTTCTACTGGGGTAGAAGTTTTTACTCTGCCGGTTTACAACTCGCCAGCAAACGTTTGAACTGATAACAACAGTGCTGTTTTCTCTCCTACCAAAGCATCATGCTTCGACTGCTTGCTGTCCCCAGGACCTTAGCTGGGGTCACCCAGTCCTCCAGAGTATGTGGTAAGTGTCTGTAGTTTATGTCTGGGTCTCTGGTGATAAATGTACGTGCAGTTCATTTATTGAAGGGCACATATGCATACGTGCTTTGCAGGCTAAGGGATTCTGTGTTGCACTGTTGGTAGAATTAGGATTCTGTTAGCACTCTATAAAGAAAATCAGGAGTGGGGGGGTCTGATGGTTTCCATCTAACAGTAAGTGAAAGTTGTTTCTGTTTTTTGTTTTTTTCCCATGTCCTTCAGGGCGTACAACTGCAACAGCAGCTAGCAACCAAATAGAGGTGTTTGTGGATGGCCATCCTGTCCTGGTGAACCCCGGAACCACTGTCCTGCAGGTGTGGGGAAAGGCATTCTCAATTTTCTGGGACTTCCCATTTCACTTGGCAGCATTTTCTGTTCCATACAGCAAAAAGCCACCCGTCTTTACATTCTTGCAATTCTTTTGATTGACTGTGATGCAATTTCAAGTGACAGAAATCCTTGGAGGAATTCAGTGTTTGAAAAGGAAAAATATGCCATGGTTGCTTTAGAGAAGATGCATGCAGCATCAATCCCAGCTGCAAAACTTTATTCAGTGCAATAACAGACTTCAATAAACTCTGGTTGAACTTCTGTCTCTGAACACTACGTGACCTTGTAGTCTTTCAGAACCTGTACATTTTGTATCTTATTACAGTGTGTCTTGGGTAAATGAAGGATTGTCTACTTTTAGTTATTAGTTGTTAGGATTCAGAGTGCTCATCCTTAGCTGCTTTTATTATTCTTGGTGTGGAAAGAAAGGGAACCTGGATCTCCCAGCCTGTACTGAGCATTGTTACTTTTCAGGCTAAAATTTCAAGTAAAGCTTTTTTTAAGAAGCCATTAAATGAAGATGTGCTATAATGGGTTAGAACATTAAAATACACAATACTGTGGTATTTCTTCTGGCAGGCATAGCTATAACGCTGTAGCATAGATCCCATTAGCTGTGGGGGTTTTATGCAGGAAAGGCTGTCTTCATCTGGTGTCTGGAAATCTGTTGGCTCTGTCCGCCTGTCTCTTCTTCTGTCATGTTGTCTTTCAGTTTGGGTCTGTTGAAGTTGAAGATTGACTGTGCTAGAGTACCTCTATACAGAGGATCTGTGCTGTTGGATTATCAGAAATCATTATGCTCATGGTGCTCTTTTTATGTTTTTCAATTTTTACTTTGATGCACTTTTCTGTAAAGAGTGTACGTGTTCTTAAAAAAGTTATTTGTATTGCTAGTGCCCTGTTGCAGAGAATTCTCTCTGTTATTGGAGGAAATAATGAAATAGAGGTCAGTTTTCATTTCCTCAATCACTTAAAAAGGTTAGAAAAACTATATTTGTAATTGATATCCTGACTTTTTTTTGCTTTGTCACAATTTTTTATTTATGGTCACTTCTTAAGATGAAAGGTCAAGTGCACTCTGTTCTTGAGCACTGACAATGTTACTCTTTGAAAAGCTGCATAGTGTTTTCTGAGGTGGAACTGAAAATTCTAACTAAGATTTAATTTTCCTTTGTTTCTTATTTTTTGATAGGCGTGTGAAAAGGCTGGAGTTCAGATACCTCGTTTTTGTTACCATGATCGTCTCTCTGTTGCTGGAAACTGTAGGATGTGTCTTGTGGAAATAGAGAAAGCTCCAAAGGTATTTCATTGTGTTTCATAGGAATTGCAATATGGAATATGCAATACAGAATTCAGTAGGAATTTTTTGCTGTGCTTGGGCCTAATTTAAATCTTGTAAATAATTGTTGTCATTCTCTTGGACATGAGCATTTGATAGCTGTGTGTTTGCTGTTAGATGCATTTTATGCTTTGTAGTTCAAGCTTCAGCCACATATTTTCAGCTGAAACTACATAAATAATAAACTTCAGATACTGTATGAATTTAGTTATAGGATTAGTACATGCAGGTTCATTCTAAGTACAGATTGCAGTTAGTTAGTAGTTTATATTTTATTGATATCTGTTGTGAAATAGCTGATTTCAGGAGTGAACACTGTCTTCAGCAGTACTAAGAAATCTATTCACATTCTTTTGGAGTTCAGTCTTTGATTACACATTTATACTCACACATAAAATTTTTAGCTCACCCCAACTTCAATTCCATAGTTTGAGCTTTGTGTCTCTGGATATGTTGGGCTATCACTAAAGGTGGAAGTCGTGATGTGATTGAAAAGTAAGAGGGATTTGTTTACAGAGCAGGAGTTTTTGTTACTCTTGCAGTAATCTTGAGAAGAATTTTATTCCAAGACTTTATACAGGGTTTGTTTAAATAAATGTCTTGTAAACGATTCATACTCTGAATTTCAGTTCTCAAGATTTTCTAGATGTCTGCTGAAGCTCTTTCATTTGCCTTGTATCTGTTCCAACTGACGTTCTTAATGCTGCAACTGCTTGAATGGGGACTGGAAATTGTAGAATTTTATATTTTGAATAAATCACAACTAATTTTACCTTTTTAAATAGCAGATTATTAATAAATATGGCTTCTAGTGGCTTTATCAGTTAGACTATTTTTTTTTCCTTGCTGACCTCTTTATTTCTGTTTATTTATAACAGATACCTATGTTAGAATTGCAGGGGGAGGAGGTGGGGGTTTGTGCCCATGCTGAGAAGAAATATGTTGTGTTCATGCTTGCTTTTTGTGGTGATTGCAGCCAGTTGCTGCTTGTGCCATGCCAGTTATGAAGGGCTGGAATATATTGACAAACTCTGAGAAGTCCAGGAAAGCAAGGTACCTTTCTTTTAGCCTCCTTTGACTGATTAGTTGTACTATCTGCTAAATGATGTTAAGTTGACATTAACTTCATTCTCTGAACCTCACAGAGAGGGTGTAATGGAGTTTCTGCTGGCAAATCACCCGTTGGACTGTCCTATCTGTGATCAGGGTGGAGAATGTGATCTACAGGTACAACATCCAATTAAATCATGAAGACTTATGTATAATGCTCTTGTCTTAGGTGAAGTTGTGCTTTCCAGCAGCCTGGATATGGGTGTGTTCTGTTGTCTGTTGTAGGACCAGTCAATGATGTTTGGCAGTGATAGGAGCAGATTTAGAGAGAGCAAACGTGCTGTGGAGGACAAGAACATTGGCCCCTTAGTGAAAACCATCATGACTCGGTGTATACAGTGCACTCGATGCATCAGGTAAAGCCCTTTACTTTCACTGAGGAGAGTGCTAAGCAGGCATATTTGTGTCAGTTTGTTACTAGTGAAAGAAACCCCATGAGGGGTAGTCAGTTTTTAAAAAGTTACTTTCTGATTGTACTTAAAAAATTTATTTCTGTTAGCTGGCTTCCTGGAGCTACCAGACAGGAAATAGAAAAAGATGGCCAATGCATGAAAGTGAAATCAGAGTTCTGCAAGGCAGAACTGGTCCCATGGTGTTGGTGCCAGAATGGATATGTGACTTCCTCAGCCACAGTTGTAAGATTTATTTATTTTTGATAGCCTCTGGTAGCTATATTTATGTTGTTCTGTAGCCCTGAGATGCTGTACTGGCCAGCTTGAGCCAGATGGAAAAGACTACTATGTACCCAACTAGTTCTAGAAAGAACTTCTTACTTAGGACTAATCTTGGACTGTTAGTGTAATACAGTGAGTGTTGAACTGCTGTGTTTTTTGATACACCTCCCCCTAGTTTTTGTAGCCCTTTCTGAATGAAATTCTGCAGATGGTCCTGTATGTGATGGTGCTGAGTAATGCGCCTAAACAATTGTTTTCTTCTTTCAGGTGTATGAACTAATGTTTTATCTTAAGAAAATGAGATGAGGGCTGAAAAATGTTCTGTGTTGCAGTTGTACATGCCAGATGTATTTCTCCTTCTTTGTGCACCTACCAGGTTTGCTAGTGAGGTTGCAGGGGTAGATGACTTGGGAACAACCGGCAGAGGAAATGATATGCAAGTTGGTACTTACGTTGAGAAAATGTTTATGTCCGAGTTATCAGGAAATATTATTGACATCTGCCCAGTCGGTGCTCTTACCTCCAAGCCATATGCCTTTACTGCACGCCCGTGGGAGACAAGGTAGGTGGCTTAACTCATACTGAAGACACAGCTTTCTCTGTTTGTTGTACACTTTATCTGAGAATATGCCCATCTGTGATACCAAGGGTTTTCTCTGGTTTTTGTTTTCTCTGGTTTTGTTGTAGACTTTTCCATAGACTGAATCTAATACAAATTTTGTTACTTACAGCTTATTTAAGAAAAGGAAGAATGTTATAGTTTGCAGACTGTTCTTCCCTTAATTTTATCCTAAAATGTTTTGGACTTGTGGGTTGTGCTGATTGCTTAGTAAAAGATGCGTATAAAGGAAAATATAAATTCATTAACTCACTAATTGTTGAGGATATTATTTAAAATATCTTGTGCAACTAAGCTCTTCAGCCTCAGAGCAGATCTCTGTGTGATTTTCTTAAGTAGTTGTTTAATGCTAAACAAGACCTGAAACACAATCAGGAGACAGTCACAGAACATCAAGGATTGGTGTGGACCTCGAAGATTATCTAATCACAGCCACCCCTGCCATGGGCAGGGATGCCCTCATTAGATCAGGTTGGTCAAGGCTTTATCCAGCCTGGCCGCCTGGCCTTCAGCATAGAAACATGCTGGTTTGACCATCCCAGTGATACTCAAAATCCCTAGAGCTGTTGTAATCGTCTGGAGGAGCAGGGGAAGGCAGAGGCAGGCGTCTCCCTACAGATGGCTCTCCGGGAAGGCGGAGGGTGTAATTACCAACCGTGTCCGCTGGAAGGCGCCCGAAGCACGGAGCCGGCGGCGGGGCTGAGTGCGAGCACCGGCTCGGTCTCCAGCAGCAATTTCGTCCTGTCATAAACCAGTGGCACACTGTGACAGAGTTACATCCTTAGCCCACCTTCAAGAGATGATAAACAGCAAACAAGGAACACATGCAGACAGCAAGGTGTTACATAACACAGCTCTGAGAATGTGTGCAGCAGCTCCGCGACCAGCGCCTGTTAAACCAATGCAATGAGCGCTTATAACAGATCTGTTTTCACACACTCTGGTCAGATCTGTTGTTACCTCAACTCTTTGTGCCCCACACTGGATGCTTTAAAAGATTGTTGGGATTTAACTCAGTAAGCAGCTAAATACCACCTCGCCAGTTGCTCATTTCAGCCCCTCATGTGGCATAGGAGAGAGAAAATGGGGGGCAGGGGGGGAAATGTAAAATTTGTGGGCTGAAATAAAGACAGTTTAATAGGACAGAAGAAGAAAATGACAATAATAATTAAAGAACTAGAATGTACAAAGCAAGTGATGCACACTGCAATTGCCCAGCAGCAGCCCCCAGCCAGCTTTCCCCCTCATTCACATGCTGAGCTTGCTGCTGTGTGGTACAGAACATTCCTTAGGCCCATTGGGGTCAGCTGTCCTGCCTGTGTCCCCACAGCTTCTTGTGCTTCCCAGCCTCCTTACTGGTGGGAGAAGCTGAAAAGTCCTTGATGTGGTGTAAATGTTGCTTAGCAGCAGCTAGAACATCCCTGTGTTATCACACTACTCTCACCCTAAATCCAAAATACATCTCTAAATACATCCCTAAATCCAAAATACATCCCTAAATCCAAAATACACCCTAAATCCAAAATACCAGTTACTAGGAAGAAATTGTATCTATTCAGGCCAAAAATAAGACGCTGGTTGCTTATATATGAAAGACTGAAAGTGGTTTATTTGTTCTTCTAAACAGGAAGGTAGAGTCAATTGATGTTCTTGATGCAGTTGGAAGCAACATTGTAGTGAGCACGAGAACTGGAGAAGTGATGAGAATTTTGCCAAGGCTCCATGAAGATATCAATGAGGAATGGATATCTGACAAAACCAGGTGTGTGGATGTGCTTGTACCCACGTGTGTTTATGCATGCATTAAAGGCACAGTGTGGAGAACCAGAAATGTGCACAGTAGCACCAACTTTGGTATTCAGCTGGTAGTATTGTAAAGCTACAGTGAAGAAGAATAATTGTAAAATATGTTTTTTAATTCTATAATTGAAGTTGCTGAGTTTTCTAATGTTCTGGTTTTTGTAACATTTTTTCACAGTAACTTTTATTTCTATTACTGATAGTTTTCCAAGTTTTTGAGAAGGAAAAGTTAAACTTTCAGGGGAAATATTTCTTGGTTTTCTCTTTTCTAAAAACCTGCAATTAGAAAACTCACTCACAGAATTACACACAATTATCATTGTCTTTGCTGTTTAATGATATTTTTGGTGTTCACTTAGGTTTGCTTATGATGGTCTGAAGCGGCAGAGACTTACTCAGCCAATGGTCAAAAATGAGAAAGGAGTATTTGTTTATGCCTCATGGGAGGATGTATTACCTCGTGTTGCTGGTGTGGTAAGATCAGTTTTCAATATAAGTAGTCTAAAATTAATTTCTGAAATTGGATGTATTACAAATATTAGTATCAAATTAATTATGTTTAAAAGGATTTTTTCTTTAGGGTTAGAGAGGAACCATTGTGTTTCCACTTAAATTTCTTATTTTGACTAATATTTCCTGTTTCATGGATTGGACCTTTAAAAGAACTTTTTCTTATCATGATTTCATTTGGAGCATTGGGAGAGAAATTGCTTTTATTTAAATAGGAAAATAAACTGTTTCTTCAGAAATTTAGGAGGAAGCAATTTTCCCAAATACTCTGACCTATCTGAAGACATCTTTAAATTTATTTAAACTGTGCTATCACCACTTTTGCCATCAAATGCATTAAGTCTGTATTACTTATATCTGAATTGTGCTTTCCTCAGTGCTTTCTCTGTGTGGTGATTGATTCTGCAGCTCAAATGAAGTGCTGCATGACTGCTCTGGATTTTGATTAAAAATTTTATGTGGGTGAAGTAGAATTGAATAACTGTAATTGAACTTTCCTCAAGGATGTTTTTGCCCATGGTACAGTAGCAGGGTTTGTTACAAAAGCTATTTCTTCTCAGATAATAGCTTTAAGTTTACTACCAGAGCTTGTGTTACAGAAGTTTGTATTCTGTCTGCACTGTGGCTTCGTTAAATAAAAACATACACCAGCCTTCCTCTCTCACCACACCAAATGAGAATTAGCTACACCTGAGGGATAACTCAAGTGGGATAGACATGCATAGAATGCAGAGAGCTCTCCTTTGCTTATCATGAGTTCTGAATGAGCTGGAGCTGCTGCCTGGAATGAATCAGACATCACTGATCAGTTTGTGCTACTTCAGGCCAGCGGTAGCACTGTTGGCTTTGCATGCCTTAATATAACAAATATTTACCAGGGCTAAATAAGAATTTATTTCAGCGGTTTCTTTTGTTTATGTTTATGCTTCCTTTATCTGCAGCTCCAGTCAGTGGAAGGTAAGGATATAGCAGCAGTTGTAGGAGGGCTGGTGGATGCAGAAGCACTAATAGCTCTGAAAGACCTACTGAATAGACTGAATTGTGAGACACTCTGCACTGAAGAGATCTTTCCTACTGCTGGAGCTGGGTAAGAGGACAGACAATGTCTGTCTATAATTAGTATGTTAATAAACTTTGCAGTCTGCAGATCATCTCATGGCAATATTCTGAAATTAGCAGGAATAACAACTGGTAATACATTAGCAGGATTTATTTGAATTTACAGTCCTCACATACAGAGAGTATTTATGGACTGTGAGTTGATTTGTAGTCTCTACTCCAGCAAGAGTTGCACACTTACTCCATGTTGTACTGAATGTATGGCTGCTGCAGTTTGAGTCAGTCACTGAAAGCCAGTTACACTCTGTTGTAAGCTGGATAAGTTAGTCTGTTTCTATTTGTGGTGTAAAAACTTCAGTACATTTATGATTAGTAATTTGGATTGAGAAATCTCTTCTTTGTCTTTCTTTTCCTGAGATGAAAAAGTATTTTGAGCATTTACAATCTTTACCATTGCTTCTTTCCTTCCCTCTGCTGAATTCTTATTCTTTTTCTTACATCTTTTTGTTATAGCACAGATTTACGCTCTAACTACCTGCTGAATACCAAGATTGCTGGGGTGGAGGAGGCAGATGTCCTCCTTCTGGTTGGCACCAATCCACGCTTTGAGGCACCGCTTTTTAATGCTAGAATTCGAAAGAGGTTCGTGTTCCTTGGTGGTGAATAAGCACGTGAATCCATCTGGATTTGATATGGTGCTTGGTTGGAGCTGCAGGCAGTAACTTGAGAGCATTCATTCAGATGGGATCATTGGATTTAGTTCACCTTTTAGTAAAGGGAATGGTGATTTATGTGTGGAAAAAGGGTAGTACCCTGTAGTGTAGAGCTAGTTCATTCTCATATTGACATTTAAATTAAGTTCATCTACTCAGACATTTATTCCTTTGTTACATTACACAGACACCTCAGATTTTCTGTTTTATAGACGTCTGTTAAAGCATATTCCTTAAAGATTTATTTTCAGCATCAGTTTATTGCTTTTTGTACTGTAACAAATCAGATGTGCTGAGTTTAGAAGCCATCATTCCAGTTTAACATTTTCTTTGCCAGGTAGTATTGCTTTATCAAACTTTTGAACATAGCTAATTCAATTTTAATACGATATGTCAGTATGAGGCAAATGAGATCTATAAAAGCCCTATCCTTCTTAATGTTGGGATCTTTGAAAATACATGATTTTAAACAGTAATGGCATTGAAATTTTGAAAGGAGAAAATGCAGTGAGACTTTTGAATGTGTATTTTCGTGTATTCTTACAAGTCTGTGCCATGAGAAGCTGCAAAAAAGAAAAATTTCTAACCAGCTAAATTTTTTTGTGTTTATCTAAGAAATAAGTGGATTTCTAAAACTGAATTTGTAGAAGCTTGGGGGGAGGAGGGAATTGAGTTATGAACTTGTCACATAAGGTGTCTTGCTCTACTGTTTCTGGAATATATCTTGAGAAATAATCCTAAAAACCTATAGGCTTGCTTAACAGCCAGAATAAAGCTAAACTGCATCTTAGCAAAACAATGAATGCCATTTAAATTCCTTTGCAATCCTATTTTAAGTTACTGCTGAAGTTCTAATTAGTGGCTTTGGTTGGGTAAAACTCTGTATTTCTTTAATTTTTATAAAATGTCTGTTGTATTTTCAGCTGGCTTCACAATGACTTGCAGGTGGCCCTTGTTGGCTCTCCTGTGGATTTGACCTACAGATATGAACATCTGGGAGAGTCCCCACAGATACTTCAGGACATTGCTTCTGGCAAGCATGCCTTCTCCAAGGTACACAGAACTTGAGTGTGACTGTTAAGTTCCACAGGTATTGAGTAATAATCTGAATTCCCCAGAGACAGATTTGAAGAAAAGTACCATCTTGTAGATGGGGTTATTTGCTTTTAATCAAATGCAGAGATGAAGGAATGATGAGTGTGCACCAAGTATGTATAAACTGTGTCATATATTCAGGTGTGTAAAACTTTGCAGTGTAGGAAATTCCTGGGATATTTCTTGACATAAAACCAGCTGTTCCAGGTGCTGCTGTTTCTCTTTGAATGTGGGGTTATTGAGCATATAGTTGTGTACTGGCAAGGTAGTTTCCTGCTTACAGCAGTTTCTCTTGGCTTTATCTCTAAATGAAACAATGTCCATTTTGGAACCGTAGATTTACATAGTAGACTTAAGGAGAAATCAGGGATTTGTTACATTATCTATGCCAAGAATTGTCTTTGTAGCTGTGGAATGAATTTCTGATTGTTGGCTTGCACAGGTCCTCGACAATGCCAAAAAGCCGATGGTGGTGGTGGGCAGTGCAGCCCTGCAGCGCAGGGACGGGGCTGCCATCCTCGCTGCTGTTTCCAGCATTGCACAGAGTACCAAGGCCAGGAGCGGTGCTGGTGCTGATTGGAAAGTCATGAACATCCTACACAGGTTTGCTTAAAAACTTCTTTGGGAGCAGCTTGCTTGCACGTTGGGCTACACAGGTCACCACAGTGTATGTGTACAGATTGCTTCTTGTAAATATAAGCAGCCTTTTGGGTTAAAACCTGTAGAGAATGTAAAAACCAGAAATACAAGCTAGCAAAAACTTCTTAATAAAAGTGGGCTCCTTGACCTGGCTCTCCATGGGTTTTATTAATTTATGATATTCAAATGTAGAATTTAAGGTTTTGATTTAGACATGGAATACAAGAGGGCTTAATAACATCTACCACCGTAGGATGCACAGCAGACCAGTGTCGCTTGCTAAATGACTCATTTTATCTAGAGGAAGAAAAACAAAATGGCAAGAGTATTTAAATAATATGGTGTTTTTGTTTGGGTTTTTCTAATATTCCTTTTACTGTGCAGCTTCTCAACTGAATAGCTAACAGAAGTGCTTCAAAGATTTCCATTTGAGAGCTTTTAATCTTATCTATTCAGTTTGTCAGGATATTACTCCTCTTAATAGACAAGCTTCTCTTTGAACAGTTCTTCACCACTCCCTTTCTAAAATTCTATCAAACTGACCATCGCTGTAAAGGAAAAATTATTTCACCAAATGTAATGGCTCTCAATTCTGGAGACTCAAAAAATTTCTTCTGCCAAAAGCAGCCTCACTGATGTAAAAATAGTATAGTTAGAGCAGGGCTTGGGCCTCTGAAGGAAACTTGAATATAATATTCTGCTGCTGAAACTCAAATATTTAGTACCAAAATAATGATGAGTTAAAGAAATGTCATCTGGAGCATCAAGCTTCACCAGTGAGCTGCTTGCCACTAGGTCCTGACTTTCAATATCTGCCTTTATTTTTGCTATCCCATCTGAAATAGGTGAGATTCCTTGTGAAGACTTTAAATGGTGTCAGGTTGTCAAAGTGCAAAACTAACTCCATACTCTGTCAAAAATTTCAGCTGCCTTTGAGCTTCATGTTTGTCTTGTTACTATTAGGAACCTCTTACGTCGCTGCAAAATATTTAGTCAGAAAAAGAAGTTAGGTCTTTTCTGATGGGAGAGGGAGAATTCTGAAATTACTTAAAGTCCTGATGTATTTGTTCCTGCAGGGTTGCAAGCCAAGTCGCTGCTTTGGACCTGGGTTTCAAACCAGGAGTGGAGACAATTAGGAAAGGTGCTCCCAAAGTATTGTATCTCTTGGGAGCAGATGCAGGTGCTATAACACGTCAAGACTTGCCAGAATACTGTTTTATCATCTATCAAGGTAATTAGTAGATGTAAATTATGAAATGTTGCTATCTTAATGGTTGGAGAAAAAGCATAAACAGTGGCATAAATCCCTTTGAGGAATTTTTGTTTTCTGCCAGGAAAGGGAACTTCTAACACATAACAGAGATACTGGTTACCTATATTTTAGGTAAAGATGGGAAACTATTGATGAGTAATAAGGGAATATAAACCAGTATAGCGCTTCTGAAACATAGTCAGACCTGGCAGACAAAACAGCATTAGTTTCCAGCTGTTCTGTCACACCAAAACATGATCTTTTGTTAATCTCAGAATCCTTGTTCCAAGAACCTCCCAAATCTGAGTGACTATAGAGACTGAAGTACCATTTACTCCTGCTTGTAGTCCATTCATTCTCTCCAGAGTATTAGCCAAGTAAGATGTCAGAGCAGCCAGACTTCTGATTACTGGCTAAGCAAAACTCAGAAAATCCTTTCTTTCTGGGAACACACAAATTCTATCTTAGTAAAGCATTTCTTTTTATTTTAACTTACTTCTGTCTCATGGTTGTGTACTGTTTCCTCTTTCCATGTATTTAGGGCATCATGGGGATGTGGGAGCTCCCATGGCTGATATTATTCTCCCAGGAGCAGCATATACAGAGAAAGCAGCCACATATGTGAATACTGAAGGTCGGGCCCAGCAGACAAGAGTAGCAGTAACACCTCCTGGGATGGCAAGGGAAGACTGGAAAATTATTAGAGCTGTCTCTGAGGTACCGTTGCTGTTATAAGTTGCTTCTAATAAAAATATACTGAGAGGTTAAGTTCCTTTTTGTAAACATTTTCCAATGTAAAAAAAGGTAGATTTTCAGGAAAACTCATAGTTTTAAGAAATAATGTTCTGTATTGAATCCTAGGTTAGTTCTCTAAGTTAAATCATACTGTTTCCCTTTTGAAGATAGTTCTAATGTTGCAGTTACTGTATACTGTTAGAATGCATAATGGGTGAAGCTTTTCAAATTTTGCAGGTCTTTGTGAGGTGCTTTAGAGGAAGCTGGTGAGAGCATGCAGTTTCTTGCTTTTTAGAAAGAAAACAGCATAGACTCTGAGACCAGGATCTGGTATCATTAGATGAGGTCAAATATATGCTCACTACTTAGAGGGAACAAGATGCATTGATAGTTGCATCAACTTTTATATCATTTGGTGCTAAGCAGAGGAAAATGCAAGTATGGAAGGAGACAAGTACTTCCTTTTGTTTCTGTCCTTTGTATAGCAAACAGGACAGCCTGGTTTTTAACGGGGGAAGTGTTGGCTATGTAGGCATCAGAGGTCCAACGGAACACTGGCTTTGCTTCAGTGTGTGCATTCTAACTGCCTGTGTTTTCAGGAGTGTAGACTTTTCCTTATTTTACTTTAGAGATGTTAATGGATTGGAAATCTAAACCACTCTGAGTTAAATCCCTAGACTTGATGGCATTTCTTTCTGTGAATCTCTCAGTTGGCTGGTTTGACCTTGCCTTATGAGAACCTTGATCAAATACGGAAGCGTTTAGAAGAAGTATCACCCAATCTGGTTCGATATGATGATGTGGAAGAAGCAAACTACTTCGTCCAGGCAAATGAGTTGGCAAAGGTAAGCAAAATTGAAGCACCTTGGATGATTTAGTGCTGTTATATAGCATAATGCCTTTTTGAAAAATCTTCCTATGTAATACAAGGAGCATTTTTTGACCTACACTGAATGCAGAATTTACTAAACAAATGCTTTGGTAACAAGCTCCTATCATAGAGGTGACTTTCTTTTCCTTTCTTACCACAGTTAGCAAAGCAACAGCTTCTTGCTGATCCTCTTGTTCCACCTCAGCTCACAATAAAAGACTTCTATATGACAGGTATGTACAGTGTGGTCTTTCCATTCTGAAATTGGAACATTTTACTTAGCTTTACAGTAAGGTTCTTATGATTCATATGAAGCTTTCCACTAAGATACATAGGATTTGAGTCTTTTGAAGAAACAAAAATTTTCAGTGAAATTATTTGGAATTTACATAAAGCACAGACTGTATTTTCAACTAAGTGATTTTTATTTATCCTCTGTGTATCCAGTCTTATGATAAATTTATTTTTTCTTGTGTCTGTGCACTGACATGTTTGGATTTTTTTTTTCTACAGATTCCATCAGTAGAGCATCACAGACAATGGCCAAGTGTGTGAAAGCTGTTGTTGAAGGTGCCCATGCAGTAGAAGAGCCATCCATCTGCTAGAGACTAATCAGACTTCCACCGCCTTCTCCTAGGTTTTTGTTGCAGTTAACTGCTGTGACTGATACATTTTTTCCAAAATCTATTTGACAGGCTGTTGTATTTTTTTTCCCTTCCTTCATTCACATTTTCATCGCTTCAAATAGCCCCATCATACTGTAGGACTGTTGTGTCTGAGGGAACATGCAGCACTCAACTTACTGTACCCAGAGGCAGGGTACGTGATGATTGTATACAAATAAATTATAAATACCAAGCCACCCCATTACCTGTGTAATTTATGTAGCTCATGCTTCTTCCATAAAACGAATTCAGTAAGAAACTCAGTAAATCTTGATTTTCTAGGAAGGGGTTTACATGGCAAAAATAGTAGACTGTAACTTCCTTCCAGAGTATTCAGGTATGTTAATATTAAACCCTGGTCAGAATGTGAACATGCTATTTTTGTAATGTACTTTTAAAGCAAGTTGTCCCTTATACCTGGTTTATGCCAATGTTCAGACCTATATCTGCTCTGGATACTTGTGTGTTTCTTCATTTAGTTTCATTTAAGACTGCTCTTGGAGGAAATACAAATCATTTTGCTGTGTGGAAAAAAAAAGCAGCCTTCACACAGCTTCCTCATACTGAACTGCTTTAATAATTAGCAGAAAGACTAAAGGCCTTTTTACCAGTTCAAATACAGAAAAAAATTTCTCAGAATAGGTTCTCTGTGCATTGATCTTTATATAGCAAAGTGGGGGAAGGGGTTGTGTGTGGTATTTTTTTGTTTGGGTGGTTGGGAATTTTTTATGCTCTAGCGTAGTTTCAGAACAGTGACTCTCCTCTGTATTATGCTGGTTAATGTAAATTTGGAAGAAGGATAACTTCCTTTTCAACTGGCTACTAAAGTTCAGTGTAATTCTTCCAGGAATTGTGAAAATGGGAAGAGTATCATAAAGCCATCATTTCCAGCTGTATTATTTGAAAAAAAAAAAAAAAAGATGTTAATTTTGCATGAGGAAAGGCTACACTTTTCAGTGTAGAATAATACTGAGTATATGGGAGTGCTGCTGTACAAGTCTTAGTTTTATAAAATTCCTTTTTTCTTCCATGCTTAAAATTTTTCAGTAACATACACGTAACTTTTAAAAACATTATTTTCCTTTTGCCCAGGAAGAAGAGTCTTCCTGGTTATCCTGGTATATCACAGAGTCCTCACACGAGTTAAGTGTTCAATATTGGACTTGGTTTTACTCAGCCTGCCATCTCCAGTTACCAGCAGGGACAGGGTCAGTTCTCATGGTGGTAGAGAAAAGGGTAACCGTTCCTTTTACTGAGATACTGCTATGCATGTTAGCGAGGCAGTGAGGGAGACTGCAGTCTGGTTTTAATGTGGCAGTTCACAGGCCCAAGTACAGCATGAAACCTTCCTCCTGTCCTTGTGAAATGTTACTTCTTTAGGAGCAGGGGTTTATTGGCACATGGCAAAAGAAAAACGTGTGTGACATGTGCCAAAAAATAGGAAGAAAGGGTGTAGCTGAATCCTGTATTCAAAAAAATGTTTAGTTCTCAGACTCCTAAGATGAAAACCTTTTTTTAACTCCCCCCCCATGTTGTACAAACACAGAGGAATAACTTTAGCTGTGCAACAAGTCAGTTATCACTTCAGAATTTATAAAGGTTCAAAAGCTTTAGATTTTTTTCCCTTAAATGTTGTAGCATTACTTTGGGACTCAGGCATGCTTTTTGGGTTGACAGCTCTATGTCCTTCAATTAGTATGTATAGTGGATTCTTGTTTCTGTTCAAAAACTGTCCAGCCTTTATCAAGAAAGGCAAGAAGGGGAAGAAGTACATGTGGTGCTCTCTGTCCTGTTTCTTCTCGCTCTCCCACCTAACTAGTCAAGTATAGAATTTTTCAGCCAAACTTGGTAATAGCAACAAGGCACTCTCTAAATGTGACTGTTGGAAACTAGATAGGAAAGAGAAATCTAAATTAGCATTGTTAACCACTGAGTTTGGAGCATAGCCCACCCCTTATCCCTTCTGTTTGCTCTGGTGGCTGGACAGCTGGTGCATGTAAGGACTTTTACCCAGCTAGTGACAAAAGTATAATAGGGGTCTGCAAGGCAGGGAAGTGACGTAGGCTGGGCAAAATATTTGAACAAAAATTACAGAAACAGGGCTATTCACACAACTTACCTCTGTTTATTTAAGAGAAAAAGTTTACAGTCAGTGCTGCTACTTGCTGGTCCTGAAGTTGCAACCTCAGGTTAGAGAATTATGAAAAAGTGGTGATGAAGAGCTGGGATGGTGGGAGATAAATACCCTCTGAGCATTGTTCCTGGTGGTAACGGTAAGGGCTGACCAGCCAGGTGGTAACACTGCCTGAGCCGTCAGTGTGCTGATGCAGCTCACTCCACATGCGAGGCTGGTGGGTGCCTTTATCCCGACTCTGCTGGGGTGGGCAGGGACTTTGTCAGGCTGTTTTGGAGCTGAGCCCAGCCCCGGAGGAGCTGCAATTCCTGCAATTCCCCGAGTGTAGCCCTGCTTCCACCTGGTGGCCAACTGGCAGAACTTCTCAACGGGTGCATCGCCAGTTACCTTCAGGTGCAGTAACCTTCATCTCGCCTGCTCCTGTGCACTCCTGCCTGTACAGCCTGCCAAGGAACAGGAATGTGTCTGGGGAGAGATGGATGGGGCTGGACATTAAGTATCCTCCTCTGTGAGTGCAGCCCGGTGTTAACAAGACTCTTGTATGCAAAATATTAACCCCAAACATGACTTTGATTAAACCTTGCCTTTTTGTAGTCTTGTCTTTAGCAGGTGGATGTGGGGAGTAGAGAAGGCAAAGGCTGTGTTAATTCAAGGTAAGACCATACTATGCAGTTACACTTTCAAGCAAGTTTAGGCCAGGTGCATTCAGAGTAAAGAGTAATTATAACTGCAGACAGATTTAAGCATCTAAGTCTAAAGCTGTAACTTCAAACCAAACAAAAACAACAAAAAACAACCAAACAAACTCAGAAAACAAAACCCAAAACCTGTTCAATAGCCACCTTACTGAAAGCACCAGAATCCCATGGGTGCGTCCCTGTAGTTCAAAGGGAGAGTGCTTAAAACCCTGGGCAGTGTAGTGAGCTGCTTCAATAAAAAGAAACCTAACAGAATTCAAGTCAAACAGGCATGTCCTCAGCAAGACTTTGAAATGTCCAGCAAAATTAGGCCAGTCATAAAAATAGCTGGAACTGACTTATTTTTTTAATGTATTTTGAAGCATAGCTCAAGGCAGAAATGAAGGTGTCTGTAGCATTTCCCCAAAAAGTACAAGATTTTGGATCAGTGCCTCTTCTGAGGCTGATAAGATTCTTGTAAGACAGTCTGCTACATGCTTGATTAGGGGATATGCTGTATTTTAATGCTGAAACCAACAGAAAAATAGCTCAGGGTCATGGCTCTAAAGGAAAGGCAGCATGGCAGACTGGCATCAGCCTTAATCCAAAGGGGAAAGGTAATATAACTTCATCTCTGTCCCCACAACTCTGCTCCAAACAATGGCTAAGCCAAAACATCCTTTTCCAAAAACAAGACCGTCTCCTAATAATTTATTGTCTTGTCCTTTGAATATGCAGTAAGATGAAATCACCTTTAGTGCTGAAGAGTTGGAAGATGATTCTCTCAACGCACTGACAGGACTAACAGAGAAAGCAAGAGAAGAAGCAAATACAAGAGGACTTCATGGTGACCACCAAAATGGAAAAAAAGTAATAAATATATGGGGAATTCTGGAGAGTAGCTAAAAGCTAAGGACTTCCCTGACAACAGCAGTAAGCTTTTTGTAAGGAGTACAAGAACCCCACAAAACATCAAAATGCATAAGTTATCCTAGAATTACCTGAGAAGTTTTAAAATTCCTATTTAAAAACAATAACAACAACAAAAAAACACCAAAGCAAAAAACAACATACAATTTTCAATTTATTAATAGATGCTAACAGATTTTTTTTTTTCATAAACTGCCAAATGGGCACAAGTACTTCTGCAAACAAAATACTGAAGTTTACAGAGACACAAGGAAAACTTAGTTCAGAAATGAACACCAAATCCTTCACTGTGTGTGTGGGCTTACACAAGTCATGGTCCTTTCTGTTGTGTAAGGTTTTATCCAAAAGATACGTTACAGTAACACATATTGGTTGATGGAATGATGTCAGTGAAGTATCCAAAAGTACCCAGGTTACTCCAACTCTCCATAGCTCAGGACCACAGAAAAATAGCCCAGAGAGACATAAATAACATATATAAAGCCTTGTTATTCAAACAAAATGAGTGATTCCATAATCAGCAAAGCCTGCTATGCTAAACACTGTTAATAATTATGTTTTCCTCCAGCTGCATGTACACATTTATTCACAGTGCCTAATTGTTGAGAAGCCTTACTGAGATTTAGAGGCATTAAGAGGTAGTAGAGACATCTTCTCGCTCAGCCAATGCTGAAGCTTGAATATAATTAACTAATATTTCAAAGAAATAGTTTTATTTCTTCTTGTCATCATCTGTACACCTGTGTTTGTGTTTGAAATGGATCAGAGATGAGAACCAGGTGTTGAAACATACTAAGAGCAAAAAACTTCATGTAACAAAAAACTTTCAAAATCCACTGGAATCCCATGACCCTTGACATTTATTATTAAGCCTTTGCTTTGATGTTAGCTCAGCTTTAACTATTTTAGAGAAATCTTGTCCTATATGCCCTTTACTTCTCAATTTATCCATCACAGGATATTCCACACCTTTGTTGGAAGCTACCCTCAGAAGACTTAAGAGACCATTGATTTGGTCCAGAGCGGGAATTCTCATCTTTCCATCCTGCAGTAGTGACCAAGACCCTCTGCAACCTGAATGTAAACAAATGATTGGACTAATAGCAGAAAGGACTGGTGATAAAGTGTGGAGCTTCTTAACCACTACAATTACAGTTAATGAAAATCAATAGACAGAAGCAGATAGTAAAAATACAGTAGTATACTTTGAATTAACAGAGGGCTTCCCAGTAAAATGGGATGGTATTAGAGCATTCTGCTGGGACAGCTTATTCCATTAATTTGTCTTCTATTTAAAGAGGTCTCTACAGATGCCCAACGTACTCTGGACAGTCTCACTGTTTTGTCTTTGCTGAGCTTTAGGAAGACAATACCATTTATTTAATGCAGATTAAAATACACATTGATAATGAAGAACAGATTAGTGAAGTCTTAGTTAATTACTATTTTCAGTACAGTTCACTATCAATTAATTATATTATCATGTAATAGCTAGCATACATCTGTTCCCAATTGGTTAAATACTTCTTCAGCTATAGTCCTACTGAAATCCACAGCAAAATTCCCATTGCTGAAAAAAGCTTTAATGAAGCCCCTAACACTCAGGAAAACAAGACTGGTCATATGTACATCATGCTGCTTTGCTAGCATTTGGGGCTTTAAACTAAGTAAAGCAAAGTTACTCTGTTGTATATAGGGCTTGTCCTATAGTGTCAGCTGTGCTATCTGCCACATAGGAGTGCACTAAAGCACAGGTTTGAAGGAGTTTAGCAACTGGTTTGAAGCTCAGTTTATGCCATAACTTGGGTATATTTCCTAGAGAAAAATCCTCAGATCGTGGACAGTGTTCTTAACATAAGGACTCTGTGGTTTGGAAAAGTGGCAAAAAGCATGCTGGTTATCAAATACACACAACTGCAGCAGAGTAACTGAAACCCAGATATGCAAGAGACAACCATGCTATAAAATTTTCATGTTAAAGAATTGTTGAAAAATAAGAATAGGCATTTTTCAAAAATGTTAATATGCTGGGATTTAATGGTTAGCTTGACCCCAGAACTTGCTACTATTACACAAACTAATACCACAGCTCAGCTGTTCAAGACATTGCTTAGAAGAATGCATCATAACTTTGTGTTTTATTTAATTTCTCACTCTTTTCAGTCTTTACATGCCTAAAGACGAGACCTCCTATACAAATGTGGCTCTTCAGATAAGAAAATCTTGAATTAACAGCTATACACTTAGAGTTGTTCTTCCTCTTCACAACATTCACCTACATTTTAAATAAATTGCTAATCCCTTTAGCAAGCATTTGAAGACATTGGAACTGTTTCCTCAGTATGTGTCTTTCAAGAAATAATACCAAGATGCCGACATTGTAACACTATTTGTGGAGAACCTGAGAGTCTTCATCACATGCACAGAGTCTTAAGTCATGCTCCAGAAATTCTTAAGGTTTGCACTCGGGGTGCATACGACCTTGGGAGAGAGTCAAGGTTCACTTCTTGATGCAGCCTCCTCCAGTAACTGGTCTACAGCCTAAAGCACCTATTTCATTGCTTTATTAGACTCACAAAGCTTATTCACTGCATCACTGCCCTGTCTCACTACTAACACAAGTGAGACACATCAGCACAGAATGCCTCATTAGCCAGAACGTGTGATTTACAGAACATTAATGTTCTCTGACCACTCTGTGCTCAAGTGTACAATAAGTACACTGGATGGAGTAGTTAGTCCAGGGATGAGGCCGATTTAAATCAAGGCAGACAGACCCATTCTGAAGAATGGAAGTTCCAGAATACAATTCTGAATGTTGTACAGGGGACCTCTCGTGCTTTGGGTTTACACATTGTCCTTGTACTAAAGTTTCAGAGTCCAATTTGTTCTTCAGTGTAATTTCAGAGCACTGCTCTACCCATCAAAATAATGTATGTCCCAGCCTAAGAGTCTTGTTAAAAAGATAAGCAAATATTTTTTTAAAAGTTATTTCATTCTACATTACTAAATCTAGCAGACTGCTCCTTTAGGTTGTTACCGTGTAACATTTTCAGCAAAACAATTAAAATAATATTTGCATCTCTTAGTAAGTTAGTGAAAAGCAAATTACTCTCAGGTAAATAAAGTTTTGTTAAGTAAATTTACCTATCCATGAAGTACAATTTTTTTATATCTCTGTTGAATGATTACACATCAGTCCACACAACCAAGATCAGGTAAATTTTTCCTCTTTCTCCTCCTTAAAAAGATTGAATTAATTTTTTTTGTACAAGATACCAGAAATATTCCATTTCAAGTTTTCCTATTCCAAACTTCCCGATTCAAAATGTTTCGCATTTTGCTTGGCATTAAGCTTCTGGCTTCACAACTAAAACACATCAAACAGGTCTTAGGATATCACCAAAATGTGTAATGCTACCATGACGCATGTTTAAATTTAGTAATCTGATTAAAGTCAGTATCTGCAAAGTCAAACACATAAACCCGAGAAAAGGTTTAATATTGTTTCTGTGCTCAGGTTCTGAAGTGCATTCATAGCAGTTTCTCTTAAAATGTTGAATTACCTGCATCCCATTTAAAAAAATAGAGTTCCAAGACACTAAGTGTGCTGCACAGATATTCTTAAGAGTACCACAGAGAGGTGTGGTGTGCATTAGTTGCTCATGGTGTGCCTCTCTTCCTAAAACACAAAAAACATCCAAGTAGCCCAATGAAGAGAAGTTGAACTGTAGTCAAATTATACTGAACTACTGAATTAAGTTGAAAGTAGCAATTCTCTTGTTTAACACAATGGTTAA
Source organism: Fringilla coelebs (assembly GCF_963513975.1). NCBI lineage: Eukaryota > Metazoa > Chordata > Aves > Passeriformes > Fringillidae > Fringilla > Fringilla coelebs. The sequence goes on along the minus strand of NC_140035.1, from coordinate 25,729,302 downwards.
CACAAGAAATCACTTTGTACAGAAACTTGAATTTGGTACTTGAGCAAAATCCTACCGACTTTTATGGGAAGAGTTTTATGCAAGGAACTACAGAGATCCTTCAAGCACTTCTGAATTAGCAATTGTTAGTAAGGCCTGCAAGCATTTGCAAAACTGGGGTCTGAGAATTTGGCCCTTTATCTATCTATTTAGAATAAAAGAAAAGGAAATACTAGTTTATGCTTCATTTGTTGTATTCCTAAATTAATTAAGATAATTTATTTGCAATATTTCAAGGGGTCTGCAGTTTTTCAATCATCCTATACCTGACCAATGTTTGTAATCCCTGTCATTCCTGTAATGAATTCTAGGTATAGGATATAAAAGTAGTTGTTGCTGAAACAGCTTACAAAGAGAATAATCATATTTCATGCTCTGAAGGATACAATAATGACTGGTAAAATTATGAAGGACCCTAATTATTGCATTACGTCTATACGAAATACAAACTCTTTTGAAATACAATATAGGAACAACATATTTGGGGGGTTTTTGGTTGTTTTCTATCATCAGCAGTACTATCCATTTAACAGATTAATAACTGAAAAACAGAAAAAAAAAAAAATCAAATATCAGAAAAACACCTCCCATGCAGTAATTCCACTGAACACAACGCTCCAGATTATTAAAAATGAGCTAGATAGACTAAGCATAATCTAAAAAACTCTGCTAAACAAAACAGTTTGACACAAAGACCAGCTGACTTTCAATTATACTTTAATTGAACCTATTTATCTAAATGAAAAACCCACTATGAACACACAAATGACACTCACCGTGCAGGCTGTGCAAACACAAAGTACGTTTCGAAATGCGGATATACCTAAAATACGGGATTTTTTTTTTTTAAGATTACAAGAACTGAACTAAACCAATATAATTCAGATTTGGCAGGGGAGAGGAGGAGGGTGATAATATACTAAGTAATTCAGTACTTCATCCATATGACCTTAGTCTGCAGTTCAATTAGTCTGTACCACCTGAATAATTTTTACAATGGAAAAAACATAATGTATAGCTCATTGGTTTCCTAATTATTTCCTCTTCCTTCGGGACAAATAAAAAGGCATCTTTGCAGTTCATCTCTGAATAGGGCTCTGCATAATACTACTTCAAGAAACATTATCACAGATCTGCTGAACACAGTGATCAGTGTCTTCACCTACAGATACACCACAGCATCTGACACTGTTTTGACAGCATTTAATATATTTTTTGCAATCTAATAAAAGAATCTACAACAAAAAAAAGTAATATTCATTTATATAACAAGACACTGTAGTATAAATTTATAGCATTTTTCAACTATAAGTTAGGAAAAATATTCATAAATATAAAGAACAAAGCCCCTAAATCAAAACAGTAACTTAAAAAGAACTGAAACAGATTTTTAGAAGGCTGCAAAATGCTTTGAAAATATTAAGAACAAAACTCAACTGTTGCCCCCAAATTTCTTGCTATGAGTGCTGTTTTTTCTCATCCCATCCTGAAGGGCAGACAATGCTATATTTATGACAGCACAATTTCTCAGATATCAATCACAGGTTCCTCTCACTCACATTAAATCCCTCATTGTTTCTCTACATAGCCTACCCTAGAAAGAAATAAAAAAGTAAAAATTAAAAAAATATGATTTTTTTCCTACCTGTATATCCAATTTTATTTACAATGCCTTGAGAGAGAGAAAGACGTTATGGTACAGTTACACAAAACTATCCGACATCAACCTCAGCTGTTTACTAAGACTAAGAATACAAAAAAAAAAAGTTACACAAACTTTCACAATTACACATTAATTTTTAGAACCATCACAAATTGACAAAAAAGTTATCAACTTTAAAATACAGAAAAAAATTACATAGCTTTAAGAACAACGAAGTTACTAAAAATATTTTTTTACCGTACCTCCTTTAATTTTTTTTTCCAGAGAGTTGATCTTTACAGATTATTAAAAAAAAAAAAATTTCTTCAGCCACGAGCCTTTGTATTTTATTTTTATTAAAAAAAAAAAGTCACACAAATGATAAAATATTTTGTTTTGGCCATTTGTCTCCCTCCTCCAAATGGGCACTTTATAAAAACCTTCTATACTTTTTTCCCCCTCCCTCTCTCCCTCGCTACTACCTCCAAGATGGTAGGAAAGTTGTTGTTTTGGAGGGCAGAGGAGCCGCTCTCTGATGTTATGTCCTCTCAGTGCCTGTAGTGGTGCTATAGGAGGCTGCTGGCTCTCTTCTTGAGCAGCCCCAGCAGCCCTGCCTTCTTTGCTGGAGAATATATTCAGGGATTCCCCTTAATAATCACCTACCCTCTGAGCACTTTGTAGTTTTAAAATAATAAAAGAGCCCCCAAAGCTTCCTCCCCACAAAAAGCAGGATCTTCTCAGAGACAGGGGGGCAGCAGCTCCTCAGCACAGAGCCCGAGCACATTCCCAGTCCCTCTGCTGGGGAGGAAACTCTGATCTGTCAGCCCAACAGAGGGAAAGGGGGGAGAGGAGAGAGAGGAGGGAAAAAAAAGCAGCTGGAAAGGTAAGCCAGGCCCGGCCTGCATCCCCGGGCTCGCGTAGCGCGGCAGGCGGTGCGGAGGGTGCAGGGCGGGCGGGGAGGCGGGCTACGCGAGGCCGGGGATCGGTCGGAGCGGCGTAGGCCGCAGTAGGGGGTGCGGGGAGCCAGGGGGGTTTTTGAAGCTTTCGGGCGCCGGGAGGAGCGCCGGAGGGGGGTGAGACGGCCGCCGGGGCACAGCGGGAGGGTCGGGGCGCGGCGCCTTTGCCCAGGAGGTGAAGGGCGGCGGGGAAGAACGGGGGCGGGGGGGCGCTAGGCCTCGGCGCGGCGCGGCCCGGCCGCTCCGCTCCCCGCCCCGCCGGGCCCCCCGCGCCGGGCCCCGGGCCCAGAGCGGGCCGAGCCCCGCCGCCGCCGGGGCCGGGCAGCTGGGGGGAAGCGGTGGGGGCGCCGCGGTTGGGGCCGCTCTTCCCCCCCAAGCCCCCCCGCCCCCCGCGCGGGGCGAGAGGGCCGCGGGACGGGGGGACAGGGGCGGCATTAATTTGCCGAAATGACTTTTAATGAGTGGTGCCGGGGTGGGGGGGCACCCCCTCCCCCAGCCCGGTGCGGGGCCGCCACGGCGGAGGCGGTGCCGGTGCCGGTCCCGGTCCCGCGGGGCTGCGCCGGCCGCGGCCTGGAAAGTTTCGCAGCGTTTTTGGGGTGCTTACCCCCCCGCCGCCGGCCACCCCCCGCCCGCGGCCGTGGGGACGGTGCCGGCGCGGCAGGGCACCTCGGAATGCGGCCGCAGGTTCCCCCCCGCCCGTCCCGTACCCCCGTTCCCCCCCGTCGGTGACCCCCTTCGGCCGGGCCGGCGGCGGGTGGATTCGCGCACAACTTTTTGGGAGGTAGCGGGGAGCGGTTTTGGGGGTGCGGGGAAGCCCTCGGAGTGTCCCCCCCGCCCCCCGAGCTGCCGGCACGTGGGGCTCCGGGCCGGCCCCGAGCACGGAACCAGGGGCGAGGGGCTGCCCTGGGAGCGCCTTCGGTGCCGGGCACATGCCGGGGCCGGCGGCTGCCTGAGCCCTGCCGGGGCTGGGCTGGGGTCCCTCGGCCACCCCGCTGTCCCAGGACCCGTTGGCGGGACAGGAGCCGCAGCCCGCTGGCTCCCCAGCCCGGGGAGGGGATCGCCTCGATAGCCCCTACACGGCAAGGGCTGTGTGTGGCCCCCTCTCATGTCCCGCTGGGCTGGGGCGTCTGTGTGAGGTGCTGCTGCTTCCCCCCAGGACTGAAAATGAAAGGATCCTTTTTTTCAGGGAAAAGAACGTCTGGTAGTTGTGAAGTGAGTGCACTGGAAGACCCACCATCGCACTTCACCCCGCACAGGTGAAATAGCTCCGGTTTCTAATGCGGGAGGTGGCACGTTTCGGTCAAATATTCCTTACTGTGTCTTTTAGGTCAAAATTATAATGGCTTTGTTCAAGTAACCTGAAATGAATTTTGGAAGTGACAGTGACACTCACCTTAAAACCTTATATTATACCATCTGATTAAAATACACAGAGTTAGTTCTAACTTCCTTACTCAACAATGTACAATGCAGGTTTATTTTAAGGCCTTTTAGTTTTTGAGGGTTGGGAGACTTAAAAATAAACTTGACAAAATTAGGGCAATGCACCGTTCCCCTGTAGACAGGTGCCCTTCCCTCTGGGCTCACCTGTAGCGGCCGTGTTCCATGCTCAGGCCATACCCACCAGGTACCACTGCTGATGGCTGAACTGGAGAGCTCGTGTTTTGTATGAAGCTGTCACAGACAAATTGGTGACATTCAGCCTTTTGCATGAACTGTTTGTAATATGTACAAAGATCACACAAGTTTTATTAATTGTAAAGCTTAATTATTTACTGAAAGCAACGCTAAATTTACGTACTGGGGGTAATTTTGATGATCAGTATTTTTGTGATGAGTGATTGAATTTGTGTGTAGGACCTGGTCGTACAGAACTGTGTGTACCATGTTCTCATGGTATGGTAAATCATCAGGAGGTACAAGTTTATTTTAGGACCACACTGAAATTCCAATAGCTTATACCTCCTGAAAGGCTCCTCTGTGAGGAGCTCTATTGGTTTATTTATTGAGTATTCCTACTGAAGCAAGAATGATATTGTATTGTGAGAAAATAAGTTTATTTGTCTTTGTAGTATTGGGACTAAAAATAAGACAAAGGTATTTTGTTTAACCTCATCTGGAAAGGCAGGCTATGTGTTATTTGAATAAATAAAAGACTTGGACTTTTTTTTCCCCCAAGTACAGATGCAAAGTGTGTTATGTTTAATCTCTACTTTATCTCAGGATATTGCTTTTGGTATTTTGAGAGAATGTTTTTAAAGTACATTTCTGCCATGTTGCAATGTCATAAAGGGTCCATTTGTTGCTGTATCTGAAGGCCACCTCTTTGCAGCCCTGCTCATCCTGGCAAAACCCAGGCCTGTTTATAACTACATTGAAATAACCCTGCGTGACAACCTCCCTGTGAGGATGTGATAGCAGGACTGGGGCCTGGAGACCTTCTGCTCAAACAGAGAAATCCTTGCTCAAAAAACTTTCAAGATACAAAGCCCATCTTGAACCTTAGGTCAGGAATAGTCATGTTTAAGAAATTACTTTTTTGAAATCTGTAGGAATGTACTCTTGGCAGTAGTTACAAATTTTCCTACATAAGTTCTTTTTTCTTTAGAAATCCTTTGAAGTTTCTAAAATTCGTAGAATCTTAAATGTTTGTTGTTTTTTAGGGTTTGGGCTATCTTTGTCAGGTTTTCTCTAAGATACTATGAGGTGCAGATGAGTGAATCAGCTGAAATTAAAATTCCTGTTCAAGTTCATCTGGTGTAGGAAAACAAAAAGAACCTGCTCAGTTTGTGAGCAAAGACTTCTTATTTTCCTCCTCATAGTTATGTTTTCTACTCTTGATTGTAACCAGTTACAATTCTATAAATTCTATAGCTGTAGCTATTATTAGGAATCATGCTTAAATTTAATTCTGTATTTATTGTGTTATAGTCTAAAACATTATCTGTTTTACCATTGTTGCCTAAAACATTCTGCTGCTTTTCTGTTAATATATTGGACATCCTTATGCAATGTAAACTGCCTTTTGCCAGAACTGAAGTAATAAGCTTTCTAAAAAGGCAGAATGAGGGCAATATTGCTTCTTTCTTCCTAGGTAGGTCTTAACATGTGAAAAAAAGTAGTCCAAAATACGATTCCAGGTGGTAACTAAAAATATCTTGTAAGATCTTAACATGTTGAATGCCTTGATCTGTCAGGGTTCTTGCATGTGTGTTGCAGTACCTGCACTTCAGAGGCCTTCCTGAGTAAGGACTGTACTCTAGTTAATGAAAGCGTTCTGTACAGGAACTCTTGTAGCTGACGTTGGTTGCTTCCCAGTGTCCTCTGTCTCAGTTTGAGTGCTTTTACTGACAAAAAGACTCTTGTTTCCACAATTACAGCATTCTTGGTTTGCAAGCTGAGTGTAGTAGAGAATGGAGCTGTTAAAAGACTAGAGCTAAGCCAAACTTAGGTTAGATCACAGCATAGGGACAGAAGTTACAACTTTGTGGTGTTGATGTTGATCACAATTAGATGTGGTACAGCTTCTCTTGATAGAACAAAACATTTCAAAGAGAGGTATTACTTGCCATGAAATAGAGAAAATGAATGTTTTAGATTCATACGTAGAAGTATACTTTTTACTAACACTGATTGAAAAGTTTTGCTATAAAATAGCTTTAAGTGCCTGTCTTTTTGTCATTTTATGGCTTCTGTTCATCTTGTAGTGGATGAAATTCCATGCTTCCAAACATCTTGCACTCTTATGTGTTTGCTCAGTTTCAGGAAATGGGTCTGACAGTGACAGATACTTGTTCTTTCTTGGTCAAGAGGAAATGACAAAACTACTATTTATGTTATTTGTCCTTGTGGAGAAGCTGAGATTCTTTTAGATCCATGTTCTACTTCTGGCCCCAAGCTGATGGTTTTGGGAACCCATGGAGATGATTGTACCTTGTCTGTGAGATGTCATGAACACACCAAGCAATTTAACATGAAATTTAGGCTAGTATTAGCAAATGCAAACAGCACAGTAAAGACCTCTGTAGTTGTGGATTTTGTTTGGATGCAGTGTGTGAAGCTCTGAGCTCAGTCCTCTTAATTATACATCTTTTAACCACCAGCATATAATTGCCTTGCAATTTACAATGCATTTGGGGATTCCATTGCCTAAAAGGGTCTTACGTACATTGAATGTCAAGTTCTGAGCATATGTTTAAGAATGTTTCAACCCACATGATTTAAAATGCTCTAATATTTTCAGCACAGCATTTACACAAAATTACCGATCTGAGTTTTGAGGCTCTAGTGCTTTGGGCTTTCTATTACTGAGTAAGCCATTGCCTTCCCTGTTGACTACTGACAATGTTAGGTACCAGATTTCTGTATGACATAATGCTGCTACTTGGATATGGTTATAGTAAAGATCATCCTCCAACGTTTGCTGCTACTGTTTTCCAGCCTCTCTGAAGGAGTGTTTAACTCTTTTAGAAGAGGGCATGTGGAGTGAAGAGCTACAGCTGTGTTGTCTTTGGAGCTGATGTGCACTGCAAGGGAGCTGATTATGCCTGTACTGAAAAGTCAGTACCAAAAGCAAGTTGGAAGCTGGCTTATTCCAGAGGGCAATAGTAGGTGTTGGCAGTTGGACAGGTGTGTTCCTGTGTGTATTGAAATCTTTATTTCTCTTTTTGCAGTCACTGTGCAAACCACCTTCAGTTGTCTTATGGACTACCAGTGGCTGCGCTCAGCAGGACAAATAGCTCTTCTCTTAAGTGCTGATGTCTCAGAGTGTGACTTTGCTCTGTGTCCTGCATGTCCTTGCTATAAAGCCTTGCTGGGGTGCTAAGTTTGTTACTCTTCTTCACATGTCCAGATAGGACTTTTGCCAGAGGGTGGAGATTTTCTTCCAGTCAGCTGCTCGAGAATAAAAAATGGGGCAAGGAGAGAAGTGAATGTGTTATGAAGTTACAAATATTAGTGATAACCTCATAAGAATGTGAAAAATGCCCTGCTGGGTCAGATTAGCTTGGATCCAACCTAATGTTCTGTCTAGGGCAGTAGGAATAAGTGATGCTACTTAGGAAGGGCATTAAAGCCCAGACACTTTTTTTGTGCTTTCTTCTCTTACTCCTCCACCACCCATATTTGTTAAATTGTTCATGCTAGCGAGTGCATCACTTATGTCCCTGTTGTCCATGAATTTCTCTATTGCCTGATGGTACTGTCTGCTTCCATAGTCTCATGTGACTATGCAAACGCCAGCAGTTCACTGCCTGTGAGTAGTAAAAATGAAGAAATACTTCTTGGATATGTTTTGAGTCAATCTCTTACTAACTTCATCAGGTACCCCTAGTTGCAATATTTTGTGATGTGGTATGGCTGCTCTGTATTTACCTTATTCCCTACCATGATTTTTTATTTCACAAGGGCACGCATTTTTTGATTCCCTTCTGTTCTTTGCCCTGTTGTTTCTTACTAGCTCAAAATCTTTTATTTAGAATCAGTTGTTTAAGGAAAATCTAGGTTCCTTAAGAAGCAGCTTCTGGTTTCTCATTCATGGGTTGTGGCTAAAGTTAGTTTCAGCACGTGCAGGCATACATTTTTTTTCTGTTGAACCTTCCTACGTCTTCGATGTCGAGTATAAATGCAAAACCAAAAACAGCTTCCAGAAAGTTTTGTATTCTGATATTTTTATAGTGAAGTACAGCTGCTTAAGCATTTGCTTTTTCCAGGGGAAGTCCATGTTTCCGTCATCTCTTACTGAATCCTGTGGGACAAAAATAATTTCTCCCCCACCCACTATTTAGCTAAGTGTAGTTTCAGTTCTCCTCAGTTAAGTGACATGTGCCTATTCCATACTTGTGCTACTTTTTACGTAGCAGCAAAAAGTTCTGATAAGAACTCCTGTAAATTGTTAAAAATAAAACACTGCATCAGATGAAATCAGGATGAGGAGATTTAAGTGTCTTTGTTATTTTTATATATGTATTTATACACACACGCACGCACACACACTCTCTTCTATGGTATGCCACCGAAGTAAAAAAAGGCTCCTTTTAGAATAAGTCCAACTTCAGTCTCTGTTCCTGGCAATGTATCCACATAGGGACATGTCTTTTGGGGAGTCTGTTTAAGAATCTACCAATAAAGATATAATTGCAAGTTTGAGAAAATTGCTGTGTTGTTTTTTTTTTTAATATAACATTGGTTGGCTACCATGTTTGTTGGCTTTCTAGTTCCTTGCACTGTAGTTGCAGTAATTGATTACTGTCAGGATTTTTAACATGGCTATATTTGCATGAGCTTCTTTAGTGTATATATAGACCCAAAAACTCATGTTCATGCTCGTAGGTTTCCATGGGGATTATTTTCAGTATTTTTGTGTGAGTGTTTCAAATGGCATTGTCCTTGTGCCCTGTATCTCTCAGACAAGTGAGAAGTGAAATACTATGCCTGCCTTGACACAGTCAAGTTAAATGCAAAAGTAAGACTTAATTATGAGTTAAATCCAAAAATAAGACTGTGACCACAAGAATAAATCTAGGATTAGTGGCTGGGAACTGTGGAGCAGTTTCCTTACAGAAGCTTAACAGAGGCACACAAGGTATGCATTTCTCATTGTTTACTTTGGAACCATCCTAAGGAACTCTTTCTTTGGTCTATTGCCTGTTAACCTTCAGAAAAGAAATACAGCTGGATTGTACAAAAGGGGAGAAAGTTAGTAGTCCATCAGAAACTCTGCAAAGCATGATAGTAGTAGTTTAAAAGAAGGTAATAAATAAACCAGAAGAAAATAGAGAGCAACATGTGGGTCACCCCAGCTGCAAGATACACTTGGTCTTTGAAGTTTTATGTCCAGTCCAGTATGCCACTTAATCCAAGCTTAGATAAACAGAGAGAAGCAGACTCTCCGGCAAAAGGCTTTCTGTCAGGGTTGTGTGTGTGAGATGCAAGTAGTGGAGACTCATTGATTCCTTTTGCTGCCATGGTAATATAGGAGTCCAAGTCTCAAGCATATGGCATACAAACACTGACCACGACCCCTGTATGGGTCGTCATGTTCCCATGGGATTTATGTATTTCCTTCATGTTGTTGCTGAATAATACTGAAGGGTATGTCAGTATCTGCCTGAGCCAAGGTGACTGAAAGGAATATTTGGTCCTTAACATGCTAAAGAGATTGTTCCCTTTTCCCATTCTGTCTTTTTGAAGGGCATAGTCAACAGTGAACTTTCTTGTTCTTAAGACTGACATGTTGTGGAAAGTTGTACTCCAGTGATTGGTTGGTTTCAAGTATATGCGTGTATATACAAACATACATATATATATACATATATATATATATATATATATATATAATGCCTTGAGAAAAGTTGGGAAAGGTGATTGAAATTGGACTAGGTGACTCTGGGTATGCTGTGGCTCTCTGGTGTAAGCAAAGCATGAGGCTCCCGCCTCTGGGGCTGGCTGCTTCCCTGTGTGCATGGAAAGGGAAAATGTGTATCAATAGCAAATACAAAGTTGCCATTGTTGTCAAATGATTGTTCAGGTTCCTTGCAATAGTTACATTTTGTAGCACCTGTCTCCATTCCTCTGCTCGGCATGCTGTATGTGTGCGTGTACAGCTGTTCCAAGAATTTTAAGAAGTGTGTTTTAAAATCTTTTAGTACTCTTCTGTCTTTCTGAATCTACAGCTAGATATATGCTAATGAAGGCCAGATTTATGTTGTTTACTCTGTGGGATAGGGTGTTTTGTTTTGCCCTACTGACTTAAAATTGGTTTTCTAGATCCCCGGTGCCGTAGTGCTTTGTCATTTTCTCACGGTACTTTCTTTACAGCAGAAAGTGGAGGCTTGCACCTTTACAAGAGAAAAGTACATTTTTCCTGCAAAGTCTGTGCAGGTTTCCTCCTTGCAATTCTGCTCTTGCCATTTTGGGCCTTGGGAACAAATAATTTCATTGAGGTGGTAATCTGTACATTTGTCACATGTCTCTAATTTATTACGTGTTTCCTGAATATCACCTCTATGAGTATTCCTTTCCTTGGTGTATAACACATATGAAACTGAACTGAGTTCTGAATGAAGACACAGTGCTCAAAAGAGTTCATTCCAGTGCTTCAGGATGACCTTTCTGAATAAAAGCTACCTTTTGGAGGTTAAGCTTAGTGTATCACAGTAGATGCAGAATGTATGTACTGTTAATTTTTTTGAAACTACTTTGGGATGGTTTGAGGGTTTTGTTTGTTTTTTTAAAAAGATGTTTGCCAAAGACCTCCATAATGTTGGGAACTGAAAAAGTACCTTATGGCTGCATGGATTTGCATTGTAGGAACCTGCTTTAGGAACTGCAGGAACCACTGTAGGACCCTAGCCTCTTGCTGAATTGACATTTCAGCCCTTCTGGCATTCATGGGAGTACTGACTGGTATTAGTGCCTGCCTTTCTCAAAAATAAGTAGGTAGGATAAACTTTGAAGAAGCATGGTGACCTCAGGAAGGACTGCAAATGGATTATGGATGTTTGCAGAAATTGTAAGCAGCTTCAAAATATGAAAGACTGGTCATCAGGTGTGGTTAAGAAAGCTTTTCTTAAAAAAAGCTTTATTGCACTGACTGGCAGACTAATTTTGCAGAGCAAAGACAGTCTGTGGTGGTTTTATAAACAAAGATACCTTGAAGTAAACCCTCTGCAATCAAATGGGTTAATCATCTTTCAGCTTGATTTATGAAAGCAAGTGATCTAATCTGACACTTAACCTTTTTCAACTTGTAGCTTCTAATCACTTTCCGGTAGATGAGTGAAGTTCTGTTAAAGTGATTTAAGTGTGGTGGCAGTAGAATTTTCTTCCCCCCAGTAATTTCTTTAATGTTTTCCAAAGATCTGTGACTACTGATTGAAAACTACTGTGCTATTGTTTTATTGGATGCTAGCTGAACCGCAGGCTTGGTGTCTATGTGTGCCTGTTTACTTACTGTAGTAATATCTATTTTATTCTGACTGACAGTGACCCTTTTGATATTTTCCTTAGACAATCTGCTTCATCTTGGTTCATCATCATTCCAAGATAGTGGTGTCCTTGGGGCTCTCTCTTAACACTGACATGGTACAGAAGATTTAAAATCAGGTATTGTTTTGGATCCTTCTTTCCGGCCAGAATGAAACACACAACTTAGAACTGAATGCAGTTTTTCTTCCCTTCTGTGATTTGTCTCAATATTTTGGTTCTTTCAGCTGATGTTCACAAGGAATAGAGTCACGTGATGTATGAAGGCAAACACATACACTTCTCTGAGGTTGACAATAAGCCCTTGTGCTCGTATAGCCCCAAACTGTGCAAGCAGAGGCGACTTAACGGCTACGCCTTCTGTATCAGACACGTTCTGGAGGACAAGACTGCCCCCTTCAAGCAATGTGAATATGTGGCCAAGTACAACAGCCAACGCTGCACCAACCCCATCCCCAAGTCTGAGGACCGTAGGTGAGTTGTGTGCAAAATGGGAAGCGGCTGGGACGTTTTATTTAAGTTGCTGCCTGGTTTCAGGATGAGGGAGGAACTGGTCTGAGTGAATTGTATTCCAGGATGTTCCTTTGAGAATTTTGTTTTAAAACCAGTAAACTTTATTTTATTTTCTGTGGGAGTCAAGTACTCAGCCAGAGGGCAGTGACTTAATCCCAAGGAAGTTTATGGGAGAGTTCACTGCTTTTCACAAATTCAGTATAAACTGGATCAAACCTGGTACACGATATCAGCTGTTCTAACTCGTTTGCTTTGTCACTCACAGTGCATGCTCTTAGAAAGGCCTGCTTGTTTAGGCAGCAGTGCCAATAGCACTCTTCTATCTGCTTTTTCAGGACAAGTAGTTGAAAATGCTTATATTCTGGACATGGGGGGCAGTGACATGTAGGGAAAAATCCAGAGTTACAATTCAGTGTTGGTAATTTGGTACTGATCTGTAGTGTTGTTTTACTGGAATAAAATAAATACTACTTGGTAATAGATGAGCCATCTGGGAAAGTGCCACATACTCCTTTTCTTTTTTGCCTCCCTTATTTCTTTCCCCCTCCCTGCCCAAATGAAGATGCCCAGAGTGCCCAGGTATTAAATTCCTTGCAAAATATAGTCCTTGAATTTATTGAGAGCTGGGAATTAAAAGCAGATTTCCTGAATTGCAGCCCATACTGTAACCACAAGGGCATTCTTCCTTGCTCTTTAAGACTTCCTGAACATCAGTCTCGTTGGTGCTGGTTGGGCTGAAATAGCAGAATTTGTCTAATCTTGTCTGCCATCAATATATGACTTTATTTTTCAGAGCTGTCATTGCAGTTTTTGCCAGTAATACAGTGTTTAAGTAATGTGTGTGTTAACTATCTGAGGCTTGTTCTTGTAGAAAAGCTTTTTTAAACCTAAAATATGAATAAAATATGCCAAAAAAAATCAAGCCACTATTCACTGACCTTTCACATTATTAGCTGCCATTCACTAACCTTTTGCATTATTAGCGGTGTTCCCACTGTGCCCTACATATAACTTCCTTCTCAGCTCACAGCTCCCTCTCTTGTCCGAAACAACAGTTGGACTGTGCTCTAAATTAACTTGCACTTCACCTGCCATTTCAGCTGAGGAGACTGATGAAGTGAGAAAAAAACATGAATGTTTGTCAAAAGCTGTAGGGCAAATGCTCAAATGGCACAAGATGAATAACTTGAAGCTGTAATTTGACAGTCAGTGAGTGTTTCTTTGCTACTGTACAATTGAGGCTCTTTGAAAATAAGCTCACAGAAATGATCATAGAAATTGTTAGCACAAATGGTATGCTGTAATTTCAGATGCAAGAGCTGACTGAGAGAGTTCCTGTTTACCAGGGGTCATACTGAAAAACAATAGAAGTAATAGTACTTAATGACACTTTTTTATGTCTCATATGTTCCCATGGAATTTGTGATTTTTCTTTACACCTTGAATTGAGTTCACACTTTGTTCTTTTTGATTTTTCTCAAGTTAAAATGAAGTGTGGTCATGACATCTGGTGTATGTTATATTAGAATAATTCAGTTGCATGTCGAGTGTCGAATTACAGTACTTGAAGAGGACAGCAGGTGTCTGAAAGAGAAAATAAACTTTTAATTTCAAATGAGATGATAGTTGAAAGAATATTTTAAAAAATTGTTTCTCGGGGCAGAGTTTAATTTTAACAATAACATTTAAACCTTTAATGCTAGTGATAAGACTGTGGCTGTTCTAAACTTTTTTTTGGCAGGCAAACCTGTATCTGTTTCTTAGAAGACTTTTTTCACACTCCATTCAATATAAAGATGTTTGTAGTGTCTGAGTTCTTCACTCATAGCCTTTCATTTTCTGTGTACAGAATTACTGTCAGATGGTCATTTTGTCACAGTTTTAGACACAGAACTGTACAGGATCAGAAGCAGGCTGTATGATGCTCTGACAGCTATCTTCTTTTATACTTTTAGAGATTGTTAAAAAAAAGTATTTCAAGAAGATGCATGCATTATATGCCAAAAGCTTCATAGTCTGTCCACAGATAATTAAGAATTATCACTTGACCCCAGACAAGTGAGATGCTACCAGCCATAAAGATGGTTAATATGATGCCATATTATTAAATTTCTTATTAACCATTAACATTCTACAAATTAAATCTATTAATAGTATGTGACTTCATTGCCTTATTTGAAGTCTGATTTTTCTATTCACTATCTTTTTTTAGAGAATATAGATATGCAGGATGATACACACATAGGTTTTATATCTCTGTTTTCTCTGAACACATCTCCTACTTCTTTCTTAACCAGATACATACAAAGATAATGAAATGCAACTTGATTTCTAAATATAGGTTTGCTACAATGTAGTTGAGTTAAACACTATTTTGTCTCTAATTCTCCTCACTTAAGAGAATCTTTAAATTCTTTGTTAATATACAAGCTGCTCTCCAGTTTGTTGGTGTCTTCTTTTAAGTAAGAGATGGAAATTGATACCAAACTAGGGTGTACTAAGAAGCAGAATGCATTTTTAGGTAGAAAACCTCACTGTCTGAATTCTTGCTTTCCCAGTGGATGTAGGAAACAGTCCAGCTGAAGTCTTCAGAGCCCATCACATTCTGTGTGCTTCACGTTATGATAATTTTAATGGATATCAATCCACCATATCTGTGGACTTAATTTGGCATTACGTGCGCAGAATAAGTGCCTTTGGTGCTGATTGAGGAAGGGGAAAACCACCTCTATTAGATACTTATTGTGATACTGTCAGCTGAGCACCACTCACAGACAAGTTATAGAAGTGATAAATGAGCCTCTGAGACAGGCTTGTTGGAATTGGCTCTTGTAGGGCCAGCTTGACCCTGATGGCTTTTGTGCTCAGAGCTACGTGAAAAGCACTGTGCTACTTGCAGGTTCGATTCCTGTCTTCCCAGTAACCTGACTTCCATGGGATTGAACTACTAATGCAGACTCTGCAGCACCACGGGAAGTCAGAGCCACTTTAGGCCAGGGCCAGCTAAAAAGCCATCCTGGAATGTGCAGGATGGGGAATGTGCAGGATGGGGTGCATGCCCCCCTGGCTGTGTGCAGGGCTAGCAAGAGCGTGACATGGTCTTGCTGAAGCTGGTGCTAATGAGAGCTATGCCTAGCCAAAACTGCTTGTGTGCAGTCTTTTTACCCAGAGAAGACTGAACGGTTCTTCAGTTCAGTTCTTGGTTTCTTCTTGCTCCTGTTAGTCCAAGGTGTAACAGCCTTGGTTACACTGGAAGCCAGGGAGTTGGCAGAGCCTAAAGCACAGAGCCAAGTCAGTGTGTACTGGAATCTGAATGTTGTAGCCTGGCATTCGTGGGTTTGTGTCCAGTGGAGCCAGTTGGCTCTCAGTGATGCAGTATGGTCAGCTGTAAGAGCCAAAGCTTTATTCTTTGCCAAATAAAAATGATTCCGTTAGAGTTAAATGAACAAGACAAACCCTTGCTAGCCTAAAACTCAGAGAATTTTAGCAAGCTTTCCACAGACTTAGTAATATTTTCTATTTCTTTTCTTACTGTTTTTGCAACGAAAACAGACTATGCAGTTCTACCTCCTCACATCAGCACAAGCACAAGATGACAGTAATTTACGTTCTGGACAATATAAGGGAAGCATTTGTGTTGAGCAGAACATTTACTTTATTGGCATAAGAGAGAAAAAAATTCCCTTGTGTTTGTTTAGTCTGTTTATTGTTTTTTTTCTTCTGCCGTACTAAAAGTGCTGTGGTAACTGTTCAAACAACATATTTAAAAAGGGCTTAATTTTAAATATGGAAACAGTGCTTGTTGACTTTAAGGGAAGCTTTATTGAGCCCTCATTATATAATTTTATTTTTAGAAGTGCATCTCTCAGTATGAATTTACAGTATTCCAGTGTGTTCTAATAAGGACTGCACAAATTGTTGGCTTTTAGCTTGCTTCATCTAGTTTTATTTTTTACTCACAACATAATGTAATGAAGAAATTAGTTAGGCAATAATAAGTAGCAGTGCTTTTTGGCCCTTTCTGATTTGTGAAACCTTAGGAGTGTGGGTCTTGCAAGAAGCTACATATATGGAGACCACTAAAGAGCATATAGGAATTTGCTTTCTCTTTTTTCCCTTTTAAGGACCCTTTAGAGCTATTCACACATTGTTTCTTTAGAAATGGGTCGACAAGTTGAAAGTGACTAAACTGAAGTGCTAAACCTTTTTGGGGGGTTGTTTTGAGCTTTTCTGCCATTTTTTGCTCCATGAAGACCTGAAATGATAGAATTTTAACCTATTTTTTCAACAAAACTTACTGTTCTCAGATTCATACTGATCTGATTTTAAAGAATACCTTAATGGTATTTTATTCGTTATCTTGTCCATCATTACCTTGATGCAGACATCACTCTTTCCTTGTATCTTTGGTCATCTCTAAGCTGTAAGTTATAGATGGGATTCTGCAAGGGCAAATTTTGATTGTTGGTGGGTTCTACAGAGGCAGGAGTGCCTGCTTGTGGCATACAGGGAAAGGATCACATCATGGTTCCTAAATTTCTGTCACATACTGATTCCAATTGAACAAAAGTTAATTGCTTACTCTTTAGTATGTCATCTGTGGCACAAATTGTAATTATTTTTACTTTCATGACAGAGTGTCAAAGACCTTCTCGCTTTCTTTTTTTTTAATAGCATGACTTTGAAAGTTTTTCATATTAGAAGAACTTAAAATCCGTGCCTTTGGATTGTATATATACATATTTCTGGCATTGTGTAAATGCTGTCTAGCAGCAGAGAGTTTGTTTTAAGATAGATTTTTATTGAAGAATATTCAGCTAATCCTCTGGCTTTAAAATTCATCATGTTAAACTACTAAAACAGAATTTAAGTATTTATGCTGCTTGTTCAGTAAGTGGAAATAGTGATCTTTCTTTCATAGCAGATAGATATGTACTGAGATTGTCCTTATAAGAAACTGCTCCCTACTATAGTAGAAACAATAACAATAATAATAATAATAATAATAATAATAATAATAATAATAATAATAATGATGATGATGATGATGATGATTATGATGATGATGATGATGTGTGTATTGATGAAAATGTTAACTACTTCCACTGAAAGAATGGGCAAATGAAAGGAGGTAGTCTTCAATGTACTTTTTCTTAGGAGCTTTTGAACTGATCAGTTAATGGCTTGTGTTCTTGTTACTTTATGTATAAGACCATCCATTTGTTTTGTTCACTTTGGATTTTGACTGTTTACCCCATGAGAGAGTTAAGATTTTGAATGACTGTATGTGATTTTCCTATGAATAACAAATGAAGAATCTTCTGTCTTAAGATTAGAAGTAGTTGCTTTTGTAAGTTGGTTTGGGAGCACCACAGTTTTCTGTTGTATTAGAAGTTGTGTACAATTATTATAAAACCTCTTCTGTTTCCGTTTATATTTGCTTGAAATGTGTCTGTGAGTTTCTCCTAAGTGATGTCTTGTCTTCAGATTTTACTTAGGGAAGTTTAGTTAATAACTGACTGCTCTTACTTTTCCAAGGTACTGCAACAGCCACCTGCAGGTACTTGGCTTTATACCGAAAAAGGAGAGGAAGAAAAAGAATGATCCCATAGAGGAGGTGAAGGTCAGGCATCAGATGGATGCTATGGCCTTCGGTCTGACAGTGCCCACCCTGGCCTTGAAGATGCCCAATGGGCTGGATGGGATGTCCCTCTCCCCTCCAGGGGCAAGGCTTCCTCTCCACTACCTGGAGGCAGAATTAGAAGACCCCTTTGCTTTCAATGAGGAGGATGATGACCTAAAGAAAGGGGCAACAGTGAAGAAAAAGTTGCAGAGCAAGTTGGCTCACAACCGGCAGCGCCAGAGAGAGACAGAGATTTTAAAAGTTCGCCAAGAGCACTTTAGCCCCATTCCTGCACCTTTGCAGCAGCAGCCTCTGCAGCAGCAGCACTCCCATCTGCCACCTTCATCAGCTTCGTTAAAGCCGACAGGGCTACCGCAGGGCATAGTCTGCAAGTCACCTCAACCTCCGAACACCAGCCTACCAATGCAGGGAGTGGCACCCACCACACACACTATAGCACAAGCGCGGCAGTTGTCTAACAAGAGACCTCTGCCTCTCCTGCCACCCGCCAGGCCTCCTGGCACGGACCCACCAAGGACTGACCGGGTCCTCATGAAAGCCACCGCCTTCCCTCCGCACTCGTCCTGCATGAGCCGGCTCCAGAGACTGGTGAAACTGTGCACTCGAAAACAGCAGCTGGACACTGATCTGTTTCCTCACTTAGGTGAGTGGGTCATTGATGCACTGCAGCCATATTTTTTAACCTGAAACCAAAAGACTGGATGGGAATGTCTTCCCAGCCCTGTCCTGAATTCCTGTGCAGTCAGTCCTTACAAAATAACCCTGAGCTAGGTAATCTCTTGGCATTTTCTTTAGCCCTGTTGTCTATGAAGGGAATGCCTGGACCAGTCCCAAATAGTTTATGGCATTTCGGTTGTTTATTCTTCTTAATGTTGTGTTAACCATTTGAGAAACCAAACTGAGGTGTAGAAAACATTGTTTGGGTTATAGAGACCTCACTTTGCAACTTGAATAGTAAATGTAACACTAGCAGTACCTGCATGAGTGGACAAAGTTAGATTGCAACATTAGGTGTGTGATAAGAGCACATGACATAATGAATATAAGTAAAAGTTTGACAATTTGGCCCATCAGTCTCTGCATATTCGAAATTCCAGTTGACTTAATTGGAAAATTGGAACACATGGGAATTTTTCTTGACTGAGCCCTATTTATGTATAGAATATGGATGAACAGAAGGAAGTGACCACTTCAGGAGAGCAGCATTGTTACAGAAGATAGTTGGAAGGGTGAAGTCTTGTCTGCATACCATGCAGAAATAGTCTTACATATAATGATCAATAGCTGCTTATGAAAATATGAGCAAATATAGCCACATTGGTGCTATGATAGTAGTGCTCTGTAAGCTTTGAAAAGGCAGCTGACCTTAGGGCTGATTTGTCTCATTGTGAATATAGACCTAAGCACACCTATCTGTCCTTTTTATCTTCTTCACCCTCCCAAGTTACTTTTCTGCTTAGTTTTAGATTGTACATTTCTAACAAGTAAAATACTGGCAGGGAAAAGGAAATGTGAGTCTGTGTGATATAAGTAGGAACACCATTTATGATGTTTAAATAAAAAATTACTTCAGATGAACCTGGACATTCCCTATATAATGTCTTATTTAATTGCAAACATCTGTAATTTTTGCAATTTCAATTAACTTTTTCTTAATTTGCTGTTCAGATCTGCCCTTTGGCACTCATGGGATAGTTTGACTATTTGTTCAGGAGATAATTAGCATCCAGTAGCATGTCTCCAAAGGAAATTGTTCATCAGAAAACAACTTTGATGTTCCTGTATGTAGTGCAGGTCTTTAGAGGAATGGCAACTCTAGAGGCATTTCTGAGTGTCACAGACCTCAATAGCTTAGAAAGTGACCTGTGTTTTGAAAGACTGTGGAAAGATCCCTTTCTGTGCTTAACGTTCTACATTCTCAGCTGGTGAAGAGAATATGTGCTCCTTAAAAAGAGGCAGAGTAAAACTGAAAACCAGTTAGACCTATATATATACAGCTAGGCCTATACATGTACAGCTAGGCAGGTGCATAACTATGTGGATGCATTTAGAACAGTTAATATTTGGCAAAGTAAAAGAATTTACATATTAATTACGTGAAAGTGGAAAATTTATTTGTTATTTATTTATTACAAGCCTTAATATTAAAGACTAGGTAAGCTAGATCAGAGAATTTCAGGATTTCTTTTCTATATTTGAGCAGCACAAGACATGACTGCACAGACTCTTTCAAAAGATTAATGTGTGCCAACACCAGTTTTATGTGTACCAACATCAGAGCCATGTAATTGGATATTAATGTAACTGCAGTCTTCAGTGTCAGTACAGTTGAATCTGGATTAGATTTTTTTTCCTTCCTTTTTACAGTGGGCACTTTTTACAGTGCCCAGGAGAAGCAAAACAACTCAGTTTCTGATTTTGTTTTTAAACTTAGGGTTTAAACAATTTGTTATATGGTTGTCAATTGTAGACATCTTTATAGAATGATTAAGTTGTTTTTTCATTCCTTTATGGAATAGACAACAGGAAAAAGAAACATTGAAAGTTGAAAGTATAATTCTGGCATTTTATCAAATGTCTTAAGGTATCTTAATTTAGTTCAAATATAGGTCTTAAAAAATAAAAAAAAAATTTTTAGGATGCTAAAGTTCCTGAAAATTTGGGTTTCTACTATCTGTGGTTTATGTTAAAGTGCTGGTTCTATATGATCAAGAGTTACCTGATGATTGTATTCCAAGCTTATGTGTTTGTGTCTCTAACTGTGAAAGTGCTTGACCAAGTACTGACGATGCATTTCCCAGATTCAAGGCCTCTGGCTTCAGAATCACCTCAGATATAGTTGTTTAGTTTAGTTTTAGCAAAAATGAAATGCTCCTTAACTCTATCAATTTTGAAGGAGCACACAAGAAAATGAAAAAGCAAAGAATGCTAATTTATAAATGCAGGAATGGGATTTTATCCCACCTGCTGCAAGAAAGTGGCAAGAATTTCACTGGATGTGGGAGAGATAATAGGAAAGAAAACCAAAAGATGAAGGTCCAGATAAAATGTTCCACCTGAGAACTTACTGGCTACTTTCTGACCAAACTGAGGCTGCTGGAGCACGCTGTAAGTTGATCATACTGCATCATCATTAAGTGAAAACATGCTGCTTGGTAAAAGTGCTGGAATGTTTGTATCTCTCCCTTTAGCTCTTTCTTCCCACTAATATGTGCATTTGGCAGGCAATTACAGAGACTGAGCAGAGGAACATCCTGGGTAGCTGTTATCTATCTCTGTCCCTGCTACTGTGTCTTACAGTTTTCATATTCTTCTATGTTTTGGCACAGAGAAGGGGTCAGAATATAAACAGAAATAAAATTGGCCTACTTAGATCATATAGTATTAAAATTTACCAAGTAGTCAGTTCTTCATGACAGGGACTTCTCTCTTAACTTGTACTTGGTTATGAAAACTAGTATTTCTCTGTGGGTAAGATAGGGATTCTTCTTGCACTGTTTATGGATAAAGAAGCCAATAAGGATTTTAAAAGGAAAACTTAATTATGATAAAAATCAGTGCATGCTATTTGCACACTGTAATGGAGCTGTTACTGTAGCTTTTCCTGTATAATGGAGAATACTGCATAATTTAATCAAATGTAATTATGCCTGCAGCTATACTATACATTCATCTTTTGTGCCAAATGTTGCTTAGAGGCTTATATGAGGTGGATGCTCTTTTCATTCAGTTTCCATGTTTTCAATTCCCTTAGGGCTGGATTGGTCTGAAGACAGTGGAGAAGAGCTGGAGGATTCAGAGCAAACCTCCCCTTACCAGGTTGCGTGGTCAATCCGAGAAAGCCTCGGCTATGAGAGACCTGAGTGAGTATGGTTCTTTAGTATTCATGCTGGCCTTGATGGAATAAATCTTGTAAATGTGAGCTTCACTTCAAGTGGAGTCAGTGGAACCTAAGCACTTGTTCAAGTGTTTTGCTGAAACAAAGGATTGTTTGAACTCATTTGTTTGTAAGAGCTATGGAACAGCTTGTCGCCTTCTGTCCCAGTTTCCAGCTAACTTAGAGACCTTTGTGCAGTCTGCTATCAGAAGGATGCATCAGGAAAGGGTTTAAGCTTGTTTGCTCGAATTTAATTGAGTTTAGTAGGATTTATTCATGAACTTGTGTGCTTTGATGATTGGAGGTGCTGAAATAGAATCAAATGGGGTTGCTATTGGTTTCTTGTCTTTCCTACTGGTTGTTAATAACTTCCTCAGTAAACTTGCTACATTTTACTCATTAATTCTTGTAATAATTATGCAGGCTATTGTTTTAATGTGGATTTTAAAAGGCCATAGTATTTCTTTTCATAATTAAGTTTTGAATAAACCTCTGTCAGTCCTTGTGAGCATTGGAAGGAGGCATGGGACTTGTGAGCATGGGATCAAAAGGATAAACAGAGCAGGAATTAACTGCTGGTGCAGAAAGGATTCTGATGTTCTCTGTATACTGCTAAGTCACAAATCTAAACTTACAGCAGGATATGATAAATATAGGTCTACTAATGTAAATTTGAAGGTGCACAGTTAAAACAAAGCATCCCAAGTGTAATATTGTAATACTGTTGTATGTTATTAACAAAGAAATTGGAGTCTCACTGGAATTTGATTATAGTTTCTGTAACATAGCTCTCATTCAATGTGCAACTGGACTTTTTGATTCTAAAACTTTTCCCTATTTTTTTAGTTTTTTGCTATCGCACTTAGAATAATGATGTTAATGAAACCTTATTTTGTTGTTACATTCTGAAAGTTCTGAAACTTACTAGAATTTCCTGCCATCTCTGAAGGTTATCCTCAAGGTGAACCACAAAGCTGTATCTCTCACATCAGGACACACACCAGGATGCTAAATATTAAGAGCCTTCAGTGAATCAAAACTGTTAAGCAGAGTGTAGACTTCACTTTTTAAAAATAGTCTTTTTTTATTATGAATGACTGCCATTTTTTAGAGCATCAGCAGTTTTAGAGTGAGCTTTCACAAACATTACTTCTAACTTAAAAGGCAACTTTTAAATAAAATGTTCTGGGGAATCGTGGACAGACTTTCAGACTTCTAAATCATACATAATTTTTCATAGCAGATATGTCTATTAAATAACTTCCCTTATATTCTTCTCTCTTTGACATTTGATTTGATTCTTCCATAGATCCCTATTTTTTTGTGAACTTATAAAGGTCATCTCCGTGTGTTTTGTCTTCTATTTGTCTTGACTTCCTTTGGATTCTTCCTACTCTTTTCACATACTGAGAGAAAATAATACCTTGTCTTGACATTTTCCTTTCCATTCTAGCATTCTGTGCACCTCAGTTAAATGCTGTCTTAACTATCCATGATGGATAAATTTTTGAATGCAACTGGCTGCTTTTGTACTTCCATCAGCCTGCTCGGTGTTAGCTCTTCAACAGCCTTACTAATTTTGATCATGGATAAGCAGTCACTTGATGTCAGCCTTCTAAAACTTGAGTTCCTATTCTGCAAACTTCTGTAGTGGTTTTTATTACCTGAAATGTTTCACTTTGACACTTCTGCAGTGTGGTCTGCCTGCTGCTGAAGATGAATTAGTTCAGGCTGTTTCTGGGGAGATTTGATTTGTCAAAATGACCCTGTCTTGCTAATCTGGTGGTACAGACTGGTGCCTCCTAAAGTCAGCCAGTGACTTGTTACAGCTCTGAATTCTGGGGACTTATTTTACCAGAAAGCCAATGGAGATTATTTCCCAAAACTTTTTGTTTTTGAAATCACATACCTAAATTTAGGGGATTTACTTGCTGGTTTTCATAGTAAAATTAAAGCTCTTTTTTCTGTTTATTTGTGTCTGAGCTTGTGGTCCCCACCAGCTGACTGCATTCTGTCTTTTTCCTTTTGACTGCATGGAAGACAGTGAGAGGAATGCTTCTCAGAATAGGCGATGGAAAGAAAGTGAACAGTTAATTTCTGCTTTACTGGACAGCTGGCTCTCAGCATTTCTGCTTGTGTGATTGTGGGAGAAACCTCGGTTGAATTTCGTGTGATACTCTAGCTGCTCTTAAACTCCCAAAAATTCACCAGATTTGTTTAAAATTATTGTCTTAACATTGTCCTGGTTTTGGCTGGGATAGTGTTCATTTTCTTCTTAGCAGCTGGCACAGTGCTGTGTTTTGGGTTCGGTAGGAGAGCAGCATTGATAACGCTCTGGTGGTTTGGCTGTTGCTAAGTAGTGCTAGCCCTAAGTCAAGGACACTTCAGTTCTCTGTGCTTTGCCAGAGAGGGGGTGCACCAGAAGCCATGAGGGAGCACAGCTGGGACAGCTGACCCCAGCTGGCCAAGGGGATACTCCACAGCCTAGAACATCGTGGCCAGGGCATAAACTGGGGGGAGGCGTTCGCTGCTTGAGGTAGGCTTGAAGATCAGTGGGTGGTGAGTAACTGTATAGGGCATCTCTTCTTTTTCTTGGCGTTTATTTTTCTTTTTTATTATCCATTACAATAAATAGTAGTAGTATATTTTACTTTGTTTTCATTAGTAAACTATTCTTAGCTCAACCCACAAGGTGGTTTTTTTCTGATTCCCCTCCCCATCCCACTGGTGGGAGCAGGGCGAGGGGGCATGCAGCACTGTGGTGCTTAGTTCCTGCATGAGGTTAAACCATGACAACAGTAGTACATTTTTTGGTTCACTTGCCTCCTGGCCTTTTAATCTCTAAAATTCATATTGTTGCAATCATCTGTGGAAACACAGGCCAAATGTTTGCTTTTATTATTCTGTGCTTTAATTTTGAAAAATTGTGTTCTATGGTCCCAGGAGTTCGGGACGCAGTGCTTCGAGGCAGGCACAAATGTTTGAGTTCCAATAGCACAGGAGCTGGCAGTGGGCACAGTGCAGGCTGGGTGCTGGCAGAGAAGGTTGCTGGGGTGGGAGGAATCCCTTGTGGGAGCAGCAATTTGGAGAGAAGGCAGGGGCTGTTCCCTGCTGCATATTACTGAAGCTTCGCCCTAGATTATTTGATTACTGAGTCTGGTATCTTAGAAAGTGCTGGAAAACAAATGACTTTATAACAAAGTATTTTTTCTCTTCCTACTCTGAAATATAGATAAAGCAAACGTTTCAAGTAGCAAGTTTGAAAAAGGAGTGTGAGTCCCTCCTCATACCAACTCCCTCAAAGGATTAAATATCAACACTGTGTTGTCAAAAGTTGGATTTAATAACTCCCAATAAATAGAATAACTAAAAGAAAGAAGGGAAGATTCTTCAAAAAGCTCTGTAAGGAGGGATTTGAAGTGTAGTTGCTGGGTTGTCTCAGAATAGAGAGCATGTTCTCCTCATTCCCTGGTGGTGCCTGGCTGCTCACCCTTCTGCTCTTCCTTTCTGCTGCTTTGTGCTGTCTTTGTTTTCTTCAGGAACACTCAGCAATAATCCCCCTGATGTTTCCACATGACAGTCTGAAAGGGAAGGGTTTGGGAGAAAGCATTTTGGATTATCAAATGGCTTGTGTGCACTTTCAGAATTCTTTGTAAAAATGAAATGCCACACGTTAAGTTGCACTTCAGAAGTTCTATGTGCAGCTTAGGAGAATAAACTAAATAGAGTTTGGCAAGCTTGTTTATGAAAGAACAACAGTAAAAGTATCTTTCATTTTCATGCCTACTGAAGAAAAAAGGTTTTATTTTGATATTTTTAGGTTTCTTTGAACATATAAATGTTATGGCTAATCTTACTGGCCTGGGAGCAAAGTTCTGAACAGGCTTTTAGAAACTGGCTTTTAGAAATTTTGGCTCAAAATAAGCCCTTGCCCACTGCAGGCATGGTTTCTTTCTATACCTTTGATATATGTCTTCATCTGTTTTTTAAAAAGATCTCATAAACTGAAGATCAAAAATATTTTAGAATACAATGTCATTTTTTCTGGTTCTTTCAATGTGAGAGAAGTAAAAAGTCTCAAATATAGAGAAATGTACATTAAAAAACACTCTTTCCACATGAAAGAGCGTTCTTTCCCCTAAGGAATACTCCTGGTATTCTTAAAGTAAAATTTTAACCATATTTAACATTAAATCAGTAACTTTGTTTAAAAGTCTTGGCCCAGAGCAGTAATGAAATATCTAAGATATTAAACTTACGAATAAATATATATGCTGTCTATGTTTCCCGCTTCTAGGAATGCATTGAAAAAGGAAAATCTATATTAAATAGCCCACAGACAATTTTTTCTAAACAGGTAGTTTTCCCCAGTAAGCATTTTTTCCTAAGAGATCTTAAAAGTATATTTTCTTTTAATTTTCAATGTACAAATATTCTAAACATTGCATATGTTAAATATTTTTTAACGTAGATTGTATTTGCTGCTAAGCATGTAATTGCAGAGGTTAATTACTTATAATTTATTCTTCTAGAAAATAAGCTGTAATCTGTTTTAACAAACAAAATGCATAGTATGGTTGACTTTAGATAAAACTTCACAGAAACATACATTTGTGTCAAAGGCAGTGTTTGCTGCTGCAGAGTTTTTGTGGAAAGCCTTAGTGGAGATGGCTGCAGTCTCTTCCGTTTGGCCTGTGTGTAAAGAGAGTCAGAGTTTGCAGAAAAGAAAGTAGGTCTTCACCACACTGCCTTTCAGGGACAGATCAGCTGTCTGCATTTCTGGATCTTACTTTATTTAGTAAATATCATGGCTGGTATTTCACATCTCTTGTGTCTCAGTGGTGGCCTCCTTTGCTGTGTGCAGGTTGGGTGTCAGCTCATTCAGTCCCACGGGCTCTGTACATTGCCAGCTTTTGATTTGCTTCATTTGTTTGGATTTCTCTTTTCTCCCCTGCCCTTTTTTTTGTGTTATAGATAGGAAAGTTGGCAAATTGTTTCTCTGTGCTATAGGAAAAAAATTAGAGGAAAAACTCAGAGTTTTTAAAAATTAGAGGAAAAACAGAGTCTGCTTAGATTCCGCACATGTATTTTGTTGCTCCATTAAAAAAAACCTCATTCTGCAAACTAGTGCTTGTTGTGGAGAAGTTCTGGGTAGCTTCATGGACCTTGTTTTAACAAGTTCCAGTGATGGTTTTCTGTTTCATGACTTTTACTTCATTTAACTGAATGTGTTGCCATGGTTTGATGGTCTTGTTGATATGTGCTTGGACATTCAGAGAGCCAAGATAAATGGAGAAGGGCTTTCTTAAGCCAACAGAGAGTTGGATTAGTCCTTCTGGTCATTGCTTAGCTGTGGTTTGATCTTTCCCTCAGTATCTTTGAGTTAAATGTGAATTTCTTATCTATTATTGTACTGTAACTCGACTGCAATTCTGCAGCAAGGGGAAATGAGTATCGGCTGTTAGCTGTGTTAGTGTGTAATTTGGTTTAAAAAGGAATATACCACCTGGCAGAGTAAAAGGAATTGGAAGAAGTCAGCAGTTTAGGTACTTGTTAGAATTTGACCATCTTCTCCAGCATGATCATTCCTCAATAAATTTCCAGTACACAATTCCCCACCCTTGTCTTCTCCATTAATTGCAACTTTGATTTAAGATTGGTCTCATTTGCTGAGACATCTACAGTAAATAAAGGTTAACAGTATAGATTTCTTTTTGAACAGCAGGCTCTAGACATTTAAATGTGTCAGACTTGATGATAAATTGATGTAATCTCTAATAATGACATACTAAGAAGGGCAAATACCTTTAGAATTTAAAAGGGATCCCGCTCTTGCTATTTCTCAAGTAACACTGCCTGATTTCAGCATTTGGATGTTTGTGTGGCTAGAAGATGGATGCCAATTTACCAATTCTATTAGAATGACAAATTAGCTTAGTGGGGGGAAAAAGGTATCTTAAAGCATATTTGTTTTTATTTTCCCCTCTTCAGGTCCGATGATGACAATGCAGATGACAGGAGTTCCAGGGTGACCAGACTTTGCACTTACTTTCAGCAGAAATACAAGCACCTCTGCCGCCTGGAGCGGGCAGAATCCCGCCAGAAGAAATGCCGGCACACGCTGCGGAAAGCCCTGCTGCAGGCGGCCAGCAGAGAGCCCGAGCGTGCGGGGCAGCTCCTGCAGGAACTCCGGAGGGCTGCGTGTGCTTGCACCAGGTTAGAGCTGCCCTGCCACCGCAGGAGCCGCGGGCTGGGCAGGGGGGACATGGGCTGAGCATCCCGCAGCTGAAATGATGGGCTCTGAAATCGGTAGTCACGCACAAGGCGGGAAAAACATGACACATGAAGGCCTGTCAGTGGAGTAAAGGAAGCGTGGCATACAGAGTTTTCCATGAAGACAGGCTTTCTCCAGCTTTATGTTGTAGATGTGGATGGTTTGTTCGGCAGTTTCTGGGCCCAAATATCTGGTCCTTTACTGTGCCAGTAGAAGGTGTGCTGTCTGGTCTGTAGTTCACTGCTCCAATTCAGATTTTGTTTTTCAGACAGCGTTTTTTGAAAATCTGTACCTTCTCTTAATTATCTTCCCAGCAAACCAAATTTAAGCTCATGCTTTTTGTTAGATTTAACTCAATCTAACATTAAATAAAACTTGGCAACAAAATACGTAACTTCTAACAACTTTGAAGGTTATCTTCTGTGGGAATTCTTTCTAGATAATGTCAACATCCCTCTAGCTCTCAGCATATGGAGAGTTGGTTGATTCATATTCATGCAGGAGCAGAATTAAGTCTGAACCCTGGTGTTACATTTGGGGTATCAGAAGCATGCTTTGCTGCTGGGGTTTTGCTTTACAGGATGTGTGACTGTGGGGTGTAGTAGATAGTATGAGATGCAGATTGGACCTAGGTATTGAGAGTATATTGTGTTTAATGGGATGCTTTTGGTCCTGGACAGTGGGATGCGCTTCATGACAGTTGAAGGGTTCATTGTTGGGGAGGTGGACTGATTCTGAAGAACTGCTCTGAGGTGTAATGAAGTCGTCCATTACTGGTTTACAAAGTTGTATATAAGTTTCTCCAAACTTAAACACTACAGCAAAAGTTCACCTGAACTGACAAGCTCTTGCTGGGTTTTTTCCCCTATTTTTTTTGCTTTTTATTAAGCAAAAAAGTTTACGTTGTTTTGGGTAGACCAGCAAAGCCAGGTATGCCTGTCATCACGGCTCTGGTCAATTTAAGTAACCACAGAGTCTTTTCAGATACAAAACTTCTCACAGGAGTAATACTGCTAACTAAAACTTTACTCAGTGAAAGTGCAGTTGATGACAGAAATGGCTGAAGGAAAACAGTCAGGCTACAGACAACTTTTTGTCAACCTAGAAAACACCGTGTACAGAGGTGCAAGTCAGCCCTGGAATCGCCAGCTTTATCTCCGTGAAGGTGACACGTGCCTGGAGAGCAGGCTAACCCCGAGCGAGCTGTGTAACGCTTCAGTGCCCGTGCACACCGCTGGCTGGCGCCTGCTTGCAGCTCAGGCTCAGAGCACAGAGGCTGTGCTGGGGCGCGCCCAGCTCCGGGCACCTGCTGGTGGATTGGGCTGTAGCACGTTGATGAAGGAGAGCTTTTATCCATGTTGAGCACGCTCAGGCTCTGCCACTCCAGAGCTCAGTCTAAGTTTGTCTGAGCACATGCTTGCATGTAAGCTCTGGGGATGCTCGGCATGTTTTGATTGATGAACAGGCTTGGAAGTGCACTTGACTCCCATCTAGGCATACCCAGTACATTGAATTCTAAAGACTGACCTCGTTTTGAGAGTCACCTGTGTTGACGCTCACCTATTGCTGCCCTTTCTGTTGCAAGGTGTTGTAATATTTACATGGTAGTAGCACATAGCACCTCTCATTACAATTAAGGCCCTGTGAAATAAGAAATAATCCTGTTACTACAGTCACACCTTCACCTGTCATTGACATCTATTCTGTGTCCCTGTGCAGAGCTTGGTAGTGGTGTGCACCCATCTGGATCATGACACACACACGTGTGTTACAATTTTTCATCCTACTGTGCTACATTCAGTATAACAATTGTGTTAAGTAACCACAAGACTGGGGGTTTGTCTGTAATCTCTTTTATGCTTTCTTTTCAGCACAAGCCAAGCAAGGCAGAGAGATGCAGAACCAACAACCTGCAGTGGGACTTCGAAGGGAGAGCAGTGCACTAACAAGGCCCTTCCATTCACCAGGCACTGTTTTCAGCGTATCCTCTTAACTCTGTTTGGGAGTGGCATTCAGGCATGGAAGCTGTTCTGGTTTTGGAGGGTTTTTGTTTGTTTGTTAGATTTTTGCGTGATAACTACATTTTCACAAAGAAATACCTATTTGTTAGTATGTCATCATACTAACCAAAGCAACTCCTTTGCTTTTAATTTGGCTGTGTGATTTAGGTCTGTAGGCACTGAGGATAAGTAGTCTGCTACTGGTATTTGTAATAGGAGCATCCTTTTACTTCGCGAGCTGTATTTAGTGTGGTCAAGAAACCTTTACAAAATGATCATTCTTCACAATGACTTGGTACAAACCATGTGACTTTCAGCCTCCTGGCTTTCATAAAGCTCTTGGTAGGTTCCAATAGACCACCTTTCTGTGCCAATTTCGTCACTGACTAGAAAGTTAAAATCATATTTTGCGTTGTTTAAAGAAGCAGAATAGAAGGAGTCGCAGAACCTCTTAGCCCAGGTGAGGAAGGGTTCCCTGTGCTTGGAATTTCAAAGAAAGCCTGGAAAGAATGTTGAAAGTCAATGGCTGAAGATCTCAGAAAGAAGAGAGCACAATAGATGTGAGTTTTGCTTCTGAAGACTACAAAAAGGCAGACTTGTGACCTATAATACTTAAAAATTCTGCAGACTTTGTTTTTTGGTTTTTGGGTTTTTTTTGTGTTTTTTTTTTTTTTTTGTTTGTTTGTTTGTTTTGTTTTTAGCTGAAGAATTGTTGATGCTTTTGTTGGGATGACTCCTCTTGTTGGAACTTTTGGTTTTGGTATTAAAAGTGACTAGTGCTGATGTACTCAGCTACTGTCAGACTGCAGCACCTTTCCAATCTTTTTGTTTTGCAGATGCCTTGTTTTTATTGTTTGATTTTTTGCAGGCCACTTAAAAGCAGTTTGCAAAGCAGTTCAAAACCTCTATGAGAGAGCACCATGACATACAGCTGTATTTGGGGTTTGCCTCATTATTCTGATGGGATTTTTTTGTTTGGGTAGTTTTTAATTTTAAGTGGTCTTGCTTGTTGCTGTGTGTAGAGCAGGATAGTCAAGACTAGTGATTTTGCATGTATGCCCATTTTTTCTCTCTGCATTTTCTTCTCTAAAATGAACGGATTCTTGGTTCTGATCCATCCGTCCAAGTCTGCTATCTGGATTGTTCTGCAGGTTTTTAATTTTCTTTGTCCTTTTTTTTTTTTTTTTTAACATTTTATAAACATACATAGTGATGTTGAGGTCTGAGAACTGTTCAAGATGGAAGGAGTGCTTCTAGTGCTGTTTGAAAAAAGACACAATGAAATACCTGTTTGATTTTCTGTAAGTCTGGAAACATTTTTCCTCCTGCTAAGGATTTTTCTGAAGGAAATCTCAGCAAGCTTACGTTTGGATTTACTTGACCTTTCTGTCTGCTTGCACATCTTTTTTTTCAGAGAAGCAGGAAGGATCTTGAAACTTCTTTGTCTGTGCTCTCAAGATAAATGCCAAGAATGTACCTTAAAAGATTGAATTAAGAAATACTCTTTCTTTAATGTTTCAGTATGGATTGTCATTAGTGTGTAAGGAAATAGTCCTGTTGACTACACTGTTCCAACTGCTACTATTGATCTATTGATTAAGGCTCCAGGAAAAGGCTTCTTTTTGCTAAGAACTCATTAGTGAAATGGCTACTTTTGTAAAACTATCTCAGTATATAATAAAATCATTAGAGATTCTGCATGAATGCAGCTTTTTCACTTTAAAAGTTGGGTTTGAGCCTTACCTAGCTTTGAACTTGAATAGCAAATTCAAGGCACTCATTAAAAATAGTATCTGTGGACAGATAGAGTTGAAGGCTCTGATCTTTATCAGATTGATAAATCAAAGGGCGTTCCTCCACCACTGTCTTGTGTTATTCCTGATGCAGAAATGCACAGATATCTTATTGAACCGTTCTCAGCAGCTCTTCTCGAGTTGCACAGCCAAGTTTGCAGATGGTCAGCAGTGCTCTGTGCCAGTTTTTGACATTACACATCAGACACCTCTGTGCGAAGAACATGCCAAAAAAATGGTAAGTACAAAGCCATCATTGTATTTATTTGTGTATTGGCATGATCAGGAGTTTTAACCCCAGTCTTCCTATGAAGTCTTCCTTGACAACTAGCAAGTTTATGAACTTAAGAGCTTGTTTGTTATTATTTTTCTTAAAAGGGTAAAACTTGACAAACATTCCCAATTAGTATAAAGTATGTTGTGAAAATCTTTCATGTAGTTTTGAGGATATAATAAAGTATACATGGGAATATTCTTCATTGGAGGAAATTTGATTGCTGTCTTAAATTGAGAAATAGAAGATCATTGTGAGAGGTCCTGTGGTCATTTTATTTAGGGTTGCTCCTGGTCCTTGGATCTGAATGTAATATGAGTGTGGTGTTAAGAACACTGCATCTTAAACAGTCTCAGTACACGGGGGGCTCAAAGTACTTTCTAAAGGTAATGTAGATAGCAATTGCAAGGATGCAAATAATGGGGTTGCTACTTTATTTACGTTTTAGTAACTATTAGAATTTATCTCAGACTTCCTTCAGGGATCCATGGATCCCAGAGAAAAAGCAGTGGCCCACCTCAAGCTGAGAGAATGGAGAAATGAAGTTGATGTCTTCTGCTCTCCTTTTTATGACACCAATCTTCCAGAACAAAACCTTTAGGATAATTCACAAACCCACTTCCGTCCTGCCCCTCCTTCAAGGCTTCTTGTCCTGCCTTCAATTAGGTGTAAAACTGCCTTTTTTTTTTTTGTTTTGTTGGGTTATTAAATGTTTTTTGTTACTGTTTTTGCCCAGCCTTTCAAATAATTGCGAATTATAGAGTTTTTTGGATTAAAATGTGAGGGTTTGTGCTACACAGATCTGTATGGGGTTTCCCCTTTTCTAGGCAATCTTCAGTATGTCCCTCAAGGTTTACCTCTGTAACAAATATAATCCTCTGCCATACCCAGTATGATAGCAACTGAAGACTGATGATGGTTTGATCTATTTTTTAATGTGTCAGTGATTGCTGTTCAGAAGCAATGAGGCCATAATTGTTTACCCACATCCTTATTCTAGTCCAGCAGTATTAATTTTGTCTCCTCGGTGCTGTCCCTCTGTTATGTCAGCGGGCACTTGAGGATTGTGGCTGCAGCTGCTGCACATTATCCACATTAACACCACCTCACAACAGCATTTTGTCTTTCATACTTACAGGAGTGCTGCTAAAGGTTACAGTTTCACACTTTTTAGTTAGGGTTTGCTATGCTAATTTTTAAAGTGACACTGCACGATCTCCAGTTTTCAATATCTCATAATTTGGTGTATGTTATTTTTGCCATTGGGGTCAGTGAGGAAGGAAACAGCTCAATTTTTGAAACTGTGTCTGTGTGTAAGCTAACAGTGTAGCTTACATCCTCTTGCATTACATTCCACATGTCTGTGGAATGACGAGGGTGAAAAAAGCTAGGAAAGTAATACTTGTTCTTAATATGTTCCCATTGGTATTGTTTTGCTCCCAAAGGATAATTTCTTGAGAGGGGACAGCTCCCGTAAAGTTCAGCACCAGCAGCAGAGGAAACCCAGGAAAAAAACGAAGCCACCTGCACTTACCAAAAAACACAAGAAGAAGAGAAGGCGAGGCCCACGCCGGCCCCAGAAACCCATTCCTCCTGCAGTGCCCCAAGGGAACCTCACCATGCCTGCCAGTGTCTCACTGCCAGTAGAGATACCCCACATACGGTCAGTGCTGCTCCTGCCCAGCATCCCACTGCTGGCCTGAGCATTGCCAGGGAGCTCTGTACAAAGCTGCCAAGCAGCATCTGGAGCAGGCCTAAAAATTGCATCTCCATGTGACTGATGGAAAAAACCTTTAGAGTGGATATGGGCAATGATTTGGTTTGATGGGTAAAATATCTTGCTCCTGATGTTACCTTCTATGTAGTTAATGAGTAGCCTAAGTGTAAGCTTCCTAAAGAAACTACCTAAAAGCATTTTTTTCCTAGATAATGGAGGAAAAAATGTGTGGGGAAGCATCCATTGTAGATGGATATGCACTGATAGTTGTCCTTTGGAGCAAGCAGAGTTGAACACCAGGGACTAATGTTCCTTTCTGTTCAGGAGCCCCTCCACTCCAGAGCTCAGTGCCGATGAGCTGCCTGATGATATCGCCAATGAAATCACAGACATTCCACATGACTTGGAATTGAATCAGGAGGACTTCTCTGATGTCCTGCCACGGCTGCCTGATGACTTGCAAGATTTTGATTTCTTTGAAGGTACCATTTTATTTTATGCTAGCACGAACACAGTCAGTGAACTGAAGGAGTGAGTATTTCTAAACTGCATTTTGAGGAGTTGCTTGCTTTCCTACAGAGGTAATAAATTCTAGAGAAGGAAGTGTGCATTTGCTCTATTGTTTGTGAGCTCTGAAGTAAAGCAGACTTTAAGAAGGCTGTGTGCATAGTTCTCTGCTTGCTCATGTAATTACTGCTCTGAAAATCATAATTGGTTTAGTATTTTAATAATTCATTTTACATTTTTACTGCCTGTCAGTGTTACAGTTTAATCAAGAGTGTTCTCGGTAATGGCATCTTTCTGCCATCGAGTGGGGCTGGAATCACAGTCAATGTTGACCTTTGATAAAAAGAGAAGAGAGTGAGAATAAAATCTTTAAATACATTTTTGAAACTAGCTTTTGATCAGAAATGTGCTTGAATTTCTGCATTCTAAAGCTCAGTACCTATAACTTATAACAAAGGAATTAGAACAGCCTGGAGTTGGGTACGTGATTTCTTTGGTCATTTTCTGATATAATGTGACATCAGACTGTGTTTGAATTGAAATTAACCTGAATTATACTGTCTGTGTAAATTTTAGGCCCAGGCTTAATGTCATAAGTAGAAAGAGGACCATGTGTTATTACAGCATTGAAGATCTAACTTAGGCATTTTTACTTTTAAGTTTGAGAAGTTTAAGAGGCATCTCCTACTATAGTATGTGGAAGAGAAGGGATTTCCATTGAAGAGGAAGGTGTAATTTCATGATTTTCTTACCTTGCTTGGCTAGTGAACAGTGGTGAATGACACTTTCTGTGTACTGCAAGCCGTGCTGGAAGGTTATCATACAATGCAACTCTGTACTGAGCTGTCTGTACATCTTCAGATATAGAGACATCCTTTGGGTGCCAGGGCCAGGCTCACCTGAGAGCAGTGCACTAACTGGTGGTGTCCCTGTTTCTGCAGGTAAAAATGGAGATCTTCTTCCAACCACAGAAGAGGCTGAAGAACTGGAACGGGCCCTACAGGCTGTAACTTCTCTCGAGTGCCTGAGTACCATTGGAGTACTTACACAGACAGATGGTGTGCCAGTTCAGGAGCTGTCAGATAGAGCGATAGGGGTGTTCTCTACAGGTGCTGGAGCTCCAGGAATGCAGTCCTTGAGTCGAGAGGTTAACACGGATCTGGGGGAGCTGTTGAATGGGCGTATAGTACATGATAATTTCTCCGGTCTGGAGCTGGATGAGAACTTGCTCCGTTCTGCTACCTTGTCCAACCCACCTACGCCCCTGGCAGGGCAGATCCAGGGGCAGTTCTCAGCCCCAGCCAACGTTGGCCTTACTTCTGCCACTCTGATAAGCCAGAGTGGCCTTGGGGAGAGAGCCTTCCCGGGACAGTTTCATGGACTTCATGATGGCAGCCATGCCTCCCAGAGGCCCCACCCTGCCCAGCTGCTGAGCAAGGCAGATGACCTGATCACCTCACGACAGCAATACAGCAGTGACCATTCACACTCCTCACCCCATGGAAGCCATTATGATAGTGAGCATGTGCCGTCTCCCTACAGTGACCATATCACATCCCCTCACACCACATCCTTTTCTGGTGATAACTTGGCAGCTACCTTCTCAGCAGAGATGCCCATGATGGCACAGCACTTGCTCCCAACGCAGCTGGATGTGCCACTTAGCGGGGTGGTCAACCCCAGAACTCACTGGGGAAATCTTCCTGTCAATCTTGGGGACCCCTCTCCGTTTAGCAACCTTCTTGGTGCAGATGGACACCTCCTGTCCACCTCCCTGTCCACACCACCTACCACCTCGCACTCAGAGACCACACAGCCTGCCTTCGCCACTGTGACCCCCAACAGCTCCAGTGTGCTTCCGGGGTTACCGCAGACCAGTTTCAGTGGCATGGGTCCTGCCTCCGCTGAACTCATGGGCTCCACCTCCCCTAAACAACAGCTCCCTCAGTTCAGCGCAGCCTTTGGGCACCAGCTGAGCTCCCACAGTGGCATTCCCAAGGACCTGCAGCCCAGCCACAGCTCCATAGCTCCTCCCACGGGCTTCGCAGTGACCGGTGCCACCGCTACCAGTACCAATAACGCATCCGCGCCCTTCACCACCTCCAACTGAGCTTGTCTGCCTGGCTCCCTGCAGGTAGATGGGGGACCTGTGTTTTCTATCTTTCCTTTTTTCCTTCCTCTTTATTTTGTCTGTCTTCTCTTCCCTTTTTTTTAAGAGGGGGTTGAGAAGAAAACCCCTGCTTCAGTACTGACCAGGGTTAGCCCAACTCTGTGAACCTTGCTGTAGCATTCACATGTGCTTGTTAGGCACCGGTGCTCATTTATTGCAGGCAGGTTCACTGTTCCCCAATAATTCCTTAAGGATACAGCACAGTTACTGGATGTAAATGATCTTAGCAGTAAGACCTAGAAATGGGAAGATACCTCAGATCACTGATGCATGTTACTGTTCCCTAGGGTTCGGATCAGTGCTTGCCATCCCATTAGCATCTGGTAGAAGGTTTTCCAGTGGGCAGAAGTCTCTTGATTTTTTTTTTTTAATTTAATATTTTTCCAAAGGTAGCATTTGGCACGGAAAACTTGGCTGCACACATTGATTTGAGAGTGGTGCACTGAAGTCCTAAATCAAGATCACAATTCAAGGATGAGTTTGGCAGTTTCTTGAAATAGTCTCTTGACCTCCTCTGTGTGTGTGTGTTTGGGGTGCAGGGAGCAGCGATTCCTTTTCTTCTTTTGGTGAAGAAGTAGTTGTCCCCTTCCAGAACTGGTCACTGTTCTTACTGCATGCTGATTTTTGGGTTTTTTTATTATCACGATTTGTAATTCATTGAGTAGCAAAGAGATCAGTTGACTGGTTGCCCATAAATTTGAAGGCTGTTATGAAGTTTGCCCAGGAAAACAAAAAGAAACAGAAGGATTGAAATATAGATCATGGATTAGAGAAGATTCCTGTGAGAAATTTCCTTCCTTGCTGAATTACTGTGGCCTTGTAGCATTGATGATTTGCCTTTTCAAGTGTGTCTTTGTCCAGAACTCTTCGCCTGACAGGCTGACAGGAATTTCTCAGCTGAAACAGGAAGAATTAGGTTGGTTTTCTGCCCATCCACACAAGTCTAGGTCAGACCCATTGTAAGTTTCAAATGGCTGCATTTCTCACAATATGTCTAACTAACTAGTGAGACTTTCTTGGACAGTTTTTAATCCCCTGAGAGCCATATAGATTTTCTG
Organism: Fringilla coelebs; assembly: GCF_963513975.1. Taxonomy (NCBI): domain Eukaryota; kingdom Metazoa; phylum Chordata; class Aves; order Passeriformes; family Fringillidae; genus Fringilla; species Fringilla coelebs. Next base: position 25,691,853 of record NC_140035.1, on the reverse strand, counting down.
ACACTTGTAGGGTTTGATGCTCTGTTTGGGAAGCTGAATGTATGTAAGGAACTAGCAGGTACCTATCAGCAGTCATGGCTAACCAAAAGAGAAACCACTAATGCAAAATAGGTAACCTATCCTTCTGTCTGTGGGATAGTTTTGTTTGTGCCGATCACCTGCTAATGACAGTATTCACTATTTGGTAGTAATTGCAATTCCTAAAGAAAAGAGTCAGCTAGGTTTTCGATTTCTTAAAATAATAATTATTTTTTAAATTTTGTTCTTTAAACCAAGAGGTAATAGCAGCAGAAATTCTGAGGTGTTCACTTGCATCCCCTTATCGAGAAGTAATTTGCTTATGACTCTCTAGGGCTCAAACTTGCTCCTGTACCCTGACTTTGACTGTAAAAGTAGCTCCTGTTTAATACAAGTCTCTGCTCTTCTCAGTTTGTTTCAGAGATGCAGATGAGAGAAAATAGAAAATTCTACATTTCAGTCTTGTACTGTAGATGATGGATTTTATTCTACCTGTGGGAATTCTAGTCTATTTCAGGAAATTAAGAGAACCAAGCATGTGTAATAGGAAGGCCTAATAAACTTTCTGAGCAAAGGATCACTGAATGAAGTTTGGTTGCTATAGAAATTCATTTCGTTAGCAGTCAGGCACACACCAAAATATCTGACCCAAACCTCTCCTTCCATCTTCCTAAGGAACAGAGTTTAAACGGGGTAGGTCTTGTGTCTTCTTACTATTGTAGCAATCATATTATCCCTCTTTTCTTGAATGATCTGTCCTCTTTAAATATAAAAGAGTATGGATGATGCATATGTCTTTTTCTGAAATTGCAGCTGTATGTGGGTGGAAGAAACAAAAATTATTTTCATGCTTCTGTTGTTATGAAGTCATTATTTCATACTTGGTAAAATAGATCTTAATAATATAAGCCGAATATTTTAAGTGGTGATTTAAATATGTTTGTAACACTTAAATGTTTTTAAATCACATAAAAAGTTTAATTGAAGCCTATGAAATCCTGCTTGTGATTGTCCTGCTGATTGAGGAATGCCCAGTGATATTGTGAATGAGGCAAATCTGACAAGGCTTTTATTTATTTTTATATTATGTTACCCATACTTTGTTGAGGAGACACTGTTTGATTTGCAGATGATTTTTCTTGTGTTCATATACCTTCTTCAATGTGCTGGGATGTCTGACTGACAAAAAGGGGAGAACTAGTATACCAAATGGTTAATTCCTTAATCTGCTTGTGAATTCATGTAATTTTAGAGGGTGTTAATTTCCATGTATTGGTTTCAGGACTTTGGTCTTGAAATGGTTCTTGTGCCCATCAAACTTCTAATGAAGCTGCAGCTAGTGCAGAGTATATTTGCCCCACACCATATTTCTCTTTCTTAGCAAATGCTGGGGGGAAGAGAGGATAATAGGAACTGAGAGCCGAGTTCTGCTTGGTTGCGTTGGTTTCAATGACAGAGGAGCTTTCCAGTCTAAGGTCACGGTGAGTTTGTACTGGTCTAACTCAGAACAGAACCCAGCTCCTCATCTGTGCATTGATTTAGACAGGGAGTTTCAGAAGCTGTCAGAGCGATGGAGGTCCATGATTACCATTTGAAATCAATGGCCTTTATGTACCTGCGTTTCTTTAAAGTAGCTTTGGACATCAAGTCTCTTCCCCACTTAGATTCCAATCTTTGTGTATCGCTTGACGACTCTTCCCTGAAAACTGACTGCATTACATTTTTCCGTGAGCAAACTAAGTTTGCAATAAAGCTGCACTTTCAAAAATAAACTTCAGTTTGTATACAGTTGAAATAGGAAACTCCCTGTCCTGTCTGCCACAGTGTTCTGAAACGGGCCACCACTCTTGCCTTTTCCTGGTTCACCTCTCATTTTTTCACTACCACCAATTTCATGGTTACATGGCTGCCAAACAGTTACGGGTCTTGATCTTAGCTTTACAAGGTGGATCATTCCAGGTGGGTTTCTACACCCACACAACACGTTGGCTTCAGTGCATCAGCGTCTTACTGTTGGATGCAAAAGATCTAATTGAGAGGTATGTGTAGTCAGAGATATTTCACACCCCTTCCTCTGGAAAATCCTGCTGGCCTGGTTAAGGTGGTCCTCGAGGCTGTTATTTATGTGGTTCCCGAGTAGATACTCAAATGTTTTTGAGTATCAGCTCTTATAGCAATTAGCATTCTTGTCACCCCTTCACCAAAGAGCCAGTGTAGCAATTTCAGATGCACCTGCCGTGCCCTTTAGGTGTTGACAAATGTGGAATAGGGCTAGTTGAACCTTAAAGTTAATTCCTTCACATAAGATTGGAGTTTTAAAAAATGAATAACATTAGACATAATTTACATAATTTTGGCAATAGCACCTCAATTAGTCTCCGTACAAAAGTATTTAACACAGATTAATTTTGGCAATGTACAGAGGCTTATCAGGAATAGCTTCATGCTCTTCTGGGGCGTAAGGCATTCTCTAAGACGTGCTTTGACGTTTCCTTTCACCTAGGAAGACCTTACACCAGCTTTGAGGGGAACCATATGCACTTAGATACCTCAAAGTTGATTTGTTTTTCAGTTTCATAATTATGATACAAGAACTCTGTCTCCTCCTGCCTTCCAGTTCCTCCAGGTTCTTGCTTAGATCCCTTCTCATTAGTAGCATGCTTCTCTGCATGGCTGAGCATAAAGGCACTAAATTGATAATGCTGAGAGGTAGCACAGTTGCAGGTTTGCCTCAGGCACTGTGGGGAAAATGGCAACAGCTAGATTTCCAACTGAAAATGGGGATTTGCAGTTCTGGTTTGGAAAGCACTGAAAGCCCTGAGAAGCTTATTGCCTGCTAGGCAAAAATCAGAGAAAAGAAATTGTCAAAGAGGAACTGTACCTAATAGCAAAGAGAAGCCAAGGGAAGCAGCCTTTTATTTTATTTTATTTTTTGTAAAAGGAAGATGAGTATTGAAAAATGAGGATATTCTGTTGTGAGCTGTCACTGGCTTTAGGGGCATGGCCAAGGAAAAAGACCTAGGACAGAACCTGCAAACCAGTAGCCAAATTCAGTTTGAAGCTTTGTCTTGCTGTAACCACATCTAAATGCATTCAGGGTTTGAATCTGCTTGCCAAGAGAGTCCTGCAAAGGTGTACAATAGGCAGTGGACAGTTTTCTTCCCTGAGAAGCTGGCCCTGGTGGCTGCCTATGCTGCTTCTGAGCTCCAGCTGCTCCCTGAGCTCCTGCAGCCTCCTTGCTGCTGTGTATCCCTGTAGGCATTGTCAGGCCTCCACGGGTATTTCTCCCTGACTTTGTGCTGCAGTGAGCTAAATCCACTCATGAATTCTCCAACAGTATGAGCCTTTGGGCAGAGAAGAGGGAAACATTTTTAGAAGATCAGGTACCTGCCGTTACCCTTTCAAGACTTGCAGGACAGTGGTAGGAGGTGCATTCAGCCGACAAACAATAGAAGAGTTACCTGCAGGGACCATCGGCAGTGAGACATTTGTGTGGCTCTCCAGGCAGCTTCCCTGGTGGAACTGGGGTATTTTTCCTTTTGTATTTCTGCATGTGAAGGAGTTTCCTGTGCAGACCTCTTGCAAGGTCCAGTAGTGGCAGAAATAGTAACTGAAGGAATAGTTTGGGGCTGGTGTGCTGGCCAGATCTTTAGGTCATTCTCACTTTCTGATCTTCTGGGTAATGTTTAATGATGCGGATTTGTGGGCTACTTCTTGTACCTCCTATATTTCCTTCCACTCCACATTCTTCATCATTCTTGTATCTGTTTTCCCATTCTCAGACACTTCTCCAATGTAAGTTATGCCAGCTGGTAAGTCTTCTGTGGTTCTGAGCAAATCTGACTGTAAGCTGAACAGGAGGAGAGATTTCTGCAATTCATAACATATATTTGGATGCTAGAATGACAGTGCAATAGATGAAAGTATTTTTCAGATCAGTGAGTAGGGAGATGTTTCACAGCATGCTAATATGTCATAAACTAGATGCTGAGGGTGCAACACTGATCATGGGAGTGCACATGCTAGCAGTAAATATAGAGGCATTTTTTAACAAGACTTTACCTTCTGAGGAGTTCCTCTTCATTTCAGATGTGTATCAGTAGAAACTCACGAATTAAAATTTAAATTACTCTTCCTTAATGCACTCAAGCCTCAATAAAAGTAAGGAGGGTTGGTGACAAAAATCTATATTTGTGTTCACTAAACTTCACCTTGGACTTCAGGAGAGGTCTGGTCATAAGAGACCTTAGTTCTGATCAGTTAAAGTTTCAGTCTTGTCTTTAAAACTAGATAAAGGCACTGTTGTTGAGAAAAAAAAAGTTTGGGGAAGGAGAAGGGGTTAGAAAAGATGCATCCTAAAACAATTTTCTTGCTTGTGTCTTCAGACACTTTAAAAAAAAAAAAACCCAAATGGTAGTGACTATTTTCCCTTTGCTGTCTGGTACTTCTTATGGTTGTTGAGTTCTTTGCTTTCCCCTGTTTTACTCTGCTCCTTCTGTAGCTACTGTGGAATGAAGTAATGTAGTGGAAGGATGAAAAGGACAAAGTGAACATGGCTCTAAGTTGAGGGCAATAGTTGGAAAAGGCTTTCTGTATCTGTCTCCTTGAAGTAAGTGTTGGCCCCTTTTCAGTCTACTCTAGATCGAAGAATTTGGTCTGAAAGTGAATAGGATGAAACTTGGGCTTTTGACCATAAAACTGTACTTGCTGTAGAAAAATGCATTCTTCCTCCTCTTCCTCTCACTAGTCCCCCAAACACACACACAGTGAGATGTCCAGAGTTACCCATGTGTCGACCACATAGGCATGCTGAACCTGGTCCAGTGATGCTAATGTTTAACCTGCTTTCTCCTTGTCAGCTGGTGCCCACGGAGATGAACTCTGGATAGGTAACGTTCCCAGATATCCTCTGGAAAACTTTAACTTTGGTGCAGATTGCTCTGATGTAGCTAACTGCGATGGCATTGGCTTCTACCTTGGAGTGGACTGATTTACCCTGAAATGACTCTCTAACCTGCATCTTAAACAGTGTAGTTGGTTCTGGTGCAAATAGATTCATTCTGAAGTGATGGACACTTTGATTCTCATGCAAAATAGCTACATCCTACCAGAAGGGGTTGAACCAGTTTCTCTGAACAGTGATGACCTTCACTGTACAGTTTTGGGTATGTCTCAGGGATTCCTTGTGGAAATAAGGGCAGTTAACAAAAAAAAAAAAAAAAAGAAAAAAAGAAAAAAAAAGAAAAAAAGAAAAAAAAGAAAAAAGTTAATAGTTTTAAAAGTAAATAATAATTTAAGTAGAGCGTCACCTAAGTGAGAGCGCAAGAAGGAGAAATCTTTGTTCAGTTTTATAGTCAACAGTGTCTGGCTTACGGACTCTTTCTCTTCTCGGGGCTCTCATCTCAAGTTCAACATACAGAATCCTTTTCATCACGCTCAGCTTTAAACTTTTTATTTAAAGATACCCTTCCCCAATGAGCTTTCAGAATACTTATTGTAGATTTTAAGAGAAATGGTATATTAATTTATGCTATTAACATCACCTCATAAATTATAAGTTTTATACTAAAGCTGTATTGAGTGTAATGAATTATGTTGCATATGTGTTTTTAATAGCTATAAAATTATATACAAGCTTTTTTGGAAAAACAAACTAGTGAAGCACCTTTTTACACTGGATCTTTGCCGTGTCAAGGTGTACAGCTATTCTTTGCTACCTTGCAGATATCTATATCTATATATAGATATATATATAAATAAAATAAAATGGTATCCTGTATCAACAAGTATAGAACTCTTTTTAACCCTTATATTACTGTTCCTATAACTCTTTTTAAATTTTGAGTGTTACATTCTGCAATAATTTATCCGTGGTTTGTACCTATGATTAGAAATTTAGTTACAGGGTAAATAGATCAAATTTAAAAATCCAACTACTGTAGCTGGGAGTTGTGAACCAAGTTTGTAAGACCTTTTCTTTTTTTAAATGTATTTATTTCCAGTTAGCTCTGTGAGTTGGAATTTGAAAAGTTGGAACATTAGGAATCTACAGTGTCTTATTCAGGAATTTTCCCCTCCTTTCCTCACAAAGGAATTCCCACTGTGACTTATAAATAGAATTAGACTGCTTGTGTGCATGTATGTATTATATATACACACAAAAAATATGCATTGGGGGGGGATGTATGTGTGATACGAATGTGTATATTGTATGTAGGTCATAGTTTTGTAAAGAGAAAAGTAGTCAAGAGGTGATGGAATGTATTGTAGAAATGTGATTATTTAGTAGGGGGTTGTTATGTCCTCACTGTTATATAAATAACTGAAACTCTCTACTATATAATCTTCTGTTATAAGGCTAACTCTGATATCATGTCAATTTTACTGTTTTTCAAATGAGTTGCTTTGAGCCCTGTTTAAAATGCCATGAAAATACCAAGCTCCCAAAGACAGCCTTTAAATAAAACAAATGTGGGAGGAGGAGTGATGGAAGAAAGGAGTTTTCCAGGGCAAACTGAATGGGAAGGTTTGCATTCAGTGGGATGGAGAGGCATGAGAATTGTTGTACCTTTGCAAATTAATACCTGAACCTCCTATGGTCTGACTTGGAAAATGTTGTCAATCAGGGTTCTTGTGTTTTCCAATTAGATTGTAAGGGGTACTGTTTGTGCAGTGGTCTCCATTCCATAAAAGGATCTTGTCTTCAAAGTAGATTTTTTTCTTTTCTGAGGATATTTGTGTGTATCAATTTTGCCCCAAAATTTCTGTTGTGGGATTGCAGAACAAAATATACATTTAGTCAAGGGAGTTTCATTTAGGCTGTGAAATTCTGAATTTGATTGTGACCGCTTACCTTTTTTTCATAATGGAAAAGAAAGATTTCTTTATGGGAGCTCTCACTTGAAATTGTGAGAAGTCAGAAATGTTCTTCAGATTGGCTTACTTTTCACATTGTTCTATTTAGGCTGGAGAAAGTAGCCTAATTGTTATTTATTCATACAGCATCCCTTTTATGATGATCCTGGTGACTTTAAAAACCTTTTTAGAAAAACAGAGCTTCTAGTATTCAATGGAAATTTGAAATTTTTTGCAATTTTTCTTTTATTCCCCGCCATATCATGATGTTGATGCTCCCCCAGGCATCTCGCTCCCTTTCCTTCTCTCCACAATTTGTTTCTGGCACATATGCATATAGGCAAAAGGGTAGGGAGGTGGAAGTTGTCAGAGGCCTTTTCTTCTGCTTATTTGGTGGTAATGGGAATTAGGAGCATAAATCTTTATGCCTTTATAGAGCAGAATAGACTCATTTTCGTGTACAGAGAGGTATATCTGTATATGAGATACCAGTAGCATTTTGCTGAATGTGGACTTGCCCTCGCGATGTACAATAAATATGTAAGAATGCAATCAATCTAAATCTATATAGATGCATACAGATTGATAGGTGGAATAGACCTTGTATCACACACCTGTACATTAGCTGGAACATGAGTGAGTGTGTGAGCTCAAGAGAGGGACTATCCACCTAACATATGTGTAACAGGTAAGCACTTGTGCCAGACAAGTTGTTTTAAATTCTTCTGAAGGGTCTGGATGACTCAGAGGCTGATCTGAGCTTGGCCACCATTGGCTTGTGTTACCTCAGCCCTCGCAGTGGAGTTTCCTTTCTATGTCTCTGCTTTTGTTTTATATTTAGTCTCGTTGAGGCCTCTTGCAAAATGCCAACTTCTTCTGCTTCTCTGCTCCTTTGCCTCCATTCCAGCTCCTCCTTGTCCCTGCATCTCTACAGTTTCTCTTGCTAGCAGCAATCAGCTTTAATGGCCCAATCCAGCTCTGCTTATGCATGAGGGAAATTCTCTTGGTGACTGGAGTGGTAGCTGAATTGGGCCCTGAGCATCTGCTTGAACTTATGCAAACTTCCCCAGCTTCAATTGTGATTCAGTAGGACTGTGATTGATTTGCAGATGAATACAAACTTTTCATGGAACGTGATGCAGAGCTTCCTAGCATATTAAAAGGTTAACCCAGCATTATATTTAAATGGTCAAAATGAGAAAACTGCACCCACCAAATACTACCTTCCAATTTTCAACCCTATGGAGAAAAAAGAAGTTTTATTTGTATCTCCCATAACAACACAGGAAGTAAGCAGAAGGCAGCCCTATGCTCTGTTCTGAGCAATGGGGTTGTCATCAAACGTATCAAAAGAAACACAGTTTGCTACACTTTACCATAAAATGGATTTTAAAAGGAGTGCAGAGTTCACCATTAACATGCTAGCACTTTGCATCTAGTTGTGTATTGAGTAATATTGCTTATGCAAATAAATTATGGGCTTAAGTGTTTTATTTTCTGTTTTCTGGCTAAATGGAGCTTCTATATCCTTTTAGCAGAAAGCAGCTGTCTGCAACCTGCTCAGTCACATTGAAGTGCTGTGTATCTTAGGCTTCAGTTTCAGAGGAGAATGCTGCTCCAGTTCTGTCATCGAGCCATACTGGATTCCATGTTTTCAATATGGCTATGACACAATTTTTCTTGGCCACAATTCAGCCATGGAATTTTGTCTTCCTTGCATTTCTGTTAGAAAAAGGTAACTGGTGTACTGTTCCATCGGAGCTTTCATGCAGTCACACATGACTTCTCTGATACATAAGTTGGGGCGTGTATGGGTATGTCTGTGTACTGCGTGGGGGCAATGTGGATTGATACGCACACGCCTATTATGCTATTTCAGTTTGTGTACGTGGAGAATGTACCTGTTGGTTATCTCCTGATATATACTCATGCATACCTATATTAAATATGTATATAGAGTGTAGATGTCCTGCATATACATGTGTATATGTTACGAAACTTGGTTGGCATTTTTTTTCTCAATTTTTTTTTTGCAAATTGCTGTCCCTTATTACTTATTTTCACTTATTTTCACTGAAGCTATATAGAAGAAATGGAGAAATGTGTTATCAAAGTTTTATTTTAAAAAGGAGACTTTTAATTATCTAAAGACATTTGTAATTGTCTTTTGAATTTTTACTAGAAGGGTTGTTATTTTAAAAAGGAAAAGGAAAAAAAAAGGAAACAAAAAAAAACAAAAGCAAGCAGACAAGCCCTTATTCCCACCATCGTTTAGGTGAAAGAAATGGAAACACAAGTTTCTAAGTATTTATTTCCTTCAGATGTTTCTGAGGCATACAGTAATTACATTCTGCCCCATCCCCCTTTTGTCCAATTATAATAAATGATTCATGATTTTCTTTTCCCCTCATTACTTTCGTAAATCATTGTTCACCTCCTACATTCAATAGTACTGATATCACTAAGGAGATTTCATGTCCTTCTGTCCTTTTTAGGAGAAATACCAGTGCATCACTATTGTGTTTCATTTTAACATACTTTGTGGAGGATGGATGTTTTTATTGAAGATGTCTGTAACCCGTCTAACTTATTTAATGTGAGAAGCCTTCATTGGAATCTGTCGTCTGTTTGTTTCCAACAAGTTCAAGTTTCTGCAACTGTTTTTTCACCAACATGTTAAATAATTCCCTTTTTACTTTTATGCCTGAGGTTTTAAAATTTGGGTTTATTTTTTGGGATTTTTTTCCCTCCAATTCCCAAAAATACTTATGTGCAAGTGGAGCAAAACAGATGTCAGAAGCTCAACCGATATCCTTTTTTGCAGTTCAGGGTAAATATATTTATCCTAGACTTAATAAAAGAAGGTGGCAAATGGACAATCTGAAGTGCTTAGAGGGAATGCTCTCTCATTTTAAGGCTGTCTCCGAGAAGTTTGTGTTTGGTGTCATTTTAAAGGTAGCTTGATCATGCTTTGATATCAGAAACAGCCTTGTAACAAAGAGCCTCATACAGTTGTTCGGTCACTAGAGTTTAAAATGTAAACAAGTTGCAGTGGGAAAGCAAAGGTGAGGCAGTGTATTTTGAACCAGTGAATTGTAGCTTGCAAATGTACCTGATTTTGAAGTAACTGCATGGTAGCAAGGATTAGCAGTCTCTTACACCCCTTCCTTCTTCCCTCTCATATCTGACACATGTGTTCAGCATACCATACATTGGGAAAAATAAGCAACTTCCTCCAGCAAGGCTAATCCACTGAATGACTGCTTAAAGGGAACATACAAACGGGCACTGCCGCGTCCCGTCTCATGGTATTAGCTGGAAGCCTGGCTAATACGCACAAACAGCCCAGCCCAGCTCGCTTCTGTGGATGTGTCGCTTGGGGAGAGTGTGGTGCGTGGAGGTGCCCCAGAAGAAGGGCTCCCTCCTTCAGGGGCCCTGGCTGCAATGGCAACTCACACCACCTCTAGTGCTGGAGGCTCACGGACAGCATTCCAGAGGCGGGGAGGAAAGCTTGTGTTTGTACTTTCCCTTTAAATAGGAAAGGTTGGCTCACATGTTCCTCATACTTCTCAATGAATGTACTGTATTACCATTTAAAAAAAAATCAATTAAATGATAATAGATTGGTCTCCTTTTGTTATCTGGTCCTTGTTTAATTTGTTTAAGGGTTTTTGTATACAAAAGTTTACATTTTTATGTATATTTTTCTTGTGTAAAAACTGATGTAATATGTGTATAAAACACTGTATGTATTATCTGTATATAGTGTGACAAAATGATTTTCTTTCTTTCTTTTGGATGTATTAATAAATCTTGCTGTGAAGTAGCTGTGTTTACTATGATGAAACCCTCTTCTCCAAGCCATTTTGCCAAGTCCAAGATGTATGGATATTGCCCAGGATGACATCTACTCCATGAAGTGATTTTTTTTCCTTTTAAAACATATCGTAAGTACAGTTATTAAACTGTCCTTTGCTTAGATTGCTGTAGAGTCTGAGTTGGCTCTTGCTTATTCTCTGTTGCTTTCTAATGACATTAGCTAATTAGTTTTGCTAACAACCTGGGGTCTTCAGTCTCAGTCCTGGTTCTAATTATAGTGCTTTCTAGCTCTGGATCACTGGTCTGGAGACCAGATCCTCTTCATCCTGTTTTCCAGTTCAAGGAAGTATAATTTAAGGGGTATAGAATAGAATTTTCTCATGTATGTTGTTATGTTTTCTGAGATTTAAAAAATATATACTCGCTTCATCATCAAAACTGGTTAAGTTGGAGTTTGGCGTTATTTGGTGATTAGCATGTGGATGAGAAATGATGTTGCTTGGGGCTCTGCTCAGCTCTCAGGCAGGCTTGCCAGGCCAAGGCATGGCTATGACCTACACTGGTCAGACACTGGAAATTGCCACCACCTTGTTCAGACACAGCTGCTGTTTGTGCCACCCTGCTGCAGCTGGTGCCAGCAGGGCTGCCTTGGCTGGCACTGCTCTTCCAGTGCCAAGGTTGAGCTTCCAGAGTGGCTTTTCCACAGTAGCTTGAAGGATGTCCTCTCTTTAGGCAGAACTACCGCTTGGACACTCACAGTAAGTAGGTGGCTGCTGCATCTCCCTCTCACCATTTGCTTTGTGAAGTCTTTCACCTCTGCTTTCTGACATGAGGGATTGTGTTTCCAGTGGTGTTTGCTTTGCTTGTCTCCATCTCCAGTGTGTTTGAGGTTGTGACTTGTGAGGGAGCAGCTGTGTCCTTGGTGAGGTCATCTCCCAGGAGAACCTTTTTCATTAGCAGTCTCAATGCTGACCTGGTCATCAGAATGACAACCAACAGAGATTGATGAGAGAGAGATTCAGTCATTTGACTTCTCTTTTAATGAACAGTGGCCCAGCTATTCTAGACAGCATAATTAGGGCAGCATTTCACGGTACCTGGTTGTAATGCATGCTGAGGGGTAAGCAGTGTCAGTGAATGGTGGAGTCTTTCATGCCAACAGGTGCCGCAAAGATTTTGTGGCAAAGATGAAACTGCTCTAATACCTTGTGTTCCTGGGAGATGGGAGTGCACTGGAAGTGTCGCATCCAGACCTTTATCAAGACAGAGCGATGACAGAAAAGAACAGATGCTTAAAGCCAACTAAAGGAAAGTACAGTAGTGTCAGTTCAGTGCAATCTGGCTCGAGAAAATCTACCCTAACCTTGTCCTTTCTAGGGAATTCTCAAGGTTATGGGCCTGAGGCAATTGGACACTCTAGGGGTAGGAGAGATGAGGCAGTTCTGGTCTGTTACTGATGCAATTCTGGCTGTGCATGTAGATATTACAAAGCTGATCCTTCAAAGTGCTCCATCTCAAGTAGCACACAAAATGGCAAGAGGAGGAATTGACTCTTACGGAGAAAATACTTGTTTAAATTCTGTTTTTAAGATAACAGCAATAATAATTTGCTGTTTGGTGTAAGATTTGAGGCTGTAATGAGGACTAAGGTGGAAGTTAGGAAAGTGGGGGCTCTTCCCTGGGGATGACTCCCTGGCAAAAGCAAATGTGTCCACTCTGGTCCGGAGCAGGACATTACCCAGCATGATGAGAGACTTGATGAGAGATGGATTGAGACTCCTCTGCTGACTAAGGCAGAGACTGACTGACCTGTGGCATTTTTCCCCCACTATTTTCATGAACAACACAGAAATGCTGCTCTTAGAAAATGATTGCATGACTCTCAGTCTGAAACTTTACAAAAGCAACTGGTCATTGTTCTAGTGCCACATTTCAAAACAAAAATAGGTTTTGTTTGAAGTATCAATTCAGGAAGAATGTGGTACATTTCTCTTTGTATTTTAATAGTCCTCTCAGGCTCCAACAGTAGCTTTTTAATAGCTGGCAATTATTTTCTCAGGAAAGCTCATTTAGTTTGTACTTGAAAGCAAGTGACATTTTGTTACAAGAGCAAGTGTTGCTCTGGTATTCAGTGAAGCAATTGGAAGGAGAAACCTTTATTAAATTTGGGAGCTGGCTTCCTGCTGAGGTGAAGACAACCTCTCTCCCACCATAGCTACAGGCAATTGTCCCATCTGCAGGAAAGAATGGGGGTCATCTTCCACAGTATCCCCTGCACCCTATACCTCAAGCACAGAGTTGGTACTCTGCAGCTTTCAGGTCTGAACTAGAGATACAGGATGCTTGTTTTAAGGGGTAAGAGGTGAGTATCATATTTGCTGGCATGAGGTTCAGCCCAGGAATGGCTGCCTTGTTTTATTGTAATTGCTAATTTATAAATTGTGGAAGGTGCCGGTGAAGAGTCTTGGTACCACTGAATCTAGGGAAAAAATTGAAGTATTGTTCTAGAAATGTCCCTGAAGGCAAAATATCTTTGATATTCAGGCGAATTCTTGTATTTCTGTGGGGGAACAGTGGCACAAAAGTTCTGTATCTACATCCTATACCTTGACAGATGTTAGAACCAAGAGCTCAGGTCTTGTTCACTTCCCACATCTCATTTGTGATGCAAACATCTCCTCCATGGTGTAGAGGAGAGTCCTGCAATGTAAACTCAGTCTGGCTCTGTTTCTGCTCAGATTGTGCACCAGTTTCAGGTTCCTGCCTGTTCAAAGTGTTTACTTTCATACTGTGTAACTCTGGTGGAAAAACCCCCTTGTAATCAGCCAGCCCCAGGGCACTCCTGCAAATCTGATTTGTGGGGCCCTACTGTGGTGCCTGCCAGGCAGCTGACGCTGGCTGGGCAGCTGGTGCAGCCCTAAATGCTGGCACATTCAGCAGTGCTTCTCACAGCTCCTGTGTGCTCAGCCAGCCCATGTTTCCTGGGAGGGTGTTATGGATTTCAAACACTTCCAGCTTCCCCATTGCAACTGGGCTGGGTGTAGTGATGGCCCTTTGCAGCAGAAGAGAAAGAAAGTGCTCTGGTGACAGGGAAGGGAAGGTTCTTCCCAGGTGCTGACCAGTGCCATGAGTCTGTGCTGTGACCCAGGGAGGGCAAAGGCTTGTGTCAGGAGCACAGCTGGCATCTGATAGGGCAGCTGTCTGTCCTGTCTGTCTAGTCCTGTGTCAGAGCATCTACAACATAACAGCATACAGCTCATGCTAAAAAGAACTTCACAGATGAAAAAAATCCTGTTTTTTCTAGGGTTTTAAGTGTGTTAAACCTTTCTTCTCAAGCTGCAGCTTTCTTGCACCAAGACTTAGCATGTGCTGAGAGTGGCAGCACTCAGGAAGGAATGCATTGGGTCCAGACTCCAGCTGAAGGGGTAGCAACAACTCTTCCTCAGCCACCTTGTGCCAAAGCATCAGCAAGAAAAGAGAGGCTGATTTATGTCAGATCTGGGCCAGTACTCTGCCAAAGTTTGATTTCAAGCTGTGAGTCTCAGTTATAATACTGCCACATTGGCAGAGCTGGCCCACATTTTTGCCAGTGGAATTTGTGCAGAACCAGACCCCGGAATTGTTCACAGAGTTTCCCAAAGTGACTGTTGCCATTTCCACATGGGACATGTGGTACATGGTTACAGCTTCCCTGTATCTCTCCATGGTGGTGCCAATCCCTTTCAGGGTTAGAAGAGCTGGCTGAGTTCCAGGGGCATTAAAAGTTCTTTCAACCAGTTTTGGACAGGTCTTAAAAATAACCTTTGTTGGATTTTATTTGCCGTTTTCTAGGGGAAAATGTTATTTGCCATCACCTCATTAGGAAGAACCCAGCTGGATGGCTAGAGAAGTTTAAGGGGTGATTCTTTAAGTGCCCAGAAGATATGGATGGGTGACATCCAAGACACATGGGGTTCTTCTCTGCATGTTCCTGTTGTCTGTGGCTGCAGACATTTAAACTTGCTGCCTGAATCAAGAGACAAGTATTAGCATCAGCAGAAGATGCCTCCTTAAATGTGCATTTTTCTATAATGTGTGCTCTCAGCAATATGCATACATTTGCTATGGTTGCTTTAGTAAAAGAGCTTTTTTAGTCCAGTTGAGTGTTTAAGTCAGTAAAACCACTTGACTTATTTCTGAGAGCATGTGATTATTGGGTTTTTGTTGGGTTTGGGTTTGGTTGGGTTTTTTTCTTTTTTTTCCCCAACCTGTTTAATGCCATGTTTAATCCTGCAGAATTTAATTTTTCTGTTTACCAACATTTGCTCAGTGGAGCCAGCCAGTTTCCTCTGTTAATAATCTCATTTTTTTTTCTGTTCTCCCTTGGGTCTTACTGTTTAATATAGCTTTTAGGTTGTTTTTTTTCCTCCTCCTTTTTTTTTTTTTTTCCAGTATTTTGCTCATTCTGTACAATGTTTCTGTCTTGTCCTCTCCATCTCCTTTCCCCTCAGACTGCAACTAAAATTGTTGCTGAAGAGATTCTGGTAAGCAAAATTAGATTCCTAGAACTCAGAATTGTTCCCTGTCAAACCTTATTCTCATCACTCGTCTCTTTTATCTCTACCAGCAATGCCCAGGTATGAGACCTTACTTGGCAGAGGTATTCCTAATATTCCTAATTATGAAATTAGACTCAGGCAAGGTCTCAGCTGGCTCTTTCAAAGGTGATGGGATGAGGATGTTGACAAACAATCTTAGAAAAATTCAGTAAAGCTTCTGTGATATTTTGCTTGTCCTGGTAGACTGGCTGCCTGTAGCAAATTTTCTGTGATGACATGCCAAAGAGATGATGTCTTTATCAGACACCATTTCCCATTAGAAATGCTTTAAAGGCTACCAGTCCTGCTCATCCTGGTTTGCTGTGATGTTGGCTGCTTTCACACAGCCCTGTGCTATGGGGAGCAAAGTGTTTCACTGAGGTCATGCTGTGTATCTCTGAATATGTCCCTAGCTCTGGGCACACTTTGCCCACAGGCAGCACTGATGCCATCTGCCTTTGCCAGGTGACAGAGAACAGGGCTGCTGGGTGGCATCTTAAATCTCAATTAATTGAATACTTGCAGGCACTCTTTTCCTTTATTTCACCCCAGTAACACAGGATATTTATCCACATGGTTTCTATCTGTCTCTTCCTGCTTCTTGCTGGATTTTATGCTCTTAACCACTGCCAAAATCCCCATCGGGCTGGTCTAAGCTGAGTATGAATGAGACAAACAATGCATAGATCTTCTCATGACTCTAAATATAATCTAAACTGTACAGAAAATGATGGAGGATATAAGCAGAAAAGAGCCAGTGACTCAATGTAACTCAATCTGTTCAGAATCAGTGAGTGACACAAAAAGCCTCTCTTTCAGCTATCTTTCCATTCTGGTGTCTGCATGCACTTTGGAAGTCCATCTCAGAGGCTGCCTGTTGTCCCATGCACCTCAGCATCCCTGTGACACATGGCAGCACAGCTGGCTTCACCCTCACCTTGTGTACTCTCTGCTCCACATCTGCCTCCTTGTCTTTGTTGTCTTTGTGCTGCTCAGTGACTGTCTCTGGTGGACACAATGCAGATTTTGCTGCCTTAGATCCTAGCTTATCCCAGTGGATCCAGCCCTTGCTTACAGATCTCTCTTGTCCAAAGCTCCAGTTTGCAGTCCATGCAGCTGTGACAGACAGTTATTTTTAATTCTCTTGCTGCCTTATCAGGCCCCCAGCCCACATCACTTACCCTGTCCTATATGGGTGGCCATCCTGTGAGACTTCCTGTCTGGAAAATTGGTGGGTTTTAAGCATCATGTCCCATCTGTTGTTACACTCTGGTCCTGTAATTGAAATGTAGCTTGTGGTGCAAAATTCTTAAAATATATCAGAACTGCAAAAGAAACTCCTCTTTTTACTTTGATCATCTCTAATGCCATAAGAAAAATAATCCATATACTTCACAATTCAGCCTTGTTTTCCTTCTGCCTCTTGTTTTTCCATCAGCTGTTTGGGACTTGATTTGCAGTGGAAGATGGTGTTCTATAGAAGGGATACACTAATGACAGCAAACAGCTTCAACTTCTTGTACTTGGAGTATTAAATTTTATGGCTTTCCCAATGCTGTAAAACCAACACAGGCCATTTTATTTTTCATTTTGGACATAATTCTGTTTATTTTTCTTGCAAGGTTTTATAGTAAGATAAGCATTCTCAGAGGTTTTTGTTTACTCTGGGAAAATGGCTTGGCAAAGGAAAATATTACTGTGCAAGGCCCACAATGTGATATTGCTTATTGGCTGTAATTTTAATGTGAAAGATGCCAGACTGTTAACAATCAAGAATTAAGTTTTCTCCATTTGTTTTCAAACAGGTAATTTGCTAATTATTTACCTAGGGGTTGTTCCTTGCTAATGGCCTATCTGAGTGCATGGCATCCCTCTAATAATCCTACTGTCCCAATCTGTGCAGAAGAGAAATGCTGTTCTTCAGAGTGGAGGTGCAGAATGAAGGCAGTGGCTCAGCAGCGTGTGCTGGAGCAGGGCCCTGGTCTCTCAAAGGATGTAATCTGATGTCAGCAGGGTTATCTGCAGAGGTGTGTTTGCCCCACCTGCAGGGCAGGGCCTGGGGATCAGTGCCTGCTGAGTTGCTCTCCAGGTGGGAGCAGCCTGTTTGTGCCCACAAAGACGGTGCAGTGGTGGAAGAGTGCAGAGTGCAGTCAGCACAGACTCAGTACAGCTAAGGCAGGAATGTAGGATATTCATTTGAGATTCAGGCTGAACGAGCCTTGCTGGCAGGGGCTCTCCTGCTTAGTCCTCCCATGCGCTGAACTACGCCCAAATGGAGCTGTGTCCTCCAGACCAGACCTGTGCCAGCCTGACAGGGCTGTTTGAAGGGGCCTCAGGAGCGTGGTGCCAGCAAGTGTGTGGGTAGTGCTGCACATGGTGCTGGGCCCTGGAAGAAGCACATAAAGAGAACCCAGGTGGATGGCCATGGGCTGGGCAAAGATGCTGCAGTTTGTCACAGAGGGGGACTAGACCTGTTTGGTCCACCATCTTTAGTTTTGGATTCCTGATTTCATTTAATTGCCCAGACTCTGTAAGGAGCATTATAAGAGCTTTTTATAAATATAAGTATAGCCTGAGTTTTTAATAATCAACCCAAGGTAGAGTCTGTCCTGTGCTGGGTTTATTCCAGAGTGGCCATGACAGAGCTGTCAGGGAGCACCTGGTGGCAATGACAGTGACTCTGTGTGTGTGACCTGTAGAGCTGGGGATGCTGACAGGCATGACAGGCTCTCAGTTCCAATTGTTCTCTTCAAACCAAGAAATTACATCCTGCAGTGTGTGGCATAGTGTGTGCAGAAGCTCACATGTGAGCAGAATCAATGCTCCCCAAGTGATGTGAGATAAGGGAGAGCATGGGGAAGTGGAATATCTTTATTACTTTTTCAAGGGGAGATTCTTTTTCACTTTTCATTTCCTCTTGCATTTCCTTTCTGTATTTGAGCTTTAACATTAGATTTGATTCTGTCTTTATAGCATTCAGGTGAAGACTTACATATTTCGTTGGGGTTCTCTCTCTTGTTTTCAGGACTGAAAGTCCCAAACAATATGAAGCAGTCACAGCCGTGTACACATCTGGAGTCTTTTCATCTGCTCCAAAGAGGCACTTTCCTTTATTCCTATTCACTCTCATTACTTAATTTCCTAAGGAGGCTGCAGCTCTTCAATGCCTGAGTATGTATGTGAAAATGTCTCACTAGGCTCTTCCACTATGTGGAACAGTATATCCCATTGGCAGAGCTGAGGAAATACATTTCCTTCATTTTAGCTCATTACTCTTTAAGAAATTGTTTTTCTTCAATTATCCTGACAACCTGGATTTTGATAGCTCCAGAATCAATGAGTGAAGCTCCTGCATCTCTGCAAACGCCTTTTTTCCTTGAGACATCTCTATCATCTGTCATGTCCTTCCTAGGGAGGACCTTTTACTTGGGACTTTTCTTATGTCTGCCACTGGAGGCTGGGTGTCAGCACACAATTTACAACACCTCTTGTGAGGTTTTAAAATACACCTGGTTTACAGCCCCCTTTCTGAAAGGTAATGTGTGACTTTGCAGGTTCATGGCAATCTCCACAGGTGAGCTTGTACTACCTGTCCTGTGCTAATGTAACTTCTATACCAAGTTTTATAAAAGAAATCATCACTTGCATTGTCTGGAGTAGCATCTTAAAGGAAGCATTAGCAAAGATAAACCACCAGGACCACTGCTCAGCACTTTCTAATCTGAGAGTCACTTCACTTATCCAGAGGAAAACCCACAGATTATCTTGCTGTTAGGAGAGCTTTCACTTATGAACAAATACAGATGAGACCAAACTTCAGTGTCTGAACACTGTTCCCCTTCCTTCTCTGCACTATTATTGAGCAAAGGAGGAAGATGGGCTCCCCTTTCCCACCCTTCATGCTCCCTGAGCCTCCTCCATGGTAGTAGCTGGAGGAGCCAGCACAGCCCTTGCTCTGCTGGCTTGCTCAGAAACCTTTCCCCAGTGCTTCGTGGTGTCTTATGAGGCTCAGGTCCGGGGGAGAGTGGCTCCATGCTGAGACACTTGGTCATCCATGGCTAAAGCAGAAATGTCCCATGCTCCTGCACATGCTTCTTGATGCTGTAGGCTGCTAATTGTACCTTCCTACCTCTTGGGAATATCTTGAAGAGGAAGCATGTGACTGTGAGGTGTTGCCATGCCATATGCAATACTAGACCCGCCCAAGGGACTGTTATACTTAATGAAAACCCTGCATTTGAATCCTGGACATTACTAAACCCATTTTTCCCCAAAACTGCTTCACTTCACCTGCACAAAAATCATGACTGCCATCCATCCCACCTCTCCCAGGGGCTGTCCTGATGCAGCCAGTCATCTGTCTGCTGCAGAAATCCCACTTGCAAGCTGAGTGATCCTCCTTGTTTTCAGTTTCCATTGGCTCTAGGTGAATGCCAGCACATGAATGACTTCCCCCAGCCTCCCTTGGGAAGTAAGAGGCTCCTGGCTCTTTCTTTTCACCATATCCCACCAAGAATTGCATGTTTTATGGCAAAGTTTCCACTTCCTTAACCAGCCCCTTGCTGGTGACACTGGGTAAGATGCATTAATTTGCTGGAAACTTTCAGACAATGTTGATGCTACTCCTTTCCTAACCACTGCTCTGAACATGTATCTCATTTTCAGGTGTAATGAACCTCTCTAAGCTTTTTCTTGTCTCATCTTCCAGTCTGAACATTTTTTGGCAGTTACCCACGACAGTCTGATGGGAAAGAAGCTTTACTAGAAGAGTGTATCACTTGCTGATTATTTTTTTCCTCTTTTGTGATGAAAAAGCTCCTGTTGGGTATTTATCAACCTCGGCTCTTCTTCAGGAAAGAGAACAGACTGGCTGGCAGCAGCTTCAGCACAACCAGGCTGTCAGGTAAGTGGGTCTCATGGTCCTTTTAGGGACACAGCAACTGTGCCTGCCTGGCTCCACAGGTGACAACAGCTGCCCTGTCCTGCTGGGATGGCTCTTCTGCAGGCTTCATCAGCTTGCCTGAGTTTGATTCTAGGTTTTGTAGTTGTTTTGTCTCTGATTTTAAGGCACCCTCAAAACTGCAGGTGTGCTCTCCTGTTGACAACTCTCTTGCCTTGAGTTAACACCAGACACCAAACTGTGGGGGAAATTAATGGCACCTGCAAATTCTGTGCACTTAAATACTGAGCTACTTCATTTGCAAGTACAATGAGGTATTTTGGTGTCTGAGGCCTGTGCCTGATGTATCTGCATATCTTAAGCATGTAAACAGCTGGAATGTGCTCTGCAGACCTGCTGGGCTGGCAGGCAGGCAGGCTAGTGTGGCTGTGCACAGCGTGGTGGGGACGGCTCCTCAGCATGTCCAGCGGCATGCTCGTGATATTGGTGATCCCTGCCAAAACAGCAGCCCTGCTCTCCCCCTGTCCTCCAGTGGCTTTGGAACAGCTCTCTATGGTTCTCTTCAGCACACCTGATTATAGCTGAGGACTCCAGACCACCTTGAACCTCACTCCAGGGTACCCTAGCCCTGCTCAGACCCTGTACCAGAGTCAGAAGGGGAAATTTAGACCCAGGGGACCTGCCTGGCCCTCGCTGAGCCCAGAACAGCCTTGGTCCCTTATGAAGAGGATCCACGTGCCCTCAGCCAAGGGTGCAGCTTTCCAGAGCCCACAGGGCTGGGCTTTGTCCTGGGCTTTGCAGAAGGGCAGTGTGTGTGTGGTGTGCGAGCAGTTAAATCAAGCAGGGATGTGCTTCCCTCTCTGTTGTTTCCCTCCAGCTAATCTCAAGTCATTTTGAAAGCTCATATTTTGATCTCACTGTATATAGAAAACATAACAGCTCCAAACCCTCATCCCGACAGCCCACAGGAAGGCCATTGCTGTGCTCCCTGTCAGCACACACGGCTTTCTGTCATGTCCTGGGGCTTGGGTCAGCAGACAGAGCTCTCCTACAATGCTCCCAAGCTGGCAGGAGCTCGGGCGACTCCAACACCCTCACAGCCCAGCCAGTGGGATGTCATGCTGGGGGAATATGGGTGGAGTTTGCTCCCTGGACCTTTGTGCCCCTCAGAGACAGGCAGTGACAGCAGGAGCTTCAGCAGTGGGCTGGGGCAGGGATGCATGGCAGGCAGATTGTTGAAGCCTTGCCCACAGCATCCTGAGATATTGCCCACGGGGCTGCTGGGCTGAGGCCCAGGGAGCCTTCCAGGGGAAATAGAAACATCGTTCTTAGGAAACAAAATTATATTGTAGGCACCTCAGCTGCCAGGTTGCTTCGTGGGTGGGTGGCAAGGCCCATGGTACTGGTCTGTCTCGTGGGCTCTCTGCTGCCCAGCCAGGAGCCAGAAGCCCCAGGGACACATGGAGTACAGCACAGGTACAACTTTTGGCAAATCCTAATTTTAATTCTAACATCATATTGCAGGAGCAGCTGCCCGATCCCCAAGCTCCTCTGCCCCATATCCCATACAGGTACAGCTGAAGAAGTGCCTGCAGTTCCTCCTGCATTGGAGGCTGACTGTCTCCTGAGCAGATCAGCCCTGTGCCTGGCCACGGGATGCCAGCTGCCCTCCTTTGCCCGCCCTCATCTCCTCACCTCCCAGAAAGGGTTGAGGCTGCCACTTCCTCACAGTCCAGCTGTGGGCAGTGCTGTGCAAGGCTGGCATTCACAGCTTCAGCTCGTCCTTGCACTGGACGAGAAGGAAATGTGTTTCCAAAGCTGAGGTGCTGAGGAAACACCAGGTTGAGCACGCAGGTGGGACAGGCAGAGCTGCCGTGGGGGCGGCTGCTCCGCAGGACAGACGGACGATGCGAAGCCATTAGACAGGCAGGTGAGCTGTGTCAGATAGAGCAGAACTGCCTGCAAATGCAAAAAATTCAAGGCTGTCAGGGAAAGCAGGAATATAGAAGGGATAAAGAACTCGGCATTAACCTCCTCTTGGGAAGAGTGTCAGGGCAATAATAACTTGCCAGGACTTTGATTTCTGGTGAATGCCTACGATGTAAGTGATTTTTTCACTGCTGGTGGAAGATTTTGTTGGGGGTAAAGAGACCAGAGGAAGCAGCCCACGCTCATTGGCTCTCTCCAGATAAGGAATTATTTGATAACGTGGCATCCCTGCTTTCTGAGCGAGGAGTGCTCATGGACTGCTCTGCACAGGCAATTCAGTCCAGCTGGCAGCATGCAGGGTTCTTTATTACTGTTTCTTATGATTATTGTAATTTTTGTTATTATGATTACTGTTATTTGTTATTACAGACACCTGCCAAGACACACATGCCATTTTTTCTGCCTTCCTAAACACCAGTACCTAGTTTGTTAGCTGTGAATCTGTGGGCACATATTTGGGGAAGCCACAGCTTCCCCTGCCAGAGCAGCAAAGTGGGGGCCTTCAGAGGGGATTTCTCAGAATGAACTGAGCCAGGTGTGTTGTGGGGGGTGTGTGTGCACATCCATAAAACAGACTGTCATTTTTTACCTGTCTTGTCCTTTTCTCTTTAAGACAATGTCCAGACCACATAAAATTAAGCTTCAATACATGGAGAAATGTGTTTCTCCATACACTTTTATATGCCTAAGGTTTGGTGTCTCACTGTGCTGCAGGCTGTGTTCTTTTGAGTCAAGTTCTTGATACATCCTGGAAAAGCCAGAACAAAAATACTTTAAATTGGTGATATTTTCAGGTGCAGAAAAGCTAACTAAGACCATCTGGTGTCCTCTGTATGGACCTTTGCCCTGGAGCGTCATATGCAATTTGGGAATCTGGTGCCCAACGCTATTTCTAGAGAGTCAGAGCCACCCCTGCTGCAACAGGTGGGCAGCCAGGGCACAGGCAGGAGCATTGCTGGCAAAGCTTTCACAGACCCTGATTTACAATTCATTCTGTTTTTTCTGGCAGAAGAGGTAGGTGATGTCTGGACTCATTTCATTGGCCAGGTGGAAGGAGCCAGCCACGGTGACGGTGTCGGCAGTGCCTGAGGTCCCTGTGCCAGCACAGCACAGCACCCTGCTGGCTTGGCCGTCGGCCTTCCCTGAACCTTTCCAGGTGCAGGTGGCACCAGCTCTGAAACACAGCAGGCACGATGGCAGGGGCACTGCGTGACCACGGAAAGCCCGGGTCGTTGATGAGGCTGTTAGCACTCTTTCAGTCCTTTAATGTCCAAGTCCTTCGGAGAAGACACTGGCTTAATCTCAGCTCAACTGGAAAAATGCCGATGACTGGAAATGTCATCAGCTGCCTGTGGGCCAGGCTGGCCCTGAGCTGATAAGGAGCAACACAAAATAAAAATGTCAACACAAAACTGAGAAACACAGAGGGTGATTGCAGCTCTTCTCCATCCCGTACGAAGCAGGGCCCCTCTGTTACCAGTCCTTCGAGGAGCTGAACTTTCCCTAAAGCCTCAGTGACCAACTCTGCTCTTCCTTACAAAAGGGAAAGGTGGCTGCTCTCAATGCTGCAGAGAAAAAATGGAACTCTTGCCCCATTGACTTAAATAAAGAGGGTAAGTTTACTTCTCTTGCTTTCTTTAATTTTTTAGGGCAAATGTCATAATGTTCTGTGCTGCAACGTTGTTTTCTTTATGCACTGGAAAATGGTGAGGGAAGGAGATCCAGGCAGAAGGAGGGCTGATCCACCTCCCTCTCATCTGGAGTAAGAGCTTCATGTCACCTGGACACTAGGTTTGGGCAGCAGCTCCTCTCACCCCATGCCAAGTGTGCACTTAGGACTCCACAGGAACACCAAATACTGCGGTGTCCAGGCAAAAGTAAAGCTAGAAGTGACTATCTAACTGTCCTTCTTTGGTGGGAGGGATGTGTTAATTCCTCATGAAGAATGGGATGCAAAAGCTCAGACCTTCTGTCTTCTGGGGCAGAGCAGTGTCTGAAAATGTCACCTGGGCCTTGAATCTGTCTGTATCCCTTCTCCAAGTTCACAGAGAAAACAAAATCTAAAAAGTCTAGAGAACTATACATGAACAGCCAGCAGATTATAAATAACTTACTTATAAAAGCAACCTGTGAACTTTTCCATGAGTGTTTTAGTGAGAAATCCTTGAAAGAGCCAGAGAGAAAAGAGGCAAAGAGCGATTTAGAAAGCCTGCAGTTGGCATCAGTGCTGGCTTTATGTCACTAAAGCACTGGGGTTTAGAAAGAAGATGCAAACATTCCTCACCCCACTGAATTCCTTGGCTAAACTCAGACCCTGGGATGTGCTTGCTCTGCCGCAGGTGCAGCAGCCACCCGGGTTGATGTTATCACACCTTGCAACAGCAGCCCTGGAGCCAGCTCTGCCCGGAAGGCCCAGGGGATGCAGTGTTGCATCATGTGCGTGTGCCCGGGGTGACATTTGTAAATGGTCCTTTAGAAGCCATTCCTTCTGGGGCTGCCTGTGCGGGGACAGCCCCTTGCCACCGCAAACCACCCTCCCCAGCCAGTTCCCCGCTCCTTTCGGCACCACGGGCTCTCTTCTCCTGTCATTACGGGCTCATCTGAGACAGTAACCCAGCGAGCCATCTGCTAGCTCTGGTCTCCTCTGCACGGACACGGGCGCTGTGGCCAGCCGAGCGGGGGCTCTGGGCCAGGGCTGGCACCGGTGTCCCCGGCAGCGCGGGGCTCTGCAGACGGGCCCGGCCGTCCCCGCTAGATGGAGCTCAGGGCTCACGCACCGAGCGGGCCCCGCGCTGTGCCCGCCGTGCCCGCCCGTGCCGGCCCCAGAGCCCGAGAGCCCCGCCGGTGCCGGCCCCAGAGCCCGAGAGCCCCGCCGGTAGCAGCCCCAGAGCCCGCGGCCCCGCCCGTGCCGGCCCCAGAGCCCGAGAGCCCCGCCGGTGCCGGCCCCAGAGCCCCGCCGGTGCCAGCCCCAGAGCCCGAGAGCCCCGCCGGTGCCGGCCCCAGAGCCCGAGGGCCCCGCCGGTAGCAGCCCCAGAGCCCGAGAGCCCCGCCGGTGCCAGCCCCAGAGCCCGAGGGCCCCGCCGGTAGCAGCCCCAGAGCCCGAGGGCCCCGCCGGTGCCAGCCCCAGAGCCCGAGGGCCCCGCCGGTGCCAGCCCCAGAGCCCGAGGGCCCCGCCGGTAGCAGCCCGAGGGCCCCGCCCGCCCTGCGGCCCGGCCGGACCCGGCGCTGCGCCCCGCGCTCCCCGGCTGCAGCCGGACAGTCCCTGCGCTGGCGAGCTGGAAATGTCAGCGTGGGGCTCGGGGGAGGCAGCCACGGGGGCGCGGGCAGAAGACGGGTGTTGGGACAGCAGGGGGAATGATGCGGTGGTGAAGGTCAGCGTGACAAATGTCATGCTCGCTGTCAGCCACCGCCACGTGCCTTTGAAGCGCTGTGGCAGTGATGGGCTGTAAGGAGAGATGCGTCGGTGCAGGGAAAGGTGGCCTGGCAGGCACTGAGCTCCTGATGCGCAGATGTAGGAGAGAAGAAAAAAGCTTTGCTGAAACGCTTGCTTTTTGAGTGGATAATTTAATCAGTGACACTAAGTCCTTCCAATTATTTCTTTCCATGGGTACTGCCTATTTATTAATTTACTTCATATAAATCCATCAAGCGGTTGCCACACAGCAAGTAAACAAAAGCACCCCAGAGTTTTGCTGGGAAGGCATAAAAGTAATCGAAGAGGTTAATTATCGCCGTTAATTAATTGCTTAACAGATTTGGCTGTGCACAGCATCTCCCAGTGCCCTTGGAAGCCAGGGCCGTGTGGCTGGGGTGATGGCAGCAGCAGGGGCACCAGGCAGGGTGCCATTGGCAGGGCACTCACGGAGGGACGATGGTCGGGTATCAGCGTATCCAGTCTGGGACAAGGAGGTTTTGTGGAAGCCTCAGGACACCAAGGGTGTGTCCATCAGCGTATTTCCTTACCTTCCAAGAGTGATTTGCTTTATCAGCTTTGGCTTCCTGCTCAATTAAGCAGCTCCTTTGGTGGGGCAGTGGGAATGGAGTGGTTGCCAGGGATTGCCTTGGGAGAGAAGAAGGTTCAGAGGTTGGAAAACTGTCTCTGAAGGGAGCCATGAAGGAAGTTTAAACTAATTTAGCATAACAAAGTAAAGGTCAAGAGGTGACTGGATCATCATCTCTAAGTACTTATTTAGAAATAAGCCTTCTGGGAGCAGAGTGCCTTTAATTTGGAGGACAAAAGCATTACAGTATACAATGCCTGAAAGATGAAGACAGATGAAAACAGGGTGTCTCCCTTGTCAATGCTTAAGATTCCCTACTAATGTATTTGGAAGGATGGAAGAGTTTCCATCTTTCAGTATCTTCAAATCCAGACTGAAGATCTCTCTAAGAGACAAGCCTGGGGTCAGATAGAAATGATGGGCTTGTGTTTCTGTGGCCTGGGTCGTGCAGGAGTTCACATGAAATGATTTTATCTGATCTTTTAGCCTTCAGATCTATACATCTCCCTGCAATAACTAACACTGCCACAAAGGTGCTAATTCCATCTGGTTGTTTGCAGATGACCATAACGTGACATTTTGTGTCTGCCTCTCCCCAAAATGTGGTTCTGATGTACATCCAGGGCCTCTGTGCCACTGCAGACGGCAAAGCTCCCTGTGAGCCCCCTCTCCCTCAAATGGATTTCAGTGATGCAGCATTTTGCTGTGCCGGTTTTCTGTCCAGGGATGGCTGAAAACTTGATGCTGCACAGTCTGGTTAAAGCATGTTTTGTGGTCCAGGCTCTGCTGTCTACTGAGGACTACTGAGGTATGCAGTATCCCATCATCTGCAGAGGCCATGTGACTTTATTTCTGCTGAGCTCTGGCTACTCTGAAAAGTGACTGTCACTGAAATAGTGGGAGCAAATACCCACTTTTACAGAAAATGTTACAGTTTTGTTTGGGAGAAGGAGTCCTCCCAGAAAAGTTCAGCTTTCTGCTGCTTAAGTCTGAATTTGCCTGATGAGGACATGAAAAAGCTCTCGGCTTCCAAATCCACCTGATTTAAGACAGCTGCGTGGTTTGAATTTCTCCTCCTCAGAGTCCTTGAGTTGCTCAGCTGAGCGTTCTGTTAATGCTGGGCCTTGAATTTGCTATTCCTCCCTGAATGGCTATGCTCTGTTGCCCAACCGTGCGGTAGTTCCTCGGCTGATGTAAATCAGTTTAGCTCCACTGCCTTTGCTCCTCTGTCACACAGCCCAGCTTACAGCGTCTCCCACAGCCTGGCGCCCCAAGGCAGCCACCTCAGCAACCGCACTTGCCCCCAGGGGCCGTGCAAAGGAAGGTGAGGTTTAGCTGGAGCTCCGGTTAAAACCCAGTTGGCTGAGGCAGAATTTCAGTGGAGCGGTGCTGTTGTGATCCTGGTCCCAGGGCCAGGGCTGGACGCTCCCCTCTCCCACTCTTTGGAACAGGTAGGTGAAGCATTGCTCTCCATGAGCCCCTCAGTGCTGCGGAGCGTTCGACCATTGAACATCACTGTGAGCAATACCAAGGGTGGCAGCGTCCCTGCACTAGGACCTTGACTTCAGCAGGCTTCCTGGTGGATTCAAACTTCCAGCGTGACTCAGGGTATTGCAGTGAATCTTTAAGATAACATCTTTTGCTTGCCAACATGTAGGCTGGCTGCCAAAGGTGGGGGAGGAGATCTGTTATGAGTCTTTTGTATGTGCTCATAGTAAATAGATACATGCCAAATGGATTGCACTTGCCTTTCTATTTCTCCACTAGGAATTGAAGGAAAGGAAGAAGTAGTCCCCTGTGGTCTGCCCCAAACCACTGCCTCATGCACTCGGTTTCTCAGGTCTGTAGCTGCCCACTGCTGCTGCTGCAGCCAGCACACACCCCAGAAACAACAGCATTGGGGTCCAGATTTTGCAGCATGGGTTGAGATCCCTGACCTGCTGGGCAGGATGCTCTCCCACTCCATGTTGGGATGCTCTCCCACTCCCCAACATGCTATTTGGTGAGAGTGTGCTGGTGTCTCCTGGTGACAGGTGAAGTGAACCAGGATGCAGCAAGGCCAAATGACATGGGGTGCTGCTGGCTGGAGTCCGAGCTGCCCGTGGCGGGGACACCCTGCCTGGCTCAGCTTCCATTCTGCAGATCTGAGCAAGCATGCTGGGCCAGCTCAGCCCCACCTCGTGCCCTTGGTCCTTGCCTACTTGCAAAACCCCAGGACAGTGTCAGTTTTTTTGATCTGGTCTCTCACTGCCAAACCATTAATTTTTCCAGTTTAAATGCTCAATACAATAGCCCTGTTTTGAAGTCTGCCAGCTGAGCTGCCTCTGAGCTGCTTAGGACTATAATTTCCAACTGTTCTCTGGCAAGATGATTTCTCAAATGATTTAAAAAAAAATAATCAAAGTTCTAACCACATCTGTGGCTGCCTATATCTCTGGGAGCAGGGAAGATTAGCTCAGAGGCCATCAGGTGCTTTCTGAAATAGAAGTCTTCTCCTGCAGATGACACAGCTCCTGGCAGAGGAAAGACCAGCCACTAATATGGCTCTTGCTGAGATTTCTGGCACCAATGTTTTGTGCCTGAGTGAAAAGAGCAGCCTAAAACCACCTGATTTAGGCTGCTATCCTAAATCAGCTGCGCGTTCTCTTCACACATACCATCCAGCTGGGCTGATGCATTGGCAGGCTGACCTGGTAAGGAGATCTATAGTGTTAGTGAGTGGTTTTACTTAAATGCTTCTCTATTCTAATTAGTTCTTCCTAGACTGCAGTATTGGTCCTCCACCCTTTCCTAGCACAGCTGGCAGTGGAGGCAGCAACACAAACTTTTGCTTCCATGGCAGAGACCAGCTAAGACAGAGAGCACATTTGGAGCATTCTCTGTGGCATACCAATGAGGTTCTACTTGTCTACTGCAGCTGAAGCTCTGTTCCCATCATCTCTAGGAAAAGTTGATTAGGTCCAGTGGATTGCTGACTTCTTTTATGAAGAAGCTGTAAAATTTTTTTTCTTCTGCTAGTGCTTTTCTCCAGGGAGTTGTTGGCAGAGAGAGAGAGGCGAGTGTCTCAGCAATAATACATTTCAAAGTTATTATGCCAGCAGAAAAGAAACACAAGGGTTTGAACTTGGTAATATATATTTTTTTATGACAGGACAGAACTCTAAAGGGGCCCTCCTGCTGTGCAGACCTCCCTGGGTTTGCAGGGCTCCTGGCTGGCTGCACTACGAGTGACAGCGGCTGCAACTGGAATCCCGTTTCAGGCCTAATCCTGGGGGAGGATTCTGCCACTGAGCTGGCTCCCACGCTGGCTGGGGAAGATGGGGATTTGGATGGAACTTGTCTGTCCCTTGGGCATGCCCCTTCTTCTGACTGTGGACAGACAGGGGCCCTCCTACCTACACCTCCCAGTCATGGTGGCACATTCAGGTAGCGAGCAGTGCCACCGAGCCCGAACCTTTGTGCTGCTGTGCTAATGGTAGTGCTTTCACATAGGAAATGAGTGTTTTGTCATCTGAGACCTCTTCTTTCTGTAATGATTAACCTTTTGCTAATGATTTGATATAATATTGGGTGACATTGAGTGCTGCGATATTGATGTTTAATGTGTTCCAAAGCAAGGGCTCAGGAAGCAATAAAGATTTACTCCAGCTAATGTGTGAGGGCTGGGTTGTCCCTGGGCCCTGCACTCACTGATGGCCTGGTATGTTTGCCGTGGTGTGGCAGCATCGTCTAAGAGAAGCTGAATTTCTGGCTAATAATTTAATAAAGGCTTTGCTGTATTTCCAATTACTGGAAAAAGCCGTGATTCTATTCTGATATGTGTTATAAAATCAGCCCTTCATACTGGAAGGAGCCAGGGGAGAGCATCTCATAGCTCTCTTTTGGCTCTGATCAGTCCTACAACAAAGCCTGCCTGCCCCATAACAACATGTTGGGCCATACAGAGGTGCTGCCCATGAGTCTGGGAGGCAGCTCCTAAATGGAGGAGAGTAGCAGAGGCAGAGCACCTAACTGGGCCCCCCCCAGCCCCAGGACCCTCCATGCCCCACACATGGCTGAGGTAGATGGAGCTGGCACAGGCTGACACCACAAATAAGATGGCGTGGGAGGAAAACTTGGAAGGACAAATTACTGTGAGTATTGATTCCCCTGACTGCTTGCAGAGGGATTTCATTTAGCAACACTGCCAATGACATTATGTGCAGCATCTTGTCCATGGCTGGTTCAGTGGCATTAAGAGAATTACTTTGGCCTAATGAATAGGAATAAGAATATTTCAACCTTCTCCCTGGAAAGTAATGGTGGATCATCAAGTGTGCAGCCAAGTTCAGGTCTAGTCACTTGCCAAGTGAATGCAAATGACAGGTTGTTTTATTTAATGGATGCCATGGTGTGTTGGCCAAAACTGTTGTCTCTTTTCTTTATAGATTGGTTTTCCCCCCTCTCTTCTAAATCAGACTTTGTCTCTGCTCCTGATTGGCTTTTTCTTTTTTTTTTTCCCTCTCTTCTAAATCAGACTTTGTCTCTGCTCCTGATTGGCTTTTTTTTTTTTCAAGCAGAAGACATTTTTGCTGACTCTTGCACTGAAATCTGTCTGTAGATTGTACCAAAACTCCTCTATCAGCTGTATTTTATGCTGTGCTAAGGGAAGAGGCAGAAGCTGGTGAGCTGGTAGTGGTCACTGCCAGCCTACAGTGGGCCACAGCTCCTGTCTCCTTCCAGCTCAGAACCAGTGAGATGCTCCATCGATGTCACTGCTGCTGTCCCATCACTGGGACCACGGGGACATTGTGGAGTCCCACACTCTGACATGGGCCATTTGCTGGCATGGTGGCCTGGGAGCAGCTGGTCTGGGGTGCACTTGGGTTTGTGCAGAGCACTTGCTCTGCAGCCCTCCAGCACGTCTGCTGCCAGCTGCCATTCAGCCACTGCCCCACAGCCACTCCCCTCCAAGGCCTTCCTCCTCTGGCATGGCTCGTGGAAGTGCTGCTCACCTCAGCTGCTGTTGTCAAGAGGTTTGCAGGAGTGAAAGTTCCTGTGAATGGCCAGCCCCTCATCTCCTGCATGCTCACTCAGCCCAAGAGCGAGGTGGGTGCCCTGGGCTGCAGGGTCTGGGTGGTGCTAAAGCACGGCTGCATCCCCAGCACAGAGTCCAGCCAACCTGGGCCAGGGATCGGCAGATGGGGAGTCCTGTTCCATCAGGGGCGGGATTTAGTCCTACACACACAGAGACTCTGAACACAGCATGTGCCTCGCCACGGGTCAGAAATTAGATCAGTATGAGACAAAATATCATCACAAACTAATATTTTCAGATGGGACATGGTGTTTTGCTTTATAGAACAGTGAGGATTTGCAATGGCCAAGGGTATACCTACTGTGTAGGCACACAGTCTGTGGTGATTGGGAGTGGGGCTGTGGCCGAGCCTCATCCCCAATGGGTACAGCTGTGTAGGTCAGGAGAGCAGCATTGACAGCAACGAGACCTGGATGCCCTGGTGCACTGACCAACCACCAAAGGGAACAGAGGGCACACAGGTACAATGCATGAATGATGAGGGTATAAGAGGTTGGGCTAAAGAACAAGAGGGGCAGACACTTGCAGCTTTTTGAAGTGTCATGATGTTACTCTCTATGGGCAGATGTTTGAAGCCTTCTGATGTGGGTAGGGTGTTACTCTGTATGGGTAAATGCTTAAAGCCTTCTGAAATTGTATGGTGATACTCTGTGTATTGTGGCAGTCTCAACTGTGACATATGCTGTGACAGGTGGGCTTTTTCCCTCTTTTTTTGTAAAAAAAAAAACCCACGAAACAACAAAACAAAACAAAAAAAAAACCACCAAAAAACCAGAAAAGTGTTTGCGAAGTAAGCTCTGACATTTCAGCTACAGACTAGTCACCTTTCAAGTGAAATGGCTGTTACTGCTCACTGGCAGTGAATCCTTGCATGGAGATTTTTGCTTAAAGAGCTGGAGGGAGCTGGGGCTTTCACTTATTTGTTCAGTATCAGAGTTCTATCCTAATTAATTTTTTAGTTGACAGGTTTTTGCTTTGTTTTGATGTAAGAGCAGAGATGTCGCACGGGATGTGCGTTTGCAAAAGAGGCTGATGGGAAAGATCAAAACTGATTTGTTTTGTTTCCAGAGAAAGAGGCTCCAGATCTATGAAACAGAGCAGGGAGTGTCTGAAGGCCCTAGACACCAGCATTTTCAAGCTGAAAATGTGGCTGTAAGCTGGTGACCAAAGCCCTGCTGACCTTGCAGAAGCCACGATTTCATGTCAGATGTCTGTCACATCCTGCTGCCCCCTCCCAACCTGCTCTGAACAAAGTAGCTCAGCACAGACTTGGGGATGAGCCCAAGGGCTTCTCCATCTCCAAGACTGAGCACAGCAGGGGCTGCTGAGCAATTTAGGAATGATCTGGGCTGGGAGAAATGCTAAACAGGTCTCTGACCGTTTGCAAATAAGCTGCAAAATCGTGCTCACAATAGGGCTGCAGAGCTGCCTTTTGACTGGAACCATGCCTGGAAAATGTATTTCCCAAGTGGGGACTTCAGCCATTACAAATCCCTGACTGATGTGGTCGAGGAACATGGCAAACACATGACCCATTACCATGATCCGCCAGGCTGCATCCTGCTAATGTGCTTGTTTAACCCTCTCCAGCACTACCCAGAAGCTTCTGCCTCTGAGCGTCTCCAGTGTCAGCCCTTCCTGGTGCAAACCCCCATCCCCACAGGCACAGGCAGATGGGAGATCCCTGGAGGAGAGCTGGCCTGGATGCTGGGAAAGCAGAGTGAAGAGCATGGGAACAGGCAGGCGGCTGGCTGCACTGCTCCCACGGAGCCTGGGACTGAGCGCTTGCTGTGAGGGCTCATCAGGGCAGTGGTTTCAATGCTGTGTAGGATGGGACAGGGGATTGTCATCTCTTTCCTGACACATGACTTCTTCTGAAAACTGTCAGTCCCCGTGGTTCTCTTTCTTCTGCCTGGTTTGCTTGCAGCCTTTGTCCTTCATGGCAAGCTGTTGCCAGGGTGGATGGCTGTGGTGTGGGGTCTGAGATGGGATGGATGGATGGATGGATGGATGGATGGATGGATGGATGGATGGATGGATGGATGGATGGATGGATGGATGGAGGTAGGATGGTAGTCCTATTTGGGCTCCATAGCAAAACCATAAAGCATAGCTTTATAAGCATGGTGTCATGCTTTTGGGGACCCTTAAGGGCATGGGCACCATGTGAGGAGCTCCCTGTCCCACCCTGAATTTTGCTAAGCATGTTCACCTACATAGGCAGACGAGGACCTGCCATTGTCCTTCACAAGTTGTTCTAACTGTCTCTAGCAGGGCTCCAAGAGCACAGTTTGCCTGGAATGATTGTCATCCACAGCAGCATTGTGCCTAGGCCTGAAGTTGAAGCTAGCTGAGGCACTCAGCTGAGATGCATAGATGTGGAGCTGGGTGCTCTCACCTTTCCAAGGAGCTGTGGCACTGTGTCCTGATGTTGGCATAGGCTGGCGTTATGCTTGGTGAATTCAGAGGATGTTTTTACACAGTGGTGGTTGGGAAGGATTGAAGAGGGTTTCTTCATCTTTTTAAACAATAGGTAACAGCAAAATCCATCCCCTGCCTCTTTTAAAGACAGCTCCTTTTCCTGATGGGTAGACAGAAATAATGAGATTCTCAAACTCATAAATCTGCTGCGACTTTATTGCCTGCATCTGTTGGAGATGATGTGAAGAGAACTTCATACAGAGAGGACTCTTGAAAGGTTACAAAGGGAACCAGCAGTCTTCAGAAAATCTTCATCTAGAGAAAACAGCCAAGAAAATCCATGTAGAAGAAAGCACTTGAGCTGGCTGAATAGGTGTCAGGGATGATTGCAAGTGACACTGGCAATGGGGCACCTTGTTGTGAAAGCAAACTGAAGCTAGTCCCCTGTGTGGGGCAGCTCTGGTGAGGAGCCAGCCTGTGGCTGCTGTGCACAGCCCCCAGCCCAGCAAGGGGCTGGCCAGCCCCCCTACCCTCACCTGACACCCCTGCGCTGACAAGGGGGGCACGAATGGGGCAGAGTGGAAATGTGTTGTGGCTTTTTTATTTGTGCTCTGGTGAGTGTTGCCCCCCTTTCAGCCTCTGCTCTGAGGCACTGATGAGAGGCATCCCTGTCACTTAGACCCTTCTCCAGGCTGCTGAGTCCATCATAGTGGAGAGCCCCATGGGTGGGGTGATGGCACACCACGGCCTCACCACATCCCAATGTTGCTCCACCTTCCCTCTGGGCTCTCACAGAGTCACCCATGGGGCCAAGGATGTGGGAAGGGAAAGGGGTGCAGGAAATGGCCACAGAAATTAACTGCATATTAAGCTGGTTGGTAGATCAGTGGGGATCTGATTGACACCCAGGAGAGCTGGGGGCAGCTCTGTATTGTTGAGGAGCCCTGGACCAAGGACTGGCAAAACCCCAGAAAGATTCCAGTAGCTCCCATGCAGAGTGGCTATTTCTCAGCTGGGACAGCTTGCTCAGTGTGGCCATGGCCAAGAGACTGGAAGGAAAATGAGATGTCCCAGCCTGTGCCTTGCCCCAGGACCAGTGGTCAGGGAGCTGTGATTGCCAGGCAGGGGACTGCAAATAGGGCAAATGGGCTGGAGATGGTACCAGATGGTGCAGCCTGCTCCCAGAGCACAAGCTGTCGTGCAAGGTCACATCTACCGTGTGATGCAAGGATGTCCTCATGATGTCATAATGCGAGCTGGCAGCTATTTTAGTGGCAGAGAGTTAGACTTTAAGCCTTCCTCTTCCCATTGCAAAGGGCCAGATGTGTTTGCTGGTTTTCCTGCCCCAGGTAGCCTCTGCTCCTGCACCCTTGCTGAGACAGGAAAGCAATCCCAGAAGCAGAGCTGCAAGTGGGGAGAGAGCAGATGACATCTTTAAGCTGTGATCATTGAAGAATATTAACTTCTCTTGGGCTTACTGACTGCCAAAAAGTGATGCTTGAGCAATGTGGCGCCAGGAATCCTGAAGTCACTTTTGTAGCCTTGGAAAATGCAGCTGCTTTGGGATTTCAGCCCAAGACGGCTGTTATTATCCACTGTGCAGAATGAAGCTTCTGTTGGGAGCTTTTACAAAGGCCATCAGTCTTCCCAAATAGTGGTTGTTTTTATCACCTGGCAGTAATGATACTCTCCGGTCCCTTTAATATCTGAGTGTGTTCCCAAAGTGAGACCAGGAAACTCATTTAGGGCTTGCCCCCTCCAAGGGAAGCAGCTTACAATTTTCTGCCAGGTAGCCCTACCGTTGTGAGAATGGGCACGACTCACCTAATAAAAACCTTGCTGACAGACACGACCTCCTGGAGGTTTATCTGAGTCGTTTGTTGCGGAGCAGAGCAACATATATCAGGGCTGAAATAGGTGCCAAGCAGCAATCCTAATGCTCGCCGTGGCTGCTGTAATTGATTCGCAGGCAGGACAAATACCCGGTGGAGAGCGCGAGGGGCCCTGCCTACTCTCCCGGCTAAAATGTTATAACGCTGTGTGAAATCGTATTGCTGAAGCCTGTGGCTAAAATCCATCTTGTGGGCTGGCTGGCTGTAAAGCTGCATCATCCAAAATATCCCCGTCCCTGCACGCACTGGCTGGGGCACTTGGGCTCCAGTTCAGAAGGAAACATATTAAAAAACGGATCAAAAGTTATGACTCTTGCCAATAATGTGTGTGCAGCGTTGCATGTGCATTGGCTTCCATTTTTTGCCTATGCTGTTTTATTGTTCCTCCAGGTAAATGTTGAATGAAGAAAGGCTTAAAACTTGAGGAAGCCGCTTGAAACCATGGGGAGTTGTGAATTTTAGCCATGGCTGAAGTTGCTGGGTATGACTTGGTGCGGCAGTGTGGTGGTGAGTCTAGGAACATCTCAAATTCCTCACACTAGGAAACAGCCTTAAATTTTGTTGATTGTCTGGCATCTACTGTGTACATGTGGGGCCAGCTGTGGTACTGCCTTCCCATTGCTCAGCTGGGGAACTTGATGGGAGGTATCCCTGGAGGGGCATGAAATGTCACTGGACACCCTTAAGCAGTCTCCCCAAAAATATAGGCTGGCTGGGGGAGCAGGCAGCAGAGACAAGCTACCATCTCCTGCGAGCTGCTTAATTTCATCAGCTGCTTCACCACACCTCCCCCCCAGCATGGGATCAGGTGGAATTAGAGATTTGATCCTTGGGAAGGGCTGGGGGAATGTCTTACAGTGCAAAACTGGAGGAGCTCAGCTTGTTTAGCTTATTAAAAAGAAGATTAAGAGGTGACTTAATTGTGCTATGTGAGGTACCTTCATGGGGAGAGAAAGGCAGGTATTAAAAGGCTGTTTAATCTAGAGGAGAAAGGCATCGCACGAGCCCGCGCCTGGAAGCTGAAGCCAGACAAATTCAAATTGTGAATCAAACAGACCTTTTAAAAAGTGAATGTTAATAAAGATTAAACTACCCAGGAGAGCTGTGCATTCCTTTGCCTTTGATGTATTTGGATGCAGGCAGGACACGTTTCTGCCCCGTACACTTGAGCCAAGCAGGAGTTACTGGGCTTGGTACAGAGTAATTGAATGCCAGACCCAGCCCTGCATCAGGGAAGGTCAGGTGAGATGATCTAATGGTCTCTGCTGGCCATCAGTGCTCCCATGCCTGGGGGCTGTGATTTGTGTGCTTGTGTCCAGGCAGCTGGCAGGGACATGGCTCTACCAAGAAAAATCAGTGGAAAAACACGAGGAACGTGGCACTGTGTCAGAAAGGACAGGAAGACAAGTAAAGACTCATGTGTACGTGCACAGTTAGAATACTAGAAAGGGAAGGCTTTGAGCCAGAAAAAGGCTTTTTATGAAAAAAACATATTATTTCTGGACATTAGCAGACATGTAAATTTTTTGTGCTTAGCTACCCCTAAATTTTCCTCACAATTCATTCAAAATAAAACCACCCTCAAGTTTTATGTTGACCAGGAAATCAAGGATTTTATATGAAAGCCTCATTTGGGAAAAGACAAAGACAAGTCCTATCCCAATTTTGTGTAAGCACATAAAACGATGTACAGTGAAACAATACCTGAAAACCTCAGAGAGGCCCAGGGGTGGCTCAGGAACCACTGCTCACTTGGCAATGCTGGAGTATGTTGTGAATTAATTTTTCTCTTTATTTTTATGAGCCCCTTCTCAGGGCTGGCAGTTGAGTATGGATGCAAAGAGGAGCTGCTGTGGGGTGTCCCTCATCATTTTTAATAATACTGGGATTCAGAAGAGCTTATCTCCTACTCTGTGCCCTGAGTCCCAGTCCTGGCCCTGGGGATGGCCTGCCCAGAACAGGATTCTGAGACGCAGCACAGAAGTGTGGAGGGATGCACTGGGTCTCAGCTGCTCCCAGGCTGAGTGATAGGCTCCTGCAGCAAAAGATGGAGCCCAAGAGAGGATCTTGCTGAGAAGTTGTTGTTCAAGGTGCTTTTCATAATATTTAAAAAATGTGTTTGCTTCCTCTTGCAAATGTTCAAACATCTTTAAAGTGTCTGTGGTGCCAAGCTGCTTCTCGCCCTGTTTTAAGAGAAATAAGCTTTCTTTAAAGAAAAGGAGCCACAAAAAGCGCAGCAAGCCCAAAGTTAACAGCGAGCAGACCGAAACTAAATTAACACCAGCAAGATTTCAGCTGCCCCTCCGAAATATTGTGTCTCACGGCAAAGGGTCTGCGAAAAGATGGGAGAACAGATTGCTTTAGCGCATCTTCATGGTGTCTCTGCGGCACAGATGAAGCTCAGGCTGGGTCCCCTTCCCCTTGCCAAGCCTGCAGTGGGGACTCACAGCCCCCAAAAGTGGACATTCAGAGGCACAGGCTCCTCAGTGCCATGAACACCCATGGGTCCAGCACCACGAGGGGATGTGACTCGGGATGGTGTAGCCAGAGAGTTTACAGAAGCATTACCTGCAAAACCAGAGTGTGAGCCCAAAAAAGAGAAGGCAAAGGACAGGGAAGGAGAGCCTGGCCCTTCTCCACTGCCATAAATTGGAGGAGAGAGAATGGGAGCGTTGGTTGTTGGCCATGGTGTCACAGCTCCGTGTGGATTACATTGGCCAGCTTCAGTGATGGAAATAGGCAGCCAGCAGTGAGTTCCTCTTTGTAACAGAAAATAGTCAAAACAGCTTGAAAACTATTCATAATGAGAGCTCTGAGAACAGCCAATGCTACACACACAGAGTGAATACTGTCATTAAGCACTCTTTGGATGACAGTCCCAGCAGTTCATTATCCCCCATCACTGCTAGGGGAGGGCGGTGGAGGAGAGAAAGGGGTGAGCTTTTTTTTAAATGATCCTTTTTTTCTTTTTTCTAAATTAATCTCCACTGTAAAGCAGAGCACCAAAGGAGCAGTATAAAGGCAGCATCCTGCCTCACCAGTGACCTCTGAGGCTGGAGCGTGAGGCTCTTGCAAAAACCAGTGCCACCAAAACACAATCCCAGCCTCCCAGCCTTGCTTTTATTTAATTTGCTAATGGATTGTATTTATCTTTTTTTTTTTTTTTTTTTTTTTTTTTTTTAGATATAGTTTCTGGCTGTATCTTTTTCCTCTGAAAGGGCAAATAAAAGTTTACTCTTAAGACCCTAGCTAACATTTCTGACTCAGATATTAGGCATTGTGTCCAGCAGATGTGAGCTCCAGCCTCACCCCCCATTCACCTATGAATGATGCAGCAGCTGCTGGAAGCCTCCTTCTCCGTGTGAAGATATTCACCTGCAGGTTGTGACTTATTTGTGTGGATGCAGGTGGGTGTCCTGGGCTGTGTCTGTGAAACCCCCTCCATGTGGGGACTGTGGGGCAGGGGACAGCCAGGAGTAACAGGTCTCCTTGTCCTGCAGTGGGCCAAATCCTGTAGTTCCCTCTGCTTAGGGAAGAGGTGCAGGATGCCAGGCTGGGTACAGGCAAAGGACTGGCAGCACTGTCCATGTTTGCAGGCAAGCCAGTGTGTCCTGCCTGGGCTAAATGGGGATGTCAGCTGGAGGTGGTTTATAATTAGTTTATAATTAGCAGCTTGTTCGAAGAAGAAGTGTTTGTTTCTGTCAGGACAGTGTTACAATGCACACTGGGTCTCCTAACCAGAGGTTTTTTAGGATGTGAATATCCCTGTATGCTCAGAAGAGAACTCTGTGCCCTTGCCTGGTCAGAGTAGCCCAGTACCCTACTACTGCCATCCAAATTCATCAGGGCATCCCTTGGCATCAGGAGGAACACTTGTTAAAACTTGTGCTAATACTTTCCCAGCCTGCAAAGTCACCTGGGCAGCTGTGATGAGTCACTGTGGCTGCGTGTGGCTCCCTGCACTTCATCAGCATTATCTTTCCTTCATCTCCAGTATCTGAGGAAAGTATCAAATCTTATTCCCGAGTCAGAATGCTGAATCTCTTCAATTCCAGCAACACTGCTGTGTTCACAACCTTGTCATCATCCTGAGGCTGATAACCTCAGGCAGAGGTGTTAATTTTTTAAGTCATTGAGCAATGTCCTGTTTGCGACACTGGATATCCAGAAATACAAGATACAGCAGCCCTTCCCCTCCTCCCAGATCACCCACCAAACCCTCCACCATTCCACCCAGCTTCACTGTCCTCCTCAGCCCTTGAAATAGATCCTGATTTAGAGCTGCTCAGCTGCAGGTCCCATTACAGCCCCCTGCTCCTGTGCTGTGCTCTGGCATCGTTGCATGGCAGGGTCTGCAGATCACTATGGAATGGTTTTATCCCAGAGCAGTACACTGCTTGTTCCCAAGTGTGGCACTGCTCGGTTTTAATGAGCTTTGGACATGGCACTGTCAGCAGAGCCCTGGCTGTTTGATGATGGCCACTGGGGATAATTAATCCGGTGTGTGCCCAGAGCCCCGTGCCTGCCCGTGGCCCAGCTGGGGCAATGCCAACAGCATGGATGGGCTGTGGCTGAGATGTGAAACTGCCTTAAAGGGGCCTCTTACCCATCTCTTCCTCTTAAATTTAGACTAACATTCTTTCTAAGCTCAGAGTCTAACTTCTTCCTTTGGAAAAAAATAAAAAGACCATTTTTGAACAACAATTTCAAGTGGGACTCTGTGACTCACTCCATAATGCTACCAGGCCCAGATTAGGATGCTCCTTGCTGATACCTGTGTCTACACCTGGCCTTCACAGAGCTGATGGGGACAAGGGTGGGGCTCCTCATCCCAGGGAAGTGGGCTAATGGGCTTTGCACCATCTCCTTCCCTGAATCCCCAAGGCACACAGCTCCATGGGGGTGCCTGGGGAAGGGTTAACTGTGCTGCTGCCTTTGCCTTTGGCCCCTTCAGCATGTTTGCTCCATGTTTGTCCCAGCCCTTTGGGGTGTGCTGCTGCTGCAGCTGGAAGGAACCGCTTGAATGGCACTGAGTACTTGTGTATTTGAAGTTCAGCAAAGCAAGAGTTACTGAGATGGCTTTCCCTTTCCAGGAGGAAAGCCAGAACTGGAACTGCCTTTTTCTTCCTCCTACTTTCCTCTAAACCAAAACAAACAGAAGTTTTTAGCTGCTTCAGCAGGTAATCACTGCCTGTGTGTCAGAAAGAGCCATGGAAAACTCAAAACTCCCTTTGCTTCATAAAACTGAGGCAGCACATTTGTCACCCTCCTGGACACAACTGGCCTGCCACGTGTTGGCAGGGAAGTGGCACCTTCCCAGAGCTGGGACTTTCTCGCAGTGGCAGCAATGGGCAGTGGCAGCAGGACAGCCTGTGGCAGGAAGTGGCACAGCTTCCCTGCCTGTCCCCATCCTCATCCCTGCCCAGGCTGGGAGGCCTCGGATGTGCTTCTGGCACAGGGTGTTTAGGCAGGGTCAGCACCCCCAGAAGGCTCCAGGCCAGGCTCCCATCACCCCCTGTGTGGGTGCAAGGGAGGGATGTGGGGAGCACAGGGATGGGTGCCACATCTCCTTGGCTGAAGCAGTGAGTGTCACCCACAGGGAGCGCCAGGCCTGCTTTTCTGTGTGTTTGCAGAATGTCTCTTCATCCAACATAATAAATAAATGGATAAATAAGAATTGCTGGGCGAGATGTGGTGGTGGCAAGGTGCCAGTCCCAGCACAGCCAATTCATTTTCAGTTCTCATTAATTTGGACTGACCTTTGCTCACATTTCCACCACGAGCACGTTCAAAACAAGGCAGACATTTAACTCTGTTTTGGGCAACGCTACTCTAATGTGGCTTTTTTTTTGCATAGCTCTCTCTTTTATGGTAAGCAAATGTACTGCCAACTTTTCTCTTGCTATGTACACCAGCGAAGGGAACCAGATGCTTTGTGTTTTCCTCCGAAATGTATCTGAATGTTGTTTTTTGTTTAGTGTTTCGGAGGGAGGGCTGGCTTACAGACAGCATTTCATAAATCCAGTCCTCACTGCACGCTGTTTCCCAACTTACAGCGGGTCCTGGCTGTGGCTCCTGGCTGGATTTGCGGTCTCTCCTCACAATGTGGCAGCAGCCCCCGAGGCGCTGAGGGGCTGATTCCCAGCTGTCCCACTCTCGGTGAGGCATGGCTGCCCCAGGGGGAGACCCCACTGGAGGGGTCCCCAGTGAGGTGTGCCGAAGGGTGTGGGGCTGGGCAGGCTCATCCCGCTGACTTCTTGCACAATAGACCATCCACAGCCTGCCCCGTGCAATGGCCGTGGCTCTTGAGGAAGCTCTGAGATCAGCCTGGAGACACATCCCAGGGGGAAAAATCTCCAGTTCAGGAATGGGGTTTGCTGCTTGTGGGGAGCAGGATGTGGGGATTGGCCTGGTGAGGGCTGCTCTGCCTCTGGAAACGGAGGGGTTTCACTCCAGAGACACTGGGGCCATATGGGGCTGCCTGTGCCCACCTCTCTTTGCTGGGGCTCAGAGCTGGTGTTCTGTGTGGTGGGGGCTGCTCCTCCTCCTCCTGTCTGTGCAGAGCTGAGCTATTGAAGCCATCCCAAGAAATTCTTGCTGTGCAAGAAAATCATGCAGTATTGGGCAAGATTGTCAAAAATACCTATGCCACCAGGGCACTTCTGGCCATTTTAAATAATTTCTCTCCTCTACCTCCATCAGTACTTCTGCTGCTATTTTTATAATCACTCTTCTGCTTTCAACTCCTTATCTTCTTTAGCTTTCCCTCTCCTTTTCACACTTCATGCCCTAAAATCTTTTCATCACCTTTTTTTTTTTTTTTTTGGTCTGATTGGGCTTTATTTCTTCTCCTCCACCAGATTTATGTGAGTTGTCAAGTCCAGCAGCCGTTTGTCTCTGCCTGATGACAGACTTGTGTCCCACCCCCCTCCGAAATCAGATTCATGGCTGTTCTTTAAGGCCCTTTAATATTTTAATGCTTTGACTATAAATTCCATTTTCTCTAAGCTTCAATCCTTCTGCGGGCCTTCCCGCGGAGGTTGGGGGCGCCCCCCCGCTCCCGGCCGTGATTTGCGGCGTGTCACAGGCGGCGTTTGCCGCGGCTTTGCTCCGCGCACGGGAGAGGAGGGCAGGGGAGGGGAGCCGAGCAGGAATTCGCTTTTCCTTAAGCTCAAACGATTCTTCAAACCTTGACAGGAATTGACTTTTTTTTTTTTTTTTTTTTTCTTTCAAGACATGATTTGTTGTGGGCTTGTTGTGCTTTTTATTAAAATGCTCTCGTGGAGTGCTTAGAAAGGTTGGCTTTGCACAGCCTCAGCTTCCTTCTTTAATAAATGCAGCCTCGGCTTACAGTTTTTCCCTCTGATGTGTCAGCTGGGGGACTCACTCTCCATCTCAAATGCACCCAGACTGCTTAAATCATCCTTATTTCTCTCAGAGGGAAGAGAGACTTTTGCTCTCCAAAACTTTTCACACCCTAAGTTAATAAAACTTCTCTGCTGAAAGGGATGGATGTGACACTGCGCTGAGGATTTCATGGCCGAGTGCTGGATTATTGCCGTGGTGTAAAAGGCTCCCCAGCCTTGGTAAGCACATTGAATGTCTTCTTAAAATATGAGGTTGAAATGCATTTGGCAAGGGCTGTGTTGCTCAACACAGCCCATCACCGAGGTGCCCTGTGCCTCTGCTGAAGGCACTCTGCTCGGGAGTGTGCTTCCAGGGCTGCAGAGAGAGCTGGGCTGGGAGCCAGGGCAGAGCCGCTCTGTATAAACCCGAGAGACCAGGAGGGCAAAGACAGTGCTAGAAATTTTGACAGTTTTTGTAGAGAAATCAAGTCTGTTATTAAGCATGAGATTGGCAGCTGATCCAAAGGGTGACAAAGCAGCCCTGCACTGCGCCAGGAGGGACCTGATAGGAAATTATCAGCAACATCTGGGACAGCTATTTCCTCTAGGTTTGTAAACATTTAACCAAGAAAATGTTAGCAAGGAAATTGCAGCAAACAGTCTTGAGCCACCAGCATGGGCTGGCTCACCCTGCAGCCCTCCACCCACTGCTGCAGCACAGGGAAGCAGAGCTGTATTTCTTCCCTTGATTTTTGGCACCCGGGCCGAGGTGGGGGTAGAGCTGCTGAGTGTTTAATGCAGTGCTTTCCATTTTGGATATTAGCAGTGCAACAGAGTTATGACACAGGAGCTGAGAGAGGAGTCATTCCCTCTCAACACATTCAGGATTAGTTATTTTCCCATTAAACTGCTTTAGACACGGTGAGTTTGTTGCTTCAAATGGGTCACTGCATGTAACAGGAGTTGATAGGAAAGCCTAGTCCTACCTGATCAGTGGGAGTGAGAACACGGACCTATTGAATTCAATGCAAATTCTGCTACAGATGTGTACAGACCAAAACTCAGTGTCTCCCTCTGTATCTCCATCACAGGGCTCTGCTGCACAGCCACGGTAAGGCTGGAAGGATACAGCAGGGACACAGCAGTGGTGGCACTGGCTGCAGTCAGGTTCCTAGGGCTCAGCTCACCGGGAGTCAGAACCTGGGGGTTCACCAACACCTCTCATGGCCAGGTAGGTTTGTCCATTTGGGGTGTAAAGAGGGAAGATGTGAACTATTTCAGGACAGCTATTGAACAGAGCCATCCAAATTTCATGGGAAGGGGCCATTGGGAGCTTCCCTATGGAGAGAATGTATCTTTATGGGTGTTTGTCATCGGGGTTCAGAGGGTCTGGTAATTATGGAGGCAATGGACAGGCTCCCCATGCTCCCTCCAGGGAGGAGGTGCAGCACCAGCCTCCCTGAGTCGGCCTGCTGAAGTCATTGTCCACAGCAAAGCTGGCACCAGGTTTTGCTCAGTCCTGTTGGATGGCTGTGATAGTGCCAGGCTCCAGGAGACAGAGGCATTCTTCAGAGAGACAGAAGAGAGTGAGGCAACGGGAGGCTCTACTTGCACCTGCCTGCAATTAATTAATTACGAATCCACTCATTAGCTCAGCCCCATGGCTCCCCTTACTGCCAAGCCCCCAG
Organism: Fringilla coelebs; assembly: GCF_963513975.1. Classification (NCBI taxonomy): domain Eukaryota; kingdom Metazoa; phylum Chordata; class Aves; order Passeriformes; family Fringillidae; genus Fringilla; species Fringilla coelebs. The sequence goes on along the minus strand of NC_140035.1, from coordinate 25,647,270 downwards.
CTGTCCAGAGAGCAAGTCATTATTTGAAAAGATTTCCCATTAAATCCAAAAGAAAAGGAATATTTGAAAGAAGAAGGGGCAAGAGAAACAGCAAGGGTGCACACACGATTGCAATCAGCTCTAGAGGATGTGCAGGAGTGGCTGGATCCCCATCTTGGAGCAGCCCGAGAATGATGAAATCAATTTCATTAGCCTGCTCAGCCCCTGATTGCTCTTGTGCCACGTGAAACACACCCCATGGCTCCCCACAGTGCGGCCTCTGCTTGCAGTGGGTACCTTTGTGGCATAGCAAATGCACCAGGGCACTCCAGATCCCATCCCATCCTGCCGGCTCCGCAGCAGCCCCATCCATGTGCAACGCCAGCTTGCGCAGAAAAAAAACGCCTGAAGATTTAAATTTCCTGAAGTGGGTACTTGCCTCCCCTTGGTGCCCAGGCAGCAGCTTCAGCCCAGCTCACAGGCTTTTAACCTCAGCCAGAGCACACATCTGCTTTGCCCGCCGTGTTCCTATTACCTGCTCTCTGCTGCCTGCGTTAGCTCCCTCTAACTGCAGTGATTTACAGGCGGTGTTACGGCAGGACAGCTCTGACACTGATGGAGTCGCTTATCTGCCGTCTCCCTCCTGCTCCCTGACAGCCTCTCCCCCAGGTATCAATCTGCACATCAGTTCTTTATTCCTAGGTGAGAGGAGAGCTGTCAAGGTTGCAGCTACACTGTCATCTTCATCTAAGCTGCCAGCCACCCTTCATCACTTAAAGACCCTCTTTAACACACAAACGCTCTGGGAGGGGGTCACCGTGTTGGAGATGGCAGCAAAATTTCATTTGCTCTCAAGGTGCTCAGAGCTTGATGGATTGGCTCTCATTTGTCAGGGTGCCCATAAATAAACAAGAGTTTCCAAGCTGTAGGTTCAGCCCCACAGCTTCTCTTTTCTGCAGCCCTGCAGTGGCTCCTGGCTGCCTGCCTCTCACAGGGGCCCCTGTGAGACATGAGACTCCCCTGGGCTGGGCTGCCACCAGGGCAGTGTGACAGAGCAGAGGGAGGGTGGGGAAGACAAGTGTGTGGAGCCAGGCTTGGCATTGGGGTTTGCCAGGAGTGCCCGCTGTCTTTTAGACAAAGAACAGGGCTGAAGCTGAACTGCAGAACAGCACCCCATCCCAGTCACTGCCAGGTTCATAGAATCAGGGCAGGGACACGCTGGGATACCAGCACCTGTACCCTGAGGTGGACAAACTGTGACAGGGTGGGCCCCACCAGTGCACTTTAGTTCTAAATAATTTTTCTAAATGATTTTTAGCCTAAAACTACACTGGTGAGAGTGATCCTCTCTGAGATCGCTGTCAGCATTGGTCCATGGCACAGGGTGACAGGAAAGGACCTGCATCCACTCTGGGGTTTGCTCTCAGATGCTGCTTTTGGGCCAGAGCAGCTTCCAGCCATCCCCAGCTCTGATAGAAGATGCTGTGTGTGTGCACTGGATCTGTGTTAAAACCCCACATCAGCTTGGTGTGCCATGCAGCCTGGGGTAATCCAAAGGGACAGGCAGTGCACAGCAAAGGAGAGCAGTGGGCATGGCCCTGCGTGCCTCAAGTTGCATCTCATTTGCTGGGGCTTCTGCTACCCACAGCTCTCTTCAGTTCGGTTTCCTTGTTGCTGCTCTTTCATGAACAAAAAAGCCACTGAAACATAATCTCTACCATAATGTTTATTAAATAGTAATTTTAAAAGGTTTTTATACAAATCATATAAACACAGTTTTATTTTTTGTTTCGTTTTGTTTGTTTGTTACACCGAAGAATCACAGTAAAAGCTCTTTAAGTCCGTAAGTCCTGGCTCAGCCAGTAAATGGTCAAATACCTTGAACTGCAAACCTTGGAGAATTTCCATTTCTGCATATAATTTCTTAATGGTTTAATTCCCATGCTCACCTCCGGCACCTTCCCACAAAATGAAGTCACCCAGAACTACAGCCTGCCCATTAGCAACGTGTCCTGCCATGGGAAGCGTGCGGAGGCAACAGCCCATTTAAGCAAAGGCATTAATGCCAATTTTTTTTTCTTTTCTGAATTTCACAGAGGGAATTGCGATCAGCAAACCGAATCTATTTGCAGAGGAGGATGCAATGAATTGAATGCACCGATGGCCTTTCCCCCCTCCCTGTTGAAGTTACAATCAAACACAGTTTTCCATAGGACAGTAAAGCACCCGGCAGAGGTAAGTGAGGTATTGGCTGTGCAGCATGATCGGCCTTCTCTCGCCTGGCGAGCTCGCACGTGGGCCCTGCCCCAGCTGCCAGGGGCCAGCGGGACACACGGTGCCACCTTAGTGCCAAGGTCAGCAGTACCCCCCTGCCCCAGATCAAGAGATACATGAACACGAGTCAGTCCCACGGAATAAGTCACATACACGATACATACAGAGAATTCACGTGCGTGTGCAAACACACTATTTCTGAATATATCTATATATGAACTCTTCTCTCTGTACGCCTACTAGACACCATAACATCACCTTTTTAATTATATATTTTCACCTATTGTTTGCCTAAGTTGGCTTTTCTACTGTATGGTCCTTTTCCATTCATCCTTCCCCTCTCTGGTGATTTGAAGGGAATGAAAACATTGAGCAGCAGCAATCCAGCTTTGAAATGGTCTGGTACATTTCCCCTCACCGCCTCTGTTTCTTTTGTACAGTAAAATAACACCCCTGTGGAATTTGTCTGTGAAAAACGCCAAAAGAAATAAGGTGATTCGAAAGGAGAATCAGAGACACGTTTACTGCTGTTTTTGTCGGGCGCACAGTGTGAATTAAAGAAATGAAGGCTTTTTGTGCGCGCATCTCCGCGGGCGTACACCAACCGCGGAGGTGCTGATGACGCAGCTGCTCTATCTGCTCCCCCAGCACATGGGCACCTTTCTCACAGCACAGAAGGGTTTTTTTTCCCTAAAATCTTATTGTCTGAGGGAGCTCTTCATGAAACAGTAGACAAACGTTCCTACTCCCACAGTACCAAGGAGCAGCTGTGGCACTGCTCATGTGTCCATGCTCATCTCCTCTCCAGATGTTGCTTGTGTCCCCAAACACCTGGACTCCTGCACGATGTGTTTGTGGGGCTGGGCAAACTGAGCTTCACAACACATCACATCTTTGTCAAGAGCAGTTGGTGAGGAAAATGATGCCACCCCCACCCCAAACTACTTGCCAGGTAAAATGTAAAAATCAGGACGTGCCAGGTATTATCAAAGAGCCTCAGCAAACCCAGTGTGACAGAAAGGTTTCTAATTTATGTATGTGCAAGCTGATAGAGGTGATCCACCTGTAATGAACTGGAAATGAAGGCATAGCTTTGGGGTTCAGCATTTCAACTTTTTTCTCCATTCAGTTATTTTCATAATACTCCTGTCCCACAGCACAGTGGTAAGTGGAGAGGTACCAGCTGCCACACAATGTAGCCAGACCATTTGCAAGTAGAAGGACCAGATTTCTGCTGGGCTCTAACCAGCAGAGAGTGGTGAAGAAGAGCATTTTGTGGGGAAGGATGAAGGCCTCACTTGCTATTTGCTACAGCACTGATCATCAGCTGGAGGAAAAATACTTCTAAGGCACTTGTTCAAAGAAAAAAAAAAAAACAAACCAGCTCACAGATAGAACTTGGGGGTTTTGCTACTGATCAGGAGCAGCACAGCTTTGCTCCAAAGGGGATGTGGTGGCAGCTGTTTGGTCCAGCGGTGCTGATGACACCAGCTCACACCCCCGGCTCCAGGGACAAGGGGGAGCATCAGGAAGGTGAGGGAGTGCCAGTGGGCACCATGGCCAGGCTCCCCAGGGCTATGGGCATGGCTTCAGCCTCTTTCCCTGTTCATTTTCCCTTCCTGGTGCTTCCAGGGCTCAGCACTGTACCTCAAGTCAAACCCCAAGTGAAGCCCCCTTCCCAAAGCCATTGCCTAAGCACCAGCAACCCGACAGGCTCTATCTTTCGTTTGCTGCAATTTTCTCATTATAGCAAAAAGAAAAATGGCAGGCTCAAGAGGGGTGGGATATTCAAATAAAGGCCTTCCTGATGAAGGCCTCCGCTGTTGCAATCAAAGATATGGATTTAATAAATGGCTCTTATTCACAAATCACTTTAAGGCTCTTCAGCTTTTCTCAAAGAGGTGCTTCTACACATAGGGTTTCCCTTCTGTTTTCTTTCTTAATGATTTCAGAAAGCGCTGTTGTTACTGTTGACAGTAAAGCCAGTATCCCACCTTTCCCCTGCTACCAGGAGAAGGAAAGTTGAAGGTAACAACATGCTTCCATTTTCAGGACTGCAAACTGCAGCTTCCTGTTCTTAGTGTGAAGTGCACAAATCCCTACAATGATATCTGGACGGAGTATAAAATGGACAGGGGCTCCGTGTGTTTGTGTGTTATTTCTAAAGAAATCCCTCAGCCTTCTCAGCAACTTACCAGAGAAAGGAGGTGGGAAATAACAATCAACACTTAGTTTCTCACATCCAAAAGGTAAACCAGGCTCCCTTACCACATCCCAGCCACTCACATAAGCAGAAAATGAAGATGAACCAACAAACAAGGGGCTCAGTCCCCCCTCGCTTGGCACAGTCTGGTTTGCAGGAAAGCCACTCGCTCCTGGTGGAGTGTGACCCAGCAGCAAGACCTGGTGGCAGGAGCAGTGCCTCTCCTCACTCCTGCTCCCCTCATTCCCTGTTATGGCATTCAGTTCCCATAAAAAACAGCAAAAAAGTACCCCCCTGACAGCCCACCTCACCGGGCACGATGCCAAGGGTGATCCCCAGGCACCCATCAGGCCTCCGAGCAGCACTTCTGGTGGTTCATCTTCACCTTGTGCTTGATGCCGTCGTACAGTTCGAAGTTGTAGTTCTCCAGCGTGGTGGAGCTCCGCGAGGACAGCCCGGCGTACGAGCACGTGCAGTAGAGGAGCAGGCCGGCACAGATGGCCCCAAGGAGGACACCCAGGGAGCTCATTGCTATGATGGTCACCAGGATGGGATCCAGGGTGTACAGCCAGCTTTTCTCTTTGTCCAGCTTCGGGGTTCCTGGAGAGTTAGTAGAGAACAGTGTGTCGTTCCTATCCGATCCAAAGTAATCTGCAGTGGAACGGGCACTTATTATCCAGGGATCACTTTTTATTGCCCCCTCACCTTTTTATATTTCTTACTTGGAGTTGTGATGGCTTTACAAGACTTAAAGTATATATAGGGGACTATCTCAGCAGGATTCACTAACCCAGGTCTAGAAATCATGTGGAGCACCAAACTCCCAAGAAAGTTAGGCACCCTGATTCCCTTTTAGCCATCAGACTATTGATATAGTGTGCAAGCATTCTACACCCACTGAAACTCTGGCCCTTCCAGTGCCACTAGGTTCAAAACTAAGGAATCAATCTGTCACAGGTCTCAGACTTAATTTTCTTCATTTACAAGTCAAAATGCCATGCAAGCAGCAATTAATGCTTAAAAGATCAGTTTCACTTGTCCTAACACAAATACAATACATTGACTTTGCAAGGTTGCTGGCCGTTGGAAAACAGGAAAAGAAAACCAATGCCTTTGAATGCTAAGCCATCACTTCAATGTACATTCTCAAGTGTGTTCTAGCTCCTAACACCACTAAAGCTGAGATTTGTGAGTAATCTGAGCCTTTGATAACTGAAGCAAAAGCTGCCACAGCTGAATTGTCCCCATGCATATGAACAATGTCCATGTCCATTTGCGTACCAACCTGGATCGTCGTTGTCTTCAAAGTCTTGCTCCGAGCTTGGGAAGTCATCCTCCATTCTTGGGAAGTTCACTAGAACAACAAAATGGGAAGCACTGTTTGTTAAAAGAGGCCTTCTGGCAGCATCATTGTCACTGGTCACTGGGCTGTCAGATCAGCCAGAAGAAAGTAATTGTTAAACTACTAGAAGGCTCTTCCTTGTGGAAGGAGGAGGAACTCATTATCTTCTTCCCTTGGCCAAAGTCAATGAAGACTCTTGCACACTTTAGAGAAGAGGATCTTCACACTATGTCACATTTTATAACCACCAGATCACCAGCTTTTAAGAAGAAAAGAGAGTGAGCAAAAAGAAAAGAAATCAGACACCTTGAATAGCACTAAAATATTGTCATTGGTGCCTCCATAATGGCCATAATTCGCTGTTAACATGCCCTTACACCTCTGAGTAGGATCGTAGTGCCTGTCATTACTTGCCACTAATGCTGGATCCATTTAGCACACACTCTGCTTTTCATATTTTCCCGTATGTCTGACTGGATACAGACCTTCAATGACCCATTTCCTCTTTGAGTTTCAGATAAATTCACGATAATTTGAGGAATTTATGCATCTTCATTATATGTTTTAATACAAAAGCTGGTTGAAATGGAGAGAGAGGCTAATGGCCATATCTAGGCCCTTATGTTAACATTTGCCTGATCCAAATTCCTTTTAGTGGTGACATCTCTTTCTATTGTTCAGCACAGACCAAGGACTAGCAACCAAATGCACATATTATAATCTGGGCAGAGGTAAGTTATTTTCCTGTGCAGTCTTCCTATCATTTTCTCTGCGTACAGTTACCATGGCTCTTTTCCACTTTTCCAAAAGAATATGTCTTTTCATTTCAATCTGTGAAGAGTTTTCAAAGCTGACTGTAACTTGGGGTACTCAGCTGAGAAGGTGTCTTGAAATGATCAGGAATGCAAAAAATCAGGGACTAGAAAGCGATAGAAGTAACACCTTGGAAGTAGTTGTGATTGGAACCAAGATTACTTTATGCCTTGCGCCAAAATGGCAAGAAGAGTTTAAAGAGGTTACTTACAAACAACCAAAACTAAAGATTGTGAATTGTACCTAAAAAGCCACATGCAAAGAAATTATTCAAAATCTTATAAAAGAATATTTCTGCATATTTGCATGGATATTTAGGACTTGAAAAGGCCTCCTGAATTGTCAAATACACTTTTTTGCTATCCCAGACAACTGTGTCAGGCAATCCATGCCAGTGACATTTCAAGGTTCACCTCCAGAGTGGGTCTCTGCTGAAAGCCACGCTGCCCCAGCACCACCTGATCCCTGATGGCAGCGATCCTCTGCTGGAATTAACTACACCTTCTCATTCCTCAGGCAGAATTGTATCTGCACCCAAAGAATGAAGGGATTTCTTTGAATTTGCAAGTGAACCTGGCAAGAGGAAGGCTCACAGCCCAACACCTGCCCCTCCTGCCGATGAGTTCTGCACTGAGTGAGTCAGTTAAGCTGACTCAAGGCTGCTGGTACCTTGTCGAAGAAACACAGGTGCACACTGCCTTCTGCAAATCCTCACTTTAGCGGCGAGTTCACATGATTCCTCAACAGTTCTCGAACTGACAGGCCCAGATGGCAACATCTTAGGGCTGGGAGAACTGCCTGAGGGCCTCTTGCAAACATTTAGATCCAAACATGTGGAAAAATAACTTGCAAAGCATTTCACACGTGGAGACATCTGAACTGCTAGTCACCCACTGGAAGACAAGCGCTGAGATTTGCCACCCGTGTCACCCACACAACCCTACAGAAACTGTATGTTGCTCAAAACTGTATGAGCAGAGGTCGAAATTAGATGACAGTTTGCCCAAGGAGTCCATGTGTGGAGAAAGGCTCTTGGAAGTCATTTGACATTCCATATTGTAGCTGCTCTAAATTTTGTGTGAGAACAAGCTAGCAATTTGATCCTTTTGTAATTTCCCAGGGTAGCCTTGAGGGAAAAGCCAGAAATAAAAAAGTATTGGTTAATCAACACTTTCAAAAGAACACCAGTTCCTCCAGCCTGAAAGGAAGGAGCACTGGGAAAACTTGAAAAGAGAGAACATTTATACAAAAAGCCCAGCCTAGAATCTGTTTACTCTTCTAGTGATTTGCTCAATTCCCCATGCTAATACAACTCCTAAGTCCTGCTTAAATGATATCTTCCTACTTGCCTATTTTCCTTCCTCCTCAGGCCCTCATTCTTCTGTTCCCCACATGCCATTTCATTGCTATTTGATTGTATGTTATCATGCAGGGCTCTACACCCCCTGGAAAGCTTTAGAAAAATGTAATTCGACATTTCTTTTTCCATACTGGGGCTTCTCGAGTCATTAACTGAATCAGCTCAGGCTGTGTGGGTGTCTGTGGGAATTGAAGCTGGTGGTCTCAGTTCAGTTCCTAGTGGAGATGATTTAGAATCTAGCCTGCCACAGAATCTAGCCTGCTGTTTGTCATCAGTTAGGCTCCTTTGGGACAAGTCCCAGCAATACAGTGACAAGTGGAGCAGGCCACAGAAGGCAAGTCCCTTCAAAAGTGGTCTCCAGAAAAGCCCTGCAAGCTGGTGGGCAGAATGGGAGAAACATACATTGCTCTCTGTTGTGGAAAGCTGCTTCCTTAAAGTGCAAATTTCAGGCACAACTTATCTTGCATTTTAAAAGGGAAAAAATATTCTGGAGAAAGGTAGTCAAGAAAGTTAGGGGGAAACTGTAATTAAATATGAGGAATGATTTCTCCTGAGTGAAAGGCCATTTTTAAAGTCCGTGTGCCAAATGATAGCTGTGAGCACCTAGCCAGTCCTGGCCAAAAGATGATATTAGCAGTGATTTTGGAAAGAGCCGGATGCCAAGGAAGGCTGTTATCTGTTGGATCTGAGAGCACTGCCAGCTAAAAGGCTAATTTATGGGACCTGGAAAAAGAAAGATAAAATTCTAATCAGACAAGGGCTGATTTAATACCATGTTTGTATGAACTCACATGGAGGGCCGGCAGGAGAGAATTAGTATTTCCAGAGATTAAAGAGTTTCAGTGTACATCTGTTTTAAAATAGTAGCAGGGGTGGGAGGGATTGTGCCAGGGCGGACGAGAGGGGCAGGAGAGCAGACAAGGCTCTCTGGTATCCCACCACAGACATACACGTGCCTCTTGCAGGAAAGCTCTCCAAACCTGCCCAAGGCATCTCACCTCTCCAAAGCTGAGCTCAGCATGTCTCATGGCTGGCACGTACTTCCCACCACCACAGGTGCTCAATGCCAGCCTCCTGCACGGGCTTACCAGCAGCACCACCACCTCTGGCAGAGACCTCCACACCAAGGCAAGAACTATTGCTTTGGAGAGAACACCCAGCCCCGATTGCTGGAACCTGGACACATTCTTCCAAGGCAAAGGACAACTGTCAAGAAAAAAATTGCTGTTTCTTTCCAGCCTGACTTTGTCTGGTTTGTGCCCAGGCACCAGGTGCTGCCTCCTGCCAGGTCACCGAGGGGAGCTCGATCACCCTGGGGCAGAGCTCTATCACCTGGCATCTCTCCCTACACACAGGCATTTGCAGATTATCTGTGGTGTCTCTTGGAGTCTTTCTGGCTGAACAGAATGAGCCTCTCAGCAGGAGGTGCCTTTCCCAAACCATATATCAAACTTGCAGTAAATTCCAGATCTTATTATTGCCCGCCTAGAGCCACTCTGGCACAGGATAGCCTGGTCTGGAGAGCACCCAGGATGTGCTCCCACCATCCCTGTGCTCCTGCTCCCCACTTTCTGCAGGGGTCCACAAGCTCTGGGGCTGAAAGTCATGCACCAGGTGATGGGTGCTTTGTGAGCTCTGCTCCTTACAGTCTCTCATTCCCAGTAATATCCGTGGCTGTGCCGGCTGGGACAAAAAAAGCAGAGTGTGTAGGAGGAAGAAAAACAAATTGCTGGTTTGGGGGAAATAAGCAGCACATGGTTGTTTCCCCACTGTGGAAAGGACTCGAGGGCAGCCAGCTACATGCTCACCCCTCTCTCCTGCTGCTACAACATCCCTCTTGGCCAGTGCTATCCTGCCCAGTGAAGGGAGCGTAGGAGGTACGCCGCTGCTATGCTGCCAAACAAGTGCCCATGAGGGTCTGAAACATTAAATGCAGCCAAAGCTAGGAAAAAGGGGTCAGAAATTGACATTTTCCAGTCTTGGCACAACGAGACAGAGCCCCAGCTCTGCTCTCATGCTTGCTTTTCTCTCTTTGCTCATTCCCAGTCCTTTTCTCTCCCCAGCAATAGTGTGACTCCAACACACATCATTTTGTTTTGACACGGCGGAGCAGCCGCCGTGGCCTCGCCTTGACACCGCTCTGCTCGGCGGCGGCGCAGGGCTGCTCCTCTGGCTGGGAGCCCCGGGGGCTGGGGGGACACCTCCCACCCTCAGCAAATGGAGAGACACTTCTCAAAGCAGCAGCACAGGCTACAAGCAGAAACACTCCCTCTGAATCCCCATTGCTCTATTTCCAGCTGAAAATCCACCTCACTTCTCTCTTTCCCACTCCTCCAGAAACACACGACTACTTTAGTTTACAGAAGGGATAAATCCCTGCCAAATTTCAAATTAAAACAGTGCTTTGGCTACAGTTGAGCATTAAAGAAAGCAAACAAGCTGCCACTCCCTGGCTTGGCCTCCCTCTGCAGTGCAGGAACCGCTGGACCTTATTCTCAGATTGCCCTGGGGCTGCCCTGTGCACACCTCAGACTACCACAAAGCCATCGTCAAACTGGGGGGCATGGATAATCTCTTGCAATCCTTGGGCTTTCCATATGGAGATAAGGTGGGAATGTATGGCTGGGCAGCTGAAGACCCCTCCACCAAAAGCACTTGGAGACATGGAGCCAGGCTGGGTGTTTGGTGTGGAGGTGGCCACGAGCCCACACATCCCCCGTTGCAGCCTGACCCCTTCTCCAGCCCTGCTTTTGCACCTCCCCTCAGCAGCGGCACCAGGGCAAGCAAACAGTGGTGGGGGCACGTGTGTGTACAGCATGACTGTGGCATTACACTCTCCCTCTCTCTCAGCTCTGGAGAACCCAGGGAAGGAGCTGACACACAGGTTCTGTGCTCTGTGCTGAGCTCACCCACCCCAAACCGAGCTGCTCCCCGGTGAAGGGCGGCGCTGGCTCCGCGAGGGCTCGGAGCTGGGGGAGAAGCTGGCAGCTCTGTGGCATCCCGCTATGTTTATCACCCTCCCCGTCGTTGCTGTTTGTTTTTACAGAGCAGTGGCTAATGACACGATGCCTCAAACTGGCAGTCACGCCTGCAGTCTCTGCTCAGAGCCGCCAGAGCCACTGATGGAGGAGCTGTGGCGGAAAGCCAAGCGGCTGTCCAAGCCCGCCTCGGGGCCTCGCCTGCTGTCTGCACGCCTCACTCTGCCGCCCTGACACGGGCTAAGTGAGGGCTGGCCCTGCTGAAATCAGTAGGTTTTCACGGGGTTTCTAGAGGGACAAAAATCCAAACACAGCCCCATGCAGCCTGGTTTCTACCTTGTTCCCTTGCACGTAGCAACAGAGGCCAGGAAAAGCCAACCTCACCCCCACAGCCGGGGGCAAGCAGCTCTGGGGACCCTGTGCCAAGTGCCATCCTGCAGGTGCCTGCCCTGGCAGGAGGCTGACCCAACTGTGTGGCCGGTCCCTCAGCTGGTGACTGAGCTCTGCAGCCTGCTCCTGCCTGATCAGCCATCCAGGCACGCTGACATTGCCAAGGCACAGCACTGCCCTTCCCACGGCGCCCTCCGCTTTGCCAGGTCAGCGCTCCCTCTCTCACATCCCCACTAGGCACTGGGTTTGCCCCAGCGCTTACAGAGAGCGCCCATGGTCCCCCTTCTGCTCCTTCAGCACAACACCAACTGCAGAGATAAGATAAAAAGACTGAGACCATCACAGCACATACCACTAGGGAGCCACCACGCCCAGAGCCTCCCCGTGACACACAGGACACAATGCTGCTCCTGGAAAAAGAGAGCCCCCACTGCTCCTCCAAAAAGTTTTCCTCTTTTTTTTTTTAAGAAGACACTTAAATGCCTGAAGTTACTGGCAGAAGAGTTTGCATTAAAGTCACACTAAGCTGTATTTATTTCCTTAAACAAAGCATGCTAATTTTAGCTGCTTTCTTCCCTAGGATGTGCTGCAGCCTGAGCAGCACCCAACTCTCCGGCCAATCTGTCTGTGGCGCACGTACGGAATAATTAATCCTGAACGATTTCTCCCTTTTCATCTGTTTACTTAACAGAATTTTTTTCTTCCTTGCTGGGAAGCCATCAGTCAGTCTCTCCCTCCTTGTTTTTTACATGTGCATATTTGTTTTGAATTTTGCTTGAACAGTCGCTGAAGTGTACAAAATGCAAATTACAAGAGTAATTTGCTTTGCTGTACAATTACAGGAAAAAAAAGCCCTCTCCCAAAAAAGCAGCGTGGGTACTCAGCTTTGCTTGTGTTTGAATAGCCAGTGTGAGGGATCACATTTGAATTATTTTTTTGTTGATGGCCTGAATTCCTAGTAAAGCAGGAAGTTTCATTGCAAAGCTGAGCTTTATGCCAGGGTAAAGAATATGAGAGAAGGAAAATAAAGAGGGAAGGAAAAACCTCTCAAACTTGCAGCAAAATATATTTCACATGAAATGTGATGCTGCTGACTCTGCTGAAGGGGTGAAGGGTGCACATAGGGAAGATGGGAAGCAGAACAGCTGCAGCAGAGGTCCCTGTAACAAGTTGGGGGGACTCAGGTGGAGGGAGAGCAGGGGACATAAACCTGTCCAAACCCTTGGGTACAGGTCCCCTGCACAGTCTGACACGCAGAAACAGGGATTGCACAGAAGAGGAAAGGAAAGCATTGCTGCTTTCATTATTAATTTTGCTAATGGCTTACCCGTTTTTTGCTGAGCTCAGGGACAGAGCATGTGGCTCAGCTGAGCTGGCAGCCAGGCCAGCCCCAGGGGCCCTGGAAAGTCGGATGTCCTGTCTCCAGGGGCCCCAGCTGGAGAAATTCTGTGTAATCACACTGAGCAATTTAGCACTTAGGCAACGCTGGTGAAATCCCCAAACAATTCCAAGAGTCAGTCCAGCCTCCCAAAACTCCCATAAGGACTGGTACAAATGTAATGGATCTAAAAGCTGCTATTAATGGCCCGATCCTGAGTGCAGCGAGGCAGGGAGCCCACAGCATTTGGGCTGCTGGGAGCTGGGTCTGCACACAGCAGGAACTGGAGCTTCACTTGGCTAAAAGGATGCTCCAAAGAGTTTTGGAACCCTGCTTTGCTTCAATCAACAGCATTCTCATTAGCAAAGAAAGAAGAAGAAAGAAAAACCCCAGATATTTGTATAAAAATATCATCATTTTATTACATTCCACACAATACATCTTCAAAGAATTTCAAATTTCCACAAGATATTTTTCACACACAGGCAACTGGGCAATGCTGGGGATGTCAGGGCTCAAGGAGCAGGGGAGAACTGGGAGTAAAAATCTCGAAGTGACCTTCTGTTTTGTCTTTGGTGATTTTGGTTTAAAAGACAGGGTGCCACATTCTCCTCTCTGACACACCAATGCACACTTGCTAAGTCTGTGGGGGTGAACCTGGTCAAAGTGAAATCGTCTGCACTAGGGAGACTGAGCTGACTTTGGAAACGGGACAATATCATCTGCTGACATGGCTTGGGCCGACCTGGAAGTGAGCGCGTGCCAGTATCTCACATCTGTTTTAATCTGCAGCTGGCTGAGGGGGACAGGAATCCACATCCCAAACCAGATGCACTGCAACACCAGCGCTGTGCGACGAGGAGGCTCACGCTGAAAGCGCCCTGGCCCTGTAAGCCCCTCTCCAGGGACCTTTCAATGGCACTGCCTTCCCGGCGGCAGGACTCCCCGGGTCCCGAGGGACAGGCATGTCCCCGCTGCTCTCAAGAACCTTCTGGGAGCCAGGCCCAGGTGCTGTGGTGCCACGAGCACCCAGCACGCCTGATGTGCTCACCACAGCGCATCGCCCTGGGCTTCTCTGCACTCCTTGCTTGTTTCAGACACTCGCTGCTGCAGCTGAGAGGATCCCAATGAAATCTGCTGTGAAACCAGCATGGGGAACTGCAACTGGCTGCACGAATTAAGGCAAGGAGGGGGATAGACTGACACCCCCATCGACACACATCCCCTGGGGATAGGGCTATGCTGCAACAGGGGCCCATACCACTTCAGCACAGTTTGTATTTTTACTTTTTCTCCCAGATCGAAAGGCAGCTCAAGACTGCAGGGAAGTTAACAGAGCTGCTCATCTTGATTCATTTTATGCAATATTAATGGGCAAAGGAGGGATGGGCACTAGCAAGTTTAGAAGGGGGGAGGGAATCTGATCACTCATCACAGATGGACACAAACAAGATGGAGAACCTTGCTCACTGGAGGTACTTTTTTGCCTGCAAACAGATTAGGGTTAAAAATTCAAACCACTTTTGCATGTCATCATTCAGTAATTTATATAAGGCATTTCCACTACAATACGCTGGGCCATTCAACAGTTGGAGGCATGTGGAGGCTCCTCCTTGCCTCCCCAGTTAAAGCAGCAGCAATAGCTGGGCCCCCCAGGTGCACTGGTTGGGCTTGGCTTGCTAGATGTTACTGGTGCTCTAAGAAGCAGAACATTAGCAAACACAAAATTGACATTCTAGAAAGTCAATGGGCAATTTTTATGATTCAGCAGCTATGGATTGGGCAGAAGGAAAAAATCAAACCCAGAAAAGGGAACTATATTTGTCCCTTGAACATTTCTAGCAGAGAGACAAGGAGGAGCCCTTTCCCCCTTCCCTGTGTAAAAGCAAAACCATCAGCACCCAGAGTGAGGATACTTATTAAATAAATAAACCTTCAATTCTCAAGAAACTACAGTATTTAGCATCCACTAAGACCTGCTGAAGTCTACGTGTTACCCTAAGGCTGGCTTTAACAGATACAAACAAAACATTCATTATGAGCTTCTCTGATATAAGGCAACTTTAAATAGATTCACTTGCAGGTGGGGGAAGAGGAGGACTTCCCCTCCCTCTTCCAAACAATGGCTGTGTTTTCATGTTGGCTGCAGAAAGAATAAAATGGAGAGATCTTGCTTTTTGAATGTCTATGGACCTCTCTGGATTCTTCTAGCCATCTGAGGCGGACATTCCTACTGTCCAGCCTGGCCTTTCCTCAATTTGCACCCAAGACATTAACACTATCAAACAAGAAACCCAGCCAAAGCTAGATAAGGCAACAAAAAAGCATTGCTCTCTTCCCCAAGTAAACAAATCAGGGCATTCACCATAAACACGTCCCAGACCTTCCAGAGGAGGTGGGAAGGAGGGAAAATTAACAACAACAAAAACAAAAGCATTCCCTGTGCAAGTAGAAGCAACAACAAGCAAATTAAAAGGGGCTGTTTCTAAATATACATTCAGTCAGTCAGACCCACACAGTCCCATGCACACTCACACACACAGGTTTAGCACATGCACACGAGCCTCACACACAAGCTTCCAGGCTCACCCTCAGGTTCCCTTGCAGGTTGCCTACTGGGAGGAGAAAAAAACCCCAAAACCCAAAGAAGCTGACCAACAACAACAACAAAAAAAACCCTCCCCAAACAAACATAAGAAACAAAATAAACCCCCACCTGACACCCCAAGTATCCTTGAAAAGTAATAGAAAGGGAGCGTTCACTTTTGAAGTGAAGGGGCGGTGTGTCTCTTCTGGCGATCCAAGATGCAGCATTAGTTTAGAGTTTGTAAAAGATTTGGGGAGGGCTGGGGGACGGAGAAGGGATGGAGATATCTAAGAGTTCACACGTATGCTAGGTAAGGAAAAAAGTGCAAAACTGAGGCAACGTATTTGAAGTCTTAGTTTCTGTCTGTCTGTCTGTTTTGTGTTTTGTTTGCTTTCTCGTTCCTGTTCGGCTCTCAGCAGCGCAAGCTGGGGTCTTGCTCTAGTTTTATGGTTAGGGTGGGCTCCACGGCCACAGGGGCCCCGTTGGCATAGTGGGAGGTTTTGTAGGTGATGGAGTGATCACTCTTCTTGGCCGCATAGCGGAACCGGTGGTAGTGGAGCACAAGGGCCAGCGCGACGGAGACCAGCACCACAACAGCACCTCCGGCGGCAATAACGTAATACCAGTAGGCTGGGATGGGCTGCACTGACACCGTGTCCACTGTGGGCTCGGTCCCTGGCAGGAGGGTTGCCCCTGGGGAGGAGACACAGAACAGGGTTGCTAGGTGGGAGGCATGCAGACGCACAAAAAGAAACACACATGCTTTCAAGAGTACAGCACGGAGCAACACGAGGTCCCACGGCCGCCTCCAGATACAGGGTGTGCTCCTAGGGAAGGGCACAGCCTGGCATTTGCTGAGCCCACATTTTCAAGGGCCTTTCCCTTCCCTTTTAATTAATCAGGCTGCCTGGAACGCAATACAAATTCCATATGCACTATTATTACTGTTATTTTTGGCATCAATGAATGTTTTTTTCCCTTCTTTATTTTGGCCATCTCTAGATCAGCCACCTGGTTTTGTCTCCACATGGCAGATGTTGTCAAGCAGTGACAAAACACATCACGATTGTAATTGGAAGTAAAGCATAATCTCAGATGGCCGAGGAAGTTACCACAGGAGACTGGGAAAGACATTACAATGAGAAGCATTGTCATTTTTACTGCCAAGACAGAGAAGAAGTTCTCTGTCTGAAAGTGCTCTGCATACAGGTCTAGTCTCACTAGGTGCCCCATTCACAGACCTACACAGATTTCCTTACTATTTCTTGAAGCAAGAAGGGATGGTTATAATTATTTACAGGGCATGGGCTGCAAAATTCAGCCCAATATTCAAAAAGAAACTCATGCTCTCTGCAGCTTCAGCAAGCCAGGACTATGAATTCATGCAGATAAAGCAACACACCTCGGGAGGGCTGCAAAAGCGCCTGGCCCCCTTGAACTCACGGGCAGGCAGTGCCCAGACTCAGCCCAGCGACAGCCAACCCTTCCTGCTCTCGCAGCTGTGGCGTGTTGCAGGGCAGGGCTGCAGGCTGCTGTCCCTGGCCAGGTGGCTCGGGCACACCTGCACACACCGCGGCTGGAGCGGCGCAGCCTGCGCGCATCGCCGGCGCCCACGGCACGACCGCTCCGCGCCGCTGCTGCTCCTGCTCCCAGCACTCCTGGGGGTGAGCTGCAAATAACTAGGGAGGGATGGATTCTTGCACCACGTCTATTTACTGATTACTTCAAGGGGGCTGGAGTCCCCAGGGAAATTCTCAGGAGGGTTTGCTCTGCTGCTGGACACATTGACCCCCTTCCTGCGCTCACACTGTCCTCCTGCCCCTGGCCGGTTAGTGGGGGGCAGCCCCCTGACTTGGTGATGGCTAGCAGAACTCTGGGGGCTCCTGAGTTCAGTGTCAGCTCATTGTTGAGCTCTGTGCTAACCAAACTCCAGCTTGGTTCCCTGAGCAGGCTTGGAGGATGCCAAGGGGAAATAAAAAACAGTGCAGGATGCACTCAGCTTTGCCAGCAGCAAGGGCATCTTGCAGCACAGCCTCTGCCCTTCCCTACAAACATTGCCTAACAGCAGAGTCACTGGCTGGTAATTTGGGATGGTGATGGCTTTGCTGCTAGTGGCACAGGAGATGAGGCAAAATGATGGTTCCTCTGCCACTCACAAGGCTTTTCTCCTGTCCCCATTCCTCAAAAATTTGGCATAGGGACTAAAACCAAGAATGAATAGTGCACCCAGATGAATAGCTACAACAACAACAAAAAAAAACACCTCAAAAGCTAGAAAAAACCACACAAGCAAGACAAACCCTGCTTTTATAGAGCAGGAGGCTGGGAACCACCCACATATTTGTCATTGTAGGCAAGGAACTCGGATGTCTCAGGAGAAGCCTAACTGCCAGATATGCTGCTCTCAACCTGTCTCACCCAGCTGCCCCTCACCATCAGGAGCGGGGGTGGCCCTGTCCCTCCTGCCCCCCAACAGTGCCTGCAGAAGGGGCATACAGGCTGGGCTGTGTGTTGAGGATGGCAAAGGTAGGGAGCAGGCAGCCCTCTGACCTCCTTCCCTAACTCCACTGGCCACGCTGGTTTGGGGAATGAAAGCAGCACATCCCTGTGCCTCCCCGAGCAGCTGCTGCCTCTCACCTGTCTGCATGGGGGTGGCAGTGGGGGACACCCCGTGGGGGCTGCCTTGAGCTCCCTGTGAGGCTGAGCATGTTCAGTGCTGCCTTGAGCCTCACTGATAACCCCTCCTCTGTCTGCCTCCACAGATCCTGAGCTGGCCCAGACCAGAATGTGACCCAGCACCATCCCCAATGGATCAGCAACACCTCTCCTGTGCCTGACAGCATGGGGGTGCTGGGCTGACCCCCAGGGAAATCATGGGGCTGCTTGCTGTATAGAGGCCACTTAGTGTTTACACTTGGTGACAGTCTCTGCTTACACAGCACCTTGTTTCAGTGAGAGATTTACAAACAAACAGCCTCTCACACCACTGATCTGCACCAGGTCCCATGTGGAAGCTGGGATGGGGAGAGGGGCAGGTGTCAGGGGTGACAAACCGCTCCTGAGTCTCAAGAGAGCGGGAGGAAGGCTTCCCCCTGATGGCTGTACATTGCCCAGTGGAAGGCTGAGTGTACAAAGGGCGTGTCTGGCCAGAGAGGAGCACATGCCATAGTGCCCAGCCTGCAGCCTTTGCCCCTTCCCTATGCACCTCTGCCCTCTGCCTGCCTGGGCATGGAGGGAAGCAGTATGATGTACTGCAGATGATCCTGCTTGTGGGAAAGATCCCTTGGGGAACTCAAGCTGGCTGCAGCTTCAGGACAACCCTGCTTGGCCCTGACCCACTCCAGATGTCCCAGCCAGGGTTTCAAGCATGAGGGTGGTGCAGAGCCCTTCCTCAACCCCCGTTTCCGCACCGCATAGTCCTGCTGAGGAGATAGAAGAAGTCTGGAGAGTTCATTTAGCAACTGAAGTCATTAAGGAATCACACTTAGTTGTCTCTAAGCCCTAATGAAGCCAATCCCCAAAATTAATGATTGTTCTTCCTTACATTGCCAGACACTAAATATAGCTGCCCATCCACTCAACACACAGAGCTGATGTTATCTGCTCTGTTTTTACTGGCTCTGCTGCTCTCTGGAAGTTTTCTGTTATATCAGTGGAAAAGTTCACTGCTCAGGGAGATGGAAAAAAAAAATCCATCTTCTTAACTTAATAATTTTTCCACTCCCCTTTGCCTTCTGCCACACACACACTTGCCCTTCCTCATTTATTCACTAGTGCTCTCGTCTTAATAAAGAACTGCCTCCTGCTGTTGCTGTCAAGTTTGTGGCTGCTGTGTTTATGGCACAGCTTGGAACACCAGTCAGTGGAAACCTGATTTAGTCCCTACAGAGTGGATATTTTTTTGTGGTTGTGCTGCTGGTCCTCACACCTACAACCTGGCCAGGTACTGCCCCATTCTCTTTTCAATAGGAAACACTCTATAGGGACTAGTTTTGGAGTTTTGCACTGAGAATCAAAACCCAAAGAAGGAAAAGCAATAGTCATCTGAGGAAAAAAACCTGAGAAAATCCTTTCCAGAAAGCTGCCTGGAGGGCTGCCTGCCTTGCTCTGCCACTGCCGTGTCACAGCTCATATTCCTTCCTGAAATCACTGATATTAACTGCTGTGGACAAGCAACACAGCTGGACTTTTCATAGATGACACAGATGAAAGCAAGTATTACACTCATCTAATCTGAATGCCACAAAACCAGTGTCAGTCTCAACCCCATAACTGCTACCTGTCATTGCTCCAGGGAGATATCTCTATCTTGATTTTAGGATACCAGCAGGGAGAGAATCCATCAGTCCCAAAGGCAAATTTTTCTCCCCATTATTTTTCTCCATGCCTTATTTGGAATATATCTCTTATTTTTCACCTGGTATTTATCTAATTCCTTGCTTCCAGACGCTTGTTGTACCCTTTCTTTAAGGGTGGAATGCATCAATGCTCAAATGCAGTACAGTTGAAGCACACTTTCCTGGTCCTGTAAGGTCCCGACCCACTAGGTGAAACATACACCACCCACACAGATTCTCTTCTTATTATTTGCTTTGTGATCCTGGAGCCTGTAAGGTGCATATTTTCAGCTTTGCTCCCAAGCCAAGAGAGGAAGGATTTGCTATTATTTTTAATGGGATCTGATTTTTTCAGCTCATCGTGTAATTGCAGGAGTGGGGGCTATAGAACATCTCAGTAATTCATGCATAGTTTTTCTCTCCAGCTCCATTTTTTTCTCCAGCCAGGAACTTCTTTCCCTTGTTTTAGCCTCCCCTTCTGTTGGGCATGTCTGTCACTCTCTTATTTTAATTATCATGTAATTGCCTCCAGTCTTCATCTTCACTTCTCCATCTTTTCCCTCTGCACTTTACTTTTTCCCAGGTCACTCCATCCCTCTGTGCCATCTATTCCTGCCTGTCCTCCAGGGAAACCTTTTCAACTTTTGCCGCAATGGCAATTGCTTCCCTGCTATGACCAATGCTAGGATGATCCTGAAGGAGCCAGGAAAGGGCAGGAGCTGTTGGAACAAGCTGGCAAGTTCTAGGGGGAAGGGGAGGTGTGCCTGTAACAGCATCTGCCTGTGGTGCTCAGGTGCTCACTGTTTCTCCCCAGCCAGTGTGCCCTGGGGAATACGACAGGGAAGTGGAAGCAGTCAGGCAGCAGGGCAGGGGCAAAGGGGAAGACAAGCAATACAAATTACAGGACTTTAGGATAGAATAGAATCTGAGGACCCAGAGAGGGGTTCAAACTGTAACAAGTCTCAACAGACAAGGATGGTGTTTGCAGAATAGATACCAGACCAGGCCTAGGAGAATGCAGAGCAATGGTGGAAGTCGTGAATGGTTGTGAGGCTTTGACTGTCACCTGAGAATATCGCAGCAGCTTTCCAGTAACACCACAAGCCTGAATATCAGATAAATAAGCCTATGAACAAGCAGAACTGAATTCCTAGCTGTTACAGTATAGGTGTGATGTAAAACCTGGTGTTAGACCCTGCACTTGTCCCTCACATTGGTAACACCCCACAGCCTGAATCCCCGGGACAGAGTCGTGCGTGTGCCCTCGATCTCGGCGCCTGCTTTGCCATCGCTGCCGCAGCTCCCAGTGCACGCACCCAGGAGAGACAGCTCTGCCCACATGGAAGTGCAGCTGCTTTGAGGGTAGAGTCCAGCCATATCTTACAGTTCACCAGCACAGTACAGACATCATGCCCCAGTGAAAGCAAAGGGCATGTTGATTCAATTGACAAAACAACTCTCAAAATTAAGGGGAGCTCCAAGTTTGCTCTTCATTACAACACACCCCCCAGACATATTCCTGAAGAGGCAGTCAGGAAAACAAAATCCAAATTTAAAAAACACGTAAACCCCTCAGACTAAACTGATGTCTGCAAAAGTAGATAGCTTTTCCCACCCCAGAGCAAGACAAACAGCATCCCATCCCCCCTGAAAAGAGAGAGGCAGTTCCTTGGAGTTCCTCACCTTTTCTCCTACCCTGCAGGTTTGATCAGAGAAGTGTTGGTTTCTATTCTCCAGGCTAGTATTAAGCTGTTAAATGTACCATTTCCACCTTGTTTTCCTTTTATTCACTGTCAGCTTCAGAGGTTCTCATGGCAGTTTGCTCTCTCACTTGTACCTCCCAACTCCCTTCCCCTTCCAAGCAGACTCACCCCACCCTCCTTTGCCAGCACTGAACACCGCCACTGCTAGAGCATCTGTGACCTAGAGAACCACCTTCCCTCACAACAATGTGAATTACTGCCACCAGATTTCACTTTCAACTGTCTACTCTTTCTTTTTTCCATTTAGGTCAGTTGAAAACTACTTTTTACTCTTCAGCCTTCCCAGGCTTAGCTGCTCTTCAGGAGCTAAGTGCTTCTCATGATGGCAGGTTTCCTAACGCTGTTCAGTCCCAAGACAGGGGACTTGCCTGCTTGCCTGTTCCCCATCACCTAGCAGAAGTCAGAGGATGCCATCTCCTGCTACTGTGGTGGGGGAGGTTTAGTACACAGTTGCCATTTCAGTGCTCAGAACATTTGCTGTTTGTACAAGCACACACATTGCTTTCCTTCGATGTAAAAGCCCATGCCAGCAGAACAAAACCACCGAGAGAAGTGCAGTTTTACCTGGAAAGTAGGGGTTCTCACCTGGGAAAGCTGTGATGGGTTCTGCAGAGGAAAAACAAAAGCTCATATTAGAGAGGAGAGTATTACACACCAAGCCCCCAGTTCATGTCCCCGTTGATTTGCAGCGGCTGAGCGAAGCAGGCGGGTGGCTGTGCCCCACAGGAGCCACTTGCTGGGAACAGCACAGGGAGCCAGCCAGCCTCAGCCAGGACTGTGAGAAACCTGGTCCCAGCTGGGGCCCAAACAGACACAAAAACATCAACTCAAACACACTTCAGAGAAAAATATGTCTGAGGCTGAGGCTCATTTGTATTCAGGCTGGCTGGCCTGAGTCATCCAATGACAAAGCCTCACCTGGCGCAGTGATGAAACCCTGAAACCCCCTAAATTTCCAAAGTGGTTTTGGTTTCTGGCTCAACTCTGGCACTGTTTCTCACACAGGAAATGTGTTAATTCTGGGCAGTGATGCCCCGCTCCTCTCTGTCTCACAGTGACAAGATACAAAGGCAAGGGATAGTTTTCCTTCTTTCAAGATACTTTGAAGATGTAATCTATTACAAATTACTGGATCTGAAAAGCAATAATCGGTACTTACTACTGATTACTTTCTTGCAGAAGTAATAGACTTCTGATTATTTTTAGATTACTTCTGCATTATGCCTGTGAGTCACAGAAGCAGACTCTGGCTCTACTGAGTGCTATGAAATCATCATTTGGGTTCAAAATGCGAAAGACACATTTGTCAAAGGAAAAAATTATTGTGACTTATTAGCATTCTTTCATGCTAAAAAGGAATCAGATTACTTCCAAAGATTATATTTGAAAAAACAGTAGCCTGTGCTGGAGTCAGCTATTCTCATGGCTCTGAAAGAAAGAGAGCAGCATGGCAGTGCTACCATTTCATTATTATTTTGGTGAAACTGGAAATGACCCCCAAGTTATGTCAAAGTTTGCAGTGGGAACCCTTTGCTGGAAATTATCTGAAACAAACAATCCTTATGGGTTTTAAGATCCACATTCAACTTCCTAGACTGGGTAAAATAATTTTGTGTAGCAGTTAGGTGTGGTTTTTGGGCTGAAAATGCTTGAAACTTCATCATTTATTAATGCTTTTGTTTTTCAAATATTAAGCTTTAGGTTCATGAGGCCCAAGATACAATAAGACCGGAGCTAGGTGAATTGCTGAGCTCCAAAGAAGTTAGATAGGAAATACTATTAGTGTTAATCATGGGTCTTGCTTCTCTTTAATGCCATAGAAGGCAAGAGATTAAAACACCACTGTCAAGCCTTAAATACCGGGAATTTGACATCTGAAGTATTAGCTCCTTTGACAGATGGGAGACCAGCAGAGTTCAAAGCATCAAAGAAACGGGGACTGATGGTGCTTAAGAGCCTCTCTGGCGCACTCCTAGTCCTGTTTTATTATCAGTGCTGGCTTCTGCACCATCTTTACCCTCACCTGCCCGCAGAGGGGGGCAAGCAATGTAAGCAGCTCTTCCCAAGCACGGTTTGTCTGGTGCTTCCTCCCCTGAGAAACACCCCTTGGGACAGAGTGTTTGTCCTGCTTGGGTTGGGAGGCACTGGGATCATCCCTTGGTGGGGGTAAGGAGAGTAGCTTCACTGAATGGGGCCTCTCAAAGCCCAAATGGGAGAGAGGCTCTTCCCTGCTTTTTCCATTGCTGCAGGATGGGTCAGACACTTCCTAGGGAAACATGCTTCGCCCTGGTAATGCACAAGAGCAGGACCTCGCTGCTCTGGGCAGCTCTCAGCACAGATCCCACTGTTTAGATATTGCTGGTCCCATGCTCAAGTGGGATACCTCTAAATACACACCCAAGCAGGACACAGCCAGAGCCATCAGTTGCATGGATATGCCAGCTAGAGGAAAAGTGCAGGGCAATGGCTCCACCTGCAAACTGCTGAAACATGCTTTTTTGCTCCTTTTTTTTTCCTCAAGTCCTTTCTGTTTTTACCTGGCTTTTGGCCTGGTTTGGGGAATGGTGAATTCTAGGGCAGAAATTTCTTTTGTTATTCTGTTAACATTGCTTTAAAACCTCTCTGCAGTTTTTTTTTCTTCTTATTAGAGAAGACTCCTTTTGAACTCGTTGGCCCCTCTAAGTGTGTAATACTGACTGACAGCTGGCTTCTTTTGTTCAGCACTTTCCTTTTAAATTTGGTGTATGTCCTTATCACATAGAATAGTCCTCAGTAACCCTCAGCTGCTCTTTCAGCTTTGCGTGGCAGAGACATGTGCTTCCCTCTCCTCACACCGAGGCAGGCAGAGCCCCTGTCCCCCAGAGGCTGAGTCGCCCTCATTTCTTTCATGGGCAAAGTCCCAGCTGAGACCCAGAAACTCCTGCTAACTCCACCAGGGAGGTGTGGCACCCTGACAGCTTGCCAGCCAAGGCTCTCCAGCCGGAGCTGCCCCCTCCCTCCTGCCCCCAGGGCGGATGCAGCACGTACCCATGCAGCTCTCCAGCGGGATGTCGGTGCCCAGCCGGATGTCATCCAGGGCCAGCTCTCCCGAGTGGCCATTGCGGATAAATCCCTCAAACACGATCTGTGGGAAATGGGGACAGAATGTCAGTGCTAAGTTGGGCGCTTCCCAGCTTAGAACCACCTGTGGAGAGTGGCTGCTGCTCCCAGAGGAAAGGGTGGGAAATTGCTCCGGGCTTTCCCTACAGACTGTGGATCACCTGACACTAGTCCTGCTTCCTTGCCCTGCCTCTGCCAGCCCTTTCCCAGGGAAAGCTGCTGTGCATGGACAGGTTCAACAGAGAGATCTTCGCCTGGCCTGGCAGCTCTTGCCAGGCTTGCAATTTTTTTCAGTTAAATGCCTCCCATAAGGAATAAAGACTCAGTGAACCCCCCTAGCCCTTGCACAGATGGTGCAAGTGGCATAACTCTGAGTTACTGCAGTGGCAAATTTGGCCCATGGTATTAACTGAGCTATGATCACAAAAAGGAAGGGAAGGCCACAAAATGCACAGCTACATTAACTGTAAAATGCTGTTCCCATCAACATTGCATAAGAAGTATTGAAATGTCAGAGGAGAAGGGTCAGCTTATTCCTACTTAATCACAGGCAAAATATATTTACAAAAATAAGCAGAGTCGTTAGCTCTAAGAACTGCTGAGTGGAGACACTGGCAATATTTACATAATGACGCCATTATTCAGCATGCTGGTATATTCACGTTTAGCACACAAAGTAGTCAGCCAGCGCCCATCATTCTTATCTGTGGGCATATTGTGTTTTCTGGTATTTTATTAAAAAGCCAAACCCATACAAACAAACCAGTCAGGCAGCTCCAGTGCAAAGCTTTTGCTTTGTATCCCCCTGCCTACTCTGAAGGCATTGGAATAGGCTGCCAAGAGAAGTGCTGGAATCACCACCCCTGAAGTGTTCAAAAGGCATGTGGATGTGACACTTGTGGATACAGTTTAGTGCTGCACATGATGATGCTGGGTTAGTGACTGGACTTGAGGATCCCGGTGGCCTTTTCCAACCCTAGTGATACTAGGATTCTAATGGTCCAAATAATTTCCTAGGGCTATGTACTTCCTCTCCCCATATTAGGTGCCCCCTTTCACCTAAGGTGCCTGGGTTCCATGCCTGCCTAGAAGGACACCTCCCTGAAGGGCTGGGCATCTGACTGCACAGGCAATGGAATGTCTGGGCTGTGGGTCCCAAGCTCCGGCCATCAACCCACGTGGGAGGCAACAGTTTGGAGGGGTCAGTGGCCTGACAGCAACAGCTCCCTGGGTCAGGGTCAGGGCTGGGAGCTGGCTGCAGCAAGGCTCTCCATCAGGGTGGTCACTAAATTGCTGCCTCAAGCCTGGGAGTCCATATTTCCTTCTGCCTTGGAGGGTGCTGGATGCTGTGCTGATGCTCATTAGCAAGTGACAACAGTAGCGCTGTCTCCCTGGCAAATGGCACGCTGCCCAGAAGGGACAACCATGCCAAAGACACTCCTGGAAGCAGCAGCCTCTCCATGGGATGCTGGTACAGCTGTGCCAGAGGGGCTCAGGTGGCTGTGGCAAGGCAGCACAGTTCCCTTCCTCCCTCCAGCTCATCCCTTCTCTTCCATTAATCTCTGAGAGTGGGACAGGGCCCAATGATTCTACAGCCCGGCACCAAGCCCTCTGATCTAGGCTAAAGGATCACAGAGGATTCAAAACCAGCCTGCATTCCCTCTTCCTTCTCCTATGTTAACACTTGCAGCTGAGGCTGGAGAATGGCTGCCCACCCTTAGGAGCTGGCTGCACTCCCTCCCATCTTCCCACTTCTCCTGGCTGCTGGGTTTGCTCCCTGGAGCTGCACATCTGCCTCCGGTCAGATGATCTGATGACCTTCACTTGGAGGGGGAAGAAATGCATAAAAACAAAATGAAGGAAAAAAAAAAAGAAAAAGGGAGAAAATTTGCAAAATGGGGGATCTGAGGAATAAGAAAGGCAACAGGCTGAACAAAGGCCCAAGTCTGTGCAGAAGACAGGCACTCTCAGAATAACAAACAGTGTAGCTTAGTTACTATGGTAACTTGAGAAACACAATGAAAACAGCCACATTTCCCAATGATGAATGGGCCTGGGCCCTGAAACACTGAGATCAAGATGCTGGAGAAGTCTACCCGGTCCAGCACACCTTCTGCAAGCATCTTACCCGGTACTCCATGTCGTAGCTTGGCAAAATGATGCGGCCTTCCCTCCACTCCTCCCCTTGGTCCTCCGTGATGACCCACAGCGCCTTGTGCTCCTGGCTGGCTTCCCGCCACACCCGCAGCATCACCCCATTGCTGCCCCATGCCTGGTACTGGAAAACCATGCAGACAGCACTCTGGGGCAAATAGATGGTGGGGCTGATGAGCCGGGCTCGCTGGCCTTCCTGCCTTCCGCTGCTTTGCAGTTGCAGGTAATTCTTGACATCTGTTCAGAGAGAAAAACACCATTCTATTGTTTTCTGCAGCCAGTGGCAACAAGTGTCTCACCTGCTGCCAAGTGGCTTTGGCAGTGCTGCATGGCAGTGCAGCCAGATGCCTGCAAAAGTGGGGTCTCACACCAGCACCCTTTGTGTGCTCATCCAGCTGTGCCACTGCTGTACCCTGTGCAGCCCAGGCAGGGCATCGAGCTGCACACTTCCCTCACCAGCCACCACCCTCTCCCTGGGTAGGAGACCAACAGCAGAAAGTGGTTAAGAAAAAGATTGACATAATTAGAAGAAGTTAAAAAGCTGGAGCAAGTTATTGTCAGAGGAAGTGATGCCGCGATAATTGCATTGGCAGGGGGTATGTGTGTTTATTCTACTGGGAGCTTCCTCAGTGAACAAGCCTGAGGTGGGTGCCAGTGCTGAAAACTCCTCTTGTTTTACAGATACACACAACAAAATGAAACTCTAGCTCTCAGTTTTTCTGTAATGCAGCAAAACAGCCTCTAAAGCACAGCACAGAGGAAGGACATGACCCAATGTGTGAAGCATGCATAGCTGACAACTGGGTGGTTGCAAACTTGAAGGTAGCTGAAATACATACAACAGAGGATTCACTTGCTCTAATATTACATTTAAATTGTGGCACATTTTTTGTCAGTCCTCAGGGAGGAGAGATTTGATACACTTGATATCCCAGGAGAAATTCAAGGCTGAGGCTGGAACTGAAGATATTTGATCTGAATACCAATAGCAAAAAGCACATGGATACAAATCCCGAGGCACACCTGACTTGATCTGGAATCAGTGGTTTCCAGCCCTCCCTGATGAAAAGCCTCCTCAAGGAGTTTCCCATTTGCAGCTTGGATGTCTGAAGTCCCTTAGCACAGACTGAAAGCCAAGTGTGTAGCTGAAGTGATCTTTACCTGTCCCTCCATCATGACCAATGCCAGGACAGAGTCCCTTGGGTTGCTCCAGCTGCAGAGCAATGTGACCCAGACAGGCCAGCTACAAATATTGCTAGATTTTGCCTTTTGCTCCACAGAGGGATGTGCACACTTGCTCTTGCTGCACAGTGGGCAAGTGCCACTGGTGCTTCATGCCAGCATGCGCCAGCCCAGGCACAAGAGGGTTATCTCTGACCCAGAACTACACTGAAGGGTTTGTTAGTTGCTTCCCCCACATCTCAGCCTGTGTGCCTGATGGGCCAAGCTCTGAGCAGCAGCTTGGCCCTGCCTGCCCTGCTCCCCCTGTGACTTCAGCGCCCACAGCAGCGGCAAGAGCAGTGTCTGTACTGAGAATGTTTGCAGAGTGTGCTCAAAACACCTCCAAAACTTAAACCAGAGAGACCTGAACTTGGAATCCATGGAAAGAAAAGTCCCAACAGAAAACAGCAGCTGACATCACTGCAGCTCAGCAGTCAGGAGACATCACAGCCCAAGGGAGATCTATCAACAGTGCTGGCCCTGCTGCAAGATCGTCAGTGCCAGAGAGCAGAAACCAACCACTGTGAGCTACGCAGCCTTCTAAAATAAATTTAGGACAAGATAACAGGAATATTTGCCATCATTCTTCTCCTACCATGTGTGATCAAAGTACTTCAAAAGCATATCCACTCCTATGAACTTTCACTGATTTTGCTGTATGAAGGACAAATCTGTTCCCAACTGGCCACATAAAGAATCAGCAACATTTTAGCAAAATTTTCCAGCACCTGTGAAATGTCCCTGGGCCACTTGGCACTTTATGCCAACAAACAGTAGCAGAAAAAAAGGATGAAAGTGTGTTTGCCTACTCCTGCTTGAGTGAATCACTTGAAAAAGTACCATGCCGTTTTCTAATGGAGGAGTGTTCTTGTGATTTACCTCAGAGTGGTAGTAGTGGAGGAGGAGATGTGGGAGATAAACAAGTGGAGGAATTAAAAAAAAGAACAAGCTGTACTCCATGCCTAAGGAGTGATAAGGCATAATAAGTCATCAAGGTCTCCTGAATTAAGATCCTCTTTTTGTAATTCACTACAAGCCTCTTCAAATAAAAAAGCAGCAACAAGAAAAGAACAGCAGCAACAAACAAGGGAGCAAATCATACTGCAGTCATACACTCATCTCACAGCTGAAATTGTGTCACAGGCAAATCTTAAATAAATGCACTAGCCAGGTTCAAGAATGATCAAATCCAGATCCTCAGAGTTCAGGACCAACCTTTGGTGCCAGTACCTAAGCAGCCTGGCTGAGTGCAGGGTTTTGAGCCATCCTTGGATCTTCCCATAGCCCAGAGCTGACTAGAGGGGACTGACTATTCTAATTGTGCAGCTGGACACATCCCACTGTCCACACCCCAAAAGCCAGTGGTATCCAGTGTGGCTTCCTTGCCACTTCAGCAGAGGTTCTTGTGTGCCACTGAGTCACATCCCTCCTGCCAGGATTGACACTGACCTTCTGTTTGCTCCCATTCCCATTTGATAGCAAACTGTGAAATCAAAGAAACTCTTAAACTGCAGCCAAAGCTAATGCTCCCTTCAGCAACACAGGATCTTTCAGAGACTTGGGAACCCTCCATCTCCTGTGCTCCCTGCCCAATTCTTGCTGGGGCCCAGAGATCTCACCAGGACCTGCCGTCAGTCCCAAGGGCTGCAAGGATGCTCAGTCTTTGGGTGCTGATTCCAGGGGCTCCCCTGCAAATAGCAGCGGGTCTGGGCACTGTGCACTCTTGCTGCTGGTACCAGTACTGGTTTCTGGGGTGGAAAGCCAAGTACAGGCAGGCATGACTTTCTATGTCATTTGAAGATGAAATGGATGGATCACTCTAATGGCTAGTTGAACCTTTGGAAAAGCCCTACAAATTTGCTGAGACTGACTGAATAAGGGCACTGTGGAGCTAATTGTTGGAACAGTATGTGGAAGCCTGGTGGTTCCAGTAGTCACTCTGTTTGATACAGTAAATGGAAGCTTTTGGCACAGAAAACATCTGAAAGGCTGATTTCCCCTGTTAAAACACTTGAAGGGAGCTTTGCAATGATGAGCTGATCAATTCTTCCAGGATCAGAAATGCATTTTAATCTCTTTCCCAGAACTTTGCTTTGCAGTCTCTGTTCCTAACACGATAGCTACATCCTCCACAGAACTGGCTCTGCTAGTTCAAAGCACCGGCTCAAAAAAGGCAGGGAAACCCACTCAGGCATTTTACCTCTGTTTTGCAACTGATGCTACGGAATAAATCTCATGGACGATTTATGGGATCATCTGGATGTAAGGGAGCCAGTAATGTGAACATGGAACCACCCCAGCCAGATGATGGCAGAGCCCCTCGTGTGTGCATGGCAGTGAGTCCTGGATAAATCACCAGCTGGGCTCTGCAAACCAACCATCTGGGCAACGTGGTTTTCTCTTGGCACACCTGCCCCCTCCTGCTAGGAAGCCATCTGAGAGGACATTAGGGGCAATGGGGGATGAAGCCTCACAGTTTGGGTCAGACTGCAAGCACAAGCCACAGCAGCCGCCCCCTCTGCAAGGTCAGCCTGCCTTGTGCTTGGGTCCTGCACATCTCACACCGTCTCTCAAGGAAAGCACCTTCCCCCACGGATCTCAGCAGCACATCTGGAGGGGTTCCAGCAAAACGTGTTGGGCAGCATGTACACAAGCAATTATTGAGATTTCAGATTCCCTCTGCATTTCCCCCTCACTGGTTGTTGTTGAGTTACAGCTGCTCCTGAGCCACATGAATTGCCCTCACTTACATCCCTCCAAAGGTCGCTGCACTCTCCTTTGTTTCACGCTGTGCTTTAGCTGGCAGCACGGCAGCCCAGTGGCAGCCACCTCTTGTCTGTCAAATCCCAGAGGTGACCACACTGCTGTGGGCACTGTCTGCTGCTTGCACAGCCCCAAATGCCACCCCAACCACACTGTGGTCAAGTGGACATCCCAGTGAGGCATGATCCTGCTGTTCTTCTGGGGCATGTGAGGTGGAAGCTGCATCAGCTCTTGCCACTCCTGGGGAGCAGATCAGCTCGGATGCTCTCATGACTGCAGGGTGGTCTGGTAGCAAGGGAATGGCAGCTGCATGAATATGCAGATTGAAATTGGATAGTTATCATATTTTTAAATTTTTTGGCAAATCATGCAAATTCACCTCAAAAGGCTGCCACTATAATTTCATGACAGGCCTCTCCTCAATGACAGACTTTCATTTAGGAAGGGAAGTCAATCCTCCATAAAACTAATATTTATATTAACTAGATCACTGCATCTACTGGAAAATCCCCTCAATTTTGATTATGTGTTAATTAGCCTGCCAAGTCCTTGCCATTTCAGTCTCTAAATCAGCCCATCAAAAGGCATAAAATCCCACACTTAGCCAGAACCAGGCTCTCAGCCTGCTCTCCAGAGCCTTTCTAATGGACCCGCCATTACATCCTCTCAATTAAGCCTCACGCCCTCAACAGCACAGTGCAACTGTGAGTCCTGTTACCTTCCCCAGGGAGTGCAGGGAGGGCACGCTGTCCCTGACAAATCAAATGCCAATTAGAGCCCGACATTTATGCTACGTGAGCTGCCAGCCACCAAAACTTGTCCTTTGGCAGTGTGGCAGGCACCCTGCCTGCCCCTGCATGAAAGGTGTGCACAGCCCCAGCAGCCCAGCGTCTGTGCCTGCACAGGTGCAGAGCTGAGCAGGCTGGTGCTGCACAGGCGCAGAGCTGAGCAGGCTGGTGCTGCACAGGCGCAGAGCTGAGCAGGCTGGTGCTGCACAGGTGCAGAGCCCTGCACAGGCTGCACACACTCACTTTCCCCAGCCCTGCTCTGTGGCTCAGTGCTGCGAAGCCATGGGGTCGTGCACGCGCTAAGGTTTGAGAGACGGTGTCCTGCTTTGCAGAGAGCATTCCAGCCTGCTTTTTAAGCAGGAATGTCACTGGTGTTTGGGTCCAAAAAGTGACTGAGGCAAGCAGTGAGCCCCAGAGAAATGGTTTCTTCTCCTCTGCCTCCAGCCCAGCTCAAGCAAGCAGGAGCTTTGCTGGAACAGACCATGGCCATACCTCCTTCTCTCATGAAAGACAGTATGGGCACATGGACAGCCAGAGCCTGGCCCTAGCCAGCAGCCAGGGAACAGCTGCTGCTCAGCAAACCTCTTGTGATTGGGGTGCTGGGGTGTCCCAACTCTGCCATGCTGTGGGCAGACAGGGCATGAAGGACTTTGTAGCATTTGCTGTCCTCACTGTGCAAATGAGAGTCAGGAGAGGCACGTACATCTTTGCTGAGAGGCAATCTGCACCACACGTGAGGGGAGCGAAGAGAGACAGAGATGGATATGTGGTCTCCTTCCCACAGTGTGCAGCTGCTCACTCATTGCACAGAAATGCTTGACTTTCATACCACCCCACGTGTAAAACTCCTTCCTACTTCAAAGGACACAGGATTGACCCTTGTCAATTGAGGTCAAACTATGTCCCCAAGGCACAAGCCCTGAGACTCTCATGAGAGTAAGGGCAGACCCACTTCAGTTGAGCCCTGCCCTGTTAACACCATGAAAACCTTTCTGCTGGTTTGGACACAGTAGAACCAAGGCCTTCCGGCAGCAGTTCTCATGGATTGCAGGAAAAATGCGAAACTTTCCCTTTAAAGATCCCAGGGGGAAAACACAGGAATGGTAAGGGGTCACCATCAGCTTAAAAACAGCTTAACATTTGTTTCTCTTAAAAAATAAGCTCTTACGAAACTTCAGAGCACTATAAACACTCCTCTGCCGAAAACACTTTGAAACAAATAAACCTTTCCCTGCAGTGTCTGCAACCAAGTGAGCAGCATTCCTGACCCTCCAAGCCAGCAAGGCCACGGCCCACAAGAGAAGCTCTCAGCGGGTTTTTGCAGCCCAGCCCAAGAGCTGTGTGGTCAGGAGAGCTGCAAGGGTGAAAGTGCTTCCTCTCCTGTGCACACGTACAGCTGCCAACATCCGAACAACACGGGGTTCACGATGCTGCCAGGGCTCTGACCCTGATGCTGTGTTCACCCGAAGGAGAAGCAAGACATGGTAAAGCTGCAGATCCCACAGTTCTCTTCTAGAATCACAAGGTATTTGCTTAAGCACTGCAAAAAAAGGGAAGGGGGGAAAATGGGCAAAACACGGAGATTCCAGCTCTTCAGTATTGGCTTATTAGTGTGGCATCACTGAGAGCAATACAATCGCACTGACCGTCTAAGGAGACAACCCAGGATCTCTAGACCCTTCAGGATCAAGACCCCAGTGAAATTCAAAGATGGTGAAAAGTTAAGGTGCCCAAGTTATTAACCCAGATTTATTTTCAGGTCTTAAGACCTTTATCTTGACACCAATGGCATGCTGCCATTGCGTGCAGCAGGAGGAGGGATGAAATCTCATTGAAACCTGAACTTGTTGCTCCGTGAAGCTTGCTAGGTGCAGCTAAGGGGAATCTTTCTACTGATGGGAAGCATCTGAAAGTCCATAGAGGGAAAAATCCTGACAATCTCTTATGGGAGCATGGAAAAGTGAGCCAGTGGTATTTTCTAGGCTTGCAAAGGGCAGGTAGCAGTTGGAACCACGCTGGGCTTCTGCTGAGCTGGGCTCTTTGGGTCCACTTTCACCAATGAGGTCCCCAGACCTGTAATGGGAGCCTGCAGGAGAGGACGTGGAGTTAATCCATGGTGCAAAGAGCCCAAGGAACACAGGGCTAAAAAAAGAAATGCAGAGCTGCCTGAAAGAGTATCTTGGAAATAAAAATAGTGGAATGAGAGCAGTGGGTGTCTTGTCAGTCTCGAGAAGTTCTCTGTGCCAAAGACAAGGAGGAATTGCATGCAGCGCATAAAATGAAATTGGGAGATATCTGAGGAATTCAGGCCTGTCTCTCAGCAGACTTTTCTAATCAAGTGCCTCACAGAGGATATTTCACCATGGTCATTTCCTTTCCTCTCTCTTATGCAGACTGAGCCAGGGCTCTTCCTTTCATTATTATTTTTTCCTTTTTAATTTTAATTTTTGTTTTGCCATTTTCAAAAGAAGTAAAACCACATTCCACATAGCTCTTAAAGGCACAGTACACTTTTTTGCTACTGTGGAGCAGCCATGGCCTCTAGCCTGGGCCAGCACCTTTAAATCAGAGCAAATTTGGCTCCAGAAGCCTTGAGTTCTCCTTAACTTTTGCCCTGCCTCTAACCAAGCACAGCTGCTCTCCTTCACCCAACTGCTCACCCCAGGGTGGGGAATTCACAAGCAAGGACCACCCTGAACAACAGCTTTTCATTCCTTGCTCCCTGGAGTCTGAGTGTGAATTTTCTAACTAGAAACAAAGTGCTGGAGGGAGCACGAGGGTAGGGCAGGGGAAGAATGGGGGAGTGTGAACCAAACAATGCTTTGATTCTGTCCCCACCAAGGAGCTGGCATTGCCTCTTTTTCATGTTTCTCCAGTTGCCTTTAAAAGCTCCTTGGGGAGGAAAAAAGCAAATAGTTGCTTCTTTTTTGTATCACGTCTTCTTAATTTCTAAGAGCAGGACCAAAGTGAGGCATAGCAGTGATGTCTTTGAATTCCAGCTCCTCTGCAGCCCTGTGCTGTGGGGTCAAGGCAGCACAGGATGCCAGGATGGCACACCCACAGATGCCAGGATGGCACACCCACAGATGCCAGGATGGCACACCCTTGCCCGAACCAGCCAGGAGGCAGATCCATGGCAGTGCCAATGCCAACCCCTCAGCCTGCACTGGTGTTTGCTGCTGGCTTCCCTCACTGCTATGGGTAAGTCACTCCAGCCCCCTGGAGCCAGCACCTCCTGCCCACACAGCCCATGACTTGCAGGGCAGTGCTGCAGGTCCTGCCTGTACCCCTTCAGTGCCTGGCTCTGCACAGCACCCTAAGGGAGAGCTCTCCACACTGGCACAAAAACAGACCACTGAACTCAGCAGAACAACATTCCCCAGCCCCAGCTGTGAAACTGTGCAATTCATAACTGAGAAAAAGGAGAAAGAGCAGAAGAAGAGTAAAAACCAAGACTGCATGCTGCTGTCTAAGGCGGCACCAGCCTCTCCTGGGCTACAACAGGATCTTCTAGGAAACTATGGCCAACTAATTGTAGAGAGACTCAGGGGAGAGGAAATGAAATGAAAAATTGAGTCTGAGTTAAAAAAATAAGTAATTTTTATCCTACTTGCAGGAGACTTATATTAATTAAACATTATTACAGTGAATGAGATGGGGAGGGTTATTAAGTCTGGGGCTGGCTGTAAGTGTTCTCTCCTGTTGCCTGAGGCTCCACTGAGCTCCAGATATTAATCTTCTGAAGCACTCAAATGCTGAAGAGATAAACACTTGAAATATGAAAATATTTTTCTCCACAGCAGACACTGTATCCCTATGTCACGCCAAAGAATTTTTCAGATGTCCATATGGGCTGCACTTACAGCATTACCGTGTCTCTTAGAAAAAAGCTAAGCACCTCAGGAGCTGAAGAGAGAAATGATGTGTGCATTTGTGTGGGGGTGATTTGTGTGTGGAGATGTAGCAGATTCTCCTCTTCCCATATGTTTCTGGAATACATATTTTCCTCTTTAGCACTGCCTACCAGGTGTTGGCTGCACGGCTTTCCAACTGGCTGGCGGCACTGCCAATCTGGCCAGCGACTCTGCCAGGTGGCTAACAGGTTCGCCTGAATGTTTGCATTCTGAGACTCAACCTTACCCAGGGGAGGGCGAGGAGGGGCCCACATCATGCACAGCTCCCTGGGACCCACAGACACCGGAATCACCAGGCACCAGGGCAGAGCCCAGGACAGGTAGGATCAGCCAGCTCGCCTGCAGGAGCCTTGGCTTTCACAAGCAATGACTGAGAGTGAAGCGGTGCTACAGTGACACAGCCTACTGTTATAAGGAAATTGGCAAATGTTCTTCGTGCCAACCATGCCACAAAGTCAATGAGGGATAAGGAAAGCACACTAGTCCTGGCGGGAGTTCCAAGATGTGAAGCTGAAGAACTTGATCTATCAACCGCATTGCCAGAGGCAGGCTCTCCTGCAACCCATGCCAGCACATCTCAGTGAGGTCCTCCATAAATTAGGCTCTGTCACAGTCATGCAAATCTGCTGCTTCCAAAGCACCAAGAGAAAAAGAGCAAAAGTCAAACAGCAAGAAGCTGGCATTTCCAGCATTCTTAGGGCATAGCTCATCCTTCACTTGGAGGAGACTGAAATCCAGCCTCTGCAAGCCCAGAGTGCAGAGTAGCTGAAGACTATAGGCAATCTGAGTAACATATGGGAGAGGAAGAAATGCACTCTGGGGAAAAAGCACTGGATCCTACAGAGGACATTTGGATCAGGATGTGGCACAGAGCCTGGGCTAGCCTTCACAGTCCCATGGGATTCAAAGCCCAGTGTCTGATTCAAGTCTATCTCAAGAGGACAGTTAGTATAATTCAGTGCCAGTGGTCACAGTCCTATAAATAAGTCATGAACCATACAGTAAAGCATCTGAAAGTTTCCATAAAAGAAGTTCAGCTCTGCACAGCCCTTGCAACTCATGATAGCTGTGTAATAATCATTCATACTGTTCACACGGAGAAAAGCCCCATCAGCTCTCTCTTCCCTGCTGGTTGGTATTTGGTTGGTATTAATCATCTTACCAGGCACAGCGTCAGGGCTTGGTTCAGAGTTTCCAATCCAGGTGCCTGTAGGCTGAAAAGACCACGTATAGCCAGTTGCCAAGTCGTGTGACCAACCACAAAGGTCTTCAGGAAGATCAAAGTTGCAGTTGAAGTTCGCAGGGAGTTGGAAATCTTACAAAAAGAAATAGAAGCAAAATAAAGTCAGATTGAAAAATGACCTACCCATGAAGGGCCGCTATTAAAAAACAACCCAAAACTAAAATAGCTGGCAAGCCATCAAAACTAAAGAAAGCACAAAATCTCACTCACACTGCTGCTTTTAACCTATCTCACATTTCCTCAGCTCCGAGGATCAGCCTTAAGTTCTGCATCATCAAAATGTTCACACCACGTCCTGAGGCTAATCCACCAAACTAGGCAAATATGAAAGCAAGAACCAAATGCTTCCAGACTCTAATCAGCACCTTCTCTTCCTCCCCTAGAGTGGGCAATATTAAAAGCCTTTTTAAATGTCAGGGAAGAGTCCTTCCTGAGTGCCCCATGCTCAGAAGTTCCTGCCTGGCTCCAAAAGGAGAATCTCAAGTGCTCCAGAAACCCAGCTCCTGAGTGACAGACCTAGCACCAGACGGGAGCTGTCTGTCATCCTGGAGAGCTGTCACTCACTGCTTCCTACTTTCTCGTGGAAATGTTACCAGGGAAAATGTGGGGCCACCATGAGCTCAAGTTTTGGATTCTGAGTGAAAGAAACCAGCCTCTATTTCTAGCTCTGCTACGGACTCACCACATGGTCGTTGGGCAAGTCCTTTAACTTTCCATCTTGAAACAGGAGCAGAGTTAATTCCCCTGTGACAACAGCTTTGAAAGCTCTGGAGAGCTTTTCTGCAGGCTGTGGGCAGGTGGGCACATGCCAGGGGCTGCATGTGGCAGTGAGGCAGCTGCTGGCTCCTTCGCTTGGGGGACTCAGTCACGTGGCACGGAGGCTGCAGAAATGGGCTCAATCCACACCAAGCACTCAGCGGACACGCATGTCTGAGCCTAATTATAGGCCAGGATTTTCCTGAGCAAAGAGGAAGTTTTAAATCACAGTGCCCACAAAATGAGTGATAGCCAGAAGGAGCTGAGTGACTCAAGTGATAGGCATCAGCAGAACTTCACTGCAAGGGGCAGCAGGCTTTTTTTACATGCTGCCACTCCAAAATAAAACAATGTAGATCATGGATCCTTTTATTCCAATCTAATCTCATACCCTGGAGAACAGCATTGTTTCTGTTTGGCTGTCATAAATCTGATTGTCCAGAGAAACACACTCATTGTTTTATGGAGTATGAGAATGAAAATTGTTGCTAAATCTGAGGGAAGCTGACAGGGAGGCTGGTTCCACGCTCCACAGCATACTCTGCTTGCTCTCTTGCCCTGGATTGCACCCAGGAATTGTGTTCTTGCAGAGACTGTTACTGGGCTAAATTTCCTCTCAGCACTTTCCCAAGTGCCTCAATGGTTGCAGGGTTGCACAGGCTTACCACTAAGGCAAAGCAATGAGAATCAGGCCCTTTGAGCTACTTCTGCAACTTACATTTCTAGAACTAAAGTACAGCAGAATCCCCATGGGAGGTGTGAAAAAGCCAATTAATGTTCTTTTATAAATTTATTTTAAAATCCATTAATTTTTTTTTTTTTTTATCTGGGACTGAAAGCTGAAGTGACAGAAGTCCTAGGAGATATCCCAGAGGATAGTTTTTCCTTGTGAGATTCTTGTTGAAGTCCTCGTGTACATGCTCCAGTGCTGAGGCCCAGGCTCTGCTGTTGCACGCAGGGGAATGCATTTCCTGAACACTGCACTGTACAACTAACCTTGCACAGCTCTGTCAAACCCTCTCCTCTTCATCTGGACATTTCACAACCTTCAGATGCTCACATCCCCCTTGCAAGAAGCAGAAGAATATGATGTCTGCTTTTACAGGTAGGGATTTGAGGCAGAGAAGATTAGCCCTCCCCAGCACTGACCCTTAACAAGCACAGCATGGAGTCTAAGCTAACATTCAGTTTTTCCATCCTCAGAAGAAGCAGTCAAGTGCTACAGTCACCAAACCATTTCACATACATCTGACCGCCATCTAAGACTGGGTAGATGAAATTCTGCATGGAGTTAGTGTTCCCCTCTCTCTACTGCCCACACAAGGA
Organism: Fringilla coelebs; assembly: GCF_963513975.1. NCBI lineage: Eukaryota > Metazoa > Chordata > Aves > Passeriformes > Fringillidae > Fringilla > Fringilla coelebs. The sequence continues at coordinate 25,608,602 of NC_140035.1, read as the reverse complement.
GCCCAGACTGTCTTCCTAAATTTTAAGCTGCTGATATTAGGGAAGATGATCCTTAAGCAGATAAGTGTTCAGAACATCAGTCCTCGATATATGTTGTGATTTATTTCCACAGTTGTGACTTCTGCAAAAGGAGCCCTACATACCAGGCAGTCTGAATCACCTTCTGAGTTTATGATTTCCAGCCAATCGGTGATCTGGAGTGGAGATGGTTCCAAACAGGGCACTAAATGAGTTTCTTCAGGTCATGTAAGGAAGCTGGGAGACCAGCTCTTCATTTCTTGTACCCCAGGGACCGAATTAGTTGCTATCTCTTGCTCTTCCATCCTTCCTTGATAGAACTTATCAGATTTTGGCAGATTTGTTTATGGGTTGGTTTCGTGCTTTTTTTTTTTTTTTTTCCTAAATCCTGGCCTATCCCTAATAATATTACTCTAAGCTTTCCAGGAATCAGCCCCGTGTATTGGCGCTAATGGGAAGATAAGAGTATTTTCCTAGCTCTTAACCCATCAGTTATTGAGATAAAGATGTGCTGCTCTGATACATACCCTCCTCTTCTCCACAGCTGTCACCACAGTCAGTTGCTTCTGCGTCAGTTGGGTAGGGAGTGGTGGTCTCTTCACTCTTCAAAGTGGGCACCAGCGTCTCTGCAGTGGGCCTGACATCTGAAAAAAAATGGAGTAGAGAAGCTGTTTGCAACAGACAGAACAAGAAGCCCAGGTAGTAGAAACAGGGCAAAAATCTTTTTCTTCATGTTCTTATAATGGCAGGAAGAGATAGAACAAGTATGCCATGAGATTTCCACATGCTACAAATGTCAGCATGGTTTGAACTTCAAGTGAACTGTCTTTCCATATGGGAGTTCTATGGATTTGGAGTTCCCACTGAACAAGCCTCTCCTCTAGACAGACACACTACTTTTTCTCTTAATTTTTTAATCTACAATCTACATGGGTAGTTAGAAATCCACTTAGCTGTCATTACTGGATAAGTGAGATCACAGGCAGAACATCTTTTTCTTTCATAAAGGCATATGACACATTGAAAAAACACACACAACATTCCCACCAATTGTGCCAATTTATAAAACAAGTCACTCAAACCCACAAATGATGTAACCACAAACGGACCCAGAGGATCCCCTAGTGAGCTCTGGCTCACTGCAGAAAGCATCTGGTTTCACACTCCAGGCTCCTGACTACACTTTCAAAGGGTCTCTGTCCAATTTCCCTTTCTCTAACGTGGCCCATGTGTAAAAACCTCCAAGCAGGTGTCAGGGGAAATTTAAGCAAGAAAGGGAAGGATATTAAGATCAACAGTAAATGACATTAGGTTCCAGCAAACTCTCCTTTTATGGGTGCATTAAGTGGAGTACAGCAGACTTGATTCTTTCCACTTTTAGAAAGAGGCAGCTTTGCTCAGTTATGTGTGATTGCGTTTCTTTGTCGGCACCCTTCAGGATATCATTTAATAAAGCCAGAAGCAGGAGGAAATGGCTAAATACATTGAATATTTTCCATAGGCTCCTTTATGCCCTTTTTATTTTCCTGTTATTAAACATGTTGTACATAAACTCTCTGGGTGTTTTTACTTTTTTTTTCCCCCAATGGCTGTCTTTTGTTCAGGATAAAATACCAAATAGCCTCAAAGTCTTTTAATTTGTAAGTTCAAATTTGTTACAACCCCATAAAACTCCAAATGCAACCAAAAAGCAAATTGCAAGCAGCCAGGCACAGAAAAATGTCATTAAAAAAAAAAAAAAGAAAAAAGCAGCAGGTGAAAGCAACATATCGAAAGCTGGAACTTATTTAGAGCGGGTACATTTTTTTAGGTTGTTGTTCCTGTATATCAAGATTTATAGCTGAAATGTGACAGTGTGGAAGGACCTTGAAAGCAAGTCCCATATGGGACACAGATGCTGAGCGGATGTAAATCAACAGTGTTGCATTGCCCTGGACTAGCCGCAGAAATATATCTTGAAAAATCAGTTACCATGGCAGAGCCGCAACACGATGGTTACAAGAGATAATGAAAATAACAGGCAGGACAGCGTCATGTGTGAAATGGAAAGTGAAAAAGAGAGGTCTTGCTTGCTCGCTTTCTCACTCCTCCCCGGCCCTGCAAGTGTCTGTTCAACTGGTGGTAACTGCTAATCAAAATGCAAAGTCACTGAGCAATTGAAACCAGATGTTTGGAACTTCAAAGGACAGAAACCCAGCTGCTAGTGAACATTCATCATTCTCCACTCTTCAGAGGAAAAATTTTGGCAGGTCTTTGAAAGAAGCCAATTGCTGACTGCCTGCTTCCCAATTTTTGAGTTAGTAGCCAGCTAGTTTGTGAGCCCAGTTGCGGCTCTTACCCGTTTAACTCAGTAATTAAGATACTTGCTGCTGATAAGAAATAGAAACACCTGGGCAGGATGAACATGGGCTTAGACCCTCTCTTGAAAATATTTTTAATCATCTTGTTTTAATCCATTTCTTAATCTTGTTCCCAAGCAAGTGCAATTGCCTGGGTTTTTGCAGCCACTTTTGTTACATGCCTGGGTCCTCCCAGCAAAGGAGGGCTCTTTATGGGGGTTGTCAAGGCCTGCTGCATGTAGCCAGCTTGGATTATGCATGCAGATAATGCCATGGGCTATCTCTACTCCCCAGGTTGCATCAGGGATATAAATGCTTTTTATAACACGGTGAATCCACACGATTACAAGCCCTGCTCTGATTACAAAGCTGAATGCCTGTAGATTAATAAAGCTAGGGATATTTATGACCTGGCAGTTGAGTTTTAAACATTACAATGTGCAAATTATTACCCAGACTGGGAAATGACCATAAAGCACCTTGCCTGGAAAAAACATGTGCTATTGCTACTGATATTGAAAATGAGCATGGACACACATGTAAAAGAAAATTTGGGCCAAAAATAGTGCAAGGCATTAAAGACGACAAACCCCTCATTCTCTAAGCTGGAGGAGTGCAGGGGAAGGGCTGGCATGCACATGGCTGGAGGTCCTGTGTGACTGCCTCCCTTTATGGCAGTGATTCAGTGCTGTGATGCACCATCCAGCAACAGTCTGCAGGGATCTGGCAGCTGGAGACTCCTGCGAGCTGCAGGAAGCAGCAATGTGGGAGCTGCCTGACCACTTCTGCACAAAGCCCTCAGCTCCTGCTCCTTGCACCTGCTTCTCCCACAACATTCTAAGATGTGGTAAAATTTAAATTGATCTAATCCAATTTAAAGTTTAGATAATTTACAATGGATTGCCAGTCCAGGGAGATATTTACCATTGACTTCAAAAGTGAAAAATTATCATTACTAATAGCCTGTACATGTGTTGTGTGATTTGCTGTAAAGTGTTTGCAATGCATCTTGCAGCACATCACAGGAGGAAATGCTACTAAAGACTGCACAAGAGTGTAAAAAAAGCTCTGTGTCTTTCAAGCTTCCTAGAATGGGAATTCTTACAAGAAAATGCCTTCTACAGATGTGTTTATAAAATGGAAATCATACCTCTTTATCACTGACATCTGGACTCCAGATTCATATGTAAGCAGATTATTAAAAATAAAAGATTAAAAAAGAGGATAACTAGCCGCTGGCACTGCAAAGTTAGCATCAGACCAGATGACCCTTCGGATGTATTTTTTTGCTTTTGGGGATGAAACTGTGGAGAAATCGATCACCACTGAACCTCTACTGAGCCCAGTAAGTGTGTGAAGTCAGTTTTCATCTCTTTATTTAAAATGGTGGCTGAAAGGCATACCATGTGTAAAAAGCAGGTGGGTAAAAGTGAACAGGTTTCCTGGGTCTTAGGGATGTTTACAGAGATGTCACAGAGTTAACTTCCCAACCTTGTCTACAACAAGGTCTCCACATCAGGTTCAGTGAGAGAGGGACTGTTGTTTTTACAGCAAAGCCTTCTTGTGGCAGCTCAGGATATGAAGTATTGCTCACTGCAGCTCTGCTTCTCCTCTTATTATTTGGACTAAAAAGCCCAAATATCCTCAAACATAAGAGGCTGTGAAAGACTGCCTAATGTCCAGGTAAAAGATCTGAAAGGAGTGTGAAGGGAGTTGAGGACAAATCCTGCATGGGGCTCTGTGTGAAAGCATGGAGTCCAAACATTGCTGCTACATCCTGCACCAAGGCCAGTTATTTTCAAGGTGGAAATAAAAAGGTGGGGTCAAGCCACCATACCATGAAGGTGCTGCCTTCACGGCTGCAGTCTCCCTGCCACAGCATGGCCCAGGCAGGACGGCAGGAAATACCCTGAAGTTTGCACCTTGCTGGTGTAGTGCCTGGCCCCAGAGCAGCCAGTGGGCAGAGGTGTAGGGGCTCCTACCTGTCCAGTCACAGCCCAGCACCTCCAGGCGCATTCCTATTCCTGCTGGGGACCACCTCTCTGGGTGCACTCGGACATACTGGGCAGGAACCGGGTCAAACCTCCGGACTTCGGGGATGTCGTAGTGGATGTTGCCTTCAAAAAGCTACAGAGAGAAAGAGAGAGAGAGAGAAAAGGCAAGAGATGTGTGCATTGTAAGCATTTCACGTGCTCTCAGCCAGAGTTGATATTTTGGGTCTGGCAGAATGTGGCCACAGTCTGAAGTAGTTTAGCTGCCTGACCCCAAGCCACTGAGCCCAACTGAGCAGAAATTGGGCTGTTCCTCCTCGGTTTCAAGAGGACCAGCCAGGCTATTTCTGAGAAACTTGCACAATCTTTCCTGGCCTCTGCTCAGATCCAGGAGTTAGATTCTGATCCAAGCCATGCAGGGGAAGCCTAGGGAATATCCACTAAATTCACATATAAATGAGGTCAGATTTGTCCTTCAGTAAAAAAAGAAGCTACTGCATGTTCTAGGATGGTGTAAATGGTTGGTTTTCCTCACAGTCCAAGTACTGCTGTTTTTCAGCTTACATGAACAAACTAAAGTCTGTGGGGAATAAACAGAGGACTATAGATAGCATCAGCCCTCATTTGAAGGATCAGGAAAAATTTAAACTTACCCAAATTTTAGGCAGAGTGTATGCATAAAAACAGAACAGGCAGTAGCAGAGAATTTATTTATTCCTCAAGCCCCCTGCTACTCCCCTAGCACTAAGCAGAAAGATTATGGGGAACTCCAATGATAAAGATTATGGGGAATTTCAGGGTCACACCAGTGTGGCAAAGGGACTTCATATATAGAAAATTTTCTAAAGAGAAATTGTGATTCATCTTCCTCTTTCAGAGGTGCACACCACAACAGCCACACCTTTCCCCTTAAAATATGTAATTATTTCATGTAAAACATAATTGTTTTACACAAAACATAGTAAAACACACCATCTTTTGGACTCTGACCTGCAGGAGCTGGGAGAAGCAGCAGGTGATGTTCACATCCCTATGCCTGGTCCACAACAGAAAATGAAAAGAAGTTGCCATCCCTGGGGAAAGGTGGAACTTATGGCCACTAGTACAGACTTGGAGCAGCACCAAGAGACACAACCTGGGATTTCATGGTGACAATCCCAAGCTCCCAAGATCTCTGTGGGAGTGGACAGCCAAATTCCCAAGACCCCACCAGGCAGACTGAAGCTAGTCAGAAAAATATCCTGTTTTGCAGCTGCTCCAGGCAGTGCCTACCTTGGCTTGCATTGTTTTGGGGTCCTGGATGAAGTCCCAGTCCTTTCCATTCATGCTGTAGGCCACCTTAAACTTCTTCACAAAGGAACGGGACTCAGCGGTGGTCACACTGTCCCCTCCACGAGCCCCCTGAATAATGACGCCTTTGATGTTCTTTGGGATGCCAAGGTCCACCTGCAGCCACTCCTCCCCAGGCTGGGCTTGGGGCACACGGGGAAACCAGCCCGAGCGGCTGCTCACCAGGCGGGCCATGCTGGGAGACCAGTCATAGCCTCTGATGGAAGAGGCAGAGATCTGTGAGTCGGGAATGAGGCCAGAAAGCATTCCCAGCAAGTTGGAGCAGGGTGAATCTGCAGGGAAGGAAAGGCCACGAACAGTCAGGGTAACAGAAGGGAAGTGCTCATGGCTCTCCTCACAGCAGTAAGCTCTGGACACTAAACCAACACCAAAGGGCATTTCCCCTCCCTCCAGGAGCTGGAGTCCTGTCCCTCCAAGTGCATCCCTTGCGATGGATGCCTCCATGCTAGTCACGGTGTCACCATTCCCACCGCAAGCAGCCATGAAGCGGCAAGGGACAGCAGCCTGGGACAGGCTGTTGGAGGGACAGAGGGAGCACTGAAGCCAGGGTGAGGAGAGGGGAGAGGACCCTCACCAGTGATGCGGCAGCCATACAGCTCCAGCCTCAGGGCGATGCCGTTGTGCCAGGTCTGGGGACGGATGCGCACGAAGCGTGTGAGCACTGGGCTGTGGATCTTGTTGAGAACCACCTCTGTGGCATCCTCATTGGCCTGAAACGTCTGCAAGGCAAGGGAGGCACAAATGTACATTTGCACACACTGTTACATCCTCACCAGATAAGGAGTCAAAATAATCTCAGCAGGGAAAACCAAGGAAAGGATTTCTGGTCAGGGCCAGCCTCCAACCAGGGCAAGCACCAGTGGCCAGCAGGGACATGTGAGCTGCTGTCAGGACAGCATGGTGGACGGACACACCTACCAGGCAGGAGGGCCAGGAGCTTTCTGCCTGGCTGCCTCTCACAGCGCTTCCAGGCACCTCAGACTATCCGGCCTCAGCCGCTTCAAGCTTGCCCCCAGACCTAGATCTGCTCCAGCACAAATGACAAGATGCCCCCAAACAAGCTGGCATCCTGATGCATCTTTACACTGAGCTCCACCCAGAAACATCATGGGCAAGCAGTGGTGGGAGCAGGAAGGGTGCACCTCTGTCTGGGGTGACAAGCTGCTGCCTCAGACAGCCCCTTGCTTTGCCTCTCCCGGGCACGTGCAGCCTGCCACATGCAGACAGCTTTTTGGGAGTTTATGATCCCACATGGTATGAAAAGGCTGCTGCCTTACCAGATGGCCATAATCAATAACTACCAGATGGATGTTAGATCCACCTCTTCTGCCCATTTTTTTAATAGGCCGGACAAGGACTGGATACATGTGTTTCTATTTTAGGCTGCAAAGCCATAGTGGGAAAGAAAAGGGAGGGAAAGAGGAAATACCCAAGGGGAGGATAATTTTCAACCCTTTCTATGCCCCAGCATAAAACACTACAGATCACTGACCAAGGCTGCAGGCATTGCTTGCTTTCACTCCAAGCACTTCAGGACAGGGCTAGACTATCCTCCCATCTCAGCTAGGAACCACATCCACACTGAGACGCTGGCTGGGTTCTTCTGCAAGCTCCTACCATGTGTATGTGTACTAAGCACATGAGCTCCCAGTACGGTTATCTCAGGAAAGTGTAATAATCTCTGGCATCAGTCTCCTGTGGGAGGCAAGAGTCAAACAACTGAGGACAGAAGAAGGGGTGAGGAGGTATCCTGGCCCCTTGCCTTGAATAGCAGCTAGGAAGCATTTTGTGAGCCTCCTGTGGCTCTAGGCTTGCAGATAGCACGTGTTACTTCTCTTCTCCCAGGATCCAGCACGGCAGGGTGTGCAGAGGGTGTTTACAGGGCTGTTCATGGCACCCCAGCTAGCTCTGGGCTGCCCCTGCACATCGCCATCCCCTCCTTCAGCAGTGGATGGAGCAGCCACTCCACAGAGGGAATCAGTTGCAAATATGGCTGGTAATTGGGATGAGGAGTTGATGTGAACTTGAGCAGAAATGCTAATCTAGAGAATATATGTCATGCTGCTACCGTTTAGCAACACAGCATGGTTTATGTGTTTTTAATATCCTATTTTATCCTGTCTGACCTCACTTCCCATCCTTTTCCTTGCTCAGCAGACACCAAGTACCCTTTTTTTCCAGCAGGAGGGCTATAAGAAGAGTGGTTACTGTGAAACACTCCCCAGGCATATGTGTGTGAGTGCATGTGTGTGTATGTCTTGTAAACCTGTGGGCACAGACACACAGACACACACACAAACAATTTAAAAGGATATATTTCCACACCACAGCAGAGCCTTCAGCTTTATGCCAACACAGAAGCTGACACACAACACCTGATCTCTGAACCTAACACCGGAGGACAGGAAATGTTTATCTGAGCCAGTGCAACTATTTTAGCATAAGGAGCAGCATGTCAGGTCAGACCAAAGGTCTCTCTGTCCCAGAGGATGGCTCCTAATGGTGGCCCCAGCAGATGTCCAAGGCAGCAAGTCCAGTCTTCTGGCAACCTCTATTTGCTTCCCACCGTCAGCAGTGTGAAGACTCCACGAGCCAAAGGTTGCATATGGACCAGCATGTTTAACAGTCACTGACGAGGTTTGCTGCTCTTTTGATTTAACATGTTTCAAGTTTTGTTCTTTTTTAGCTCACTTCACACATACAAGCATCAGGGGCCAGAATCCAAATTTACACCAGCATAATTTGTTGCTGACTTCTGCACAGTCAAGCTTGACAGAAAGCAGAAGCAGGACTGAGCCCAAAAACTTTATCACTACCATAGGCATTGCTGAAAACATCTCTTAGACGACCTTGGTCTCAACTACTTGCTTGCAAGAAGAGAAATTTCAATTCTGCTTTAGATTAAGAAATCAGCAGCTTACTCAGGCTAGATCACATTCAACAAGCTACGAACTCTGAATCTGGGCCATGACACTCCAGACTGCCAGCTTGTGAGGACAGAATTGGCACCTGACCTCCAGCTGTGTATCAGCTGCACTGGTAGGATCTGTTCCATTGACCCTCTCTTCCGAACAGCCCCAGCTGACCACGGCAAGCCATCGCTTCGCACCCTGCTCAGCACAACACAAAGGGGCCACTTTCAGAGGGCATGTGCTTGCTGCTGCTAGAGACCTGAGGTACTCCCACATGCCTGCTCTTTCAGCCTCCTTCCCACGTGGAAGTGCATGGTGAGCCGGCAGGTCCTGATGCTGCTGACCAGGGCTTGACCCTGACCGTCTGGTTTCCCTGTACTGAAAATCCTGACCCCAGGATTTTCAGTACAGGGAGCCCCAGCACACTGTGGAGAGAGGCCCATTGACTTCAACAGGCTCTACATCCTGCCTCAAATTAGCACTCACAGCATAGGAAGAACTAGCAAGAAAATGTGTGAAATTGGGAGTGCCAAGAAAGCAAAGATTTCTTCCCTCTCTACCAAAATAGAACATTGCTATTCCTCCCGTCCTATCTGCTTCCCATCCCACTCAGCACATATTTTGAGCCAAGTCTTCGAATGGTGTAAATCAACATATCACCATCGAAGTATAAGAAGTCACAGTAATTTACACTAGCAGAAAAAAAAATACCTGGCTGTGATCTAGGGAGATAGATAGATAAATAGATATACACTCAGCAGAGAGCATACATGCCTATGCACAGGAACACACACTGAAGGGTGATGGAGCCAGAAGACGAATGGGAAAACCATTAACAAATTAAAAGCACCTTCCAAGAAACAGTCAAGGGAACTCTCTTTCACTGCTGCATCAAAGAGCTGCCCATCTTCTCCTTATACACTGTATGTTTACTTCCTTTTTAGTCCAGACAGCAGGTCTGCATGTGAAATTAAATTGATAATCAATGAGAGCTGACCTGCTTAATTAATTTGCTGCAGAAAGCAAGTGGTAAGGGAGAGGCTGTAAAAGTAGGGGACATGATGTCTAGGCTAGAGAAGGACTGCAAAAGTTTTCCATGTGCATACACATGCAAGCTCCACAGCAGCATTTACAAGTTGCATTTCTGACATGTTGGAACCATCATAGGGTGATGGGGGGGGATTGCTGAAGCTACATTAGTTCCACTGGATATGGGAATTGTGCCATTGACAGCTTGGAGTGAAGGAGATGGAGGACAGGGAGACAAAAAGTGCCATGAAGGAGAAGAGGCAGCGAGACAGGGAGGGGGAAAGAGGTAACCTCTCTCCTGTTCTATTTATTATGCTGCTTGGCCACTATGCAATGTCTTGGGGTGCTGAAGAAAGTAGCTGAGGGAGGAAGAGGAGAAGGCCAAGGACGGCAGCAGCCCTGCCTTCACCCGTATGTATGTGTCTCTTTGGACCCACTAGATTTACTGCAGGATTATGTTACTCCTGTGGAGACAGAGCTCTGGAACAGAGCATGCTAACAGGATTAGGGCTTCAGGATTTAGACAGAGAAGCATGAAGGAGAAAAGTAGGGGAGATTATTTTCCTTGTCAGATAGGGAAGGCATAAAATGGGGCATGTTTGATGGTGGGAGGATTCTGGCTCAAGTGGAGGGTGGATAGTTCTGGATTTATTAAATCCAGGAATGAGGAGTTAAAAGAAAAATGATACTTGGCAACACTTAACAAAGCACTGTGTCTGGGCAAGGCACAGTGTGCTGGGCTGGGCTTGCCAGCTCTGTGTCTTTGAGAGGCTCCACTCAGATTTGGGAGTCATCAGGGACACGAGGAGTGGTACTGTGCTAGCCTGCAAAGGAGATATTGGGCCCAGAAATACAAAGCTGCAGCCTTGCTAGGAAATCCAGGGCTGTAATTCTCCCCAGGTACTGCACCAAGGGTGAATGCACAAGTCTGCCTTTGGCAAATCCTGGTGTCTTTGTCCTGCCTGGGAAAGCAGCAGAAGCAGGCTGGGACCTGGATGTTTCTGGGCAAATCCTCTGCACCATGATGTGTCTGTGCAGAAACACTTGTGGCCCTCTGGCTCATTGTGCCAGCTCTTCCTGAGTTTTCCAGATAAAAAAGTGACAGGACTGAAAGATTTTCTCTCCTCCCTCAGGTGAGTAAATACAGGAGACCTAAGAACTGAAAAGACAGAGGAACACTCCTAAGGGAAGGCACAAGGGTCTCCAAAGTGTCATCCTCAATATTCACTGCCAGCACCAAAAACTTCTGATGTTCCCAGCTACAGTGTACAGTTGAGATACTGCTCCTTGCAGCAATTCAATCTTTGTGCAGCTACCACCTGAAATGCCACTCAGGAAAGTGAACTAATAACAAGCACAAAACCATCAAAATGAGTAAGGAATGAAAAATACACATCAGCTGGATCTTTCAGCCATTTCTCATCCAATGACTTCTACAGATTCTGAAAACAAATGTTTCAGTTGCATTTTACACACAGAGCAAAATGGAGGCAGTGAGAGCAGCACTCATCATGGCCCAAACCCGCTCCAAATCCTGAAATCCATCTCATCCCCAGTCCCTTGCCACACTAGACAATTCCTGTGAGCTCATCTCCACAGTTACTAAGATGGAGCAGCTCACATGACACGGGAGCTGAAACCCAAGGTGCTACAAAGAAGGAAGCGGATCAAAATGGATGAGAACTTGGTTTTCTGATAAAATCCTCATAGTTGAGCCTGTCCAAAGAAAATGGACAAAAATAAAAGGTCAAATCCTGCCAGGTGAAGAAAATGGCCAAAAACAAAAGGTGAAATCCTGCCAGGTACTCTTTTCCTTCCTTGGGTTTAAGAAGAGTTGTTGTTTTCTAAAGACATTTGCAAACCATTAGATAAGATCTCTGCAGGAACACCAGGGCTGATGGCTGGAAGATAACCTCAAACCTCAGAGGCCATCAGCCTGGCCTCAGGTCACAGGAGGTGGCCAAAACAGGGAGGGCAAGAGCCAGACCAGTTTTCTGCAGCAGGATTGATTTGGTCCTGTCCCCTGGCAGGGGCATGCTGGTGAGGATGGCACATAGTGGTGGCCATTCTCCTCCCAGTCTCCCCTCTCAGGGACACACAGGAAGACAGCACAGCATCTCTGGCCAGGTTGCTGGGTTTAGCCTCCCACCCTGGCCCCATGCCTGAGGGAAAGACAGAGCACCAACCCCTGGACAGGGGGATGTCTGGGCCAGGCTTTGTGGGGAGTGGGCTGCCAGGAAGGAGGAAAACCTGGCAGGGATGGGGTGGGAAGGGGAGGGAGTGAGTGTGGAACTCCACTCCGGCCGGCTGCCCTCCCACTGCCTCCCCATCCCAGAAACACAGCAGTGCTCGGCACGGAAACAGCCCAGCCAGCCCTGTCTGCTGTGAGCACATATTAATCACATTTTCCGCTGCTCCATCCTGCCTTTCCCGTTTCCCTTGCTGCTGAGTGCCAGCAGCTGGGGACTCAAAGGTGAGCCATCACATTTGCAGGGAAACACCCTGGCCCCACTGTCATGTGAAACACCGGAGGGAGAGGAAGCAGGGGGCAAAAGAGAGGCAGTGAGAGCTTCCCATCCTCTGCAGGGAGCATCATGCCCTCCCCACCCCTCCTGCACTCGCTGGTTTTCTCCTGCATTAGCTCCCCGATGAAGATGTGAATGTTAGCTGACTCGCCTATACGTGGCAGAGCACTGCTTTGGGCCCCCAGAGCTGGCAGAAATTCTGAGCAGTGTTTGGTACACTGCATATGCCTGTGTGTGCATGTGCATATATACGTGTGCATGTGCAGATATATGGATGTGCATATATATATGTGTGTGTGTGTGTGTGTGTATCTATCTGCATGTATCTAGAGAGTGCCTGTCTGTCCATACCTTCCCCTCCCTCCCTGCTCCTCATGGCACCAAATCAAGCTGCGGCAGACCTGACGAATCTCTTTGGCATGGTCTGCTCCAGCCGGGCTGTGCCGAGCTCCGCGCTGATGCAGGGAGGGAGCTGCACCTTGAGCACAGACATCTGGGAGCTTGCTTAGCACAGGAACAGCAGGATTAGTGTGGGCACGGAATGTGAGGCCAGTGCCCCCCCAGCAGAAGGTCTGTGAGCAAGTGGCCTTGCCTGGCCCCACTGTAGCTCAGCAGCTGGCAGCCAGTTGTTTGGTGGGGCAGGAAAGCAGTCACCCGGATGCAAGGGGTAGGCGAGACACCAAAAAGCAATTACTTATCCTCCAGCCTTGGGAGGTGTCTGCTACGTTAAGGCCAGAATGTGGGAATGACTAGATACTGGAATAGAGAAGTAAAAAAAGAAGAGGTTTGATTTTTCCCACTTTTTTAATGAAAAGAGAAAACAAGAAAAAAGCTGACAGAAATCAAGGGTGAAGTCCTGAAATGGTGACAATTCAGATGATTGTAGGATTGCTTTGGATTGACACCAGCCAGGCTGTAGGGTCTTGCTGGAACAATGTAAATTGGCTTAGCACCACTGAAACCAGTCATGCTGCCCTGCTCCACCCTGGCTGAGGATGCAGTGTCCAATGCCCAGGACTGCAAGGATGGGATACTTATTCTCTTCTGCGACTAGAACCACCCTCCAGGCCAGATTTCTGCTCCAGATAAGACTTGAAAAGGTAAATTTATTGCCAGTGGTTATTTGGAACACTGAGCTGCGTATATAGCTCATCTCTCTGTCCATCATGATGAGTATGCCCTCCCTGATTCAGCTTACAGAAAAGGTCCCAGTGAGACCCCAAATTCACCTGGAGTGAGGAGAGATGGCCCCAGTTCACAGAAAGGTCTGCTGTGACCAGTGGGTCCTGGGAGAACACAGAGGCTCCACACCACTGCATGGGCACTGTGTCAGGGCTAAACATGAGCTCTGCCATGAGCTACTGTCCTGGAGTCCCGATTTCTGGGGGAGGCCAGCTGAGGACTCCCCTGTGTGGTGCTGGACTGCCCTATGCCTCCATTTCCCTGCTTCTAAAATAGGACTAACACTCCCTCACTGGCGCATGAGGAGCTTAAATACTCCAAATATTGCAGGTATGAGACCCTGATAGGTACCTCTGCACAGTGAGGACTCATTCTGGGAAGCAGAGGGAATTTGAACCTAAGACACACTTGTGGGGAAGGGGAAATCACACAGCCCGGAAGGGAAGGAAATGTCTGGATGAATCCTGGACAAGGCAGGCTACTGCATTTCGTGCCAGCAGTGCCCGTGCCAGCAAAGGGAAGGGACAGCTAATTTAATAGAAGTGCTGAGCAATCAAAAATGACTGGGACATGTGTGTGGGGGGAGGTGTGTGGGACCCCAGCCAGAGTTCACACAGACACACTATGGCACATTAACAAGGAGCACCTGAACACAGCAGCAGTGCTGGAGGGTGCCACAGAAGACCAGGGAAGCACTTTCTTGAGGCACCCTTAACCAGGGAACAACCACATGACCAAAGCAATACAGAAAAACCAGCCTGGCACCATGGCTACCTTAACCCTCCTCTCCATACACTTCCCATGCAGACTACTCCAAGTTTATCTTTCCTGGCCACACACCAGCATCCATATGGTGTGAAACAGATGAACACCCATATTTACTCTCCTTTCTCCTTGCTCCCACCTCTGTGGGTGTCCCAGAAACACAGCAAGAGCATGCACAGCTCCCAGGGCTCAATGCACCCATTCTGACCATGTCTGCTTAGCGCAGATCCCAGAGCTCTGGCAGCCTGAATTGTTTCTCATTATTTATTGCTCATTTTGTTCTCTGGGATGGTGCAATTGCCTCTTAGGATTTGTGCCCTTTCATTTCCAGGCCTCAGTAACTCCTGAACTACAGTTTCATGTGGTTTTGTGATTGTTAACCCAGCATGCAGACGGGTCTACGACCACAAAAGCTCAATGAATCTTATATGGCAAAACACAGGCTGTGAAAACATTTTCTCCTTCATTTGCAGTCAAAGAACATACTCTCACCACCACGAAAGATGCAGCAGCAGCCAGGTTTTCCAAGGAACAGTGTTTCCTCATTGCTGTGCAGAGGAGAAAGGACTATTTCTCCTCAGAGCATCATCAGTCTTTTAGCCATCATCAGAAAAAGGACACTCACAGATTAAACCCTCTGGGCCTGCAAAATCTCTCCATTCTCTTCCCTCTTGTTGGCCACAAGACTCCCCAAGGTGCAGGCAGAAGAGACAAAAGGACATTACCTTGTGGTTTTTCCCGTGCCGGTACATCATCCAGTCCTCCCCATTGGTGCTGACCTCCAGCTTGTAGGTGCGCACGTAGTAGCCCTTCTGGGTTTCTCTCGAGATGGCACCCTGTGTGGCAATGGCTGTGAGCACAGTCAGGAAGTGGAGGTCCACCTTGCCAGGGGAAAAAGGGACAAGAAAGAGTGTGGTGACCACCTGAGAGTCCAGAGTGGCTAATTAGTTAGTACCTCTCTCTCTGAAAAATTAAAAGGGGCAAATTCAGCCTGTGTCACTCTCTGTAGGTGCACAGTTCAACATCCATGACCCTTCCCAGGGCTGACTTCAGCAGGATAGAACTGTGGGACAAGAGTAGCTAAGGATCTTGATGTCTGTTTATATGGGACCATCACAAAGCCTCCTTCCTGCCTCAGACCAAGCAATAGGATCTGCACAGAAGCGCACATCCATTAAAGCAGGACAGAGACTGACTTTTTCCATGTAAAATAAAAGCATAATATCCAATTAGCAAGTGCTGCAGCTCTTGGTTTTGCCTTGCTGTTTTTTTTCTGTTTGTTTTACAACATGGGTTGAGAAAGGTCAGCAGAGCTGGCTTAGTAGCCCTGCCATGAATGAAGAATGAGACGTCTGCTAGAGGCAATGACATTCACCACCTCCTGCTCGTATTGCCCTTTAGCAAGCAGTGTCTCCCGGCGATGTGACACAGCCAGAAGCTGTGTGCGGACACACTGTGGCTCTAACCAGCTCCCAGGGAAAGCCTTTGCTCTGTCAGCCCCCTGCCTGACATCAGCCCGCTCACGCTCCCTGCATCGCTGATGAGATAAATATTATCCTAGTTGTTTTTCTATGCACCCCCCAGAGACCTTGGTCCTCAGGCCAGTGGCGGAGTCAGTGGCCCTTGTAAGTGGCAGAGGTCTCTCAGTCTCTGTCAGTCTGATGGAAAGTCCATCAAGGTTTGGGCAGAAAGGAGGGGCTGGGAGAGACACAGCGGATGGAGTCAGTCCTTGTGCGGGCAAGCTAATGGGAGAGCCAGCCTGCCGCATCTCACCGAGGCGCTGCAGCTCCCCTGCTGCTGCCTCCCCGTGAGCCACAGGGGCAATAAAAAATTCAACAACCATTATGGTCAAGGGTCAGTTTGAGAGTGTGACATGGTCAAGGGTCAGTTTAAGAGCGTGACACTCCATCTGGTGGGGGAAGAGGAGAGGGGGCTGGAAAGGTACCTGGAGGTACTCTTTGTTGCTGTCTACATTGGGCGTCCAGCCGTTGTCATCACTGTTGAGCCGGCTCTGCTGAGGGGTCCATCGCCCATCTGAGTAGGTGGAGGAGGCACTGATCTGCATGTTGGAGATCCTGCCAGACTCCATCCCCAGAGGCACATTGCACTGAAAGTCTAGAACAGACACACGCATACACAGAGACAGGTTTACACTCACAGTACTTCACCCCCAGGTGAAAGGCAGCCCTGAACTAATCTCTTCAGCTAACCCTGAGCAAAGCTGCCTGTCTGGAAAGATGAACAGATCTGCACCATCTTGCAAGTTGTGTGTGTTCACAGATGGCACTGAAAAATTATAGATAGGGCAGCTCTGTGTTTGCATGACCCTCTGAACACTAATACAGTCTGGATCTTTCTCCCTTTTTCTGTCTTCTTCACCTTTGCTCAGTTTTGACACAATTCTGTCCCCTCCCTCCCTTTGCCTCCACCAAGATGTTCCAAGTACCCTTGCCACAAAGCTCCCATTTTGAAGGCTGAAGGTGAAATCTAAGCACTGAGAAGGCAAGGAATACAGACAGACACATTAGGAGCGTGCTTACTGTTGCTAGCAGGAACATCAAGGATTGGAATGGGCAGCTCTAAAAGTTTTGTGAGCATGTGAGAGCAGGGATGCACATGTGCATGTGTCTGTGTCTATCTGCATGCACTGTATGTGGTATCAGGTCCATAGGGATTAACCAGACAAGATTATGAAAGACACTGATATGCTTTTCTTTGGACCTCCTCACTTCTAAGGCTTTAGAAGTCATAATCAGCTCAATTTTATGGCACATCTCATGTATTTTATAGCAGCTGTCCTGTAAAAACAATAGCAAAGAAAACAGTGATAGAAAATACTGCATGGGTCCAAGTGTGCTGCTGCTGTAAACCAATGGGGCTCCACCAAACTGCCTGTGTTTTTTAATGGGGTCAAGTCAACCTTGGATGGAAATGATGGACCAAGTTAGGATGTTAGTGCTATTAATAAAGTTTCAATTTACACCACCATAAACGAAAGCAGGCCTGGCACTTTAACAAGGGCTCTGGTGCTTGATTTCTCCAGCTTTGTGTTCAACATCTTATTTGTAAATCCAGATCAGAAAAGGGATTAAAGAACAGACCAACTGAGTGTGGCAATAGGAAATGGTGAAGAGCTCATGCTTGTCTGTAACTCTCACAGCCTCAGCAGAACAATCCTTACTCAATCACAGAGTAAGAGATTGTAACCCTGCTGCCCTGGTGCTGCACAACCCCTACTCTACCCTGCTCTCTGTCACAGGCATTCAGTGGCAGGTCAGGGATTCCCTCTCTTTCTCTGGGACTGAGGGGTGTCCTGAAGGCTTCTTCTGTTGTATCAGAGGTTGACTGTGAACAGAGGTCAAGAACAGTAGCTCTGAGGCAAAAATACCATGGGAAAACAAATGGAACCTTTCCTTGCCTGCAAGTGTTATAAAAAATCAAAATGCTCTTCATGCTCAACTTACAACTTACTTCCTCACTCCATATCAATTTACCTCCTTTATTAAGGGTTATAAAACAAAATTTGGCTTGAAATTCTTAGCGCTTTAAGCAATCTTTAATTAGACAGCCAAGAAATTCCAATTTGTGGTTTGGGACTGTGAATTTCTGGAAAACTAGAGAGAGAGAGCGAGTGCATATTTTTCCCCATGCTTTAATGAATCTGCTGCACATGCTGGGCTGAAGTCTTCCCCTAAATCCTTTGGGCTCAGTACATACATGAAGGATTCTAACCCAAAAGGAATTGAGAAGACTTCACAAGCAAGTGAAAAGTCAAGAAAAGGTCAGAAAGCTAAATTCTTACTTGAAATCTTACTTCTATCAAAACAGGGAACAGACCTAAGTGAAACTGCTGTCTGCACTGCTGGTGGAGAACCAGTCCCTGGACACACTTCTGCCTGCTTTACTCTCACATACGCCAAATGAAAGATGGGAAACACAGGGGACACAACTAAGTCGTAAACACACACTTCCAACTTACTTTCTGGGACTTCCTGGTGGATCAAGTAGTACTGAGCAGAGAAGCCATCCTTAGCCACTGCCAGGTCCGTGTGGAAGGTGAGGGAGAGGACGCCGGTGGTGGAGCGGATGTCCGACGGCATATTAACGCCGCAGTACCTGCCTATCAAGGGGCCGACTGCAAAAGAAAGAGCAGCAAAGGTAATGCCTGCTTTTCCACTGGCCTTCTGGGTCACCAGCTCATTGCTGATCAGGATGAAAAAGACAGGCTTCGGGGATGGGCTATTTTTTATATCCATTGGCCTGGTGCCATGCAGTGCAGAAATATCCACTGCAGCAGGCATTGCTCTGCAATTGCTGGGAAATGCTCCAAAATGCTCTGTTTCTCGGTTTTGCTATAAGGCAGGGAGGTCCTCCCATCATTGCACAAACCCACCGCCCTTCCCTGAGAGAGAACTGCTGGTGTTTGGAATGTCCCATGGGGCTTTTCAGACCAGTGGTTACAACAGAGCAGCAGTTTGTGGTTTGATGAATGCAGCCTTCTGCAGGCACACTGTCCCCAAGCTGGCCATGGTGTGCCCTAATGGCAGGTTGCAGGCTGCAGCCACCCTTGAGGTTAGGCACCCTTGGGGTTCAGACATGGACTGCACAGTTTTGGAGCTTTGTGAGACACCAGGAAGGGCCAAGGAAAGCAGTGCAGCACCCCGTGGCTTACCCTGAGGAATGCCATCCCAGATGTCTAGCCAGTCATACTTGCAGTCTCCTTCCCCTGACTGCAGAGGGTCATGCTCGAGGTCAAAAAGCAGAAAGTGGAGAAGGATTTCTGTCTTTGGCTTGGCTATGATGGTGAAGATGCAGTCCAGGTTGTGTGGATACTTGTCAGGGAAACCTGGAGACTCAATAGTGCCATTGGAGGCAGTGAAGTTCCTGGAGCAGTCCTCGGAGCCTGCAGCAGTAGGAAAAACCCAGAGCCTTAGCAACAATGAAGCTTAATGCCAACAACTTGGCACTGTGAAAACCCCATTCTGAGTTTAGTAGGGTTGTGTATTCACTTCTAGAAATGTCCTGTAGCTCAAAAGCTGAGGGAATTACTGGAGGAAGTGAGAAGGTGATTTTCAAAGCTTTCCACAGGTGGAGAGACAAGGTCTATGAGGTACTGTAGTGGACAGCATGGTTCAAAATCCCTTAGACAGCTTTGCAGACATAATCTTCACACCACTGCTGATCCTCCTGAGAATTACCTCAGAACCAGGACTAGAAGAGTGATCCTATCCAAAGCCAAAATGTGATTTGGCAGGCCAGCACCGTGCCATGTCCTTCCCACTGGTGGTGGTAGACAGGGAGGCCACACCAAGTTGTCCTGTCTTCCCCAGCTGTCACTTTGCACTCTAACCCATCCCCTGAACTGACCTGGCAGACCTGTGTGCTGCTCCAGAGCCTGCAGAGAGGCTGGCTGGCACACAGGGAGCCTCCATCCACAGTAGTCATGACACAGCTGCTGCCTGCAGCCACGCAGGCAAGGTGCCACAGCGAGCCCAGGTCTGGTGGAGGAGCCCTATTTGGGAAAGGAGCTGCCTGGGATGGGGCAGAGAGGAGTTTTGGGATGTATTCATTTCGGAAAGGCTGCTCCCATGGGCCAGTTTCCTGCAAACTCCAGCCTTCCAGCACAGATATCTGTGCCTCAGTTTCCTCTTGAAAAAATCCGTAAGCACAAATATTTACACAGTGTAAGGGCCTGTGGGAGGGTGCCAATGTCTCCACTGTTTGCTGCAAACCCTTGGGAAGTGCACAGTTAGCCTGCAGCCCCCACCCCTGCCCCCAAGACCCACACAAGGGACAGGGGCCACCTCCAGCATACGTCTCCACAACGTGGCCACATTAAGAGTGGGGATAACAGAGGCCATGGCATGGGGGTCTCTGCTGAGAGCAGGAACAGAGCCCTCTTTTTCACAGAATGAGCCATCCACACCAGAAATGCAAGTTATTTCTATCCTTAAGGAAGACCTTTGCGTGGTGGGGAGGCCAGACAATGTTGCCTCTTATTTATTGCTGACCTCAGCACTGGCCTGGGCTGCAGCTCGGGGCCCCCTCTCACACAGCCAAGGTGCCTCGGGCTGCTTGGGGAAAGGGGAATTTGTGTCATACTCATACCACGGTGACTTTGAAACCCTTGCCAGGACAATAGGCAACAGAGATCTGCAGCCTGGAGCTATCAGAGGAGAAAGGGGGTGTTAGAGAGGCTGCTGGCCACTGCTGCAACCTGGCACTAGCATTCACAAAGGTTTCTGCTTCACTATTACTGGGACACTGTCCTTCTCCTCTACAAACCCTCTTGCTCCGGCTCTTCCAGGCAGCACCAGCCTTCCAGGACTAATGGCAGACTTGTTATTCAATTCAGCATTAACCTAGAGAGTCAGGCCAGCAGCCTGCAGTAATAGCAGGATCTTGCACTGCATTATGCAGTGCCTGGCTGGAGAGCTACTCAGGAGAGGCTCTTAATTGACTACCTAATGAACCAGCCAGCTTTTCTGGTGTGAACCTGTGAGGTAAAATGCAGAGGCAAAAAAAAAAAAAAAAAGCCAAACACAAATCACAGCATAATGACATAAGGGTGTACTTTGTTCCAAACAACTTGAAAGACTAACAGATAAATAGTGAAAATAACACAAGCTCCGAGCTGGGGAGAAAATGAAAGGCTAAACCCAGAGTCAGGGACTGTCCTCTAGTAACAGGCAAGACCATATTAGACAGCAGTTTCCTCATGTGGGGTTCTTATCACATTTGGCATCTTTGTCTACATTTTGGCTAATAGCAATGATCAGCTTTTTATAAGGAAGCTGCAGATAATCAACGGGAGCCATGCTGACTTCGGCAGCCACAGGCCAGCCTGAGAGGAGACTTTGATGCCCAGAGCTGGGGAGCTCAGCCCTTCGAAACTGACTCACAAAGGGAGCAGCAGGGAGGCTGGACCAGCCAGGGCAGACGGCTCTTGTCAGCCCCAGACTGCTGACTGATACCCATCAGGGGATTCAAAGAGTGGTATGTGGTTGTTTGTATGCAGATTGCTTCTCTCTCACACTGTGATAAGGGAAATTTAGCACAAGGTGGGGAAATAAATGCTCAATTGAAAAGAGTTGTTTTTTTATGTCACCTTTAAGACAGAAGGGATCTGCAGCCACTGCTGCCTTTACTGATGTGGACAATGACAATCTGATGACCTTTAAAGCTGGTGACACCCTTGCTGGTTACCCGGACAGCTCAGATGGAAACTTGGCCAGTGCCTGCCTACATGCCAACAAAAGGCAGGATTTGCTTGTACTGCAGGAGCCCTGCAGCCAACACTGCCCACTTCCCCCTCTGGAGCCCTGGCAGGGACTGGGCAGATGTGGGCTGGGAGTGCTCCTGGATCACGGGCTCATCCACACTCCTGTTCCAGAGCCTGCCTTGCCAGGCTTGATTTCATGGGCTGTGGCTGTAAGAAAGTTGGCTGTATCTGGAGAGGATGGCTGCCTGCAGGGGTGGGGGTGGCAAAAGGAGCCCCAGCACCACTTCAGCTTCAGCCTCCATCCCATACCTGCTCTCCTCCAGATCAGCTCTTGATTCCTCTCCCTCCCTCCCTCCCTGTAATAACTTCTCCTTTCCTCATAGATTTGGTCTCTTGCTGGCTCCCAACCAGACCGACAGGGTTCCTGTCTGCCACCCCTTCCCACAGCATGGCCAGGCCACCTCAGCCAGCTGGACCAGTGCCTAGTGCCCTGAGTCAGGGAATGGTTGCAGTGTGAGGTCAGGCACAACCCAGCACAGCCTGCCGGGCTCACAGGAGGTGTGAGCAGGGAGAGAGAGGCAAGGGGGGCTGAAGTGGATCTTCCCACCTGCATTCTTTGCCATCCTTACTGATGGCAACTGGCCTTAGGAAACCCCAGTATCTGGCTGATTCACTAAACTTTCAGGACTAATCTGCATCCTAACCATAAACTAACAGTGGTGGTGAGCTGGCTGCTCAGCAGCTCAATGGCCAGTTATGCAGTCCGGGCAACAGCACCTTCCTCATCCATCTGAACGTTCACACATGTCCTGCCCTCATTGATTCACAATGAATTTAGGGGGTCTCATTCTCTTGAAGCAAAGTCTCCACATTCACATCTACCTACAGCCAGGCTATGGGCTGTCTGTGCACCTCTGCCTGCTGCACAGCTGGCCCAGAGCCCCTGGACACTGCTGCCTGTGCTCCCCATCTTTTCTTTAGAGATGCTGGATAAACAACCCCATTGTGCTCCTTTTTGGTTCTTCCCATGGCACAGACTTTTTTTTCTGGTGCTGGATGAAACGACTGAAAGCCATGTGTGTTGTCTTCTAACATATCACCACAGGACTGTGGGCACATGGCAGGTGCCTGTGTGCCCACACAAAACACTCTCCTGATCCCTCAGCATGTAGGCACACCTCTGCTCACATGCACACAGAGCAGAGGCTAATTTTTCAAGCCTTTCTTCCCAGGCACAAAATTCTGTCAAATATTTAGACAGAAACACTGTTAAAAGGGCTTTGAGCAGATTTTTCTTTCCTCAATAGTAGTTAAGCATTAAACAGAATTATAAACACTTCCTCTTATATCAGCCTGGAAGGGTGCTGCCTCAGACTTTGACAGCATTGCTGACAGCAATCACTTGAGGACTAGAGCTCCCCAGTTACAAACCCCACATCCTGGAGAGAAAGCACAGCATCACTGATCAGCCCTGAATCACAACTCCACAGGAGGGGGAGCTCCATGCACTTCTAACAGAGGGACAATCCCCTTTCAGCCCTAACCAGCTCCACACGTGCCAAAGAGTAAAGATATATGTTTCTAATACTAATAATAATAGTACTCGAATAGAAGAGAGCATTTAAGGAGGTGCTTTAATTGCCACCCTGTAATCCAAAAATTCACTGTCATGTGCCACTAACATCTTTACCTTCTAGGAAATGTGACGCACAGACTTGCTTGCTTCAATTTAAAAAACTAAGTCCTTTATCTCTGGAAAATATGCTAGAAATCACATTGAAAAGGTGGCCAAAGGCATCTCCAGACAAAGATGATTGTGTCAAACACTCTGGGAGACAGGCACTGACTCAGACACTCACCTGTCTTGTAGATCTCATAGCGCAGAGAGAAGCCGGCACCTTGCCGTGCGTAGTCTGAGGTGAACTTGATATAGAGAGAGGGGCCAGAAGAGATGATGGTAGGAGGTGCAATGTTCCCACAGTGCTTGCCCAGCAGGTCTGCCGCTTCGCTGTCCCCATCGCGGATCTCGATGTAGTCGTACCTGCGGAGGCAGGTGAAATGGCAGGGAAACCATCTGTCAGGGACACGCTTCAGGAGGCCAGGCACAAACAAAAACCACTCTTGGTATCTGCATAGCTCACAGAACATCTTTCAGACTGGTACCTGAACTTATTCACTGCACACCACACCACAGACCCCAGAACACTTTTTCTCTTTGGTCTGACTATGTTTAGGTCCTTTCCTCTGCTGTCATTCACATCATTAATTTGTTGCACACACATCCGCTTCACCTTCACAGCCAACATGCAAAATTTAGGACACGCTTTACCTCCATTTCCACAAAACTCCTTCAGCATGGGAGAAGCTCAGACACAACTCTCCTGGGGCTGCTCTCCTCCCCTGAGCTCTCTTCTGAAGTGCCACTGTGCTGTTTGGCAGAGCTTGCCTTATTCCAGTATCCATGTGGGATTTGGCCAAGTACTTAACAAGTGAAACTGACAGTGTTCAATCCACGTGAGCAGGTAGCTCTTTTGTGCACTGATACCACAGTGCTCCTTTAACAAGCATGGCAAGTACACTCACTTAGCACTTGGACATTAATATTAATCCTCTTCTATTAAGTGCTAATGAAGATTTTCTGTGGATGAGAAGTTTGTGTAAGAGCTGGGTACCCACACTCATTATTGCTGATCCTATACATCCTGTAACTGCGACCTGCCTTTGCTAAACCCTACTTGAAGATGTTCCTACTGGCCTGGGTGTCTGACTGGTCTGGGGGAGGAATGCGTAGGGTTAGGGGAATTGCCTCCTGGTGCAGAGACAAAAGCTTGTTGCAAAGCTTGGCTGGAAGGTGAACCTGCCACAGATCCCTCCATATTTTCTAGGCCATGAGTAGGCAAGGTAGTAGTATCAGGCTCTGTGTGCTGTGAAGAAACAAACAGCTTTTCCGTGTACATCTTGTTCTTCAGCTGCTTTCTAACAACACCCACGTTCTCCCGCCCCTCTCCTCTGTGGCCAGCAGGCTGCTATTTACAGAAACTGACCATCTCTCTAGGACTGTTTATTTGCTTTGTATCAACCTGTTTGAACAACATGCTTCAGCTCTTCTTAAGGGGCCAGGGAGGAAAAAAGCATTTCCAGGCTGCCAGGAATCTGCCTTTCTTCTTTGTCACGAGATCTTCTGTTTGAGAATGGAGAGTTGAAAGGAGAAGTAGCTTGCTGGATACAGAATGATCCTCATGTGACTCATTCCCATTCTGCAAAGCACATATCAGCGAGCAACAGCCTCAAAACAAACTTACAGGGACTTAGTGTGCTCCTCCACAAAGAAAGATGGCCCAGACAGCTTTGGTTTCACTCCTTTCTGGGATTAAATCAGGCTGAGAGCCAGAAGCAAAGCGCCTGCAGATAAAATCCTGTCTACGCTGGACTGAGCACTCAACTAGCTGCAATTGCCCAGCCTTTAACTTCATTACAGACTCAATTGGCTTGGCCAAGGTGAAATCCAAGCGGTCTTGAGAAGTGGCACTCGGAGAGGAAGAGCATTTGGCTTAGCTGGTGTGTGGACACACAGCAATGCAAATGAAGTTCTGCCCCCCTGCTCTCTCCTCAACTCGGCCTAGCCCCCATCACCTTTGACCCCTTGTTACCCTGACACCAGCCAGCAGCACCCTGCGTGACCCCTCTATTGCCCATCATGTGCAGCTTCATCCTACCATCTCTCCAGGGAGGAGGAACATAGAAGGCAGTGTTAGTGCTTCTTCTAAGTAGAATTTTTTCCTCCTTGTTTGTCTATTTGTTTAAAGCAGTACTGAGCAAACAGCGGGGACATTTTGTTCTCTAAATAACTACTTGCTTTCAGCGTGCTTGCAGCCCTTCCACATCTGAAGTGCACATCTGTGCCGCAGAACTACTGGCTACTAGTGAAATTGTGAGTATGTGGCAAAAAATTAATTTGGCAAAAACATGAATGTTGGCAAAACACAGTTAATGGAGTGGACTGTAAAAGCTGCCATTTTCATGCACAGGCAGAGGTTAGCTGCATCCCAGGGAACCACATCTGTTTGTGCCCTCGCGGGGCTGTACCTCGCCAACACAGTACATGGCTTCAGCTGCTTGACTGCAATGATCACAGCTTCTGCTGTGGCCAGCACAACAAATGTCCTAGAGCTGCTCACATGGCTCCTCAAGCCACCCAGTTCTATAGGAGCCCTGGAATTTCAGAAGCAAGTTCTGGACTAAATTTTTGCTTATTGAATGGGTGACAGACTTCCAGTAATACGTACAATTAAGGAATATTGCAATCTGCTCATGGGCAATCTGCAAATGGAAAATTAAAAGAATGGATCTAGTAAGTAAATCATCAGGAAATATTTGCCTCTTTAAATTAAGCCCTATTTGGCTTCATTCAAGCATCTAACTTAGCCTTTCTCCCACCGGAGCTAATACTGAATAAATCGAATGTTAAAAACAACCGAAAAAAGCCTTTAAGAGAAGGTCAGGAAATAATTTTTTGCCAAATGTAAAATTAATAGAAATGTGTAAGAATTTTCTTTCCCAGTCAAAAAATCTTGGCCCAAGTCCTCTGCTCTGCATGAGGCAAAACCTTTTTTTTGGGTCATATAAACAGGGTGTGAATTGGGGAAGTATTACACTTGGGAGAAAGCACCAGCCCAGATGAGCAGGAGCCCCCTACTTCCTCTCCATCACAGCAATTAAGCTTTAGGCTTTCAAAATGAAACACCAAAGACAGCCAATCAAAACTGTTAAACTTCCAAACTTCAGCAAGAATGCCAGCTAATCCCCACCACAGATTCTTTTGGAACCATGCACTTTAGTCGTGTCCATGCCTTGGCCCTCCATCAAACAAACTGATAAACCCCATTCTCCTCAATCTGGGTCAAGTTACAATCCAGTTTGGCCAAATCTTCACTCCTGTTAAGCTTAAGTATGGTTTCTAGACTTCTTCCCTTGTGAGAAACAAGAAGAAAAATTGGAAGAAAACCCCACCATGCTTTCCACTCTGACCATTTCATTTTCAGATAACTGTGGCCTAGGGCACAGCTGGGCGGGACACATTTATGCTGCAGTGGTGTTCAAAATGTCTCACACAGTGCCCAGCAATTTGCATTTCACTCATATAACCAAATCCGTTGTTTCAGTCAACATGCACCAACGTTCTTGTGGGCTGACCTCTCTGGCATTACCTCCACTGGGAAAGCTGCCATCTCCAAGCACATTTCATGGCCCCCTCTCCACACCGAGGCATCGCTCCAAGGAGCCAAGCATAAACATGTGAGGGCAGGGTGCAACCTCTGTAACCCACACGGATAACAGATTGATTAACCAACTCTTCTTTTGCAGGGAAGGTGACCACAGTTGGCTGCTCCTCCCGTGGCACAATGGCAAGATATTCTGAGCTGCCACTTGAGTGAGAATGCCAGTGAGCTGGTTTGAAACCACCTCAAACTGCTTTTCAGCGGGGAGTTTTGAGGCTGGGAGGCAATGCTGAAGTGCTTTTAACTGCCCAGACAATGGAGGCTGAGAAAAGGGAAGTAGGAGGCTTAGATGGTCTTCTTGAAGTTGTTTAACAGAATTGAATGAAAAATGTACAATGCTTACAAATATTGCTGCATTTTTATTACAGATTTTTTAGTAGAAAGTGCTTTGCTGATGTTAAGAGAGCTTTTATAAACTAATTATAAAGCACTTCTACAGCCTGTATTATTCATGCTTGTTTGCTTGCTTTTCCCTCCAGTCAACCTCTCTGCTTCCCAGGCTTTCCTTTCTCTTTTTCCCAAGTCACTTTGCTGCTGGCTTCCCAAATGAGGTGCAACAAAGGCAAACAAGCCCCAGTGTAGCGATTATGAGAAGACCTCCAGCTTTTCAGTCCTTTTCTGCTGCAAAATAGGCAATCTGCTCCCTGACCACTGAGCTGTGCTCCATGATCCCCTAGGGCCAGGGCAGACCTCCCAGGTGTCCACCCAGGCACTGCCAGAAATGCTACATCCCATGTGGGAGCAGCACCAGAAAGCCTGTGACATTCCTCTGGGTGCTCCTCTCCAGAGGGACACTAACACAGCTTAGTGACCCATACTGCTGAACACAAAATCAACAATCCCACTGACCTTCATCCCCAGGTCCCAAGAGATGCTGAGTCCTTCCCCCCTGAAACATGCTTCAAGGGCATTACAGGGACATCAGCTTAGCATAGGAGAAGCATGAATAACAAATCATTCACATGTTCACAGCCATATCACCAGTCCTCTGCGTATGCAAACTTGTGCAAGCCTTGCTTCAAAGCCTAAGGAGGACTGGCCAAGCTCTGACCTAGCTGGCAGCTTTCTCTGTCTCTCTCTAGAGCTATGATTTGAGGTAGGCGAGGACTTGCACTCAGCACAGCCCCGTTTCCAGGGCTTGCCAGGACTGGAGAGAGAGGCGAGGCTCTAACCCGAACCTCCCCCATGTTTAATTTGGAGCTATTATTTATAGGCGTTTCCATGGGGCTCACGACTGCAGCTGGCAAACAGTAATGATGGGATTCTCATGAGACCCTGGGAGGTAGGAAGGCAGAGAGGAGCCTTCTGCCCCCAAGGTCACACAGGAAGTTTGCAGCAGGGCCAAGAATAGAAGCCAGTCTTGATTGGAGAGATTATATTCTATTGGAGAAATCTGGCCTAGATAGACAGGGAGACAAATAGGTACAGACTGCATGCCAACGACCCTAAATTTGGGAATGCCCAGGGCTGACTTGAGCCTTCAAGACCTCTGATCTGCTTGAACCATATGTCATTGTGTCTTGAATGCATCTGCTGAGAGGAAGAGAAACAGCAATTATAGTGAAATTCAGCAGGTGTTAATATTCTGCAGGTAGCTGGGGAAGGCCTGTGCCTAGCCACAATGACAGCTAGTAAATACAATTGTTTCCCCTTTGAAAAGGTGGTGGGAGGTTTTTTCTTCAGAAATTCTTATAAAAAGCATGAGGTCTTTTTGAACATTCTCTAAGAACAGACAGCTTCATAGAAACTAAATAGCAGTAGTGGTATAGAGATAGTTAAGAAATGGTGAACCAGCATCTCTGTGCTCGTTGTGCAATCAAGAGGCGGCTAGAATTAATGTCCATTATGTGCTAGCTGGCTTAGTAGATTTTTCTGTGTCACCACCCATCTTCATGCTCTTTTGTACACCACCTTCCAACCAAATCCTTATTTCATGGGTGGTTACATTGCGAAAGACAAAAAAAACTTTTCTGTGATGTTTATACAATCTTGAGCAACTGCAGGACATGTCCTTCAAAGGTTAAATTGTTCCAGAAGCTACTGAGGACTTTTAAATGATTTTTTTTTTTTTTACAGCCACGATAGCAGAGGCAAGCACCACTATTGTCTGATGAAACAAGAGCAATGAAGTTTGATCTTAGCTGCCAGCCCTTAATCAGAGTAATTAATTATAAATACAGCAGATGAATTGGATTCTCCTTTGACTTGAACTGGTTTTACACACGTGTAACTCATCATTTTAAGGGTAATCACTCCTAATTTATCCTGGTGTGAGAAGAGAATCAGTCCTCATAGACACAGGCTCTGATACGGATTTGTGCACAGAACTAAAAAGGCTGTACCACATCTAGGTTTAGCCAACGAAACGTCCTCTAGTCTCAGTGGAAGCAGATTTCTCACACCCAGCTTGGATTGGGATTAATTGTTCTTCTGCACTGACAACAGAAGTACTTTAAATCCCTCTTACTGACTAGACCTGGGCTTTGGGTGTCTGAACAATGCAGAGATGAATCTGATCTCAGTCTGAACCTTTTGGGGCCATTTTTGCCTATGCTGAGGCAAAAGGTGCTCACAGAGCTTGCCCTTGTTTTGCCCTTATGGAAATAACTGACTCTGGCAACAACAGAGAAATGGGCTATAATTGCTCTGAATCTGAAGGGATTTCACTGGATTTCAGTGACTAAAATGACAAAAATCCAAAGGCAGCAGGGGGAGAGCTAGGCTGCTGTGGGGGGAGTAGGGGGCGATGGCACAGGAAAACTGCTTAGGATTTCTCAGAAGTTTGTTTTGAATTTGTTGTATCCAATTACATCTTGTGTAATCACAGTGTTGTGGGGGTCTGTAATCATTCTACTGTGCTTTGGATTATTTTCTTATCTCCTCAAAAAATCTGACCAGAATTTCTGAGAAATGAAAAAAAATCCAGTTATCCAGTTAAAGGGAAAGAAAAAAAATTTTAAAAAAAGGAAAGAGGGAGAGAAAAAGAAAAATCGAGAAGGAGAGAAAACAACCCTATTAGACTGGAAAACAAAAATGCCTTGAAGACAAAAATGGAAACTATAAAGGGCCTCTATTTTTTACCCTTTGGGTTGCTGTTTTCCCCCCCATAAGCACTGTTGGCTGGAAGAGGCTTTCAGCAGTACTGCTAACTTGTGCGGGGGGCGAGGGGGGGGAAGGCAGCCAAAATACTTCGTGCGAAGGGAGGAATAAAACCTAACTGCCAAGTGCTCCTGAGGCAAGTTCTGCTTCAGGAGGGAATTTCAGCTCCTAGCATGCTGCTGCCCTCCCTTGAGACAGGAGAGCAAAGGCTCCCCGCGCTGTGCCGCTCATCCCCAGGCTGCTCCCCCGAGCTGTGCGGCCGGATCGCTGCGGAAAGGCGGTCGGAGTGCAGAACTGCTCTCATCTGGGCCATGTCTGGAAAACCAACCGTTATATAAGAAAAGAGATGTGCTAATGTGCACTTAGGGGGTTTTCTGCAGGCTGTTGTTCAGGAGTTACACATGGCTGTTTAATTTTATTTCTGTCTCCAAAACCATCTCTATAAATTCCTCGCTCTTCTATTTTTAGCTACAGGGGTCTTTTGTTGCAAGATGTCTTTGGTGTTCATTGGTGAGGGGAGAATCATGGTGAAATCAGGAATAAAATATATAAAGCATGCTCAGAATAAGCCCCCTCTCCATGGCATTCTGCCTTCTGTTGCTGCTCTAAGGGAACTGAAGCAACTCACAACCCTTTCATACCCCAAAACGCAGGACACTTGAGAAAATGCATTTGCACTTTTCTCCTTCTGCTACAATCCATCTGTGGAAAAAATTAGACTTTGGTTTCTATGTCATTTTACTGTCACCACTCACAGGCACTTGATCACTAACAGAAAGAAAAAAATAAATATAATAAAAGATAACAACCACAAAAGGAAAATTTACTGCCGAAAAGCAGCAGAGTAGGCAGAAGGCAAGGGCAAATGCTCACTTTGATTTCTTTGCAGTGGGGGTACAGATTTCCCTTTTCTGATGGGATCCAGTGCCTGACAGCCCAGGCAATAGGTGGAGACGAGCTTAGGTCAGGCTGTCCAAGTTCTAGGGTGCTGATGAGGATTAGGGAGCACTCACATGGCCTGCTGTGCCAGCCCTAGTCCCAGAGGAGCCAGTGATGCCCCATCACACCTTGCTGGTGCAGTATCAGTCATAGCCTTAGACACAACATGCAGTGAAAAGCAAAAGGAAAGAGTAAAAACTGGATCAGATGGGATCAGAGCTTGGTAGCTGGACTTTCCACTATCACTCATTTGCACTGGCTTTTTTTCAGCACAAAACTGAAATAAACACCTCGTTAAGCACCAATTGTATAAAGGAGGTTGTAAGAGCAGAGCCCTGACCGGCCCACCCTCACCCTCCTGGCTGTCTACATCCCTCATTAATGATGGATGGTCACCCTGGGACTGGCCCACCGTAGCATGACTTTCTGACCCTGCATTTTCTCAGACACAGCCTGGTCACAGCCCAGATCCCGCCTTAGCTGATGCACAAGTGAGTAAAGCTTTGCTGCCAGGACTGACCTGCAGCCTCCACTACTTGGGCATTCCCACAATTTGGCTGTGCCAGCTTGTAGTAAGAGCTGTTTCTGGGGCAAACAGTGCACCAAACCTGCCTGATCCCTCCTTGCTTACTGCACAGCACAGCATCTCCTACCCCCTTCTCTCCTCACAACGTGGGCATGGCAGCTCAGTCTGAACCAAAGGGTGCCAAGTCTGAGCACATCAATGCCCCAGTGAGGGCGAGTGCTGTGCCACACCTTGCTGTGCATTGGCAGTGACCTCCCACACGGCTCTCTTTGACAGCAGCGACTGTCTGGGGGTGTGGGAGGAAGGAGCTGCTGGCAGGAGCTGGTTGGTAGCCCTGAGGTGAGCTCAGCCCAGGACAGCAGGTCAGAGAGGCAGCCACGTCAAGACAGAAGAGAGAGACAGAGGCAAGGGAATGGGACGCTGCATGAGGCTGGTCCTTTTCTCCTTAGGGTACTCTGGGAGCAGGGGGATGGGAATGTCCCTGTTTCTCCCACAAACAAGGACCCTGACACTGCTTTGTTCAGAAAGATTTTCTTTCAAGCAACCCTTGTGTCACCCTCCCGTTCAGGCGTGGCAGTGTGTCTGCTTTGTCCTGCCAGCTCAGCCATGGAGTGTTTACAAGCCTCCTTCACCCTTCCAGCCTGTGGTTCAGCTCCATTGACACTGAAGGCAACAGACTCCTCTCTTGGCGTGTGATGAATCAATTACTTCCTCTGACACTCTATTACTATAGCCCTTACATCTCCAGATTGCAGATGAAAAGACAGGCTGAGAAGGGGGACAGGGAAGGGGAGAGGTCTCCTGAGGTCTCCTTCAATTGAGTTGCTGGACATCTGAAGAAATCCCCATCAGCCATATTTAAAGACAGAGAGATGTTTTGCTCCGGAATGGCAGAAAAATCAGAGGGTTTTCACAAAAGAAAACCTAAGAAATCAAACGGGTCAAAAAACTACAACAAGATGCAGTGAGCATAGATCAATGGTAAGTCAGTCCCCTCTGCTGATGGAGATCCCAGACCTTGTTCCCACCCATGGTTAACAGCCAAACATTGGTATTACCAAAGAGACTGTCATTACACCTTCCTTCTCACTGCAAAACAACAATGTAAACGAAACCTCACACCAACGCTCACAGAAGAGGAAGGAAGCTGAGCACATGCCTCAAACTCCCGTGCTGCTGGTGGAGCGGGGGGGCACTTCTTGTTGGACATCCATCAACAACCCCAGCTCTGAGGTTTCCCTGGAGGTTTCTAACACGTGGAGCACTTCCCATGCAAACACCCTGCATGCAGCATGGCCTCAGCAGGCACGGGGCTGAGAACAGGGGCTCTGCCATCACCACTGGATGAGTACTGCCTGTCTCAGGAAAGCAGAACTCCGCCTCAAAAGATTCCTCACACACTATCTTGCGTTCTGCTGCAAGAAGGTGGGGACAGTCACATAACACGAGCAGCCACCCTGCTAGTTTCTGTGCCATTTGTAACAGAATGAAGTCTTTGGCAGAGGATTTCTGCTGTCAGACCCCACTGCTTCAGGCTCTGCTTCTAGGAATGCATTAAACAATAATATCTCCATGTCTGACCCAGTGTTACTTTTAAACCACACCATACGACTGTACTGTGGTTGCTCACTAAGGCTCCATGTAGATCTCAAGAATTCCTTGGGATTAGCAGTGGGGTGGGGTGAGAAACCAACAGAAAATCCCTAGGTTATTCACTCTTTCTAATGATCTACTGATCTACTCACTAAGCCAGCATATAAGGAAGGCTTTCTATGGTGTGCTTGAACTAATATATCAATGACAGTTGCTTAAAACATCCTAGCTGTGATTAGTGGACCATGACTGCTATTAACTTACAAGGAATTCCAGGATCACCAGACTGTGGTTTGCAACATATTATTACCATGCCATTCAATGGTGGTGTGCAGCCACTTGATTTAAAGGAAACGGAGAACTTGCCTCAGACTAAAACCTAACCTCCCCCAATTCCTTCAAATATGTTCTATGCCTAGTTCTGGCCAAAAGCAACCACAAATTTCTTGTGTTTTTCAGTCTGCTCTTTGCAGTCTGTTCTTTTTATTTTGCATTCATATTTAATTGCAGAATTCACACCCAGCCAGAAAAGACTGAGAATAAACTGGTCGTCTTCTGCTGCACTCTGACCTACTCCTGTGTGATGCTGCTGCTCAGCAGCCTTTGGAAGGGAGTGTGCTATGCACTGTTCCAATCTAGACTAGGTTTTATGCCTGCAGATGCCCAGGTCTTCTTTTCTTTATAACACAGGGAATTTTAAGTGATTCACCAAGGCAGGAACAATAAATCAATAGCAGGGAAGGGGAAGAACCCACATCTCACAACTCCCAGAACTGATATCTGCCAGTCCCTTGTTACAGCCTGACAATAGGGATTATATCCATTAAAAAGGCTGCAAGTAGCTAAGTCAAACAGTTGCTCATTAAAAGGCTAAACTAGCTCCTATGTAAATCAAAGTAAAATCTCACATTTCCTTTACTGTGCTTTGCACCTAGTGTTTAACAAAAAAAGGACATTTTTTTAGTATCAGTCTAGAACTCCCTTTCCATTCACTAAACCTTCAAACTCCTACATCATGGGTTTGTTGTCTGGGTGCAGAAGAGCATTGCTAAGCCCTCTGTACAACCCAAAAAAAGTGACCAAGACTCACAGTCCCACAGACATTTATTTAGGCTTCTGGGACCTGTTTGGGATGAGTCTCTGTGAAGGGTGTCACCTGCTGTCACACTGTGGGCTGGAGCACTGTTGCAAAGATAGTCAAGGGCCTCAGGCTCTGCTGAAAGCAGAAGCACCTCAACACTGTGGTTATCAGGCATTCCAGTGGGATTGCTCTACTCCTACCCTGCTGCCTCTGCGCTGAGCAGGGTCTGCAAAGATGCAAAGGACTTAGAGCTGGAGTCTACAGTGCTTGCTCAAAAAAGGCACATGTTTCTGACACTTTTAGCTGAATTATGAACCCACTTAATCAGGAGTCACCGCAGCCAGCCCTGTGCTGGCTCCCTTTCCAGATGCTGTGAGGTCCTGTTCCTTCCCTTGCTGGACAGAGAGGCTGACTAAGAAGTGAGTACACCACCACAACTACCAGTTCCTCCTCAACAGCAGGAAGGAGGGGGAGAGGTCTCTGTCTCTAATCCTATTGTTCCCAGTGTCACCAGCTGGCCCTCAATTTGTCATCATGCCAAGAGGAAGCAAGGTGCAAAACAAGATTTGACTCCTTTGCACCGGATGTTAGTGAGCTGGCGAGTCATAGGAGACCCCATGAGAGTGTATTTGGGGCCACCACCTTCTGCAGAGCCTGGACTGGCTTGTCCCTCCAGGAAAAGGCTCTGGGGCATAGAGGAGCACAGCCACAGAACAAGCAGAGATGGGAAGCAGAGAAGAGGGATGTGAACAGCCTTGAGCTGTTAACCCATGTGGCTGTCTCAGCATCACAGCTAACCCATTCACTGGTGTTCCATTTTGGAAAATGACCCGGGCTTGATGGGAATTATGAACCATACAGCGGATGCTGGATGGAGTTAAAAAACAGTAGAAGCTCATTTGAAGACAAGTTGAGCTGCAGTATCATGTTACCCAGACTGAATAATTTCCTGTACGTTAGAAATGTTGCTTCTGGCTACCCATGCCACAAACGTATGAGCAAGCAAATGCCTTCCTTAACATCTCATCTTTGACTCTCCCAGTACTTCAGGAGATGCAGTCACTTCCCCTTGCATCCTAGCAAAGAAACCCTCCAACCCCTGGCATCCTCTAGCGCTCCAAATGTATTTCTCTATTTCTCTTTTCTAAGCGTTTTGCCAATCACAAGATGAACTGCATTGTTTCTAAAATGTTTGCTAATAAGCTACTTATGCATACTTTTCAAAGCATTTACTAATTAGATGTCCATGATTGCTGCCTTGTCTACTCTTAACCTTCACTGATGGAAGGATGGCTTCTCCCACTATTAGGCTCTTGTTAGAAGGAGATGGCAAGAGAGGCAGGCTGACTGCAGCAGCCCCCAGCTGCCTGCCTGGCTGTGGGTACAGGCTCTGGATGCAGCTCTGCCTGCCACATCAGCTCAAAGGAATTTGAGCCAGTGTCTCTGTGGCTCTCTAGGAAGAATGCAGAGCTGTTTTGTTCCAGTGCCCAGCTTTTTGGCCCCTCAGGAGATGGCCATGCTGCCATAAGAGGCCTTCAGCGGCTGTCCAAGCTGCACGTGTCACCCTTTGTGCTGTGGCATGTTGCTGCTGGTGTCCCCTGGCCAGCAGTGCTCTGTGAGATGGGTGCTAGGAGCCTGCTGTCCCCCTGGCCAAACCTTGCTTCCCTCTGCCCTTCAAGCAGGGAGCAGACGTGTCTCCTCCTGCCATGCCTGCCCTGTATCCAGATCCAGCACACATCAGGATGATTCAACTCTCTTGGCACCATTAGGACACTTATGAGGTCACAGTGACCACTGCATAAATTTCCTCATGATGGTGGCCCCAGTTCCTGTTTCTTGAAACCTTCTGGGCCTGACAGTGGGACCCAAAGTCAGGAGGGAGAGCCTGACTGCAGCTCAATTTCCAGTCTGCTATCTCCAGCCTATTTTGGGAGTCCCCGGCCCCCGTCTCCAGGCACTTTAGCCAGCGTTTGGCATGTGCCACCAGAGGGGGCTGCGAGCCACGGCAGCGATCCCCTAACTCCTTCCCAGGCAGGGATCCCACCGACTGCAACCCAGTTTGCAGCATGGAAATGGCTGCAGAAAAATCCACTGGCTGTGGTCTGACTACCAGTCGGGATTTTTTAAAACACTGTTCCTCTGGAGCAGATGTTATGACTCAGCTGGAAGGTCTTCTGCTGGCAGAGGAAGCACGAGCATGTCCCCTGCAGCCTGGAGGGAGTGTGCCTCTGCTGTGTGTGCGTGGCCCAGCCTAGCTCTCTGGTACATCAGCTGAGTGTGGCTGGGGGTGGCAGAGTCAGTAGCCAAATGCAGGAGGGAACTTCTAGTGGTCCAAGGAGAAGACCAGCAGCGGGAGGGTGGCACGAACAGAAAAGGTGGTTGGTCATAAACACAATGACTCATGCATAGCTGAGGTTTTGGACTTGGATTTTCCAAGCAAGCAGAGCAGACAGAACAGCAAAATGGCAATTAAGGAGTGGACAGCTTAGCTACATGACTGCAAGAGCTGGGGTATAGCTGTCCCTGTTGCCCACCTATTGCAAATGGTTCAGGTCACTCCTGGGAGCCCAAATAAACCCCAGCATGCACAAGACTGCCCAGCAACCCCCATATTACACAGAAGTGGAAACATTTCAGCACAGCAGCAGCCTGCTCTTTTCCACTGGATGCCACTTCCCTGTTGATTGAACAGATAGCAATGATGTGGGGTGCAGTACCTGAGCTACAGCGGCACTCGGGAACAAAGAGCCAGGCGCTAGAACGATCACTTCCCAATAGCTCAGCAGATGTTTTATCAGAGCATCAAACTTCCCTTTTGGCCCTGACATTACTGCTATAGCCCCACAGCTGCAGGACAGCACAAACAATGACCCCAGCCCCTACTCCCTGTCACAGCATGCCCACCCTCCCTGCCAGAGGGATCCCTGCTGGTGCACCACAGCCACAACAGCAGGAGGAGGCCAATTCTCTTAACCTAGCATGCTCCCAAAGCAAGACACTTCCTCAGAGCACAGACACGGCACTCAGAGAGAGGTGTTCTGGGGCTTCAATTACACCAGATTACTCCTTTCATGATGGTGGTGATAGAGTGCAGTTACTTAATGCAGCTGGACACAGCTGAAAAATAAAAGCCCAGATGTGCCTCCAGAAAACAATAGCAACAAGCAGCACTGAGCAGCCACCCCTGTCTGCCACCTTGGGCATTCATCCCTGGCTGATGCATCCACCCTCCAGGCTGCCAAAGCTGTTCTCTGCAGGCAGCTCTTGCCCTGGCATCTAGGCAGCACCACCTTCATAGGCCCCTTCCAGCCAGCTGCTGGCCGAGGGGAAATCACTGACTTTTCCTCAGAGGTCCCCAGGGTGCCAGGCACAGTACAAAACACAGGAGGAAATGCCTCCTGTCCCAAAGGGAAATCCAAAGCTGATACAAGGAAGGCCAGAAGGGTTGCAGCAAAACCAAAAAGACTTTTGGAGACATTTTTGTAGGCTTTCAAATGGGTTTTAGGAATGTAAATGTTATGCTTTATGAGGGAGAAACTTTAGCCTAATAAGGTAAAATGAAATGTTGAAAGAAGCAGCAACAGAGGAAGGGGCTATGGTGTTTACCTCTGACGGCTGGAAGCACAGACTAGCCCCATTGTTGCTCCAATAGCTGCCAGGTAGCAACACCAGAGCAGGGGACCTTCTCTGCCCAGAGGGTGAGTGCCTCCATGGAGTCCATCTGCCTGTCACCCTGATGTGAATGTGCTCTATATTAATGATGAGATGTCAAAAGGAGGGCTCTGCCCTGAGACTGTCTTTGATGCTGATCTCCGGTTCCTGTTAAGGTTCACACCTGCAGCTGCAATGAGGTCTTTGCTTCTTCATAAAAAACCCTCTGACACTCAGATGAGATTTATCACTAAATGGTGACCTATTAATTAAGTATTGTAATGTAATGCATTAATGGCCAAGCTTTACACAGTGCCCATTTACCTCCTCCTGATCGGTCACTTAAAATAATCTCACTCCTAACCATTTCTTTCAGGCCATGTTTATCATGCACTGTTTTCATTGTTCTGTTCTGCTTCCTAACAAGTGCTGTCCATGAAGCTCTTTCAAACCCACTCCTATTCAGTGCTGGCTTGAGAGAGCAGGCACCTTCAGTCAGCTCGGCTCTCAGCTCACACCTGTGGCCAGCAGAAGTGCTAGTGGATAAATCGTATTTCTCTTTAAGGAAAGCTCCCTTGTGGACCTACATGCAAAAAGGGAAATAGTGAGACCACACAGCAGCCACTCAGAAGATTGCCACAGTAAAGCAAAAAGCAGCAAAGGGATAACCAACACCCCCAGAGCTCAGGCAATCCTGAGCACACTACTGAACGCACCACCTGCACCCTGGGACCAAACAATGCTCTCACAGGCAGCAAAGCCTGGCAAAAGTTGCACAAGATGCTCAGAGCTAAAACTGGCACCTTCCTATAGGTGGAGGAAAAGCCTGGTTCCCATGGGGATTTCCAGCTCTCTGACCAACCTGTTTTTGCTTGCCTGAGACCTTGAAGAGGCAGAAGCTGGAGTCCCTCTGGCCCAGTTTGCTCCCTCCCCTGCACACAACACTGTCCTGGCCAATACATAAAGCAACTGTTCAGACTGCAAACATGGGCCTACACAGCTTTTATTACTGTGAATTTGGGACAACAGCATCAGCTGTGAGGAGGCTGTGCAGTTCAGCCTATGCAAGCAGCAATAAAATCTGATAGCAACTATCATTCTCACCTCCACTGCAGGCCTTGTTGTGTTCATCTATGCCCACTTTAAGCCTTTCTGTACCTTCTCCCTTCTTTACACACAGGCCTGATCCTGCAGAGTGCTAAACACATTGCACACACAGTGACTTCAGGGAGAGTTCATGGTGTTCAAAGCCTTATTAGCCCAGACTTTAACTGTAGGGGGTGACAAGATCCCAAATGACATCAATCAGCACACCTTCATTAGAGTTAGAGGAGCTATGCTGATTTATGATAGCTGAGGATCCAGCTCTGCACTTCATAACCTTCAGTACATCATCAAACCCATGCTGAATTCTTTGTTCTCCGCAGGACTGATTCTGCAGCCCCATAAATGCTTCCCCTGTTCCTTTGTCCTTTTTTACAAACAGTATTTCCCTCTCCATATGCAACCCCCTTTTAATCAACAGGACCAGTGTATCGAGCAGGACTGCTGTGTCAGGCCTGTTTTAGGAGACCCCAAGCTCCTTCACACTCAGGCATCCCTGTAGCTGCCTGTGGATTCCAGATGAAACCCACAGGTTTCTAGGTCTGCTGAGTCCATGTTATTAACTCAGCCTTTTATGGTGCCCTTTGATGCCTTTAATTATTCTTTACTAGTTGTTAGTTGTTTTTCCCAGACATCTAGTTTCTGGGTCCTTTCTTAGAAGAGAAAGAGAATAAAAGGCAAAAAACTCCATCTCCCCAGTTTACCAAACATAGCAGAAAAAGCACTATGAGAAGTCAGATCCAGCCCAAACAGCTCAGACCACCACGCCTCCAGCCTCACATGGCCTGATTCTGTGTCTCCAGCCACAGGGCACTCTGCCATACCTCTGCCTAGTTACACAGCAGGAAATTGCTCTGCTCTCCCAGCATGGTTTAAAAGAAGAGTGAGGCTACCTCAACACAGAAAATCCAGTGGCTTTTTAACCAGCTGGATCTTGGTTTCAGGTGGTATCAGCCCAAGTTAAGAACTACAGGTTTATTGCAGAGTAGGCTCATCCCATGTGTCCAGAGTTGCATCTTACAACCTCACAGGCAATCCTTGCTCCTTGCTCTGGAAAGGCAGAGATGCAGCACTGTGGGAGCTCAGAGTGATGCTTGATTTCAAGTGGAAGGAATACAAGACCCATACCACTAGGCAAAAGCAGGAAGAGGAGGTAACTATGTACTAGAGGTAGAGTAAGGCTCTTACTTGCAGTCATGTTTTTCGATTTCGAAGTGAGGGTTGAAGTTGAGGATAATCTTCTGGTTGGATTCAGGGGTGTAGATGACCCATTCACAGTTCTGGTGGGAGGGGTAGTCATTGGGGTACCCTGGCGAGGTGATGTACCCAGCATCCTTGGAGTTCAGGCGGCCCCCGCATGGCTGAGCTGCAGAGACACAGAAGGGAACAAAGCATTGAAAGATGTTCTGGGCATCAGGTGTGCACAGCAGGTCTCCCTGGGCCACTGATAGGAGTGGTCTGATAAAGACCATTCTCCAGGCCATTGACATCCCTTTGGTACTCTAATATTGATATTAATCTCTGGGCAAGGAGAATTATTCTGCAGAACAAACATACTCCTTTCCCCTCCACCTCCTGCCACACTTACATACCACATTTCACACAGACCAGAAAAGAGAAATGAATGCTCTTGCCAAGGCAATTACAGAGCCATAAAGTAAGAGACAGATTGATATCAGATCATCTGTAGCTGCCTCATTTTATCCCTTCTTTTGCCTCCTTTGCAAGCTGTTCTCTGTCAGTCTCCCACAGCTGCCTCAGGAGACACCAGAATTTAGACACTACAAATTCAATCCAGCTGCAGGAGGGCAGAAAGCTGTGCTGTTTCCAGGGAAGGAAACTGAGGCATGTCAGGGATGCTGGTGAGCCCAGACCTACCCACACAGAGCTAAGGACAGTACCCATCCTTCCTGGCCCCAGCCTGCAAGCCCTCTCCATTTGCTGTGCTCTCCCTCCCCAACCCGCCTGCCCCAGCAAACACATCTCAGCAGACCTGCAAACCAACCCGTCCA
This sequence comes from Fringilla coelebs, assembly GCF_963513975.1. Lineage (NCBI taxonomy): Eukaryota > Metazoa > Chordata > Aves > Passeriformes > Fringillidae > Fringilla > Fringilla coelebs. The sequence goes on along the minus strand of NC_140035.1, from coordinate 25,567,985 downwards.
CTGGAGCTGCAGACACAGATAATCAGCAGTGGTGGTTTTGTGGGACTAGCCCACAAATGGCTGGCAATGGCTGCGTGGTAAGCAGAGGAAGCTCTCTCAGCTTTGGGCTAGAACAGGCCCCAGAGGGTGATTTTGTAATCAAAAAAACATTTAATCTCATGAATGCTGCAAATCAAATTTATTATTGCATTACTTGCTGGGAGGAAAATCTGCATTATGGGTCACTTGATAATGCACTACAAATCCCAAAGTCGCTTTCTCCATGGGCCCCCATTGTGTGTCCTGCTTTCCCTACTCCCCTGCCACCCCCTTGTATCAGCACCCAGCCCCACAAGCTGCAACACCTGCCCCCAGAAGACGGTATTGCCTCTTCATACCCAGCAAAACACACAAAACCCACCAAAATGGGCAAAACCCAACAAAACCCTAAGTCCCTCCATAGGGCAGGCTGACAGGCATATGGGATTGCCCTGGTCCCACATTGTGGAAACTTCTCCTCCCTGACAATAAGCAGTGGGGTACAATGTGGGTTGCAAACCCTCGTGGGATGTTCCCACTGTCAGGTTAGCCCCACAGCCCCAGAGGACTCTACACATGCAGGAGGGCACAACTGGGTTTTCCCAAGACCCAGATTTGCACGCCCTGAGATGGAGGCTGCAGCACAACCCACACCCCCAAGGGAGCCAAGGCACAGAGAAGCATCACCCGTGATACAGGAAGGTAACCACACATCCCAGCAGCTCCATGAGCAAAGAGTGTGTTCCATGATGTTCCATGATGTTCCCCACTGCCTTGGTCCTGAGGGATGTTCCTCTCTCTCCCCAGCAGCACTCACTGCAAAGTCCCAGGACCACCCAGGAGAAGCAAAGCAGTGCAGATTGTGTGGCCTCAGCCCCTTGCTGTGGGTCTGGCTCTGTTCCTCTGCCATAGGGTTTGCCAGGTCCCAGGGGTGTCCCCTGCCAGGCTGTCACAAGTCTACCAGCTCTGGGTAGGGACATCCCAGCCTGCGTTCAAACTGCCCTCTTGCCAGAGCCAAGGCGAGCAGCAGGAGTCAGGCAAGACCCTCAGCAGAAGCGTGTTTCCTGGAAAAAAAGCACTTTGAATAAACAACCTGCTGCCTGCACGCTGCCTGCAGAAAATGCACGTGTCCTGTGCAAAAACAAGGGCAACAGGAGGGCCCTTCATGGGCCAGCGAGGCTTCCTTTGCAGTGAAAAAACACTCAGTTTCCCCCATGTTTTTCATGCCCTCTAACACATTCATTCTTCAAAATAACTTTCTTCGCACACACCCAAAGGCAGATCTGCAGCCTTCCCTTTTTCTTAAAATAATCCTGTATCCTGAAAAATACGAGGGGAAAAAATGCAGCACTGCCATGAAGAGCTGAGAATACCAAAAAACATCTGGTTTTGTTCCACAGGAGAGATTGCTCAACACACAAACATTTACAAACCTACATTCTTGCACAAATATCTTCTCTCAGGAAGGCATATTTGCCCACACATGTGTTTATGTGGGTTTGGAGAGAGGGAGAGAAAGAGACATTCAGTGGAAAGAAGAAATTCATGGACTTGTTGACATCAATGTACAAATAGACGTGTAATTCACACTTCACTCATGTACGCACTTTCACACCTTCTCATAAAAATTCACACCTCGTTTGCACACATGTCCACCCCCTCCAGCAAAGAAAAATATTCAAGCTGCAGATTATTTTTCTTGGAAAGGGCAAAGTCTCCAAACAATGAAAATACAGTCAGTCCTTCCACACCTCGTGATTCCCTCCCCGTCTCTCCAGCTTTCACACACATGCTACCCGCTAGGCTGATACCACCAACATCACCCACCACTCAGAAGCTGCTAGCCCCTTACTCATGCCAGATACCGTGAACACCCCGTGAGCACTTGCAACTCAACCAGTTGGAGGGGAACTGTCATGTGAACAGAGATGTCAGCTCTTCCCCAACAAATGAACTCAGGAGCAGAAATACAGTTCTACTCTGACCTTGAAACTTCTCCTTTGCCCTGCAAGGCCACCACAGTTCAGTGAGACTGAGATAAAGAAAATCCTAGTCTTGATCCTAATTTCAGGTCAGCTTGGTGACCAAATTGGACTGTTGGTGCCAGTGAGGACAGCCTGAGTGAGAAGGGCTGGAGCCCAGCTCCCTGCAGCTGAGACCTCTCCAGCAAAACAGGACAAGCAGGTGAACCTCCCAAGGAAACACGAGCACCAGCCACATCCCTCAGGCGTTCAAATATCACCAGGAAAATGTCACCATCTTCCTGGAGCAGTGAAAGTCTCCCACCTGTAGGAAAGCTTATCTATGTCTCTCAGAGAAACATATTTTGTCCTCTCATTCATTCCTACCCAAGAAGTCCACAGAAATGAAGGGGGCTACTTCAGTACAGCACTGCCTTGCCCACATGGTGGGCAATAGTATACCAGGAACTCAAGGCTTCTTAGAGTTATCTGAAGAGGCAAAGTTACTTCAATATCTATGTAATTGTTCTGTTGGGCTTTTTCTCTTTTGACTCACAGGTATGCAGCAGGTACCTGCAATGAGAACATAAAAAATCTGTCACCATGCCCACTGATAGGCATAGGGTTTGACTCAGCAGTCATGCCAACCACTGTCCCTCTGTATAAAAAATGGCCAGCTTTGTATACAGTAGAGGCTCAAACTTCTATATAAATGGATTCCTACAAACTGATGCATTGCATCCATGCAAAAGAAAAAAAAAGAAAAAAGGTTGGTGGCATGGCTACTGCTCAGTCTGTATGCGTTGGAAGCAAGACGTGTTCCATAGCTAATGGGCTTCAGCAGCTTTTGCCAGCCCTGAATTCACTTAATAAAATTAAAATTAAATTCTGAAGTACAAGCCAAGTCTGCCAGGTGCATGGGACATCCCGTTGCTCAGTAAGCAAAATGCAGGCATTCAAAGCAAACTGCTGGGGCCCCTGCCAGCCCACATTGTAGAGGGGCCAGTGGAGTGCTGTGCCAACAACAAGGCCACAGGAGAGCAGCAGGGCTCCTCAAGGGAGGTTAGAGAGGTCAACACTCCTTGGCAGTGTTGGAGTAGACTATGGTCAGGTTGGGAAATCTGCAGACCCCTCTTTTCATTAAGGCATGACATAAATTATCCCTGCAACCTCCGCCATGCAGGGCCACCCCAACAGGGGAACTTGACCAGAGGATGACAACCAAGCCATAGGGATGGGAAAAGAAGACCTGGAGAAGATCATGAGATGCAAAATTCTGCAAATGCTGCATTGTTCAGTGCGCTACTCCAAAGTTTCCCATGGAGATGGGTGTCAGCAGCTGAGCTCCTCTTTCTGTGCCCTGACCTGCTGGAGACACCCAGCCTGATGAAGTCTCCTCCTGCCTCCCCTGGGCCACAACAAGCAATCATCACTCAGAGGATCCAAAAATAACAGCCAGGCCCCAAGAACCTTCACCTACACTTGGGGTTTTTCAGCTCTGCAGCTCATCAGGCACATGCTGAAACCTTAGGCCAGGAGCAGGGCATTCTCCTATTTGAATTTCCTGCTGATTAAACCCCTCTGGATTTCCCTCACCCCAGGAGAGCAGGCCTCACTGTTATTGTTGGACCTTCCACACAGAAACTAAAGCCAACTCTGACTGTAAGAAAAATAATCATCACCAGAGAGGCCCGCTTCACAACAAACATACATACTACAGCCTCTCAGAGCTTGTAGTGTCCAGCACAAAACTACCATGTGTTTTGACCTGCTGAGGTCAGTTTACTTTTGGGATAGCTATCAGGGCTGCAAATAAAAATTAGGGTGTTCTGGATGCCTTACAAGCAGCAGCAGCATCACTGACTGTGCTGCTTGAAAAGAGCAGTCTTTGAGGACAGCAAAGGAACAAGGGAGAGACGTGGGCGTTCCACAGCAGGCAGATGCACTGCCTAGCCTTGTCATTTCTCTTCCTGGCATGAGGCCCTCCAGCCCAACTTCACACTCTTGTTCAACCACTGCAGAACATTTCCATGTCCCAGGATTCAGCACTGATTCAGCACTGTCCCAGGATTCAGCACTGAGCAGAGATTTACCCTGTCAACCCTCTGACGGCACAGCAAAATACAGGTGCTGGCATGCATGACCCACTTCTCTCAGTGAGCTGCTGAACTTGGCTCCAGCCCTTGTGCAGGAAACCCATGTTTCAGTTCTGTTTGTCACACAGCTCTTCAGAGTTTTTCAAGGTCCACGCGTGTCCAAGCACTTTGCCAAACCCTGGTATGCAGGAGACAAACAGGTCTCTTCTGCCAAGGACTCATTACCACCAACACTCATCCTGCCTCCTTTCCCGAGCTCTGACCCTGGCTGGGCACAGCTAACGTGGCAAGGGATCTCACCCCAAACCACAGAGCACAACTTTTGCAGGAGGAAGGAACACAAAATATGAACTCTCAGACTTAAATCATACAGTTTAACCATTGGCCAAGGAGAGAGACAAAGTGCAGAGGAAGCTAATAAGATTAGATGTTTTATCCCCAGTAGCATAGATCATTTTAGCAGAAGTGTGTTTGCTTTGGATTGCAAGATAAAGCTTCAAAGGCTTCCTGAACAAATTAATGGACAAACACACCCAAACAACACAAGGCTCTTACATGCACATTTCATTCCAGAGCACTACCCACATCCACATCTTGAGACTTCACACAATCAGGGAGAGTCCCCAGAACATTTAATTGAGGAATTTTACCAGCTTAAGCAAAATTTCACTTAAAAGTAGAGACATAGCGAAGTAGAATTTAAAGACTACTTTTGTGATTTGAACTAGGATTGTGTTCAATTCAAAGTGTCTCAAGCCTGTCATGAGACAAGCTCATAAAACACTGTCTGGGCTTAAGCAAGAAAGGAACGCGCCAATCCATCAGTTGAGGAATGCAGCCATTTGACTGCTTCTGAAGGCAACTGGGAAGGGATGCAATATATTCATTTTATAGCACTGGACAGCAGTGAAAGGAGCACACCAGAAAGCTCAGCAAATGGAAGATTTTAGCTCCAAGCCTTTGCAAAAAAAAGAGATAATTTCAAATTATTTTTAAATAAGAAGGGAATGTTGGAGGGAGGAAGAGAGAGAAGATTTGGAGACTTCTGATAATCATTTTTTCCCCCATGTTAATCCACAAAAGAATTAAGCAGAAACCTTGAAATAGAGACCTACTAAAGCTTCACCATGGAAAATGAGAGGGCCAAATCCTGCATGCAAATCCAGGTAATTTGCTTTGAAATCACTGGAGTTCAGCTGATTTCTACCCCTGGGGTTCTGGATAGCCGCAGTCCAGGGGCTGACATCGCTCTGTACCACTTGAGCGAGTGACAACCCTGACCTTTAAATGTCCATCCTGTCCAACCCCTTTCCTATATCTTTGATGAGATTTTATATCCTGTTTTTCCACCTTCACTGACTTTATTATTTGTCATCTTATATCAGAGGCAAATGCAATTCCAACAGGGTAACCAACTTAATAGTGATAGTCTTTCTATAGAGACATGTACACACAAATCTCCCCCAGCTTGCCTGCAAATGTAATCTGTGGGTCTGGAACTGCAACTCCTGGCTGCTCCAGTAATCATCCCAAGGAGCATGCCAGTGTGTGTGTACACATGCAAGGGGGGCAGATAACTGCATTTTGGACTTCATGCCTGCCTCTCTGTTAGGCTCCCAGGGGCTTGAAATCTCATGGAAACACACTGCCATCTCCCAGGAATAGGTGGCAGCTTTAGGAGACCCTCAAGCTGCGGGTCAGGCACTTTCTGAGTAAAACTCCCCAGTACTGCAGGCAGGGAAACAGAAGCTTCAACCTTCCTGCATGGCAGCCTGCCACCCTACCTATAGGCTACATGAGGAAAAAATATGATGGTGAAAATTTGCTGAGCCACCCCCATTAATGCTGTCAATAACAAACTCATTCAAGGGCCACAGAGACAAGAGACATTTCTAGTTGTACACATGGAAAAAAGATTCCCCTAGGATTCCTCTCTAAAGAGCTTCAGGCTTGATGAAAGGTGTTCAATGCCTCTGAAATACTAATGAGTATTATTATTACAAAACTTCCAACATGAAAAAAAAGCTTATCTTGTCTCTCATCTCCCTCACACCCTCCCAGCTTCCTCACACCTTTTGAACTCATCTGTCAGGGTCCATTCTGAAACTGAATCCTTTTTTCCCCATCAGGCAGTGGCAGTTTACCCCTGACTCTGTCCCACAGCAGCTGGCAGAGCCTCTCAATCTCACAACACCCCTGGCTTGGCCCTCCCTCCCAGAGGGCCTGCTGGAGCCTCAGAGCACAATGCAGTGCCTTGGCTGCACAGAGCCCCACGGATGGGAGGGGAGGGAAGCCGCCCCTGCACGCTGCCGAGCAGTAGCGGCTTCAGCCTTTGGTGCTGGTGGTGAGGCTCAGCAGCAGCTGGATTTGAGCAGGCTGTCAAAGTTATTGCACATTCTGGTGAGTGTCTTAAACACATTGTTACCTGCTGAGCACATATTCAGTAGTAAAACAGAAAGGGAGGAAAGCTGCAGTGAGCTTGGGGTGTGCATGAGGGTGAAAGCTGTCAAGGGTCTCTGGGTTTGTGAGGGATGGCACAGAGAAGGGATGGATGCAGAAGTGTGCGTGTGCGGCAGCAGCAAGGCTGGTGTGGCTCTGTGAGTAAGAGGAAAGGTAGAGATCTGTGTGCCTGTGAAGAGAGAGGAAGGATCAGGGAGATTATAAGTGTATGCGTATGTGTCTCCATGCAGAAGGGGCTTTCCTCTTTCCTCTTTCTGCATGCATTCCTTTAAAAAAAGGGGGTTCAAAGAAGCCTTTCAATGAAATGCAAGCAGAATAAAAGGAGAGCATCCTTTTGGCTTCACCATCTTCCTAGAAGGGACATAGAAGAGGGCAAGCATTCAAGCCCTACACAGACAGCATTTCACAGCGACCGGGTGACCCACCAGAACAGCTGGGCAGATGCCTTGCCTTTGTCTCAAATGCACAGGGAGAAATGAGGGCAGGTTTCAAAGACCTGGAGCCCAGTACTTTATCTCTGGAGCCCATTTTTTTTGACTCATCAAGAATGAAGACAGGGGAAGACACAGTCAGACAGAAAGTCCTTACAGCTATCCACCCCTGCAAGTTATACTTCAGGCTATTTTGCATGCCAACCTGTTGCTTGTACCCCTTTTTCCAAACTGCTTGGGAAGAGGTCACCTCACCAAGGCTGTAGCTGGAGCCCAGCCTCCCAGCATTACTCTAGCTGTCCTCCCTGATTCATGGGCACCGCTTGCACATAGAAAGGGTTACAGATCCAAGTTGTGATTTCGAGTGTTTGGCGCCGTGCCTGCTGACCTCGTGCTGACAAACCTCTCCTCCGTGTCTGAGTTTGTGTCTTTTCACTGCACAGGCATCAAGCCTGGCTCAGGATCCGGCCTTCCGAGATTGCGCTTTGGCTCAGGCAGGGAGCAGGCTGACCCTTTGATTCTGAGAGTGATTAAACCCATGCTACTGTAGTGCTAAGCCGTGTGCAACACTGTTAGCAACAGCCCTGATTTATGTTGTTGCTAGTATTGCGGTTTCCACCAGGGTGTAGACAGGGATTTCGAAAATAGCCCAGCTACCTCTTTGTCTGTGTGTGTGTATTATAATTAGAAATGTGTTAAAGGGCTGTTACAGAGTGAGGATGGAGCTGGAAACGTTCACACCCCACTTCTGCCCCCACCCCTGTGCTGACACCATCAGCCCCAGCTTGGGTGTGTGCAGGCACATCAGCTCTCCACACTTCCCGGATTAGACAACTGTATTCCCAAGGCTCCATGGGGGCACGGTGGTGGTGACTTCACTACACAATGGAGAACAAGTTTAACAGCTTCCAGTTTGCTCTCAGGTTGCTGCAATCTGCCCCCACCACCGTGGCTAAATGACAACTTTTTTCTATTTTGATTTCAGATAGAATCACGGGTCTCAGATGTAGACAATTTATTTTCCTAGCACAGCTGGTCTGTCAGAGGTCATATAATTTGGCAGCAATCCCAGTGCTTAAAAATTAATTTTTCCTTATTAATACAACTGGGGGTCCCACAGGATAGGATCCCAGCCTTATCTGAACCTGACAGCTTCCTAAACCCCATGAAGGATGCTTTCTCTTCTCAAGCTATCTGCAGTACAAGGCCACCATGTCCTGGTGCCTGGCAGCACTGGAGGTTTCTGCTAGGAAACCAACGCACCCGCCTGCCGGGACGGGAAGTGCTGCCTTCTTCAGCCCAGCAGAGCGGGGCGCTTTCTCTTTTTAACCTTCTAAAGCCACACACAAGGTACCAAACACAGAGAAGATACTGGGAAGGAGGATTGGGGGGGAGGGGGGGGGGGCAGAAGGAGCAAGGCCGGGAGATGGGAAGCACCTCCACAGAGCCTTCTGGGACCAATATGCATGCCTGTCACTCCAGACACCACACACCGTGATTTTCTGTAGCAGTAAAACTAGGAAAACAAAATGCAGCATCCTAACCTGGGTCAGAGCCCCCCACCGAGCTTGTATCAGTGGTTTTCAGTGATGCTCCAACAACTGATTCCTAGTCTAAAAAAGCTTTTGTTTCCAGTAAGAGCTGAGTTAACAGCACACAGGCATAAGGCACTACACTCAGCGCTTGTGTGGGTGTGTGTGTGCATGTTTGTATGTGTGGCCGTGCGCTTGCTTGGCAGCAATTTGTTTTGGTCCCCCTTCCCACCTTGCTACATCTCCTAAGTCACTACTAAAAATAATAGCTTTTAAGTAAACTATTTGGAAGGCTTCAGAGTGAGCTTTGCTCAGAACTGCATAAACATCATCTGAACGGCTCAGTACTTGGGTCACTCAAATCTGTTACTTTCTTACTTCATTGCTTTTTACGGGAAAATGAAAAACACACAGCCATCCAACCTTCAGATTTATCTTCACGGGTCTCCCACCCACTCTCCTCCATGGTTATCTCAGGGTTTGCTTGGCTACATACAAATTGGCAGCTGCACTGTTTATCTCTTACTGTAGAAATATTGCATGAGGTTTTTTTCCATGTGGATTATCATATTATTGTCTATTTAAAACGTCTCCCCTCTCTCCTAACCTCCCTTAGGGAACCTAAAGAGGGACTTCCATAATGGGGGAAGGCTTTCAGATACACCAGACTGAAACATAAATCCATCTACCTCTGGCATGTTTCCCTTACTAGGCTGGCTAATTTACTGAAGCTGAGTGTAGCCTGATCGAGGTTTGCATCCCATTACCCCGTACCTTTGCTCACTGTGCCGGCAATAAAGTCATTTGACCGGATTTGCAGCCACACATCATCATCTCGGCAAACCACCGCTGGTGTCGGCCACAGAGAGACAACTTCCTTGCTGGTTCCAACACCATGTGATGCTCTGCTTAGCCGGGAAAAGCTCGCATTCAAATAAACACTGCTTACAGCGCCTGAATGGCCTGAGAGACACGGTTTGCTCAATCCTCTTCCTAGTTAACAGTCCTGAAGCTGAACTCACTCCAGGATAGAAGGAAGTGAACACACGGGCACGGGCACACACTCGGGCTCAGCGGCCACAGGGATCACAACCAGACTGGCCAGTGCACCCTCGGGGCCAGCCTCAGGTTACAGCCCGATCTGCCACAGCACAAAACCTACTCCAGGAGATCAGACACTGCTTCTGCAACAGGGTTCATCTGAAAAGATGAAATCAGCAAGGGCCTCCCAGGACACTGCCCTTTCTCTTCATCCCATCAAGTGCCTATTCGCTTTCCTGCTTGAACAAAAGATGGGATTTTTTTTTCTTTCCTTTATAACCGTAAGGAAGGAGGTGATGCCAACCGGCAGCTGAATGTTTATCGGCAGTGTCTGTGCTTCGCACTGCAAAAGAGAGGGATTTTCTCAGGCGTCAGAGACTCTCTCACTTCCCCTGTTCAAGGGGAAGCTGGGTGGCCACAGCTCCGGGGCAGAGAAGGCAGAATGCACTCTGCCATCATCTAACGCTGCTCGGGTCAGACCGCAGCTCAGGGCCCTGAGCCATGTCCCGAGGCCCCGACTAACGGGAAGGCAAACCCACAGCTCAGCAGCTGCTGGCTTGGCACTACCGTTCTGACAGTCAGCTCCTGAGCACAGAAGGAGCCCCGAGAGAGCACTGGACGGCAAATCCTTTTCCTCCAGAGACTATTCCAGATAGGGACCCTGTTGCCCCCATTAGCGAGATTCAAACCCACTGGCCAGGGAGATAGGGCCCAGCGTCAGCCTGCCCCACTCCCGTCTCCATGCCGAAGCAACGCAAAGGCGGGTTTCATCCCTGCACCTCCTGACAGTCCAGCCTAGCCCGTCAGCGAGGAACAGAAAAACACACTCGAGTCCCAATACGTGCCATGAACCCGCCTTGTCCCGGGACAGCCCAGCGCTTGCAAAGTGCGTACAGGTCCCGCACGTACCGCGGGCAGCCTTTCCTGAGGGTGCCGCCGCTAAGCTGCGTCCGCTCCCAGCTCTGCACGGCCGCGGCTGCCTGCTCCCGCCGGACGATTTTAATTTCTCACCAAAAGTTTCCCGAGGTTGCAACCGGCGCGGGGCCGCGGACATTCGGATGCGGGTGTTCGACATGTGGCTGGTCCCCACCACTTCCCCTCCCTTCCCCGCAGCTCCCCAAAAAGCCAGCACGCAACTTTCCAGCGCGGCTCCATCCCCTCGCCCCTTCACGCCGGGCGTTGGGAGCCGCGCGGCTGCAAGCGCTGCGCTCCTTGCCGGGGGTGCGCCATCCCCGCCCCGCCACACGCGTGAGCCCCTCCAAAACCCGTGCTGCGAAAGCTGCGTGGCGCGGCCGATCGCTCATGCATTCCCTAAATTTATTCCCACGCAAAGCATCTATGCGTGAGACGGGGACCGCGCCCGAGAACCCGAAAGTTGGGCGGACGGGGACATCCCCCATTCCTGAGGGCTACTTACCTGTCTCCGCTGTGCCTCCAGAGCCGGGCAAGCACAGCCCTAGAAATCCCCAGACGAGAAAAAACGTATCCATCCTCCGGAACAAATTACAAAAAAACCCGAAACCCACAACGCAAGACCCGAGGCTGCGGGGCCGGGTTTCGCCTCCCTACCCCGGGCGCGCCGCGCCCCGTGTGGGCGCCCCACTCGCGACCAGCTCCGGCGGGGCTCAGCGAGGGGCGGCGGCGTTCCCCGCACCGGGGCTGCGGGGCGGGCGGTGCCGGCGGAGCGCCTCTCCCCTAGGGCGACCCGCGGGGCCGGCGCCTCGGCATCCCCCGGGGCGCGGCGGCGGTGGTGCGGGCTGGGGCGCCGTCTGCGCCTCCTCTCCCTCCCCGCCGGCGCCTCGCAGCCTTTTCAGGCAGGGCGGCATGTGGCTGTCAGCGCCGAGCGCCGGCGCCGCCCCCCGCGCCCCCCCGCCCGCCCGCGCACCGCCCCGCGCACCGCGCCGCCCCCCGCGCCCCGCCCGCCCGCCCCGCCCGTGGGCAGCGCGGCCGCCCCGCAGCGCGGGGGCCGGGGCAGCGCGGGGCGCGGAGTGGCCCCGCGGAGCCGGGCGCGTCCCAGCCGCGCTGCCGTGCCGCGGGTGCCGGCCGGCCCCCGCCCGGGCGCTGACGGCCCCGCAGCGCGGGCAGGAGCCAAACCCGATGGCAATAGCGGCGAAAGAGTCGGCTGCGCGAAGGGAGACACCCAGAAATTGTCGGATGGGGGAGCATCAGGACAAGGATTGTCCCTGCTCGTGGGCTTCCGCCGCTGCCGGCCGAGACCCAGAAGCGCCGAGCCTCGACCAGAGCCGCCTGCGAGAGCGGAGAGCGGCAGCGGGAAGCACACGCTGCCTCGCTCCTGGCACCCACGGTGCGGTGCAAAGGCTTCTACAAGGGACAAATGCAAACCCCCTCCGGGACTGTACCACGGTTGACTTCCACGCTCCAAACCCGTTTTCTCCGAGATGCTCTTTAAAAACACAAACCGAGTGCAGCGCTCACAGTCATCCTAGCAGTGCTCCTAAAGTTTGTTTGCCTTTGCCTTGTGAGGGTGGGGAGTCCCTCCCCGAGCTGGAACTGCTGGGACCAAGCCTTTACTTGTTGCTTATATTCACAGACCACAACAGGCTTAAAAGCTGGTATCTGGCGAACTGGGGCTAACTCACAACTCCATCCTCTTTTGAGAGGTGAAATTTCAAAGCCAGTGAAATGAGCCCTAAAACCCTGCACCAAAAAGCTGTTTAAAAACAATTCCTTTATGTTGTTGATGAATCCCTAGATTTTAGATTCCAACTTCCAAATAAATAGTAGACAAAACGATTAAAGCTATGTTATCTCAGTTTTGTTAAGTTGGTAATTAGTGAAAAGATACTGGCATGTGGCAGAAGTGAGATACATCATTGTGTGGGTGAGAGGGAAAGTAAGAACATTTCACTGGTATTCATTTAGGGTGATGAGACTAATTATTTTGTACTCTGCTGTCTATCAGTTACGAGTAGCATTACCAGCTCACGTCAATGAAATCACGATGCCAACCTGTTTAAGCACATTCACACAACACAAACGCTTAGAGTTCCTCTGAGGCCAGTGGAAGTTCATTGACAGCAACAGATTTGGCCTGACAGATAGATCTGATATTTCAGCCGTTACCCTGAGGGCTGTAGCATCCTTCTTCCTTCTGTGTGTTTTGATACCTGATTTTGCATCTTCTGTGGCTCAAATGTGCTCCAAAACCTGCTGAAGTCAATGCAAAGCCAGTGGCAACAGAGTCCACTGTCTTATTTAGTGTACTTTGATGTGGAATTATGCAACTATTATTTACTACTCGCTTATAGTTAGACTACTATCAAGCTAGTGAAGTGTGATTTTTTTGTATATATAAATAGCCCTTGCAAAACATAACACAGATATCAAAGTGTAATATAAACCCACAGCATGAATCATTCCTTTCTTAAGACATGCATGGAAAAAGAAGAGGTTACCAAGCCCTAATCAGAGACAGCCTCATCTCACGTACCATATGGCAGAGGGGCAATTTTTCTTCCATTATGTTCTGTTTCCCCTGGTTAAGGTCAATAGAAGAGGGCAAACAAAACCTTGAACTGATAACAGCTCTGATCTGTTACTGAATGAAGAGAAGATAACCCTAGGAAAGAAAATGGTGACGGGAAATGAAGTTACCTGCTGCTCCACAGAGGTTCCTCTCAGCTGCTTTTCAATTGCTCTCCACAAATCCAGCCCTGTGTTTAGTGTTGGATCTCAAGTCTCCTCTCTCCAACATGCCACTGTCAGGAAAAAAAAGGCACAACAAAAGAACCAGGCAGTTTCTGCCACTGCAAGTGTTCAGGACAGGATGATAATAGAGCTGGTGATGCCTATTACTCCAGCTCAGGTAGAAGAATGTCAAAAATGCTTGTTTTGGGAGCATTTAATACTCTGACCCTCTCTCAGGTTTGAAGGCACTGAGCACAAGGTGATGCTATGTACTGTGAGCTTACCTCTGCCTGTTTCCAGGGGCAGTTGCTGCTGCTGCTGTGGGTATTGCTCTGTGCCCCAAGGGAGGCTGGACCTCATCAACTCTCCATGCTGGGAAGTCCTGCTTCTGCCGAAGGGCTCAGGGCTCTGCTCAGTCCTCCTGCGGTTTTTAAAAACCCACAAGTAAGCACTCACCAAACCCATTGGGAACTGCAGCGTTTTTCCATGTCTGTGTGTCAGAAACATCCACAAAACCTCACTGAAAATGAGACAATATGTAATTTAATGGTGCTGTAATATTTAACGTACCATCTGCATTAAATTTGGTTCAAGGAATTTTGCAGCCCAAGCATTAGTCAGAGCTGTGATGCAGTGAAATTTCCCCCATCTCGCCTCCCCTCCAGCAGAAAGCCTCCTCAGACACTGCCTAGTTGCCCACTGCTGACCTAAGGGCCTGTGTACCTAGGGTTTTCCCTGGCACTCTGCAGCTCTGCTCTTCTCCTCCCTCTAATTGCAGCTCCTTTTAAACATTGATCATGCAGCCTCATTTATTTTCAATCACAGCTTCCTCTTTCTAAATGAGTCCTTCTCTCCCCATGAGCTGACCATCAGGAGGTGTCTGTAAAGCAGGAAATCCCCAAGTTTTTCCTTAGAGCCTTTCTCAATCCCTCTTTAAAAGAAAATAAAATTCAAACCAAGGCATCATGTATTCCTGTAACCTTCTCTGGGCTCCAGAGTAGTTGGACAAACAGGGTGTCTCCCCCAGTTTTATGTCAAAACATACTATTTCCAATGCAGATCTTGACAGCCTTCCAGAGAAAACAACACGGCAGGACTGAAACAGGGTTAGGAATGAGAGAGGGGAAAAATGATACCCAGCTTAGATAAAACCATAAGTATTGTCAGTCAGCAGGAGAGCAGGGACTCAAACATTTTTGGCAGGGTATCCAAGGAGCGGGAGCACAGGGCATGGGGGCAGACGGCATGGGTTGTCTCCTAATTCCTCACAGAAATGCAGACTTCTTGTTGCACTTTTCCTCCTCCAGACAGTGCTTTGAGATCCTCAGCTAAAAAGCTCTAAGTGCATAATATAAAATGTTTTTATTAGTCTATCAGGTGCATGATTATGAGATCTCATTTTATAGCCACAAATAGCCGATAATTACCTTAGCATCCCATTAGCTGTAGCCTTCAACCAGACTGTTTGCTGGGGAATTTGTCCATACTCAAAAAAGCAGACCACTACCACAACTTAGACAAAGCAGTTCGGCACATTGCATTCAAGTCCATAAACTTTCAGTCTAGAGGTGGCTTAATTAGCAAGCTGGCCTGTTAATTTTTCATGGGCAGTACCACGTCTGCTAATCTGCTAAGCAGTGGCTGCAGAGCAAGCCCAGAGGCTGCCCCTTCAGCTCTTGGGTGCCGTAGCAGGCGAGTCCTTGCTCATCCCATTCCTGCCCTCCCACCCCACTCCTACCCTGATATAGCCCACTCACCCTGTTATTGCTCACCTCCTTCTAACATGTCCCCCCCATTTTTCCAGCTGCCAGCCTGTCTTCCTGGTGACAGGGAGCTGCTTTCTTTCCCTGCCTCTCCTGCACACACATATTTGATACAGGGGAAGCACTGCTAGCGTGCAGTTCTCCCTCTGCCCCAGCTGTGGGGTGGCCTGAAGCTCAGGCAGCCCCACGGGTCCTGGGCCAGCGCTGCCCTGCTGCGGTGCCAGGAGCTAGCAACTGGCTCTGGGGAGCACCACTGACTGCTGCAGGGGAAATGAGGGGAGTGTGGAGGCAGCCTGGAAAGGAGAAATTAGAAGAAGGAGGGGAAAAAGCAGAGGTAAAAGAAGGGAGGTGGTGAAAGAAACAAAGATACAGAACAAGGGGATGGGGGAAAAATGCATAAACAGGAAACAGGGAGGAAGAAAAACAGTGGAGTTAAAATCCATCATGGGATTAGCGGAGAGAGGGAGGGCGATTCCTGCTGGCTCAGGAGGTGCTGAGCCAGGGGAGGGGTGCAGAGGTGCTGCTGGGAGCCTGCTCCGTGCGGCAGACTGTGCGGGGGGGCAGTGGTACTGACACGGGGGAGGAAAGACCCTGCATCTTCAGAGGTAATAAAGAAAGCTTTCAGACCTCAGCAAGCTGACTAAATTAGGCAGAATATAAAGGTGCTGTATTATTTCTCAATACAGCAGTGGTATGAAAGGAGGCAGTGGGTTCTTTTGAAGCAGCTGCTGTGTAATCCTGGGCTTTCAGGTATACTTCAACCAAATGCTCTCCCGGTTTCAGCAGGTTAACTTCATTAAAGGCTCCATCTACCACTTTAATGTTCACTGAAATCCCACTGGGTGGGTATATTAGGCAGAAATAACCCCCACAAGATGATTGCATGCTGTTGCTTGGCACAGTGAGTGGACCTGGAGGAGAAAATGGAGTAGGGGAGGGAAGCACACAGTGACCCAGGCTGGAAGGACAGATCCTGAATTGCTGTAGTGTAGCAGCAGGCATGTTGCTTTGCTAAGGGTATCAGAAGCCACTGCAGCAAAACCCCAAGCCTGAAGGGAGCCATCCCTCCTGACCCCATCTCCACACACAACCTACTTGGTTCCTCTCTGCTTTGACGTGCTCCTTCTCCACACACCCACTGGTCCCCCAGCTTCTGAGGAGGCTGGTGATTTCCCACAGCTTCTCCTCAGTTGCAAAGAGGAGACCATGGAGCCGTAAAGGCCATCTGTTCCTCCAACAGACCCTGGAAATTCTGTGAGCTTTGCTATGGTGAGCTTTGACCGGGACTTGAGTATCTTACCCCACTGTAACTGTTGGGTGCAGTTAAGACTTGAAAAATCAAAAAGTTTCTGGTGTGAGATGACTCTATATGTTCACCTGCTAAAAGCAACCAAAAGGGCCCACTGACTGTGTGTCCTATCCACAGAGCAGCACATGGGCAGCTTCATTCTGGAGAAGCTCCACTTGGACCACACTCCAGTTAGGGTCAACAGCAAATTTTCCATGGACAGCATTAGAGGGGCACATTTGTGGACCTCTACCCAGTCGGAGTAACAAACCAAGGCCCTCATTTAAAGTCTGCTGAAGCTGGTGCGAGTTCATCCATCAACTTCACTGATGGCTGGATGTGACCCAAGTGGCAGAGCCCTGCAAAGCCAGCATGATGACTTTTACTGTAAGTGCTGCCGTTGCCTTTGCTGGGCTGGCTTCCATGGTGTGTCACGGTCTGTAGTAAGCACTCACAGGGCTGTGTGCTCAGTGTTAGAAAGGGCTACCCCACCAGTCTTACTAAAACACCTCCTCAAAAATACACAAATTCTTAAACCAGCAAGCCATGTAGACCCGCCCCTTTGCCTGAAACTTGGCAAAAAAAAATTTTTTAGCGTAGAAGCTATTTCTCTTTTCATATAAACAAAATGCCATTACCGTGCTTTGGCTGTTGGCTTGATAGATTCTGGCAAGAAAACACATGTGTGTATTTTAAAGGGATTTCTCTTTTTCTTATCATGGTTTAGCTTTTGACCTCACCCTTCTTCCCCCTCCCTCCCTCCCTATCCCAGGCACATTCCGGCGTGACTTCCGTGGTGGTACGTCACACTGCCCTCCCAGGAACTGGGGTTAGCAGTTAGCTCCCTCCAGCAGATAGCACATTCTTCTGGAGCACTGTCATGGGGGAAAGCCTTGAGCTGTGAAAGGTTTCCTTTCCCTTTTAATCTTTTATTTTCTTTGATGTTCATTTTAAAATAAATTATTGTGCCTTGTATTTATTATAGTACCTGGCTGTGCAAGGACCAGGACCTCTCTTCTGTCCAAACACAGACTCAGAGACAGTGCTTGCCTCAAACAGTTTACAATCTGAAGAGACAAAGCAGACAAAAACCAAGAGCCAGATACAACATGGATGACAAGCCAGTGGATTACTTTAGCATTTAGTTAAGTTGTAAACTGTTGAGGGAGAGATTGCCATTTGACTATGCCTGTGCAATATCAGAACTAGGAACTTCTGATGCTGCTGAATTGTTGTTTGGAGATGGTTTTTAACACAGAACACTTAGGTGAGGATGTCAAGGAAACCATTGGTTTACCTTGACTTCACCTAGCATATGTCAGTGATCTCAAAAAGCAATCTCATAACAGAAAAAGCCGTGCATAATCTGCTAATGAAAGACAGATCAGAACAGATCTAGAGGATCCTAGCTGATAGCTGTAAGCCATGCTGAGCTATGTTTTCACCGTAGCCAAACACTCCTGTGTTTTGAGAACATTTCAAAACATGTCTGGCACAGAACTTATGTACATGCTTCCCCTTCTCCAAAGTTCTTAGTGGCACTATGGTCTATGGAGACAGCTCTGCTGGATGCATCAGGCTGAAGATCGTCTTCACAATCCTCCCACTCCCTGTCTGACTTCTTTGCTTGATGTTGTACTCCTGATTGGTCTCTCCCCATGCACAGCACAGTGGATCCAGTGGTTACTGTAATACAGACAGTCCTCAGGTGCAGGTTTTTCTTTTGCCTTCTCAGTGTGCTGCATTTATCAGCATCAACCATGAGCCCAGCACAGTCAGGCTTCCCCTTTCTCTCAGCACCTGAGAGCATTTGGGTTCACAAACCTTGCTATTAATAATACATTGTGCAAAGTTGGTACAGAGCTCAAAGTTTTCCATGTGTGTGCTGCAGTTTGATTTTAACTGTGGGTATCATTATCATCAAAGAGACTGAGGAATGGCAGCTTTTAGTTAAACAAATGGAAAGCTGTATTTAGTTTCTTTTGCCACATTGTGATAGGAAAGAATAAAGGCTTTTAAATATATTTTACAGCTGCTGTTTCTTAGGTTTTTCTGTCTTACTATAATCTCTGTGGTTCTAACTGGGAAGTTGTTGCAAAAGCTTTTTGTTTTTAAGGCTCCTATTGAAATAATACATATTTATTGTCTCATTCCCGAGGTTTTTGTTGTGATGGGAATTTCACAATGGGGTGGTGGAGGGACGAGCTATGGTGGAGGGACGAAAGCATCAACAGTTGAAAGAGGATGTTGTGGCTGACTAATGAGAGACGGGATCTAGATATCACACTGCTAGCAAAGTGTGAAGGAGAAGAGGTGTCTCCCTGGAAAGTGAGAAGACAGCTGGCAGAGGAGCCCATGGCTCTTTGTAGGGAGTAGGGCAGAGGCAGAGCTGGGAAGGGGGAGCTGAAAGTGCTCAGCAAGGAAGCCAAGTGAGAGCAGGGACAATGCTAGAAAAGAGCAGTATGAAACTGTAGTCTTTGATGAGAAGAGCTGGACTCCTCCCACTGTGGCCACTAGGAATGAAAATCAATGAAGCAGTTAGTTGTGTGAGCAATGGGACAAATGAATGCTGCTTTCCTGAGGTGCTTAGCATGTGGCTGGATTCATGGATGTATAATAAAGGTCAAGCTCAGGCGTTTTCTGCCATGGTGGCACTAACATGGTCCCTTTATCTCCCCAGCTGTTTTTAGAAATCTTGCTGGAGATTTGTATTTCTGATGAAATGGTGCAAAAGTTGCTGTGGCAGCAGCAGAGAAACACATGGTCCTCTACCATATTTAAGTCTCTTCCTTACACACTTAACTAAATGTTTATAGGTATATCCTAGTGCTTGCAACACAGTGCTATCCCTAAGGGCTACAGGTAGTTTGGGAAAGCCATAGTGATTGCAATAACCCCCATTTTACATGGCACAAAACAGAAATACTAGACCCATTGCAGGCACAGCAGAGGTCCCATGTTCCTCACCACCACTCACTTCAATCTTAGGTGCTCTAAGAAATATTTTGACCTTCCGCCTGCTGAAAACATGAAAGCAGTGTCTTTCTCTTCCAAGTGCTCTTACATGTTTGTATCAAAGGTGCCCAGAGATGTCCATGTGAGATCCCTCCTCCTCTTGGCTCAGTCCCCCAGCACAGCCACAGGTGGCTGTCACCCAGTGGAGACTGCTTGCAGTGCTGGTACCAAACAGAAGGTGAGCAGCAGAGAAGTCCCATCTGTTAAACACATGAAAGGTGAATTGATGTGAGTTCAAGCCAAGTAGTGAAATGTAGCTGTGAATCTGAAAACTTTGTTCCAAAGAAACAATGCCCCACTTTAAAATAAGTCCAAAAAAATCCCATACTGCTTCTATTGAAGTCAATGGCAAAATTCCCACTGCTTTAACCAGGAACAGAATCAGGCCACTTCCAGACAGATTTACAGCCAACACATGCTGTAACGCTTGCATACTGCATGTGCTTACTTCTATTTCCAGCCATGTTAAAAAATTATAGCAAATGCCTATGGATTTGTGTGTATGAGTTATTGTGCTGCTAATGAGAGGAAGAATTACCCGAACATGGTTTAGATGGTCATCCGTTGCCAGCACAGATGAAATTGCTGGGTCACCCACTGGCCTCATACTGCTGTTCATCCCATTAGCATTTCCATTAGAATTATTGCAAAATGTAACTCTTTTTTTTTTTTTTCCTTTTCTTTTTTTTTGCGGATGTGGGGAGTGACACAGACTGTGTTGGCAATTAGTGCTGCTAAGGAATTAGAACTGGAGCCGAAGGCACAGTCCTGTCCCACACTGCAGCCACTAACATGACACTGCTCTGACAGGAGCATTTCTGCTTAACTGGGGCAGTAGGAGAGGCTCTAAGTATAGAAACAGACATAAAATGACTCCTTCCAGCTGAAGGCCTCTACACATAATGCATACATGCTTGTGCACTAGAAAGCTTTGCCTAATTCATTCCCACATGCTCCTTGCTTTGAATCCATCTGAATCCATCCCTCATAAATGTTAAGAAGGTTGTAAAAAAAAGATCTGTGCGAGGTTTAGACTGCTAAGTGCTGCCTGCAACCAGTGGGTTTTTCAGAAGGTGCCGTTTGCCAGCCTCTTTGGTAACTAGACCCCATATTCTTTGAAGCTATCATTGCAAAAAAAAGAATAAAATCATCTCATGGCTGAAGCCTCCCTCCCCTCACTCCTCCCACTTGGACAAAAACACCATCTATTGTTTTCCTGTAATTGATCAAGCATAAACATTCAGCTCTACAGTTTTACGACTAATCACTCTACTTCTAAGACACGTGTTTGCAGCTATGCAAGGCACCAGCTGCTGTCATTCCAATGGATATTAATTTATATTGTCTCCCACTCCCGTCCTCCCTGTGAGGATGCACAAAGGGAGTGGGCTGGTGGCGGGGGCTTTAGATGAAGACATCTGCTTGAAAGGCAGACAGTAGCCGTGCTGCCGAGATTGCACCTGGACTTTCACTGCAAAATCAGACACACTAGTTGCTTCCTAGCACTCCAGGCTTTGGTACTCACGCAGGGTTTTGGCTAGTTATTTACTTATTTACCTGTCTCCAAGGGAAATGAAATGTCTGGACAGAGGGAGTGAGGCAGATTTCAGAAGCAAAACAAAGCTGATTGAAATAAAATATTACAGACGTGTGGTGCAGCAGCAGGGGGGGAAGGTGGGTGAGGAGGGGGGAGGGGAAAGCTGGAGCCTCTAATTTTGTCCCCTAAAAAGATTCTTTCATGATGATTTGCTATAGTGAGTTCCTCCCTAGAGAGGCTAGCAAGTGTCCGTGATCGTGTGCAGGATGAACTCGCCATCTGCAGCCTTGGTTGTCCTTCTGTCAGACCCCCCAGAGAGAGATGGAGCTCAACCCTGGTGGCTTGGGCTGGTGACCCTGCAGCAGCACACAAATTTTGTGTTCCCCTCACCCACCAGTCACCTCCCAATCACTGAACTAAAAAGCCTAGCACACAAATTCACAAGCTCTCCCTCTCTGCAGTGTGATGGTCTCAGCCCTGCACACAGTGGGCACTCAGAGGCTCCCAAGCCACCTGAGTTCGGCACAGACCTTCTTGGGACTGCTGCCGGCTGCTTCTCCTTCATCTGGCCCCGCTGGAAAAGGTCCTGTGCCCAGGGACACACGGGGGGCAATGTGCCCTCCTAGAACAGCCTGTTCTGCTGAAGCATTCAGATGCCATCTCCCTGATAAAACAAAGCTGAGGGCTTGATTGTAGGGGATATGAAAGATTTCTTTCTCCTAAGAGCAGGGCTGTTTCCCAGTCCTGTTTGCTAATCAAATACCAATGTGACTGGGGTCACATTACACTATGGCTGTCAGCTCTAAGTGCATTCGGTATTTTTCATGTCCCATCCTGGTCTGCTGTGTTGTGTTACTGTTTCACCCCAAGAGGCAGCACTAGAAGACTTTTCCTTGCCTATTGCTTTGTGATGTTGCTTGGACGCCCTGATCGAGGCTCAGATCTGGTGCTGTCACATCCCATGCAAATGACAAAGGAAATGTTTATTACGCAAAGTCGTTGGTTAAGCATTTAATGCGGCATTTAATTACACAAGTAAAGAGCTGAGGAACAGTAATGTGCTGTTCAGATGTGAGGTGCTGTTTGCCCATGTTTTCTGCAGCAATTTTTCAAAACAGACAGCTTTTCTCAAACTGGAGACGTATTTCACTCTTTTTAAGAAAGTTTTACTCTTGTCTTGTGTTCACAGAGATATAAAAGTTTGGCATTCTTTTTTATAATGTCTGAGCTAGCAGGGTTTCTGAGACAAATCTAAAAATCCTTTCTTGTTATTACATTACATGCCTGAATTCCCACTGCTATATACCACAAGAAGTCATTTACCCTTTGTGAGTTGGTGTAAAATACTACTTCTGGTGCAGAATTCATATCTAGGCATGTTTTATTTTTGCCCAAGGTAAATGAGATTGTGGGTGCAGGTTGGAAAGGACAACTTTCTTCTCAGTTTTTTCATTAACTTAAGCTGAACCTAGTGATTCTTCTGGCAATTGCCTCAGAGCTGGTAGTTATGGGAGGTTACACAAGCATCTCTTTTTGCTTTGCAAAATTTTATTTGCTCCCTGAGGTCATGGTTTCCCTCCTCTACTCTCCCTGCAGGTTTCCAGAGATCTCTGCTTCCCCAGGGGCACGCTGGTTGCAGGACACCAGCCACGTGAAATATTAGTGTTTCCTTTACATATACACCCTCAAATAAGTCAAAATATTTTGGGACAGAAAAGTTATTTGCAGCATCCCTGTTCCTGTGCCACAGCCACTGCGAGGAGCACTGACCGCTGTGCCATTAGATAGTTTTGATTGACAATTCCCACTAAAAGACATGACTCCTCCAAGATGATGCCAGGAAGTTACACATTTAAACAGACGCTCACCACCCCCTTCTTTTCTATAAAGAGAGAAGACATCTCAAAGGGGCAGGCTGCAGATGGGATTGTTTGTCTCTTAGTGATACTCATAGCCCGGGTTGAAGTTTCATGAAGTTTCAAGGCCACTGGTAAGTCAATATCTCTGATGTGGCATCCATTTAAGGGGCTGCTTTCGAGCTGCACTCTTGGGCACAGACCTAAGGTCTTGCGGCAGATCAGGGAAGACTCGTATCTTGTGGTCTCATGTTCCCTAAAACTCTTCTGCTGGATTTCCCAGCCCATTACCCACACTTTCTGTCAAGGTTGTCCAGATTTCTAAGAGCTGTGAGCCAGATGATACTGGGATGATTTACTGAGGGTGTGAGATGACAAACAGACTGGCAAGCATTTCCTTGTGGCCTTGGCCACTCAGACAGCTGGAAAAGTGCTTGGGGACTGAGAGAAGCTATGAAGCATGCAGAGCATAAACTTCCAGTGCTCCAGCCTATTCCATCTATGTCTGCACAAAAATTCTTACAGAGCACACATATAGAAGGGAGAAGCGGGTTTTTTTCCATTTATTAAATAAACTCTTAGATATAACCTAGGACCAGAATCTCAGAGCTTGACCACACATTGATCTATATACTGCATCTATGCAATACAACTCTGCATAGAAACCTGCATTTGAAACAAGTTTCTTTTTTTTTCTTTGCTTACCTTGCTTTTTGGAGTACCAGTGATTTTTTTGTGTTCAGCCAGTGCTCCCTCCCATATGGGAGATCAGCAAGGGTCTCTCCCACTTGAAAGGGTTGTGTTGTGTTCGTAAAGATTTTGGAGAGCTACGGTCTCCAAGTGCAAAATCATCTCTTTCTTGCTCTCTCTTCCAAGCTCTACAGTTCTGTGGGCCAAATACAAGTTACTTTTATACAAACTGTCCAAGGGAAAGTAAAAGTACAGCTCAGATCTTCAAGCCCTTTTCTATACATACAGAGCCTTCCTGCTTTGGGGCTCTTCTGCAGGAGGGACTCATGTGGGTCAGGCTACTGGGGCACCAAGGCTTTGGGGCCACCTCTCTTATGAAGGCATGGAACAGCTGTAAAACATCTACACTGAACACTTTTTCCAGCCTCCATCCAGGACCATCAGTTCATCACAGGACGTACAGTTGCTGGCACCATTAAGAACCATCCCTTTAAATGCAGAGTCCCCAGGGTTTCTTATGGCAGGATGAAAAGGAACAGCTCAACCTTCCAGTTGAGCCAGGAAAATCCCCAAGTGCCCATGACTACGGCCAGACTATCCAAGTACTAGTCCAGGAGAAATGGAACTGGAAAATTACCTTCTCTGCCCTTCTAACACTCTCCTGTCCTCCAGCTGCTGCATCTCAGCATCTCTCTGCTTGCACCAAGGCAAAAGGCATGCCATGAGACCAAGGAGTGTCTTTCACTGGTTTATCCTGGACATGCAGATGAGCAAGGGGCACAAGCAGAGGGATGTGCTGTGGTGCCCAGCACTGTGAAGCTCAGAGGGGACATGGCCTTGCTGAAGCCAGGAGATGTTGGGAGGCAGAATCTGTCTCGGGAGGCTCCCACATTGCTTCCTAGACAGGGGTGAAAGACTGCAGAAAAGACAAGTGGAGGGCTGGGAGAGGACCAGGCAGGGTCCTGCAGTGGGACCGCAGCCTGAACCTCTTCAGCCATGTTAGCCTGCATGCTTGACCCTGGCTGATCAAAGCCTCAATAGGACATTGCCCTCATCTTCCCGCCCTGCCACTGCCAGCGGGAGCACAAGATATTTGTCTTTTGTGTGTGAGGACCTCCTCCTGGGGACCTTGTCTTCCCTCTAATCAAATAATCAGATGTGTTTATTGTTGTGGAAATCATGCCCTCCCCTGAAATGCCTGACCAGCAACAGCTTCCTGGCTTTGCCTGCCAGCCTGCTGCCTGGATCCCAGCTCTCTCCTGGTGTGGCCGGGGGGCTGCAGGGGGGCAGCAGCCGCTTGCTCGGCCAGTCCTGTGTGTGCTGTGTCTGAGAGAGGGGAGCTCTGAGGGGGCCCCGCAGACCAAGGTAAAATGCACCCACACTAGGGTTACCCTCTGTCAGGGGGGAATCAGATAGATCCCAAGGGGAAGTTTGCATCTGGAGCAGATTCTATGTCGCTGGGACACA
Source organism: Fringilla coelebs (assembly GCF_963513975.1). Taxonomy (NCBI): domain Eukaryota; kingdom Metazoa; phylum Chordata; class Aves; order Passeriformes; family Fringillidae; genus Fringilla; species Fringilla coelebs. The sequence continues at coordinate 25,543,182 of NC_140035.1, read as the reverse complement.
GAGTCAGGGGAGAGGATGTTCCCACCAAGGAGGAGGCTGGAGGCTCTCCTTACCAGCCCAGTGGCCACAGGCCATAACGCGCCTGTCCGTCCCTGTGTCCCAGCGTGAGGGAGGCAGCCGGGAGCTGTTTGCTCACGGCCATGGCACCCCCAGGCCCCATGCCTGCGGGGCAGCCGCTCTGTGGGGCCATTGCCCACCCCAGGCTGGCTGTGGGGCACCCCGGGGCGCGCGGCCTCACCTCAGCCGGCCCCGCGGCCTCCTCGCCCAGCTGCAGCCATGGCGGCAGGGACACCGCCGGCACCTGCGGCTGAGCTCTCTCCTCTCTCAGCCCCTCCTGCTCAGACAGCAATGGGCTTGATTTGTCTACTGACCCCCGTGCCCCCAACACACCTCTCATAATGCATATTCTTAAACTCTGATCCCATATCCTGTCAGAAAAGGAATGTCCTTACTGCGCAGTGCCAGCCTGAATTTTTGGGTGTTTTTTTCCTAGTCGAGTTTGTTTCCTGTGTTTACACTCTTACAGAGCAGAATTTACTAATTTGAGGATAAGGACAACTTAGAACATCTTGGCTTATGAAGGTTGACAGCAGGGGTAAAAGTAAACTGAGCCCATGCCCTGCTTAATAATCTTCCAGTGCTGACACAAAGTGCCAGGGCAGCTCCTTAGGGCCTGGGAGCCCAGCACGCCGCCCCTGGCAGCCCCACTGCCCTGCCCTGCCCTGCCTCAGACCATGGCAGGATCCTGCATGTTTGTCTGCCTGCCGCTGAATCACTGTCTCTGGGGCCTGCCTGCCCTGTACAGCACCCACTCAATGTGCCTGGCTGTGCTTGGCAGCTGTTGGGCCTATTCTGTATTTTATATTTCATATTTGCACCCTGACTGGTGTTCCGGCTTGTGAGGCTCCTGCTATAGGACGTGTGGGAGAAGGGCAACAAAGGAGCAGAGTGAACTAATTGGAAATGTGCAGTTTTTAAATAAATAAAGGATTTCTTAAAAATAAAAAGGCTTAGCAAATTAAAGCAGACAAGCAGGTTACTTGGCAGCTAGAGGATAAACTTGAACATCCTGGGCACACAATGCATCAAAGCATTCCCCAGTGCAGAGAGCCCCAAGAGCTGCCCTCTGGGCTTGGTACCCAGACCCACTCCAGTGAGGCTGTTTGCAAATTGTGTTTTCATTCCTGCTCCTGAGAGCAGGCTGACGGCAGGGTGTGCCCAGGCCAGGGCTGTCCCCAGGCTCTCTCCCATGGGGCTGCTGATGGGGGTATTTGTTGGCACTCTACACCTAAAGCACGAATCCAGCTGGACTCAAGCTCATTGAAGTCAGCGAGAGAACAAGTGCCTTTTGTTCAGCATAAACATCCAAGAGGAGACATGCAACGAAACAGCCAAAACAAAAGCTACACTCCTTGAAACACTGCCCCAAAAAACTGCCCGTGTGGGCCAAGGGCTCCTATTGTTCTCCCAGAGTTTGCAGGGCCAGGGAGGACCTGAAACTCAGCTGGCAGACAGGCTCCACTCTCATCTCTGAGGCTCGGGGAGCATTAGCTGACTGTCACTGCTGCTGGCCAAACCCATGACTGATACAAACCATGTTACAGGGGGACTTGAATCATTTGCTGGCATCCCTGAGCAGGCCCCTGCCAGCAGGACAAAAGAGTCCTACAGAAAATCTACAGAAAATCCACTGTGGCAGAGCTGGGGCTGTGACAGTGAGCACCTTGACTACGCTTTGGGACCTGCTGGTTGCACCCTTTCCAACCCTGTCCCCCTCTCACAGGAATCCTTGGGAGCAGCTGTCCTGAGCTGAGGAAGCCCAAGTACATGGAAACCTCAGTGTGCCCTCCATCACTGAGCCCATGACTGCACTGCTTCCTGGGCACCCCTATCCCAGGCCATCAAGGTGAGTGATGTGTGTGTTACCTCTGACCTGCAAGGGGTCCCAGGGCTCCCTGCTGCCTCCATGTGCAAGTGATCCCAGGAAGGGGGAAATCCACAACCCATGTGGTGCCTCAAGATTTCCCATCTTTTTCTAATGTTAAACACAGGAGAAAATCCACAGGAGAGAGCCTAAAGAAATCAAACTTGGTGAATGTTGCCTCTGCTCTCAGGAAATTTGGCCAGAACTAAATGTGCAGAGGAAGGTAACCTCTGCAGAAGATGGTGCTTGACTTTTTAAATCCAAGCCCCTAAAACACTGTGCTTTGGCTGTGATTTAGCATTTTTTTTTCTCTTTTCTCTCTCTTTTCTTTTCTTTTCTTTTCTTTTCTTTTCTTTTCTTTTCTTTTTCTTTTTCTTTTTCTTTTTCTTTTTCCTTTCCCTTTTTTTTTTGTAGCAACAGCAGTCTAACCACTCTCCAACCCCTCCTGACCCCAGCCTGCTTCCCCTCACTGCTCCATCCACTCTGTTGTGCCATCAAAGCGATCTGAAGAACTGAGTTGGGAAATGATCCATGTCAAAAACAGCCCAGCAAAGAAAAAACAAATCAGTCTATTTTTCAATAGCAGCTCAGTTTCCATTGTCCTTTCACAGCAATGAAAATCCCTACAATTGGGGAAGGAGAAAGGACATGGGGATGGGGTGGGACCAAGTGCTAGGAGGGAGGGATGGGGCAGGAGTGCATAAAATGCACATTGGACTGAGGCCTTACCGTCCTCTTACTATATATAAAGAAAAATGACTGGCCTGGAGGGCTTATTTTCAACAGAGGGGAGAGAGGAACAAAGAAGGAAGGTAGGAAAGACATCCTCCATGGTGAGAAGGATGTGTGCATGTGCCTCTGTGAAGAGATAAGAAACACCCTTCTTGGACCTAACCCTCCACTGACTGAATTAGTTGTGATTAATTTGGCTGAATGAGAATACAGAGTGGGCACTGAGCATGCTTAGAGCGCCCTTGATTTCCTCTGCTTGCCGAATTAACCAACAGACTGTCGGGCAGCTTCAGTCTTCAGAGGAGCCCCACGACTGCTCATCCTCTGGTTTCAGTGTCCCTGGAGGTGCCACCCACCCTGCCCATCCTGGCTGGGCCGTGAGCGCTGCTGCTGCACCACGGCCCTGGTGCCCACCTGGGAGCCCTCACCCGCTGCAGCAGCCTGGCCAATCCTTTCCATACCTGGGGCAGGGGCTGCCCTGCAAACTCAGCCCACCTCTGCAAATTGTCACTTACAGGGATGCAGGCACTGGAATGACAAGCAGCATGAGGAAATGCTGCTCTGAGAGCTGCCTCCTCGTTTTGTTTGAAGGGCTCCGTGGCTCTGCACATCCAGCCACTCATGAACCAGGTGCTCACTATTTATACTGCCTTCCTCACATACATTGCTGTAAACACTGACTCCTTCAGGGAGAGGCTAGAAATAAGCTGGTAAAGTAAACTTGCTTTTAGATCAAAAGCAGCAATACCTAAGTGTGTGTACATATACATATACATGTACATATACATATATTCATATCTATACCTAGCAGGAAGGGAGGGGAGATTTTTTAAATTTACCTATAAACAAATCTCTTCATATTTGCTCTGGTTTTTCTTCTCTTTTCATTCCTAGAAAAAAAATGGCAAATGAAACCTCTTAAGATCATAGCTTGCTGTTTTGAAAATCGAGGTTGCAATTTTTAAGTATTTTTTTCCTTTGTGCTCTGGATTGAAGGATGTGATGCATGAAAACTCCGTTTTAACAGAGCCTAGAGACTAAATCAGATTGTGTAGGTAAGGTTTTGGCTGAGAAGCAGACACTTCCTAGTCAGTACCAAGAATTCAGAGAAGAACAGGGTAGGTTTTAATGTAAGTTTACTTTCCTTGCCATGAATTTTAATGACAGTTTTCACAACTGCTTCTGCGATTCGTAAGAGAAAATTAAAAACCTACACCTTGAAACTGATACGACAAAGCTGCTAACATCTCGCAGCTTCTGGCATTATCTTTGAGAACCTTTCAGTCCTTTTTCTGTGCCACATTGTTTTCCACACAAATGTATTTTAAATATAAAACATTGAATGTTCATTGCTTCTTTATATCATTTGTATTCATTACCCACTAGAGGCAAAGGGCACAGCTTTATATAGAAGCCTCATTGAATGTCTCATTTTGCTATTTTACTGTACTGTACATATTTCCCAATAAATTATTTCTTTCAAATGCAGATATTCTTCTGGAAAAGCGAAGCAGGGCTGTTTCCTCTGCACAGAGGTTTTCTTTTACCATGAGCACAGCCAACTCGTCTGGCTTGGGTTAGTTTGTCAGGCGTATTTTGGGAACAGTTTGAGAATTAATTCTGCTTTAAAGACTATAATCACCTTTTTGGCCCTTGAAACTGGTTCAGGATTTTTGTACCAGGCCAGCAATAAAATAGCTTTTGCACACGTCAAAGGTTTATTCTAGACAAGCAAAAAAAGCAGATGAAATCTTTATCTTTCTTACAATCTATACCCACAAACCACTGACTCAGAAATGACTTCTCCCTGTATGTAATGAAGGCACAGTCCCACCCCGTACCGTGTGGGGTGGTCCTGGGGGCCACATACTTTGACTCTTTCAGGTGCCAGCAAAATTATTGCTGTTGGTTGGCTACACTTGCAGACGGCTCGTGAGGCTTCTCAGCAGTGAAGGCAAAAGTTGTATTGAAGGTTAACGTGGCTTTGGGGACATCAGTGATCAGGGGAACCACTGGATGAAAGAGGCAGTCAGGAAAGGAGACTGTGATGTTGGTGGTACCCAGGGAGATGAAGGGAAGCGTGTGTGGAACAGGCTGTGAGATCTGGGTGCCAGCATGTGATCTAGGGAGGGAGCAGGGATGTGTGATGGGTGCCTCTCTCCCCATACGGATTGATGGGTTTCCTCACAATTCCTACTTGCCCTTCTGCTATCTTGCTCAGGCACAGGGTAGCTTTGTGCTGCTTTGTCCCTGGTCTTGACTCTGGACACAGTGGAGGGATGTCACAAGTCTGGGATGCAAAATAGAAATTGGGGAGCATTATCACAGAGTCCCACCTTCCTTGTTGGTTTGTGAACTTCACACATCGAGGACAATCCCCCCTCCTTCCCACCTATTCCTTGTTCAGGTCTGACACACCCTGCCCCCTTTTTCAACCTATTTTAATTCTCATCTCCTTTGCCCCAGTTGACTCTCCTTATAATTTCCCACTCTCCACTCCCTCACCTCTTCTTACCCGTTCCCAGAGGAATCCTATCTCTCTGGTTGCCTGTGTCAGATCATTCCCGTCCAGCTCACTGAGAAAACCATCAGCAAAGATGTGCCCCCTGGAGCAGATCCCACACTTGGGAATTAGGATCCCTTCTGTCTTGTTTCCATCCTTTCCCAAGGCATGCCTTAGCACCTCCATACCTTCTCTGTAGGGATGAGCACACCAAGAGAAGGGAGTCTGAGTACCCTCCTCAGGAGAGCTCCAGAGCCTTTGAGCCAGAATCCTCTGGGACTTACTAGAAGCCCTGAATGCCTTCTGGGAGGCGGCAGGAGCCGCTCAGCTCCACTTCAATCTTGATAATGGCATTTTGCTTCCTGAGAGCCTCCCAAGCAGCACAGCTGCCACGTTCCTCATGCCTGAGAGGCTGTGATGCTCTGCCCTGGCTAGAGCACGTTGCAGCAGGTCATGCACTGCTGCTGGGGCAGCGCAGCTCCGAGACCCTCCGTGCGGAAAGGCACTGCATCCCACTCAGGACACAGGTCTCAGGAGGGTGCAGTCTTGTTCATTACAATTAATTAACAGTCAAATGGCTCCACACTTCCTTACACAGATAGAGCAGTCTGAAAAACAGATTTTAACTTGAGCCCAGGTCCTGGGGAAGTGAGTGCTGTTGTGGGGAAACCACAGGAGACTGCCAAGGCAGAAGGACTACAATCTCAACCTGTGGTCACCAAGTTTCCAGCTCTCAATACACTCCTCCTTTGTCCTTTGCTACTCTTTGTGTAGCTCCAGCAGGAGAAACTGAGGTATCCTTTTTATTTGTACAGTTTTCAGCTGTGAGTGCAGGTTATGACCTGACTGGTTCTAAAATTGGAATCTATGTGGTGTATAATTTAATACATGCTAAAATTGACTGACAGTTATCCATGAGCTGTCTTGGCCTAAACACCAAGACCTGCATTCAAAATGTTTTGGAATGGAGTACACATGTATTTTTATTGAGCCATTCCTGCCATTTCTATTACACCTTCTGTTGTAAACCTGCACCTTTCTATATTGTTCTTTTAGTCTTTCCTTTTTCTTCACAGCAACCTGTAATTTCCATTTTAGGCTTAATTATTCCTTCTCCCTTTTCACGGAAGTAACTATTTTGAAAATTATTCCACTTAACATAACACTCTTGCCCAGATCTCACTGCAACCCACTGCCTGATCCTACAGAGATCTATGCTTGTGCATAATGTGTGAAAATAAGAGTTCCCAGCTTCAGTTAAATGACCAACATACCTCATGTGAAAAGCCTACGCAGAGCTTTCAAGGCATCCTAAATCTCTGGCAGGGGTCTCCAGCCCTCTCAGCTGGTTGGACCTGGCAGCTGCTACAGGCTGCAGAACACCTCAGCTAGTACCAACAGCAAGAGAAGAGCTCTGTGTTGAGATGAAAGTGCCTGGGGAACTTCAGCAATGAACAAACAGGTGCCTAAGCTGAAATTCTCTGAGTTGACAAGGGACTTTTTCTTGCTTCTCCTCTCAGTCCTGGGTTATGGAATTAGGATTCAGGCAATACAGCTGAAGACAATGCAGATTTGAGAGAGAATCAAGCTAAGCCCTGGGATGCTTTTTTTTTTCCTACAATGTAGCACATGACTGCTGTGTTTTTGTTTTTTTGTTAAAAAGTCATCTTACCAATTCTGATCCAGCTGTATCATCCCCTAATATCAAATCACATCCACGGCTGAGAATGACTTTGTAGACCCAAAGAAGGGAAAGACTCCACATACAAGTACATAATCATATATAGTCTTAAAGCCTTTATTTTAATGCAAAATAAACCAGGTAAAATTTATATAGCCATATGTAACAAAAGATCAAAATCTTTGACGTGGTACTAGAAAAAACCTGTCAAATTACGTGTTGAATTTCTCCCCCAAAACAATCACACATGATTTTTAAATGTTTCACTTAAACACACAGATATTGTCAGGATCACAAGTACCTCTCTCTCCCTCACAGTAACATAATAGTGTCTTACAAAGCCTTCTTTCCTATGCAGAGACAGTGAATAGCACTTCTGATTTTGCATGTAAGGCTTAGGGACCCTGCAGGACAACTGTGGCGGGGAGCACAGGTGTGGGGCCCTTTGAAAGTGCAAAGCAGCCCTTGCTCAGAGCAGTGTCAGGATGTGGCCCTGGCAGAGCAGTCGCTAGGATTCACTCATAGCACTAACTCTGATAAACAAATCTGTGGTGGCTGGGAGGAAGAGGTAGCACAATTCACCTGTAAAAAAATTAGGCAGCATGTGAAGCTATTTCTAGATCAGGAAGCTGGAGTGAATTGGAATTCAGGACTGTATGCACTTTCTCAAGGCAAGAGGCTTTTTTTTTTCCCTTCTCTATGCTTAGTTTCCCCCACAAAGGGCAGTTGATGTTTCTTTATGCATTTGAGGGGTGCCTAGAGACTTCTGCATCATAATATATCACAGTGGTAATGTCGGCTCACAGGCCAAGATCATGGCTCACTAGTGGGTGGTCACTCAGAAAATCCACAGGCTCTTTTTCTATCTCTTAATCTTTCAACTGCTGGGCCTGGCTGGCCCTGTGCCAGAGCCAGAAATGCAGGCTGCACGCCACCAGCTCAGGAAATCAAAGCTTCAGCTTCACGTGAGTGCGGGCCTCTCTCCCTCGGCCTCGATGCCTGTTCACACACACACACTCAGGGCTGCTCCCGTGGCAAACCCAACTCTCCCTTCACACCCACTACGTCAGTAACTCTGCTGCTGGACTGGCACATTTTGGATGAGGGAGTGCGAGGCAATTACGTGTCAAGAGCATTTCAGACTCATAATTTTCCCAAACATATGGACATATGGGAAAAGAACAACTTGTTACTTAACGGCTCTTTTGGATTTTGCAAGTGTGTATTTTCAACCGTCAGTTGTAGCACCTCGTGAATTCTGCACGGTACATATTTTTCCACAATATGGTGCTAAAATCATACATTTTATACTGCAGAAAAGCTGACTATATATACTGTAGTTACACATTATACTTTTCAAAATACTGTACCTCTACCAGATATTAAATCAGGAAATGGCAATTTTCTCCCAGAACAATGGCACCAGAGATTGATGAGATGCTCTGTAATACTTTTTGGTCGTGCTCCCCCTGTTAGGTCATACTATTTTTCCTCCTTAGCTCCTTACCTGTAGGATGCATCCATATCATATATTATACTTGCAGCTTTTTTTTTTTTTTTTTGATTGGAAGAAGCTCTCTACTGATTTCTGCTTACTGAGCAGAAGCATCATTTAATAACCTGTTGGGTAAGGTAAGATTAACAGCTCAAGAAGGTGTTTGTTTGATTTGTCTGCCTCAACTGAGTGGAGCTGATGCAGTCAAGGGGAGCTCTTAAGGAAAGATTCAGGTTACGAGGAGACATTGGGCAGGTCCCTCAAAGGCTATAAATAATCTAGGAGCTGTTTCCATCCAGATTTTATTTGGCCCTGGCTCATGAAATACTGTAAATAAGTTCTGTTCACTGTGCTGTGATGCTATTTGAAGGGTTAGTTGAGAGTGATTTACAAAGGCAGTAGCTTATATTCAGAGCTGTTCTTAATTGTGGCCTGGCTTGATAAAGCCACTGTCACAAACATTAGTTTCTTTGCAGCTGGATCAAATGTATCAGGGGTTATATTTCAAGGAGGGAAAGGAAAGTATTTTAATTTGTTTTTGCTTCAATTTCAACAGGCCTTTATAACACCAGCGGCTATCCTGTGGCTGCCAAGTCCTGGCTGAGTATCCTGCAGCATCTAAAGCTTTCTGAGAGAAGTACAGGGCCGTGCAGAGCACGCACATGACAGGCACAGTTTCCTTGGGGAATGCGCCTTATTTATGGAGGGTACTGAGAGACATCCAGCTTTACATCCAACACTCCCTCCAGAGGTTTTCCCCTCCTACATTACTAGGGAAGAGGGCAGAAAGAAATGGAATAAGAACCAAACACCCTTGCTTCATAATCAGTTGCATTCCTCTTCCACTCTCCCTCCCACCAATGCTTCCTCCTGACTGGATTTAGAGCTGTGCCTGCCCCTGCCCCAGGGAGTCCAGCCCTCTGTCTGAATCATGGAGGTGTTCCCCTGCCATGGAAAGCTGTCTCCTCTCTCCTGCTTCCCAGCCTGCTGGTGGGTGGAGGCTGGTGGGAATGCAAGCACTAGAGCCTGCCAGCCACTCAGGCAGCTGGAAGTGCTCCCTGTGCCTGAGGGTTATGCCAGGCTCTAACCAGCACCATCAGCAGAGAAGAAAGTAGGCTGGGATTAAATGCTGCTTCTCATCAGGGCCATTACCTGCTAGCAGGACACACTCCAAGCAGAACAAACCTTCCTGATGGTATTTAACACCTGGGAAGTGACCTATGTGATTTAATATGTTGCATACCAAAGGTGTCAAAATGACATCAAAGAAATCCTTATGCTTAATCCTTGGCCAGGTCACAGTCTTTTCCTGATGAGGAGAGGAGGCTTAGTGGTTTAGTGACACTCCCAAAAGGCAGAAGTTGAGGAATTAAGGACACTTGGAAATAACGTATTTCTAGGTCGCAATACTGCATGGTTTCCTCCTGACAAAATCCTTGAGACAGATCTCTAAGTGCTCAGAGCCCTCTTGGGTCAGGATGCAAAGGTCCCTGTGGCTGGGGACACACATTTCTGCCTGCAGAGCAAACTCAGGCAGTTTGGGGGCAAAGGACTGAGCATATACCCCACCACCCTGTCCCCCCACCACTGCTCTGCTGTGCTGCTGACACCCTCCCCATCCACACCTTCTCTCTTCCTACGCACAGCTGCAAATAACTTGCTACAGACAGCTATTCTCACATCTTCCTCCTGGGCCCCAGGGTCTTGAAGCCCTTCCTGTTACTTTCCTTATCTTTTTCCTCATGCCTTGCTGTGAAAAGCACCTTTCCCCACTGACCTCATGGCCTCTGGCTGCAGGAACTCGAGAAGTTTGGCACTTGGCACGGCGGGCCTGGTGCTGCCCAAGGCTGAGCTTCCCTTGTCCATGGAGGGTGCCCCCATGAACAGGTGCCTTCTGGCGGTGCTGGGCTGGCCGGGGCAGACAAGCTGCTGGCAGGCACTTGGCTCCAACACCGCCTGGAGTGGGCCAGGAATGGGCTGCCTTGATGGAGCCAAGGCAGCACCTGACACAGTAACTTAATATGAATTATGGAGTCCATGCCAATAGTCACCTCCCTGGTCACTTCCTTATAGGCCAGCTCCATTGAAACCCCTCAAGTGACACTTCCTGACTGCAGCTGAGGATCTGGTCTCCAGGGTTTACATTTAAAGACTGCACACTGTCTAACTAACCAACACTCACAAGCACACACTCCCCCCTCTACAGACATGGTTCTCAGGCCTGTCCTCTGAGAGCCTGCCCAAGCACAGGGGATAAGGCTTTTTACCCTACTCCAACTGCAGCAGGTGCAGTAAGAGAAGACTCTTGATATTCAGACTGTAAAAAATGAAGGCTACAAGATAAATGCTGCCACTACAAAAAAGACAGAGGAAGACAGAGACCAGATCACAAATCTGGAACTGCAGCATCCTTAAACAGAGCTGTTGGTCAGGACGTGCCTGGAATGTGGCCACTATCTCTGTGGCAGTCCCTTGTCATGATCACACACTAGATACACAAGATGCCCAGCTCTGCAAGAAGTCCATACTGCATGCTGTGTTCTCACTTAAAAGGCTCTACAACAGCACTCTAAAGTAAACTCTGGTGACTCTGCTGCCCTTACACAGACAGCTATGTACTGTAAAGGTGAAACTGGATTCAGTAAATAGCCCTGAGGTGTATTAAGTGTTGTGTTTCATTCCCAGCAGCCACTTTCTATTTTTAAAAGGAATTAAAAAACACTCAACTGTCTGGTACCTCACATACTCAAAACACATCGTACCTCACGCGGCTTTAGCCTGTTAGAAAGCACCTAGGCTGAGCCCAGCTCAGTAAGAACGACTCCAGGTCTCGTGTGCCATTCTTACAGGCAGCTACGCTTAGGAACAACTTTACAAGGATGGTGTGCCCAAGTCCAGTGCACGGCTATACAGCTGCAGTCATGGGGTTCTTCTGCCTGGGATCCTGCTGCCTGTACTGGTACTGGTCTGGACTGGTCCCGCGGTGTCGGACCATTTCGCTGTAAGCTGGCGCTCGGTGGGGCTGCGGAGGGGACGGCGGCACGTCCTGCCGGAGGGGTCCTTTATGCTGGTGTGCCATGGGCTGGCCTGGGTAATACTGAGGGTACCTCAGGTCTGCCGCTCTTGTGTCCGGCACACGGATGTAGTTCCCCTTGGATGGGTGGATAACAGGCTGTCCTCCGTGGTAGTAGGGAAGATCTCTCTCTTTGTACGTTACTCGTGGCCCTGTTAAATATTCTAGAGGCTCTGCAGGTCCACGCCTGAGGAGGAAAAAACATAGTAAAGCACATAAAAAGGCAGTCTACTAGCGCAGTGATACATTATTGTACATACCATCTATGTTTACTTTGGGAGAGGAAATGCCACCTCAAGCATGACAAGTCCTGATGAATGAAAAGAACTTCTGAAGGATAACAAGCTTCCCACCTGCATGCTACAAAAGTCTGTAACATCCAGGACACTTGAGGAAGGGTCCAGTACACATCACAGCCCTTTTACAATGGGGGAGCACTGGAGCCCTTCAGCTTCTAAAGTCAGTCTCCTGTGATCCATTTGCCATAATGGAAACAAAGCTCCTTTAAACAATGCATATTTGACTGAATCTTATCTAGCCTGAGGATAAACAGATGAGTTGGGTCTGCAAGTCTGCAAATCCCATAAGCTTTACATGCACAAATATTCACGCTTTCCAGGCCATTTCCCACTATTCTCTCCCAATATGTCAGCCTGTAAAACTTTCCAAACACCATAGTTGGAAAAACTGGGGAAGAAACACTGGGGATGTCAGGCTATAATACCTGTGTTTAATGGGCAAGTTGCCAATGAGGTTTCAAAAAATCTGTGATCTAAAAGGCCTGATATTACAACAGCCCTGTAACTTGTCCGCATCAGTATGGATCTCACAAGCCCTACTTCATGTGAAAAGCAACACGTGAATATGTCATCCCCGAGGATGTGCCATGGAGTCCTCTCTGTAGCCTTCTGCATCTTAATTTCATGATTTTCACTAATGAAGCATTGATATTTTTTCCTATTACAACTTAACTTGTGATACTTTTGAAATGGCAAAAATAATTGTTCTCACAGACATGTCACCAGAGCATCCCCAAAAGTTCAATTTAATTAGGAGTTTTTGCCAGTCTGACTGCAAATGTCTTTGCACTTTGGACAAAACCTCTCATTGACTGCACAGGAAGCTTCTCTCCAAATGAGAGCTTAGGGAAGAAGACAGAGTTTTGACCTAAAACAGGGGCTGGGAGTTGATGAATTATATAGATCAATTACACCTGCTCTGTGTCTTTGGGACTGAACTCATCAACTGTTTAAATATTCTTTGCATAGATTATGAAAAAAGTCATCATTCGGGTACAGCATATCAGGTGTTCAAAATTTGTCAATGACTCTCTTGTTCACACAGAGATTTTACAAGCATGCTCCTTCTTTCTTAACCTGGGCTCCCAGACTCCGTTGGAACTTGTTTAACATGTAGTAAAACAAAACATGTGGTTTTCTGCTGCACTCGTTTAAGCCCATGGGGTAAATCACGGACATAGGCAATGAACAAACATTATCTGCCTTGAAATGAACCTACAATTCTCCTCCTGGAATAACTTAGTGCAAATGTTTCCTGTTTAAAATGGAAAGAGCAAAAGGAAGCATTCCAGGCCTTGGACTTTTAGGACCCTATGCTCCCCAGAGACTTTCTGCTTTAAAAACAGAACATTATAAAAGACAGGCACTCCCAGCTTCCCCCCCCACCTCCTGGTGAGACAGTCCAGACAAAGTGCTGAAGGGCCTGAAGCCACTCTCTGAGATACCAAACCACTCTTAACCGTACGTACGGAGACAATTACCGTCACTGCTCACACACCTACACCTTGCAACAAAGCCCAATTTCCAGAGCGGGCCAAAGAGCTGCTCCACTTTTTTTTCCACATGCATGAAGGCTTGTTCACTAGTCAGTCCCATCACACTCAGCTTTAATGCCTCTGTGCACAAAAATGTACTTCCAATCATAAAAGGCTCTGCAATGGTAGGAACTGCTTTGTGTCAAGCAGCACACCAAGAGGAACAAATGTCAAACCTACACCCATCACCTTTTAATATAAGGATCATGCTCAAAACCCTGTACATTCATTTTATAAGGTGTTCTCATCAGCGGCTATAATCAATGAAATTCTTGTGGATCACATTAAAAAAGGACTGAGCTTGGAACCTGATCCAGAATTCACTGAAAACCCAGTGGTAGCTTTTGGACAGAGCTCTAACTGCAAACTGAATTACTCTAAAAAACAAATTCAAGATGAAATGGCACCAAAATGATGGCTGACAATAGGACTGAGCCACCAGCATGACATACTGAGCCTTCAGTACACAACTCATGCCTCAACTGACACCAGACGTCTGCAAGGTGCAGGAAAAAAAGAGGGGGACTTTGCCAACCAGCCAAAAGAGCTGTTTCCAGGAAAACTCAGCCAGTCTAGCTTTAGCAATGAGTGTTACGCTGCTGCCACAGAAGCTGTGACTGTGCAGAGGGCTGCGCACTCAGGCTGCTCTGGCCCAGGACTATGCAGTGAAGATGGGCCAGGGCAATCAAAGCGTGCCAGACCTGAGACACGGCCCCAGGCTGCCTGAGCTAATGCCATCAGATCCCCATTGCTGTTCCCTCTCCTCGAGAACTAAATCCACCATCACTTCCCTTACAGCTAGCACCCATCTGTGGCAGGGTAGACAAACTGCAGAACAACATGTGGGAAGAGCAAAATCTTTCTTTAAAAGATAAAACCCCAAGCTGTTCACTGTCAGCACCAGTTTCCTTTCTCTGGGGGCAAAACACCCATAGGTGGTGTAATCCTTGAGTGTCTTGCCCAGAGTCACAACTTAGCAGCTGGGAGGACAGGTTGTACACAGAGACCTGACAGGAACCACTTCACATGAACCTCTCAGGAAAGCCCCACGAAGACAGAAGGGATGAGAGTTATTTTAGCAACATTGGGGATAATACAGGCAGTGATCTAGCAACAATTAGCAGAACTTTTGCCTGAGTAAAACCTTGGGAAACAATGGTGACTGTCCAAAAGGCTGACTCTGGGCAGCATGACCGAGGGAGATTTCACAGAAGAGATCCTCATGGCTGCTCCACACTCCAGCTCCCTCCCCTAGCCATCCCAGCGGGTGTTACACTCGCAGATACACAAGCTACAATGGCAACACTTTTTTCCCCTTTTATGGCCAGCACAGCATGTTGAAGGCAGATTATTTCCCGAGGATTCATTCTTCCTCACCTACCCCCCATGCCTGGTGAAGTTCACTCTCAGGGAGCTGCTCACAGTGCAACTACCCAGCCTACAGAGTTTCCATGAACCTTTTATCTGACCAGTCTTAAAAAACAGGAAAAAACTGCCTTTTTCTCCTCAAGCGTGGCAATTAACCATCAGAAAGTTAAACTTTCTAAGGTAAAAGAAACATCTGCAAATACCAAGCTCTGCCTGCAGAAATGCTGTCACCATTAGCAGTAAGTCTGGCACACTGAGGGCAGTTCCCAGCAGGAAGAGGATGGCTCCTCCGAACCAACACCCCTCTCACTTGATAGCTCACGGTGTAAAAGTATATGCTGTTGTTTATCCTTAAAGAAATTGCCAAAACAAACCAAACCAAACACTTTCTATTTGGCAGTCCCTTGTAGATGCTGTGCTTGTTTCTGCAAGAAGGAAAACAACTCCTACCTTTTCCCTCAGCAGACACTGCCACCTCTGAGGGGGTCCTAATGAAATTCTTCTCCTCTCTGCACTGTTTTTGTTGGCTTCTGATGAGTTCAGAGTTCACAGGGCCATATCACACCTCCCCAGTGACCCATGGTGTGGGGGTCAAACCAATAATCTCAAGTGGAAAATCAGTGACCCAGGGGAGTGATCAAAAATCCACAAATTGGGTCAAGCAGGTCCAGCCACTCAAAAGGACCAGGCCAGGACCGTGCCCTCTGAGAGGACATGCTGAGTAGGAGCTGCTCTGACTGTCAGCTGTTTTCCAGATTTTTGGCCATTTGTTTGACCTGGGGATACAGTGCAATTAATGGCAGGCAGAAGGCAGGGAAGCTGACACAACATCCTGGGAAGGAACTGATCTCAGAGCTCAAAACCTGGTTTTGCTGATAGTTCAGCTCTGCTGGGTCCCACTGGAAAGTGCATTATGATGTGGGTCTAGCTAAAAGCAGAGGCTGCTGCTGCAGGAAGCAATTGAATGAAGGGAGAGAGAAACACCAGGCTCCACAAAGGAGTGCAACTGGTGGGGCAGAGTGAAAACACTCCTCAAAAATGTCATGAGCAAGGTGTCCCTTAAAATGGTGCCCCTTCTGCTTTGAGGAAGTAAAGTCTCATCTTCCTTCCCCGGCAGAGAAATTACAGATATCACACAGGCAGTTGTGAATGTGTTTCACTTCATACGCTGGTCTGCAGGTCTACCAGTTCATCTTTTAAAATGATTTACCAGTTAACAACTGTGATCCATTTTGAGCATTAAGAGCACAAAGTAGCCTTGTCCAAGTAAAGCAGGTAACTTGTGACTGATATTCAATTAACATGTTGTTATTTTCTCTATGACAAGTAAAGCCTAAAGCAGGTTTGTTTTTCTATCTCGGCTTTATTAATCTTCCAAGCATAAAAAATATAGTATTTTCTGGCTTTACTGCAGAATTTTTAAGAGCTTCTAGGTTTATTTAAAACTGAACTACAGGATTTGGAACACTTAGGAAAGACTTCTTTTACCCAAAATATTATTTAGTCACAGGTATCTGAAGGTTTCAAAAGCTGTAAGTAAACACTTCTTGCTTTCTGCAGTTCCCTTTTTTTTTTTTTAACCCCTGTTTTAGTAATTCTTCAGCTGTGGAAAATCCTACAGAGTAGACTGGCATAAATACCTGATGCTTCAAAAACCTAATCAGAAAAAAATATTACATTTCAGGTTTACTGCATTTCATTGATAACCTCCATTTGCAGGTCACTTTTAACATCCTTGGAGACATGTGCTTGGGCTATCTGAAAGGAAAGGAAAGCAAAATGAAGGTCTAACTGCTCGTGCTGTGCCCCATCACGTTGGGGGTTTGGATTTCATTGTGACAAAGGGTTTTTCTTCCCTCTGTTCTATAGGGAAAGTCACAGAGGTCACCCTCTTAGTACCTGGTAAAAAGCAAGGAAGGGAATGCTCTCTTCTTACATCACTATCTCCTCCTTGCTGCTGAGGGAATATTTTGCAAGGGATATAATCTCACATGAAAACCTGCTTTCTTACTTTGTTAGAGAGTACTTCTTGAAATAAGCTTCAAAGACAGCCACAGACTAAGTAGCAAATGGAAAGCCCACATTTGGCTGCAGTCTCTTTCATGTCTAAGCAAGACATACAGAGACTCTGGGTGATGGCATCAGACAGCCCAGGCTGTGATTAAAGAACAGCAGAAAGCAACAAGATCCTATCTGTGTCCAAATTCTCAGTGAAAAACTCCACTGTATGCAGTGTGATTGTGTGATGTTTGTTCTCAGCCAGGAGGATCTATTTTAAAGAAGAAAAGAGAAGCTGATGTAAGAATTAAATTATGCAAACAAACAATCTTGAAGTATCAAATACATTACACTGTGTCTTTATAAAGCTCTTCTCAACAAACACTAAAAACAATTAACAGAAAAGATCACGTAGTGCCTATCTCTCCAGATAAAGTATTAAAGATACTGCAGTCCTGTTTGTAGTCAGTGGCTCTAAGAACTCCTGTTGCTTAATATTCAACATGCATATAACATAAATAAATTAATGAAATTTCAAATCACTGCAGATTTCAAAGAAATCACTGAGATGCATTAAGGTGGGTCTCTGTATCTTAATAGGTGAGATAATCCTATAATAAATATTCTTTGCCCTTTCAGATCAATACCTCCCACAGCCAAATAAAGGGTTTGCATTTAAAATTCATTGGGAATCAAATTTGGTATCTTAGTGCTGGGAAGACTCTACAGCACAAGGAAGTGCTCAGTGGGTGCTGTCTGTGAGAGAGGCTTGTGCCCCACAGAAGAAGGCAGATGTCTAGCAATGTCATACTAACCTCAAACACACCATGCACACGTTATTTATGGGCTGAGCTGGTGGAGGTGCTTCCTTCTCCTGTTCTTTTATCAACAAAACAAGGCTGAAAAATCAGATAACATAAACGAATACAATCCCTGGCTCTCATGTAGCACATGCCATGCAGAGAGAGCTGTTTTTAGTTTGAGGACTCTGTTTGGAATTCCTTCAGTGTCAGGTTTCCAGTTACCAGACCCTCTTCCCTGGGCCAGGCACGACTGCGGTCGGACTGGATTAGCAGAACACTCTGCAATGTATATTACACAGCTTTAACTTCTACAGGCTTTGCAGACCCATAAAAATAATGATCATTTAATGACCTGCATTTCAAGGTGGGGGTGTGTGTGTGTGTGAGTGGTGGGTGTAAGAGTGGAAGAATCTCTCTTCCCGTTTTAAAAAGAATTCCTGTTTGGTTTGGAGAAGGACGAGTCCAGATAGTTTGTTTGAAATTCGAGCAATACATTCCAGATGCAATGCAGGCAGGCCTGATTCTCTTCTCTTGCATGCACTTTTGCAAAGTCTAAAGGGGTGCTAACTGGCCTGAATATAAGAGTTCTTATGCACAGTTTCTCTCTCTTCAATATCACAGCTTAAAATATTCAGAAACAAACAGTTAAAGCACCATAATCCCAGCAGGTAAGTGGTGTTTATATTTCTCTAGTTGAAGTCCAGCCTAAAAGCAGCTGGAGAACTAAGTCCTTTACTGTTTGCAGAGGGCCACACCACAGAGGTGTTGGGCCCCAGCTGCTCCCTGGACCATTTTTAGCAATTGGAGACATTTAGGTGTCACACTTGCTTTTACATCTAAGACCAAGGGTACAATTTACTCACATACCAGCCTTCCATGCAGGGGAGCAGACTGCAGAAACAACGGTAAGACAGGCAAGCAGTGTCTGACAGGTTCAAAACTTTAACTGTAAGATTAGGTACGACTTCTTATGACAGCATGAACAACTTATTTTGTCTGCAAGAAAATAGATTGTTCTCAATCCCTAATGGAGCAGACTATGTCACAGGCTGGTTAACATCAGAATTCAGAGTGTCATTTAATTAAACTCCCTCCCATCAGCAACCAAACCATAAGACAGTGTTGCTGCTTTGCTCCAGCATTAGTTTATTTTCCACAGCAAATCTCAGACCAGTTTCTGATAATCTCATCCTGCAGGCAAAGCTCCCCTTTCTCTCCTTCCCTAAATCCAACCTACAAATATAGGAACTGTGACAACCAGGATTAAAACCCTGAAATCAACAAAAACAAAACCCGAAATGTGCTAGCTGGTGCTCTATAAATGCCTAAAAAGCATTCACAACAACTAGTGCAATAATCCTTCCTACTCAATTCCTCACTTGTTTTGTTCATATGCTCTCAGGCATGGTACATCTCTTCTACCAGAAGGCATAAAATAAAGTAGCACCTTTTGAACAAGACATTGCTATTCTGTGATCTCCTCAAGCTTAAAGGGATCTTAAGTAGATTGGTACTTTAAGTAGCGAGTCATTACAACATGTGTCATTTCAGATGTTCCTCATTATTCAGCACAACATAATGCCGTGTGAGTCATTAACCTCTGGGCACTGGTAACCTACTCTCAATGCTAAGCAGTCATGCTTGTTGCTCAGGAACCCCCATGCTCCGTTGGGGAGAGACCTGGCTGAGATTTCAAGGTCCCTTTGGTCTTTTGTTTTGCAGATCAGTGGGACCAAAAGCTCTTCCTATAGACTAAAAGAGTTCTTGGCCTTTGGTCTTCTTAGTCACATTTCTGAGATGATGCTGACCAAGTTACGTTGGAGGGGAGTAAACTTTTTAAAGCCAGCAAGAGAAGGAACTGTTTAGGCTTCTCAGCTGAATTTTGCATTTAAACGCAAATTCAAACTAGTACAAAAAAGTACTGCCCCTACTGGAGCAAGATGCTGAAGTGAAAACTGTGCTATGGTAATACTTGCCCTGTCTCACTGTGCAGCAACTCCCAACAGAGAGGGGGACCCTGCTCCCCTGCCCTGAGAACAGCTTTCCTCAAGAGCAGGCAGTCAGGAGAAGGGAGCGAGATGCAGAGGTGAGACCCCAACACAGGCTTCAGTGCAGCAGCAGCACAAAAGGCAGAAATGGCTCCTGGATCCCTTTGCCACATCCTAAGCCCTGCTGGAGGTCTCTGCTTTTTTGAAGGGTATCAGAGTAGAAATTAAGGAGACTGTGGTGGTTTAGGAGCTTTTAATTTGATTTAAAAGAAATTCTGTTGCCATAGTCAAAATTGCTTTTCAGCAGGACTTGATCACACTCCAGAAGAGCTCCTCCCCAGCAGGGAAACCTCTGCCCTTTGCCTGCCCATTCACAGCACAACTGCTATCCATGCTGGTTTTGTGGAGTGCTTTCAGAAATGCATAAACCCAAATTCTACCCTGTTCTCATTTTTCATTTGGAATGAATTTAAAGCATGGTGACCATTCAGCTGTACTATTCAAATGATTTTCAACTAATAACAGAAATCATTAAAAGAATCTTCCTAAGTAATAATAACCTGGGCCCAGGTCTTTACTATTCAGCCACTGGGACCTTAACATGCTGTCTGATCTTTAGTGGGCTAGTAAAAACCTGTAAGAAGTGGTTATTAATGTTATTACCAAGCTTTTAGGCTTTTTTTTTCCTATTAGAGCATTTCTCATTTAAATTAAAGCACTCCTTGCAGCACTTTCTCCCATTGCCATGATGAAGCATGGCTGTCAATTCTGCCTCCAATGGCACAAACTGGGTAGTAAAACCATGCTTCAGTAAAAAGGGAATACGTAGCTGGTTATTTTTTCCTTCAATTTGTTTCTTTCTGGTCCAGACATTCTGTTAAACTCACTGCAACATATCATTCTTTTTTTTTTTTCTTTGTAACAAAGGCAAAGCTCAAGACCCAGAGAAGAAGGATGGCTGTTTGCAGGGGGGGCAAGAGGGACCTTAAAAACAAGCAGCTCTTATTTCTTTCTTCAGGCAGTATTTCAGTCCCCATTGTTTCCCTACTGCTCATGTACTGATTTTCTCCTAAACAGCACAAACAGCCTGTACATCCTCCCCCCCAATATTTTCTTTTGTTAGAACCTTTCATTTCTATACAGGCATTAGATTATACATTTCCTGGCTTGCCGCACTCCATTAACACTCTGGTAACCACCCATTTTCTGGCTAGCCATTAAACACCACCTTTCATAATTGAGATTTAAAGGCTCAGGGCATGATAAACAGCTGAAGTTATAACTTTACAGCTGCCTCTATAGAAGTGTGTAAATCTCCAGATTTGGAAAGGCAAATCAGTTAATTGGACTTGCATTAAGCCACAAACTTTGCGGGGGCTCTGACAGCAGATGTCCTGAAGTCGTGCTTTAAATAACAAGGGTCAAACCCTCAGTCCCACGGGGCTGGGACAGACGGAAACGTCCCACCCGGTGCCCGGGGAGCGGTAGCGCTGAGCGCAGCTGCTGTGGCTCGCAGCCGGCCCGAGCGCCCATTCCAGCTGTGTTTATGCTGGCTCCTTCCTGCGGAGCTCCTTCACTTACACCGGCAGCAGCGCGGCCACTCCCCACTGGACCCGCTCTACCTGCCGCCTCTGCCGGAGGCAGCCCTGGACTTACCACGCCACCTTTTCTGCCTGTCAGCTCACAGGCTGCTCTCAAAGCAGCACTCACGAGTTTTGGGACTCAGCACAGCTTCCCCCTGCCCCTACCTGCGGCTGAGGACACTTGTGCATGACCCTGAGTCACTGCTGGCCAGGAAAAGTTCAGAACTGGTGACATTCGGAGCCGCAGCCACCAGTCTCTTTAGGGGCATGGGTAGTAAGAGGTTAACCTTCGGTCGTGAGGCCCAAGGGCCTGTGCTCCACCTCTGCACGAGTTATCTCCCGGTTGCTGCATTTAAAAATACTGTATGTAATTAACTGTTATCAGGTTGTTAAGCAGCGTGCTGAAGTGTGAACTTATCATTCAATTGTTTCCTTTATTTACAAAGCCCTGCCATTCTCTTAGGCAGCAGCCCGGGACAGGCTGTTGACTTGCTCAGATGAGGAGGGTTTGGCAAGCCAGATCCTGGGAGCAGAAGCAGATTCTGGAGAAGTGAGACACAGACGAGAATCTACAAACACCCCCTCAAGATGTCCTGTAGAACAGCTGTGCTTGAAAGAGACACGCACACATGGCACCACTGCCAAATCCATCACTGCGAGGTTGCTTTGAGACCTGAACCACTGAGCAGGGAGGAAACACACAATACAGCTCCCAACTGCTTTATGGGCAGAGGTGGAGTTTTTACTCATGTATATGGTATTAGCTGTAATGCCTATAGATATACACAAATATGTTCCATTCCCACACGAAAACAACATAACTGCTGACTTTCATACACATCTGAGCTCAGTTCTTCCCTATTTAATTTGCTGGACATTGTTTCCCTAAGCAAATCTGGAAATCAGAGGTCATCATGTTAGACCACAAGATGGAGGTGGGTGGACAGGACAACGGCACAAGATGTCACAGCCCCCGCTGTCCTCTCTGCCTCCTTCAGCAAGGCCTAGGCTTGGATTCCTAGAACCCATCATGTTTTTTACCACTATCCCCTCCTGGCCTGGCTACTGTTCTCTTCTTCGCTTTCCTTGCCAGCAGCACCAGCCCTGGCAGTGCCAGCCAGGTGTCCCAAATGACATGAGACATCACCACATCTGTGTGATTTTCTTCCATGCATTCCTGGCCTGGGGCAGCACCATGCACCCACAGGGGGATTTACTTGCATGGTCCCTGGGCATGCAGCATCCTTTGCTCTTTGGGAACTGGTGCAACCACCAATGTCCCTGATCAACATGCATCCCCCCCAACACTTCCAATACATGAGATTTGTAGCTTCTAAACAAACTTCTGTGCCATCTGTGCACTGTGCTGCATGACAGACAACAAGATAAAATTTGCAACAGCAAAGACCTTAGAGCAAAACAACCTTTTCGAGAGAGCAAGTACAGGCTGTTGTAACAGTTCTATCAGCTTAGTCATGTATCTAGAACAGAAGACATCAAGATCCTGAAGCTGAAAGAGCACACAGCTGAAGAAAGAAAAAAATGCTTTAAAGACACACCAAAACACTTTGTCCTTGGCAAAGCGATGTCAATAGCTGGGAATTAGTGATACCTGAGAGGGGTGACAGCACAGCACTTGGAATATAGGGTAGGGGCAAGCCAGCATTGAGACAGAGACAGGTTTTGGACAGCACTACCTGGTGTAGACTTAAATTTATTTTGAAAGGACACATACATCATGTATCAAAGATGTGCAACAAAGTCTTACATGCAGGACTGGATGCTGGCAGCAGCTTCAGCTGACATTACAAGGAACAGCACCACAATCAAAGAGGCATCTCCACCCACCCAGGAAGGCTGCTGTGTGCCGTCAGAGAAGCAATAGTGCTTCCGGATATGAACCTGGTAAGAACCTGGCCAAGATTCTCAACAGCATGTCTCAATTTAGCTGCGAGAAAAAAAATTAAATCCAACCACCCTCTAACTTGAAACAATCTTTTACATAATGAATCAATCAATTATCTTTGCTCTAGTATGTTCAAATCAAGGGAATCATCATTGAAAATAACAACCAATTTATATAGCTCATTTAAAGCCACAGTAAGCGAGGCTGCTGATTCACTAATGAACAATAAAGGTCACTACTATAATATCTCTCCAAGTATTTTCAGAATGTGTAGTGTGATAGACTTGAAGTGGCAAGTTCATAAAAAACCCATCAAGATACTTTGCAGGGGAAAGTAAAGATGGAAAAACATCTGTGCTTTGTCTGGATACAAGACTGAGAAGAGGGAATAACTTCGATGCAATGAAGAACTTTGTGCCCCAGACTCATCCAGCCCCAGTCAAAGCCTCTGGATGTCAATGGAAGTATTTCTATGATCTTTGGATTGGGCTTTTGTATAGAATGGTATCTGCAAGGGGAGGAAAGGGCAGGCAGAGAATGAAACATCTGTATCCTGGAATGAAATCAGGAAGTTAAGGCTTGACAGCCTTAGACAGCAAATAAATTGTACCTCGGGTACTAAATGTAAGTTGCTGAAATGCCTCACTTCAAGTGGAAACATTCCTTTTCAGTTGTGTCTTTCAGGTATTCAGAGAAAAGCCTGACCAGAATGCTGCTAAATTATGTTTTACTTTTTGAGTGCCCATGATCTAGAAAATGGTGCATACATGCAATTACAAAGAAAGAAGACATTCTGCCAAGATGAACAACACACCTCTGCTCTGTGGATGTTAAATGCATGATCATCAACAGTGTGGCAGCTGGGGCAATGTAGCTGAGTGTGCCCTAATCTGCAGCATCATGTTAGGGACTATTACCAGAACCAGATGTTTCAGAGGAAGCTGCAATTCGTGGACAATTAATAGTTTGCAAAGGTCTTACAGCATAAAAGAACCCCTCCCTTCCTCCTCAGATGTTAACTCAAACAAAAGCAACTGTTGGTCTAAGCTTGGGTTTGCACAAAGGTGAAGGTTTCAGAAACACAAAACACTTGATGACATTTCTGTACTTGCAGATGTTGATATTAAAAACTCCCAAACATGATAATATTTAACCTTGACAGACCTACTATTTGGAGCCTATAGGAAAAAAGCACAATGGAGTAGAGAGAGCCTATGATGAGTTGAGAAAGATGCCTTTTCCAAATCCCAATGTTAAATCTTTAATGCTGACTTGGATTCCTCTTAAAAAAAAAAACAAACAAACAACAACAACAAAAAAGGTGTAATTCTACTGCCAGTAAAACAGGATTTTCTTTAAAGGAATGTTGCAACATTTCAAAGGTCCCCCTTTTTAATGAACAAAAAGTAAAAGACAGAAACATCATATTATCTCAAGCAGCTACAATATAACCCATTACTCAAGAACATCATTATAGTTTCTAAATCACAAAGTAGCATAGTATCCTCCATTTTGAGGATGCAAAATCCTCTCTGTATACTAAAGTCCCTTGAAAAACTTATAAAACTTGAGGTATAAACTAGCACAACTGAAAATGAAATATCTAAGGAGGAAAAGACCAGGGTTAAGGGTTCTGTATTGATTTTTTTTCTCCTCACATTGGGATTAAAGTGATTTCAGCTGGGACCCAGAATTACAGATGTAATTATAATTTCCATTTATATTTTTAGACTGTGTACAAAGAAGTGTAATAATGGACAGCTGAACATTTTCCATTGTCCATTAAAAATGAAATGTTTCTGATGAAATCTCTATAAGACCAAATACCGCTGCAGCAATCTCTCAGTAACAGATCTGGCTTCAGATGTTTGGTGAGGAGAGACAAGGGAGAGTTCCCACCCCCTCATACAAAGAAATCAAACCAAAATGACATTAAGGTTGTTATTCCCCTCATATATTAAAGAGATTTCACGTTTAGATTAGTAACAAGTCTTTTCAAAGAAAAAGTCAAATTATCATTAAATAACCTTTCTCGACATTATTTACAGAGTACGTAACACAAAGCATTGCATTAAGGAGGGATTATTTAAACCACATAAGGTGTAGGGAGTGAAAAAGAGAGATTTCTCCAAGTACCACTGCCTGTCTGCCATCCTTCCTTCATCCTTTACAACGTCCATTTAAGCCCAGGTTTCCTGGAGCTCTCTGATAGCAAGGCAAATAACCGCTGTTGAAAAGCAAATTGTATTCAAGGTAAAGCAGGTGCTTAAGTGCTCTGATGGATCTGGGCCTAAAAATTCAAGTTGTAAACCCCAACTCAATTTCAAATGACTAATTGAATTTGCCTTTTTTTTTTTTTTTAAATTCCCTTTCGTTTTAAACTGATCTGCTCTGTGCTTTCTGCCACGAAGCGTGGTGCAGTCAGTACTGCAGCACAGCCCGTCCCACCACGCTGCTCCCTCTTGCCATTCCAGAGGGGCAAAGAGATCCACACAGAAATGCTCAAAAATGCTCAAACCCAGCACTGGTGTGTTCAGGCAGCCTAAATTCAGTCTAATTCCCGAGTCAGTGAGAAACCCAGATGCCTTCAGAGACCCCTACAAAGCTAATTAGAAGACTACCAGAAGTCTACACACAGCGAAGTCACATGGGTTTTCTGAGCACGGCTACTGGGATCCTCAAGGCTTTTAACTGATTCTGGAAATCTTTAATCGCTGAATGTACAGCTGTAAAGTGTGTTTGCTGTTTGAGCATCTTTGGAGGAAGGATTGTTAGCATCCTTTTTCCTACATGCTTTGTCCCAGCTATTGTGTTGGCTGGTTGAGTTCAGTTCAAGAGCATATCACTATTATCTCCTTAAAAAAGCAAAACAAGGGGAGAAACTGTGGCCGTACCATGCTTCTAAAAATACATTCTATACTGAAGACAAGTCAGTTCTCAGTAAACAAACATGCCTTTTCTTTAAAGCATAGGATCTCAGATTGAACCAAAACTCATAGCAAAAATGCTAAATGAGGGTCCAAAAACTGGAGACACATGGGTAAATATACAGCAGCACACTAACTAGCCCCTAGATCCAAGCAAAAATCCAGTCACATGAATTTTCACTGTGAAATCATCCTGAGATTGGTTTTTCTTGCCAGATTTTGCCATGATCTACGACAGACTGCTCTCAAAGCATCTCCCTTCACCTGTAAAACAAGAGCTATTTTTCTTCTTTAAATGAAGGAAAGTGCCAGCAACTCAATATCCAAGGACCCCTGTTGGCTTGGGGTTTTGCTTGATAACCTGGGCTGGGTTTTGTTCACACATTTCCTGCCCTCTGGATGGAACTCTGACTGCCAATTTCCAAGGCACTGTCTCAGACTATCTAGTGCACAGATCCAATCTCCTTGCTGAATTACTTCTGGGGTGGAACAAAAATGGCAGATAATTCACTTTCTATTACAGTTAACACTCTCCTCCACTTGCTTCCCACGTATGTTATACAGTAGATGTGTTTGCATGTTCTGCTCTATTTTTTCAGCTGTTGCAAGCACATAAGCTATCAATTACACTCTATGCAGAGAGAAGATAGTGATTTGAGGAACGGCTTCCCGTTTATATAACTCCTCACCTAATCACTGCTCAAACATTTAAATGAATGCTTTTGGGCAAGAGGCCTGAAGTAGAGAGATTCCTTAGGTGCTCTCTCCCCTGCCATTTCCCCCCTCATTGAATGGTTAATCAGAGCAGCATAATTCTTTAAAACTAATATTTATTCAAACAGCTGCAAGATCCCATCTGCTCACACAGAACAGAGGACAGAAGCAGCGGAGGCCACAGCAATACCAGGCAGAAGCCAGCAGAAGTTGTGTCAATATCTCTATATCCAGCCCAAGTTATGTTTGGCAGACAAAGATTTTGAGTACAGTAAAGACATTACCATTACCCTAAAGATGTGGTTAAGTTTTTAGCATATGCATGATGGGATTTAATATATTTTCAAAATAAAGTTTGCTGAAAGTCTGACTGGTGGCCTATGTGCTATTTAAGACCAACCACACACCTATAAAGTTTTGCTGCCGTGTTTCTGGCATATCCATGACACGCTCAATAGCTCATGCATATTTTTCCAAATAAGCATCCACAAAAGAACAGTATCACTGTGCATCTTATGCTTTGTTTATGCCATATTTGAAAGAACTGTTCCAGCAGAAAATTTTGCACAGGTGCTAAATGACAAAATCAGTGCTAATTTACATAACTATTAAATGCTAGAACAATGCAATCTTTTCCAAGCCTGGAAATGAGGGTAAAGATTCTTAAGAAAGCAGGAATTAATCTTCTCTAACAGGGTAGAATAGGAGTTTTAGCTCTATGCTTGCTCTTAACAAAGTTACTGTTCCATAACCACTAGTGATCTGAATGTTTGCAATTCTTCAACATTGAATCACATTCATTTTTAAGGACTACTTTTATTTCACTTATATATCCGTGATAAGATTGGATGGGCTGAAGAAGAACACATAGAGCATGAAAAGATGTATTTCTTGCTAGGATATCCAAAATCTGGACAGAAACTGTTAACATTGGTGGACAGAATTCTGGGGGAAAACAAGTAACCTAATCAGAGTTTGTCAAATTACTACCAGATTGACCCAGACAGCAAAGAAATCAAAAAGTATGCTTCAACAGTGGTTGCATTTCAGCCTAAACTGACTGCAATCATTAGGAACACATCCACGGATCCAGTGGTTCTGGACCAGGCTCATACTAGCTTCTAGTAGTAAATTTCTGGCTGTTCTCAAGCTGGATCAACACATCCAAAGCATGACTTTCTAAAGCATCATACTTGAAGAGCAACAAAAAAGCCTTCGGTGAATATGAGCGAAGACATTTGGACAAAGCCCTCTAAAGTTCAGCATTTTCCCCTGATATGTTTAAGACTTCTGTGAAGAGAAATTAAATATGTCACCTCCTTATGAAATGGAAGCAGTTTGGCTGCCAATTGTCTGAGCTGTGTTGAAACAGCTGCTCTAGCAACTGTTTTTACTATTAAATTCTTCAGCAACTCTCTTAATCCCAAATTAGATACCTCTTTCCTTTAATCACCAGTTTATATAAAAGCTCTTTCCTCACAAGGCAGGGTTTCAGCAAGGATAACAAACAAGGGCAGGTCTGCTCATTGAGCTGCCCTTGTGTTTCTGCACTCCTCACATCTCCCCCACACTGCTTCTCATTTCTCGGTGGGTGGCACACGGAGCGCTCACGACTCTGTCCCCTACATGTTTGTAAAAGAACACAGAACTAGATTTGAGGTCTTAGGATTTCACAGCTTGTCATTACCTTGCAGCATGCAATTAAGACTGTCCACATACAATTCACTTTCCTACTTCATCATGATCTTTCCCCTTTCCTAAACATGTACATAAGAATACCTGTAACTGACTCTCTTTAAATGGCTTGCTATTAAGAAACTTGAAAGTTGCCATTGTGACAGCACACTGTCACGTAGGGCTGTGATTCTAGTGTGGGATTTTTTCTGGTTGTTCTTTTTTAATTTTATTTTTCTTTTTTTCTGTGTCTGCTATGCAAAGCAAAGATTGGATGGAGACAAAGGAATTGAGACCTAGCACGGAGAACGAAATGCAGTCTGCCCCTGAGCAGAGGGTGCCACCGCAAAGCCGCTGTTTGCTCACAGGACATAGCTGAGCAATGACACAACGTACGGGAGGTTCATGCACAAAAATGAGAGCTGCAGAAAGCTTGCTCAAAAATTTCTAACCCAACATCCTCAAAAATAATACATATTTACACCTGATACTGTTGGCTTCCTACATTTTTCCTTTGTTAGGTGTTTTCAAAGCATGTTTGCTGACAGCCATCTTTCAGCTGCACCTCCAGACGTGTTTATCAAGGGAAAGCTGAAGCCAAGAACTGCAGCAGAGTTGTCTTATTTCACAATGCTCTTTCTCACCTTTGCAGCCTAGAGCCCACACTTTTTGATGAGTTCTGAATTACAACCCGGCATAAGCAGCAACATTTTTATTCCAAATATCCATACCTACAAAGCAGCCAGCTGAGCTTCCCAGTCCGCTGGTCTCCTGAGCCATTTCAATATCCATCTTAACAATGCAATGGATGTATTTGCATTTTGGAGCACACATCTTATTCCCCAGGTTTCACTCAGCACATCACTCTGTTGATGCATTCTATGGCATATATGCTTTTGGTTTTTAATTTAATCTTCTTCCTAATTTGCATTCACTTATCTTTTTTCCACAGATCCTTCATCTCAACCTAACCATTTTGTACTGACACTTTTTTTCTTTCATTAATATTTTGTTCCCTAACATTTGTTTTGTTCTTTTACTCACTGGAGGCATAGTTAATACAGCTTTCTTTTCTGAGGCAATGTCTCCAAGACTTCATTAAATTTTATAATATTAATTCAAGCCCTTTTGTTCAAATGCAATATTTTCCTCCATCTCACATATTTTTAAGCATAATTTGGTGCCCTTAGTTTGAGTGGGAGGTCCTTATGCCTGATTATACACAAAAATTCATACCAGATCCATGTTTTCTGTAAATGTGACACTTGAAAGTATTTTTATTTAGTCGGCATAGTATCTCCTTGCAAAAAGGCTGGCTGCTTAGTTTCAAAATATTAATTGACTTTTAAACTATTCCATATTGCATTAACTGGCTTTTTGCTATGAGGAGTTGACTGACTTATTAGGAAAATTGACAAACCCCATCCCTGTCTGCCTCCTTCTACACTTCCAAAGTATTCTTCTGAGACATCTGGCTTTTAGTGGTTTTTTTTCCAAGCTATGTCCCAGTTGTTACAGACATTTTCTTTAGTCAATTTTCTTTAGTTATTCCCATGGAAATTATAGAGGTGGCCTGCCAGCTGCAATCCATGATTTGATGTCACGAACCTTGACCTTTCTGACTTTCTAAAGTATACTTTTTCATTATTTAGACTTAATTTGGCTTGGATGGAGGCATCATGTTCATTTCAAGTGATATTTCTATTTTATTAGAAAGCTGGAGGTATGTTTTACAACTAAATCTCCTCCCTTTTCTATTCACCACAGAGATTTCTGAAATTGTAATCCTGTTTACAAACTTCTTTCCTCCTTTCAGTCAAGTCTTTAAAGACACAAGGCTATTTTTTGAAAGGTCTGTAGTACACTGACCCTTTTCCTACTTGCTCTGCTTTTAATGCCTGAGATTCTCCCTGTAGAAGGTGCATACACAGGTTATTTATGAACTCTGCACATTTTTTGGACAAATGTATTTTGACATCATATATGAAATAAACTCTTCACACTTCACACATGGCACTGAGGTGCTATTAGGTACCATGGCACACCTGAGCAAAGGTATTGAAACTGAGGTGGGACAGAAAAAGTTGCAACAGAGCACTTGTAGCTCTCTGCTGCATGTATGTGTCACAAATCTGCTGTCCTGCTAGAGATTTGGGCTCTGGCCTTGAAGTACAACGATTTCCCTGACACCTCCTAGAGCCTGGGTAGTTTCTACAGCTATCAGTTATAGTATCTTGCAGAGTTAAGTAAAGTTAGTTAGCTAAATCTTAAAACTATTTAAAATTGGATTTAAGGTAATCTTTTAATGAGCACATCAGCTTGGTTCCCAAGCTTGGGCTCTAGCATATAAAACAATCTTTTTTCTTTGCCTGTATTTCATCTTGGCTGGTTTACTGCAACATATCTTGGAGGCCCTTGACCAGTATATTTCCATTAAAACTGATTCTAAATTCACCTGCCAGCACTTAAAATCCAACTAAAACCATACATATATTTCATTTATAATGAGATCACCACATTGGAAGATACAGACAGACAAGATTTTGCTGCATTTTCAATAAAAGCACAGCTGTCAAGATAAAAATCATATTAAAAAATATCCCTGAATTACTGATATCACTTTAGATGATTAAAACAGAAGAGAAAGTTAATAATCAAGTATACTGCAGACACTGTTTGAATATTATTTATATTTCACATGACTAGGGTGATGAAGTTAGTTGGGCCATTCATTTTAAGTTCACCCTACTTATTTCCAATCCTGTTTAAGACACCAAATTATTAAGTCTTAGTTTTGAAGTTACACCAGGGGAATATTAAAAAAAAAACGATTTATGTCAAAAATTAAAAAAGACCATTTACAACCGGTTCTCAAATATTCCTCTTGACCATCTCCTCTTGTTTTAATCAATATATGAAATGAGGGAGATACAGACTTTATTCAGCCACCTGGAATTACACAGTATTTTCCCATCAACCTGCTCTTCACTGGTTTCCACACCTCTGGAGGGAAAATCCTGGGCATTACTAAAATGCTGGGTATTATATTACACACCAGAAGTTAACAGGCTCACCTTGTAGGTGTGTACTGTATGTCCAATAACCTGACAGACTAAGATGCGGGTGATTCTGGACAGGGCTGATAAATGACTTCACTGCCATTAAAGTTCTGGCACCCCTGGCCCCCTCCAAGAGAGAGCATCTGCAGATGCTCTTTTTAGCCAGGTGAACAATGCTCCAATTTCAGCAGTATTGCAAGGCAGCAATGGTATTTGTTCCCTGCAGACTGCACCAGCGTTGTCTCTGCCTGCCATGAAGCCCCACGTTGGGCCAATAAAGCCCGGAGGAAATGGCAGTTTCAGCAGAGCCATGTCACGAAGGCAACTGCTGAGAGAACAGTGAGAAACAGAGGCAAGCTGCTTCCAAGGAGTGTGCGAGCACCAAGAAGGTGTCTGGAAGACAACTTGGCAGAACAGCAGCTGTGTGATGGGACAGAGCAACAGTGTCACTGAGAACCCCTGTGCCACCACGTGGCACTTGTCAACAGCAACACCAGTGGGACGTGCCTCAGCTGATGGCCAGAACCGTGACTGCACTGCTGGGCCAACACTGTGACACAAACTGCTGTAGGCCAGGCAGGAATGCAAACGAAGTATGCAAAATAAGAAGGAGGACAGATTTTCAAGTGATGGAGTAGGTTAAATCAAAGGGGATCCAAGCAAAAAAACCCCAAAAACCCCAAAAAATCCCAAAAAAACCCTTGTGATTTAAACCAGCATGAAAGGAATTTTGATTTAAATAATACATTTTAAACCTTGCTTTTTCATCTGTGGTCCTTGGCTAGTCAATTCCCAGAGGCTGGGAATGCTCTGACAAGTTGATTTACAGCTAATTATAGTCTGCACTAAAACTGTGATTTCTTTTTTGTTAACCAAGAGAATACACTATATACATATTTAAGTAATGTCAGTATATTAATTTCAGATTCTGCTAGACAATGGTGAATGATGAGTCTTATTTAATAGACAATTAACTTTTTCTTGTGATTTGTGTCAAGTCACTTTCTGATGATGTTTTCAGGATTCAATTAAATTACAGAAATCTTGCATTTTGAAATAAACTCAGTAAAATAAAGGCAAGAACACTCAAGTGCAAAAAGCAGCTAATGAAACATGCTAAGTAATCCATTTCTTCTGTTGGAGGAACCTTATCTGCTGATGACACAGATATTACCAAAACTTTACTTTTGATTTGAAAGGCTCAGAATCTTTTTGGCTCAACTCTAGAGGCTACCTCCTAAATTGACTGCATGGGTACCTTGGCCCCTTGAGTCAATGCTATTTTCATGCTCTACAGTGCAAGACCTAAGTGCTCAAGCTATTTAATTTATTGAAAGGGAGGTGAAAACATAACATAAATGATCTCTGCACAGAAATACTCAACGGAAGGAATTCTGCAGGTTTGGCTCTTAAAATCTAGCAGAAAAAATATTTACCATAGTATCCAGAAACTGAAACTGGGTAATGTCAGACTTTGAGGGAAAAAAAAGGCATGATCTCTTTAAGCAGCAAAATAATTAACCTCCAAAGAATGTAATGAATTCTCCACAATGTGACATTCTAATTCCAGGTTAGATGCTTCTGTAAATACATTTACAAAAGTAATGGGATGGATCAAAATTGAAATTTAGTTTGACGCAGAAATGCAGAGTCTTGGAGGGCTCAGACAAGGTGACCAAAAATGCGTCCTTTCTGGCATCATAGCTAGAAATGGAGAGTGTGCTGCTTTCAGCTATTGCTTTAAGAATTGTGTTGGAAAATCCCAGCTCTACAGAGACAGGGCAACTGAGAGGCGTTTGAAAAGATTTTATTCTGTTATCAGAATAAAGGGTGAGAGATAAGAGATGTAAAACTCAACACCATTCTATCAGCAGCCAACCTATTTCCTGGTTACAATACCTTATAAATGCTTTCCAGCCTATTAGCTTTTGCCACACAATTCTGCTAATGCTTCTACCACCAATCACCTATTATTTTACCCCAGTGGTCTTGCTACAGGGCATCTTTAACAGTTCTAATTCTCCAAAATATCTGGTCTTTTTGCAAGGCCATCATTTGAAACTTGTTTCTAGTTCAGTCTCTCTCTCAACAATGTCATCTCTATTCCATGGCCTTTCTAAGTCAGCATACTTTAACTCAGAGCTTGCATACAAATGTACAAGACTCTGAGAGCTTTCAGTCAGATTTTGAGAATCCTTTACAAATCCATTTCTCACATCATGCGAGTTGCATGGTCAACCTGAAGAGGAGCTTCCAGCATAAGAAGACTACCCATTGCCACTGTATGGCAAGGCTGGCTCCTTAATCCATTTCCAAGGTTCCCAGTTTCAGGATGCACGTTACATTTCAGACAGACTCGTGAGTGAATTAGCAGTTTGCTCAGCAGTCTCGTCCCAGCCACGGCAATACAGCTGAACCCACCTACACAGCCTGAACTCATTTTTCCATGCTAGCAGTTATTTTCTAATGCTCTCACAGCCTTCCTGGCTCCCCCCCTTTTCTTGACATAAATGTGTTCTTCAGTAATATGAGAATTCCAGAGAAAGTCTGAAGTACTACTTTTCCATTGGAATCAGCATTTCTTATTGGAAAGATGGCTGAGCTTTCTACTCCCCACTCATCTTGTCAACCAGCGTGCTGTCCCAGTGCCTGTCAGTCTGCTTTTGGTCACAGCCAGCTTTTCCACCACCACAGAAAAGAACGTGCCCTTGAACACGAGGCTTCTCCAAACAAGGCTGCCATTAGCAAGACTGTGATTTACATTAAGACAGACTTCCATAAAGGAAAGCTCAGAAATAGAACTATGAACAAACAGAGCAGCTTCAGCTTCATATCTGCTCCAGAGCTCCATCAGGAAAATATTCTGAATTACACCAAGAAAGTACAAATTAAAAATAGTTTAAAAGATACAAATGTTTTTCTGGCTCCCACAACCGTGCCCTGCTCTTCTTCCCAAAAGAAGAGGCTAGGATGTGTAAGAATCAAGCCATTCTCCTAAGCAGGAGGATTTAACATTGCTTAATACTACTACTCAGCACTACTTAGCAGTAGCCTCAGGGCAACACATAAGTATTGAGTGCAAAGAACTGTATCTCTCTTGCAAAGCCTCCCATTTCTGTCTCTCCCACTTTGCTGCTTTTCTGCAGACAGAACAGCACAATGCAATGAGAGATGAAGACCTGCCACTCTGCTGCCACAGCCAGTAATCATTTAATTCAGATGTTTGCCTCTGTAGACATTTCCAAAGTAAGCCTACAGGCTGGCATTATTTTATGTAGAAACTTAACTATGTAGCTCAGCTCACCACTCCTTAGACCAGTCAGACAGAAAGCCTTTCTCCAACAGCTGCTGCCTCCTGTTTCCCCTTTTAATTAAACATGTAACCTTACACAGGAACAGATCCTCCACTCAAAGGAAAAAAGGACATCACTGACTTCAGTGAGACCAGGACAGTAATTTGCTGCTGCACTTACTGAAAAGACAAGCACACTTGACAGCTGAATTCCTCAAACAGTGTTAATACAGACTTGTATCACCTGAATTTGGTCCATAATATCTAGACTTAAATTAACAGCTTCAGAGAAAAAACAGAAAAAAGAAAAAAAAAAAGACAAAGCCACAATGATGCTTCAAAGCTTAGAATTTTTCAAGCCAGCAGCAGGTATGTTCAGATCTGACTTCAGGCAGGATGCACGCCTTTGCAAAGGAATGGGACAACGTCTTAGGGGCATCAAACGCTGATCAAGATTTTGCTAGGTGAACATTCCTCCTTCTTGTCTGGTGGGGAGGAAGACCAAAGCCCTCTTACTTAATTTGTCCATGCCCACACACACTGGCATGAGTCCTGGTGGCTTTCAGGTGAGCAGAACAGTTTCAGGGTGTAGGCCCCAGCTACTCTTCACACAGCACAGATCCCCTCCTCCCTCCTCATCCCGTGAAACTGGCTGCAGTCCAAGCGCTTTCCTCTCCTTCCTTGTGTGTGCCACACCAGAGCGGCAGGCAAAGGTCATATCCTCCTGGACTCAACGTAATATTGCAACAGGAATTTGTTTCCCAGCATCTACAACCCTCATCTGAAGCCTCTGTAAGTATCTCTTATTAAACTGGGCTTAAATGGCTAAGTATGCAGACAGCTCCATATGGCATCTGTACCAATGCGGCTCAGCGGCCTCACCACAGTGAGGACAGCACAAAAGAAGGGGAATAAACCCAAGGGCAGGAAACTGAACTAATACTAAAATGCTCGAGAGAAAAAAGCTACTCTTTTGAGGAAATACTACCTCTTCATTTCTTTCTACATTTCTGTTTCTTTCTCTTAATTTCTTTTTTTTTTTTTTTTTAAATAATGCTGCTCATTACAGTAGTTTTCATGGATCCTCCACCGCCGAGAATTGGTTGGCAAATGGGTGGTTTTTACCTGGATTCCTCTATACTCCTGGGCAGTCAGCCATAAGAACAAAAGAAATCACTCATTTCCATTAGTGGCTGGCAATGAGACTGCATCCCCTTCATCTGGATTTAGACTTCACTGTACAATCTAGTCATTTGTGACTGCCAGGACTTAATTACTGCAGTAACATGAAACTGCAAAACTTACAAAACTGAAGTATAAAAAGCAGCAGCCGATTGCTGAATTGTAGGCACGCCCAAGGGTGTGTGATATCCCAAAGCTCTACTCCTGCCAGGGTGGAAACCCTCTGGAGACACGGCTTGGCTTGCGCGCAGCAGCGTAAACGTTTGGGTTGAGAAGCACAAACAGCCCTGCTGAAGTGCAGGTCTTCTCACTCTCCAGCATAATCTCCTTAGGCACAGAGAGAAAGGACACTCTCACAGTGATCTTCAAAGCTTAGGGAATATTTGGATGACTTTCTAAATGGAGAGTTCCCACCAGTTAAATACTCAGACATGTTCTAAGAGCTGGAGAGTTGTGTTCCCAGCGAGTCAAATGGAGGTTTGGGGAACAATATTGTAAAATTCACGATCTTATTCAGATAAATCTACTTTAAAAAAACACCCAAAAAAACCAAAACAAAAACCCAAAACCCAACTAATCAAACCCCTCAAAAACACAGATTGTAGAGATGAGCAGCATATACACCTAGGGAGCATGCTGAGGATGCAGCAGTTTGGAAAGGAACAGGACAGAAGGGATACAGAGAAGGCTTACTACATTCACAAGCAAGGGCATGTCTGCATCTGCACTGTAGTGCTCACTTCTGGTCATTCCCCTTGAAAGGAATACTGGGGAAATCAAAAACCAATTCTGGCTTATGGAAGTTATTTCACTGTGAAAATTTTCAGTTTACAACACTTGAAAAAAATATGGGTAATTTTCTTAAAGGGAAAATTAATAAAAGAAGACATAAGACAAATATAAAAATTGCTGTAGAGAGTTACACTGAGCACCAGTTATGAATTTACTTTCCTGTAGCCCATGAGGAAGTATTCAACAAAATGAAAATTCAAAAGAAATAAAAAAGGAGCGTGCAAAATTAAAGTACACCTAACTAACATGCAAAAATCACTGGTGAAACATGAGTGTTGGAGGACTGTAAAAAAAAAAGATGGCCATTTACCCAGAAGAGTAAATACCCACAGTCAGCCAGGAAGTACATGCAAGACACACTGTTGGAAAGCAGGCCTCTGTCAGAAAAGCCAGTTACTGCACAGGATGAATCTCCAAGAAAAAATGGCTGATAAATATAATTTGAAGGCAGGAAGTAAACTGCAGACACATCTTTTGGTTTAGAAATCATATACATTAAAAATGCCTACAGACATCCAACAGTGCCTTGTGAGACAGCCTTTATATTCTGGTTAACAAAAGTAAAATATTCTTTGTATTTTCATCTGGAATTGGACACAGCATTACATATTTATCAATCAATCTTTCAGGGTTCACCTTTGAATGTAAATAGCTGAGTAGAAAAAGAAGCAGCAAAAAAAACCAACTCACTGATTTCCTAAATGCCAGCACTACTTCACAAAAAAACCCCCCAAAAAATCTCTTCTTGCTTATAGATACCTATTTTTGCTTTGCTTTTACAAATCAGCCTGCCTTTAGGTCCAAGAAGTGGATTGGACCATGTTTCCTAGGACTTGCCCAGCCCTCTAATTCTAAAGAGGGAATATTTTTTTATTTTTGTTTTCTTCTCCCTGCTTCCCACTATCTCTTCTAGCATGCTCTCACTCCCCTTTCTGACTTGATTTGTGTTACATTCCACTATTAGAACTCCCATAGAAATGGGGCTGAAATCCCTGAAATGCTTCCTTTTTGTTATACCCCACTGGTTTCAGACTAGAATTACTCTTCATTCAGTTGATAAAGATTAAAAATTAAAAAAAGCCCTCAGAGAATTCACTCACATTTCCAGAGCATTCAGTAAAAGCACAGAGATGTTCTCATGGAATAGACTGCAGTCAAAAAGTCCCACTTGTAGCAACAGTGGGACTTCAGTAGCTGTGGCTGCTGTAGTGGAAGCTTTCCACAGCAATGTTCTGTCAATGCCAGCTGGGATTATATCATGACAAACTCAGTCATTTATGCCCTGCTACGCCCTGTTATAACTCTTGCAGAGCCAGCTCCTTCTGTGTCATGTTCTATAGCTGTGGATCATGACTCTTCCTGACATGTTCAATGAGAGACCTGTTTTTTAAAAATTCAAAAGTCCAAATTAATAGTACAGGTATAAAATGGCAGTAAATCAGCAGCAAAAGATGACAATACAATAGTGCAGAATAATCTCTCATGCTAGAGCTGGACAGCAGCTGTGGGCTGCCCTCCCTCCCCATTGGAAGGAGGCTTGGTGCCGTACCTGGGTAAGGATGCATACTGCCTTTCCACCCCCTCGAAGTGAAGATTGTAGGAGCTCCCATCTGGACCTTTTCCAGGCACCTGTGGAGAGGAGAGTAATTAGAGATGAAGATCAATTATGCAGCCCAGCTACTAACAATGCCTCTCAAAACGATAAGCAGAGAACACATGATGCCGCAACATGCCAAAATCAACAAAAGAAAGGCAGGGGCTCAAAGAAGCTTCAAATCCCATACATAATCTTATCACTGCTAACAAGAAAGGCTTCTGTATCAAAGAAGTGTTTAGAGCAGGTACAATCTTCAGCACCTTTCCCTCATCTGCCTACTAGCTGGGATACTCTCTCTTCTTCCCTGGCTGGCCCTTCTCCTGGAATTCAGTAACACGAGGATATCATCTAACTAAGCACGTCCCTTCTGATTACAGTGGCATAACTACCTGAATCAAAGCTAACATCTTAGTACCAAGCCTGCTTTTTTTCCCTCCACTAGCTTGTTTTGCTTAAGCATAAAATATGATACAAACAGGTTTTCTTTCATTCTTAACACGAATGCAGAAACTTTCCCTAAGGCCCCTGCAAAGCTAAGTATCCAGCTGGGAGTTAAGTGCATTTATGATGCTCTGGTGCCATTTCAAAAGTG
Organism: Fringilla coelebs; assembly: GCF_963513975.1. Classification (NCBI taxonomy): domain Eukaryota; kingdom Metazoa; phylum Chordata; class Aves; order Passeriformes; family Fringillidae; genus Fringilla; species Fringilla coelebs. The sequence goes on along the minus strand of NC_140035.1, from coordinate 25,504,465 downwards.
CAGCGTTTGTGCACTCAGTCAAAATGCCAGCACTACTTGGTTTGTGTTCAAGATGGCAACGGGCATTGGCTGGGGAGCACAATTCTATCAGGAAGGCTCCAACCGGGTACAAACGCTGAACTTCAATGCTTTTAGCACACAGGAGCTCTCCCAATTTCACTCAATGCCTGCTGATGGCCCAAAGTGTTAAGAGCCTTGTTAAAATGGAGCTATTAGTCTTTTCTTCCATAAATGGAGGAGGCTCTGACTGCCTTCAGTGTTTCCTACATTAGTATGTATTCCTATTCCGGTGCTGCTAGAATCAGCAGTTTTATAAAGCAATATACTAAGAGGCCATTTAAAATCCCCTTCCCCTTTTACAGATTAATAGCAGAAAGGAAGATTTAATGCCTTTTCAAACATTTTTAACAATTCATTAAAAAGAAAGTAATAAATCACACTAAACTTTTGGCAAATGCCTGATTAGAAAAAAGAGAAAACAAAAATTAACATGTTTTTTGCATTCTACAGGTTAAAGTGCATTTCTGTCAGTCCTGTAGTTTATGCACAATACACCATTTTCACTGAACACATGTATAAACCACTGCAATAAGAAAAGTTGTGCATTCAGGTGCATTTAAGTGTTATCTACATTTACAAAGTATTTCTGTCTACATTACATAACATGAGCCCTATGCAAAGAGAGGTAGTATCATTTGCAGCTGCTAGACAGGCTTCGAAATTATTCCAGACAAATTTTGTTACGCATCTTGGCACTCATCAAACATCCAAGATACTCGTAAATGAAAAAAAATTATTTAGTGCAGGCCTCTTGCAAGCTTCCTTTATCTCATTCAAAACAGAAAGGCATCCACACAGAACTGTTGGCCACAAGAAAAAAACACCTCTGATTTGAAATGACCCATGCTTTAGCAGTGCCTGACTTTAGATGAGCAAAAAATAACAATAATTGCCCTACATTTCAAAAAGAGGGCAGTAGGCTAAAGGAATCATTCATTCATTTCTTCCACCAGAAAAAGTAACATGCAGAGAGACTTTATAGAGTCACTTAGGTGAAGAGTCACAGCCACTTTGGCTGCTCTTACACTACTAATTTCATCAGGTTCATAATTTCCCTTAAATTCCCAGGTACACTGGTAAGAGAAGACCCTCCAGATTTCTCCCATTTTATGAAGAAGAATGAGGGGAAAAGAAAGAAATGTATAATCTGGTCTCTCATAAAAACATGCAGTTTTTGATTGTCTACCTGTGCAGCTGTAGACAGATGATTAATTATGTGCACGAGTCTGGTAGTGGTGTGAGTTTCCTGCACTCTCACACCTAAAGGGAGTGACAGCAGCCAGGCAACACGAAAAAACACAAACACTCAAACTGTGCCAGCATCAAGCAGAAATCCTAAAACTTATACCAACCACCAAAAGTAAAAAATATTTACATCACAAGGCCTTTTTTCAGCCTGAAAACACCCCTTTTTTGATGATTTCCTGCAGACCAAATAGAAGGCAATAGCCCCTGCCAGGTCTGTTTGTATATATGATTTGAGAGACAGTTACCATAGAAACACCCTGGTGGCGGATACACAATTTTGCTAATTTGGATCCATCGAGCGGCTGAGTCTCCACACCCTATATAAAACCCCCAATGCACTGGAAAAGCATGCTCTGGCTCTGCACAGCTAATTAAAGGCTCAGCCATTTCTTCTGATTTTCCTTCTCCATCTGTCCATGCGACAGTAAAAGCGTATCATCACTCAGCCTGGAGTGCCAAAATGGTGCCTGGAATAAAATGCTACCCTGATGAAAAGAGAAATTGTGAAAATAGAAACACCTCCTCAGTAGAAGCTATTTATGTTTCAGAAAGAGTCAAAGCAAAGGGTTTCTTTGCTGCCTTCTACAACAAACTAAACTAAAAATCGGTGTGAAATGTACTAATTACTAAGATCAAAATATTCCAACTTCTCCTTTCCTAAAACAGGACGTATGCAGCTGGCCCTCAGACCAGGTGTGGAAGTTTGAACACAGTTAATAATCACAACATATTTAGGTGAAGAAACAGTAATCTTAATAAAACAGGATTAAAACCTGGAAGTCCTGTCAAAGCCAAATGGGTTGTGACCACAAGGTGACCAGCAAGGGAGCTGACAGAAGGTGCAGTGCTCAGCTGAGTCCCTACAGATGCAGCTGGAAGAGCTTAGGAGACCAACACCCCAATCAATAGAGAACACAGCAGCAGGTGAAATACACATTTCAGAAATGTATGATAATGCACAACAGAAAAAATGATCCAAAATATGCTCCTGTATTTTTAGGGTTTAAATTAACAACATCAACTTAAATAAGTGGCATCATTATGAACAGTTCATCTCTTAAGAGCGGCCTCAACTAACAAGCAAAACATGAATATGCAAAAATAATGGGCAGAGATAAACACAGAAACAGCCATCATCCCATCAGTGCAATTAAAAGAGCAGCACACTTATCGAGGAAAGAAAACACTATCGAAAAACAACAGCAAACAATTCCTGAAATGTAACTGTTGCAAAGTATTGGTATGGCCAAGGCCTTTGTGGAATGTAAACTGAATAAACTGGATCAAAAAATGAATCAAACCAACTAACATCTGGTTAGGAGGAGATAGTGAAGTCCTTGGCAGGTGGAAGAAAGGCAAGGCCTTGGAGAGCTGAATGGGAGAGCAGAACCTCTGTACCAGCACGTTGTTCTCCTAATTGCCCCTCTGGGAATCCCAGTCACAGCAGTGGCTACACTCAGAGACAAGATACCAGAAAAACTGGCAAGACACTGCCTCCATGTAACTCAATGCCTTCATGGTCAGGATTTTCTGTGTGCCAGAGAGGTGCTTTTTATATATGGCCAGTGAATGCTTCTGTTGTTTAAGTCTCTCTTTCTAGAAACAATAATTTTCACTAGCTAACAAGATTTCTGTGATAGAAAGGTATCTCTTCAGAAAATATCCTGTGACACCTCTTCATCATTAATTAAACCCCTGCCAGTTGCCAGCAGAAGAACCAGGCTGGTAGAAATGTAGACTGAAGGACAGCATAGATTAAGCCAGAAACAAATATCTTAGAGCATTCAAACGCCTGTAATAAATTTTAGGCTATAAATAGAGTATACCTGTGAGCAGGTGTCTTGAGTAAGTCTGGAATTTGCCTACAGGAGATTTCTGGGGTTGCAGAATAACAGCTCTTTAAGGGAAAAGAAAGGATTTATTTAATCCTGAACTCCTGACTATCTTGAAAACTGTACAGAAAAGTGCATGTGACCGTGTTTTTTCCCTGGGAGATACTGCATTTCATTCCCCCTCACCTGTCTTATACTGTCTTGGAGCATTTGCTAAAGGCAGAAAAGCCTCCCTTGCCCCTTCCTCATGGGTCAAGGCGTTAGGGGCTGGAAAAATGCTGTGGCACAAAAAATAACAACTGTAGCGATCTTTTTTGAAGTTTAAGCTTCATGAAACCAGAATAGACTTTTTCTTGTGCATCCACACACAGCTCAAGGTGAGAGCTACCACACTGCAAATAGAAATCAGCAGCAACTCCTTGCCCCTACCAGCAGAATTCAGCAGGACAGCGTGTTTTTGCCTGGGGCTCTACTTCTTCTCACGTATTCCCACCGGGCTCCCTGCTCAATGTCCATCCTGAGTGAAGCCAGCACAGTGAAAACACAAGACCATGGATACTGCTTTTAAGGAAAATAAATGATGCAGAGACATTTTCAGATTGGCTGTCTCATAAAGTTGCAGTTGCTGTTCCCTCTCCTGCAGGTATTTAGACTTGCATATAGAAAACTTCATCATCATTGCAGAGGTCAGTTGGTTAAAAAAAAATCTTTCAAAACTTCTTAATCAGCCATTCCTCTGCTCACAGTCAAAAGTTTCCCACTGTTAAAAAAGAGAAATATACAGTGGGTGTTGTATTCAGGAGTATTAATTATTCACTCATATGCTAAGCATCACTGTCCTTTTACTTTTCAGCCCTTTCTTCCCCGACTTCCGAACAATAAGCTTCCTCCAAACATTTCAATTATCATTAAGATCAGAAAGAAAATTTGGACAGTGCGCTGCCCACTAACTAAATAGCAACAATATAACTTCCTCAAGGCTGACAGGATTTTAGCTACATGTTTGTGAATCCAGGGCAAAACACTGCTGACTCCACTTGAGCCACACCTGACTTATTTAAAATTATGGGAGATCAGGAAAAGCTTATGAAGAGAGGAGTCCTGGGACTCCTAACTTTTTCACTGATTCACTCTCTATGCTCAGAAAAGTCACTTGAGCCTGTGCACTGTGGTTTTCTACCCATAAAAATAGCAGGATACTACCACTGTATTTTATATGACTGACATGCACTATAAGACAGGAGACACCCCAGGAAGGCTGCAGAGTGAAGCTTCTGCTCTGCCATCAATCCAAGCGCTTTGAAAATGCCACCCAGTTCTGCTTTTTGCCTGAAAGTCTGTATAAACATGACACATAGAACTGCTGCATTGCTTAGTGCATTTTTCAATAGTCTTGTGATCATCTGCTAAAGGACTTGATTCAGATGCTGGTTTGACCTCTGTTCTCAAAGCTCTTCTTTTGTCTGTGAGCGTTTCTAATCACATGGGTTGAGATTCAGCATGCCAAAAAGAGCTGTGGTATAACGGAATTTGCCCTTTAACCTTCAGGTCTCCCCTCTGCTGAGACACAGTTGGTTTTTGTTTTCAATTAAGTGAAAACTGAAGAAAAATGGAGAGGTAAAAGTGGATTTATTCCCCACCCTGGTCTCAATGTTTCATACACAGGTGAAGCATCAAAATTAACCCACTTATGTTTTGCATTTCAACTCTTCCTGGTTCTGGGAACTGCAAGTGAAATTTAAGAGCACAATTTGACTTGCTAACACTTTCTTTAGCTGCTGATACAGAGGCAGGTGATGTAAGGCAGGGAACGGGATGGTCCATGTGAAATGGAGGAAATAGATTGATGGGGTCTTCTTAATTCCTTACTGCTGTGAAATCCTCATTACCCCACCCTTGGAGAGCTCCACCATTTCTACAGAAAGCAAGGTTTCTTCCATCCAGGTTTTTTTTGTTTTGCATCAAAAGGTAAAGATTAAAAATTCTAGCACTGTCTACAATTCAAAAGAATTTTCCTGATGTTTTCCATACATACACAAAGAGGGATATATTTTGCTTTCCCAGTTTTGCAATGAAAGTTGAAACAGTGATTTTGCGTTATTATAACACTCATCATTTCTCCCTCTAATTTAGATGGTTTTTAATAAAGCTCCATTGATTCCTCTGAAAGAAATCCCTCCTGGCAAAAGCAGAACACACACGCTGATTGCTAAATATGCAGCAATTATCATATTCAGCGGCGCACTTTAATATCTTATTTATAGATGTATCTATCTATAATTTGCTTTAATTAAGTTGCATTGATTTTAATGGCAGAAGTAGTCCTCGAAGAGGAGTCTAATGTTCTATGAGCCCATTGGTACTGCTTTACCATTGTTTGGTTATAAGACAGCACCTTCAATACTTCTTTTTGATATTCTTAGTTGTGCTTTTCTTCTTGGCTGCAATGGCAGGCCAAGATGATGTTCCACAGGAACTCTTAAAACCACTTCCACCACTGAAGAGAAAGAGCACTTTCAACTTCCTGTTACAAACTTGTTTGTTACAAACAAACTTATTCCCAAGAATAAGGAAGGAAGCAGTATCTTCCCAGCAGATCCTGAGACACCTTGTTTTTCTGTTCCTGTTCCATTTTACAGATATCTCAGGACTACAGTTGTCAGAGGTTCTCAAATCATGGTGCAATGGCCTCAAGTTTGTTTCGGGTAGTGTGGCAAATGAACTTTTTTATATTTGTGTCAACAGAAAACGCAGGTAAAATAATTTGAAAAGGTGAATCAATGGATGGCTATAGATGCCTGTTCATGGCCCAATCACCAAGTCATGACCTTGCAGTCTCCTGAAGTTCTGCTTTCTGGGCTCAGTCCCAGGGAATGTTGTGCTTTCTTTTTGTTAAGCACACACTCACTTTAAGCATTTTATACTAATCTGGTTTTGAGATTATTCCAAAGAACACTTGATGGTATTAGAACCATGACTAAGTTGGTCAAAAACTATCTTGAAGAACAAAAGCAAGGTGCTGCTCTCTAGAAGAGTCATACAGCCTTGGCTTCTGCTGGGTGCCACCACATACCCTGGCCATGATTCAGAAAAGCATGCTAAATACTGAGGGGAGTTTTGTTTTAATTTCAACAGCATCTGATTCCTCTTGGAGGCATTCCCAAAGCTAACATACACCTGCATCTCTCGGTGCCTCTATCTCCTTTTTGAGCAAAAATATACAGGAAAGACATTTCTCTCTGTATCCTGGACATGTCTTCACACATTTGAATACAGCATTCCAGCGACGACGATTTTGGCATCTTCATCTCTTAAGTAAATCTGTAAGATATTACTGGTTCATATCAACTGAGACTCTATCTCAGAGACTACCAAGGTAGCTTTAAAACATTACTTATGCAGATCTTAATATATCATTCCCTGTTAGTATTTTTTTTCCAAGTGAAAAGTAAGTGTTGGCTTTTTAAATCACTGCCTTTTGGAATACATAAGCACTAATTTTATAAGAATTGTTCATGTTAAAATGCAAGGGCATGATCTCAAAGAAAAAGCACCAAAGTACATTTGGTGCTATGCAAGTACATTTTCAGTTTCTGGTCATCATTTTTCATTCACTGATTATCGCTTAAGTGCTGATTAATAGTTATGTTCATGCTGCTAGAATGCATTTCCCTCAGATGAGAAAAACACCCTTGTCCAAAGGAAAAAAGAGATAGTAATCAAACCAACCTTCCTCTTCCCTATAAGAAATACAGACACACACTCCAGAGTCACTGATGATCTTGGTTTTGCTGTTGAATAGGTTTGAAGATTTTCACTTAGAAAATCAGCTGTATGCAATCAGAACACTACTTGGTTGGTCCGATTGCAAGGCAATTAAATGCTCCCCTTCTGCCTCTCTCTCCAGATACATACATATACATACACATGCTCACACACAAATGTACATACTCAGAGTCACTTGTCCCTTCTCCCTATGCAATGAACACCAGGAACACTGAAAACAGCAGTGTTCCATGGTGGAATTGAGCAGGGCTGATTATCACAGGATTTACTTTTCCTTCTCAGTAATGCCCTACCTCTTGTTCAAGGAGGTGAAACTAATGGTTTAGATTTAGAGGGAGCAGAAAATTCTCTATAAAGGCAATAGACTGAGGGAAATACAAACACAGATGGGAACTTTAAAAGGGAAACAGGCTGTTCCCATAACAGTTTAAAAACATGGCAATTGCCTTAGTTTTGTAGAAAACAAGCTCTCAGCATTTGCTGTATCTTGCAACACTAAAGAGAGAGAAAACAGCAAAGATGGAGGTGAAGCCAGAACTGCAAAGTGTTTTTACACAGTCCCACAAAGAAAATACTCTGCTTTCTGAACCCTCACTCCACGATCCCCCAGACCCTGGTGCTGGAGAACTACAGTTTCCTTTGACCAAGCAAAATGAGATAATTTCCGGGCCTGTGTCCGTCTCCGTGGGTGGCTTCCTTTTCCATTAGTTGTATAATATGTTTTGGTTAATTCTATCTCTTAATTGTCTTTAATGAGCACCAGATTTGCAACACCCTCACTTGCAAACCTATTCTCAAATTAGAGGCAAACAGAAGTTTCCCTTGGGTTGAGAGAGAAACTTAAAAGCAGCAAAACAAAAAACCAGAAAACCCACAGCACCCATCAGCATTGATTCTTTACTACTAGAAGGAGGCATTTCAATTGCTCTTCCCCTGAACCAGGCCAAAGTAATTAATCTCTTCCCAGCCACTAAAGAGAGTAACTTAACCTGTCATGGAGATACACTTGTGATGCAATATACGGCGCACTAATCCACATGTGTGGATACATTTCTAAAGCAGGTCTCCTTTAGTTGTTCTGCAATACTGTGTGTAATTCTTCTCCCTCCATGAAACCAGTCCTCTGCTTTACCCTGTTTGAAACTAAGCTGCTTCTTGTTCCTCCCAGTCTTGCATTCTTTGTTTCTCTTCTCACTGTAATTAGTTTACAAGACTACTTATCCAGATGATTACTGCTTTTAAATGACAGTCGTCTTTTCTTTTACTCCAGTTCATTGTTGTGTATCATTTTGTCTTGCTATCTGAATACCCAGTTCTCTAAAGCATTTTCTCATTATGTTATCTCCTGATATAAGGCATTTTGAAATACTTCATGAGAGACATTGTATGAAGTGAACTGAATTGAATTTTCTCTCAAAGTCAGCCTTTCAGCATCTTTCTCTAGCTAAGTCAGCAGAGTTCTTGGCACCAATGCCAGGGTATAATGGCCATGCTTTGCAGCTCAGCTATGAGCTTGTGCTCTTTTTAGGGAAAATGAAATGACAGTGTCAGTACCTGGAAAGCAAACAGAGGACAGATCAATATTTCCATTTAAGATGAGGATGGCAAAATGAAAATGTTTGGTGTATTTTTGAGCGTTTTAACGCACACATTGAGATAACGCCATTTTACTTCGTCTGCCTACATCTGGTGCTGGTGCTGAATGTGTACGCAGGGGGTATATGCATGTGTATGTCAGAGAAGAAAAGAGGGAGGGGAGGGGGAAATAGCAGGGCATGGAACTAAATTGCAGAGCAAGTAGTGGAAATAGACAGTGAAAAGCTTCCTGCAGGCAGGCGGCTTCACAGGGGAGAGCAAGCCTTTCATTGTCTATAAAATCATGCCTTGCTGGAGGTCCTCAAGAGTAGAAGGGGTAGCACCTAGAGGCACTAAATCTCTCACTGTTGTATTATTGCATTCTATGCACTTAGCTACTGTACAAACCAGCACACTGCTTCAAGAAAAGCAAAGGAGGAAGAAGGGGGAAAATGACCAGAGGGAAGAAGAGGAAGACGGCAGTAAAATTGGAAAACAACCCCCTGCCACAGCTCTCCCCAAGAATACTTCACATCAAAGAAAAGCTGCAGAGTAAATCGTCATGGAGTTAAAAGTTAACTTCAACTCCTTCCATTGTGATTTGACACCACTACGGAACAGTACTCCTAGAATTTGAATGGTTAGTCTGTAGCACAGGGTATTAAATCCACCTTAATCCTGTTAAACACAGATGCCAATAAAGAGAGGCACTCTCTTAAATGGCATCACGACAAAAGCTGTCCACACTGCAAATTCAATATGGTTAACAAAAAAAACCCAAAAACACCAAAAACCCCAAAAGCAAGCAAACAAAAAAAAAAAAACCCAAAAAACCAAACACAAAAATAAAAAAACCACCAAAAACAAAAACAAAAAAACCACCAAAAACCCCACAAAAAAACCCCCCCAAAGCAACAACCAAAAACCAACAAACCCAAAACCCCTCCCCAAACCTGGATTAATACTGAGCAAACAACATCAGCATAAGAAGGCTTAGAGACAGGAATTGCTTTCCATATGCTATGGCATCAGGTTCCTCCGGATCTTCAGATACCAGTCTGTAAATGTTACAGACATTGTTTCTCCTGCTTGCAACTGCTGTTGGGTGGTGACCTTCTTTGCTTGCTGATACCAATTTAGCAGTTGGTACAGTTTTTCTGTGATTTGGTACTGTCTGTTGTTTGCTGGTACCAGATGGATACCAGATGGGTAACTGTGGGCAATGGTTCCTCTGTGTTCCAATCCCAAAAATCACTGCCTATAGGGTCAGTCTTGTCAGTTGACTCCAAAGTGGCACTTCAAAGCGGCATTCTGAAAAACCTCAACATCTGTTCCTTACTCCTAATGACCTTAAAAAAATGTTGCAGACGTACTTTCCTTTAGCCAGGAGTTACTGTGCATCTGCAGGAAAAATACAACCTTACAGATGCTCGCAGCCATCAAACTCACTCTCGCTAATGGCAGCTCCAGGAGCCACCACCTCAACTCTGAAAGTCAGCACCGAACGTGAAGTATAATCAATATATTTTTTTCCATGGTAGCTCCAAAATGTAGGAGTTCAGAGATATTTCAAGGCATTTTTCAAAAAAGTACTTTCAGCAGGGAAGTGAAAGAACAAGAAAAAATAAAAAAAGTGGCTTTGAAAGGCAGCAGGGATACCTGAGGGCTAAGTTTAAAGCATGGAGGGAAAGCAAGAAAAGATAAAGTGATGGAAGAGATCTGTTAACTATTAATTTCTGATTGGTCTTTCAAAACGTTGGCCTAGTTGTCAAACAACAGACAGGAGCTGAAGGTCAGTTAATGGAGTTGAATATTGTCTATTGCAGTTACCTCCTGTGTTATTCCATACAACTGCTTTTTTTTTCTAAGAAAACAGAAAAAAAGTTCATTTAGGACAGTACACAAGTATTTTGGTAAATTCTCTACACGTGCTAGAGCTGAATGCTGTCTGCAGAAAAATATAGCTGACATCAAAGCATGTTCCCCACCCCCTGTCTTGCTTCATGGAGAAGTTATGATAAACAGGTTATGTGTTCCCTAAGGTTACCATGGAAACTCATTCTTTTCAGGCCATCATTTGCAAAGGTAAAATTTGCATTAAAATGTGATGGAATTTGATTTTGTGCATGTGTGTGTGAAACTCAAGTGGGGTCATGCTACCACGCAGTATAGCTGTTATTTCAAACCCAGGAGCATACGCTTAAGAGAGAGATCTATTAATCCATGTAAACACCTCAGTGACCAAATTACAGTTTAATTGCTAACTTGACAAGTATGTTCCTAGCAAATTAAGAGAAATACATTAAAAATTAGCTTCAAACTCAAATGTAGATGTTCATACTGATCCACTGGTGGGTATCACTAGAGAGCATTTTGCTAAATTCCCCTATAATCATTGCACAGGAAAGAGTGAATTTAGATTGTCAGAATGACTTTGTTTTGATGATGGCAGACCAGAGATGGAAGGCACAGGCAAGTATTTCAAATTATAAATTTTTATCTTATCTTGAAGAAGTTACCATCAAATTATGGCCTAGAGAATATAATTTAATATAACCATGCTTACTGCATTACAAGAAACTCTTGAATCCACAGTATTTGAGTCACACAGTAACTTGAAACTTTCACTCTAGGTATCTGCTACTCTGACTTTTCTTGGAATAGCTGATGGTGGAAAGCATAAACTGATCCATGCTTCCCTAGGGTCCAGGTTCCTTCAGATATACTGCCCTTGTTTGTTGTCACATGCAGCACTGGCATTCCTAACACAGAAGGGCATTATTTGCAATCATAATGTTGACAATCATTATTCCAGCCTAGCAAGAAAATGGATGAATAGACGAATCTAGAAAGATCTTATAATTGGTGACCAGACTGCATTGCAAAGGAGATACCAGTCCTGCTGCTCAGTTGTATGCATTCATAACTTACATGCTAAATTTGACACACTACTTCATGAAATCTATGCTACTCTGGGTTATTCACATATCATCTGTCCTGAGCAGCAGGACACCCTTGGAGGCACAGGGTCAGAACTCTTATTTCTACTTGCAAGGCAGACATTCCAGTATCACCTGGATTACAGTAGACTCAGCAACTCCTATCATATAGGACTTACAACGTGTTCAGCTGGAATGATGCTACTTAATATTGGGCAACATGACATTTAACACAACAGGCCGGCCATCTGATGAGGAAAAAGCAGCAAAAACACAGGCAGGAGTATGTGTTGTGCTTGCTTTCTTAGTGTTTAGCATCAAAGATACTTGTTTAACATAAAAAAATTCCTTGATTAGTGTCTCAAAAACACACCAAGAAAATCAAGTCAAAATCAACCCTTCAGATTAGGCTGCATGGTGCCATTCTGCATTGGGAAATTTCTGCTTACAAATTCAATTTATTAAACAAGTAAGAACACTAATGAAGTTTTAAAAAACCAAGCAAGAAGGCTAAAGAAGTTTTAAAAAAGAAGTTTTAAAAAACCAAATGCAAACAAAGACTAAATTGTTTACTAACTTTTGCAGAACTTCTCAAAACTCAGCACACCTGATAGGAGGAATGTGTTCCAGTCAGATTCTGTATGGAGCAAGAAGGAAGATACTACTGCTCCCTTTTCCAGTGTTTTTTAAGAGCCAGACTTAGAGATGAACATTTAAGAGAGCTGGCCATGAGCAGAACAGTCAAAGTTATGTTCAGCACCAGCCTTACAGGGTAAATACAGTTCTCTTTTTCCATATTTTGTACTTTATTTTAATGCAGTCTTGATATTAGATTAGCATCTGCACTACAGACCTTAGACTGGGAACTAATAAAGTTATCCACCCAATCTCTCCATGTCTGAGTCACTGACTTTCTTTTTCATTTTAAATAATTATAGCAACGTCGCCTGTTTGTTGAGAAAAATAGGGCCTTTATATATTCACAGATAATTGTGAATACCCACCACCAGTGATACATTCTAATTACTTTTCACACCTTGGCTGTGAAAAAATCTTGAACTTTTTAGTGTTTTTCTAACTGCAAGACAACAATGTAGCCAGAGCACTGATACCCTGACTGCTGAAGCTGCACCTAGGATGAAATTTAAAGAGCAATTCTGCTAATGCATTTTGCAGCGAGGAACTTCAGCAAAACTCAAGAAGACCCAAGGCCTCCAGCTCAGATCTTGCACTGCAGGAATGAGAAGTGCTGCACAGTAAGTAATACAACAGAAGAACTCAATCCAGAAATCAAAAGTAATGAAAAGTCCATTATTTCAGTTGGCTTCTGTCACATATTTAGCTATAACCAATACAAGATCAGGGCTCTCTAACAGCCTCAATGACATAGTTGTATAACTTGACCCAGCTTCTTTCAAGCTCAACCCTTGACCCCCAAGTTCTGCACACGCTGGGCAATCATTGCTGTTCGCCTCACTGAGGTCATTCTGCTTTCCCTGATGCTAAATGAACAAATTTTGCAGTCCTTTCTCCAAAGCATTCTCTGGTTTAGCGGGATATTATCCCTAGCAGGCAGAGCTGGACAGTGACCAGCATCTTCAGGAAAGGGGGTGCTGTCTGGGACAACAGTAGCCAGGCAACTCTATGGATCATAGGTATGTTCTAGGGAGGAGATTTCTTTTTAATCTGCAACACTGAACATGAACATGACCCACGGAAATTAAGTAGTAAGAATTGAAAAAGAAGTCAACCATGACAGCATCTATTTGACAAATGCACCGGATACCTGGTAGTAAAGGCCAAAGCTTGTGCCTGAAGGGGATCAGGTTGGAGGCCTGATTTCAGGCCTGATCCAATAAATAGCTAAGTGCATGCTTAGCTTCAGACATGAATTTCAGTGGCATAAGAGATTTGTCTTGTGATTAAAAAATGAGTGTTGTAACCGGGGCCCCCTTGCAGAAGTTGAAGCAGGCCTCCTACTAATGGCCTGGGAAGAGGAGGTCAGTTTGAAAAGGAAGCCAACTTCCCCCCCTCCCCTGCAGCCCGACCCAGGAGCAGCTGTATTTGATTCCATTGGTGTATGGGGCACTGAGCTGCTGGGGCTGGGACACAGCTGACACAGAGCAGGATCACTGAGGCTAAGTAAGGGAGGGAAAGCTCAGGGTGCAAAGTGCTGGCTTTGGCAGCCCCATGTGACAAGACTCGGTGCTAAAATCTCAGTCCTCTTGCAGCTTCCCCATGTGATGCCGGCCTGAGATTTGGCAGAGTGTGCACACACGCTCAGGGAAAGTGACCACACAGCCCCCTGTCTACAGAGGGACCAACAAGGAGACAGAAGCTTGCTGAAGGCTATACTGGCAGGAGCTTGCCAAAACCAAAGCAAACTGCAAAGACGCAGCTACTATTGAGAACTGCAGTCAAGCCAGATTACAGCTAGCTTCAAAAAGGCTATTTTGTGCCCACTTTTCCTGCCCCACATAATAAAAAGCCAACAGATAAAAGCTGCAGAGCTGTGGGCTATATGCTCAAACACAGTAACTGTTCAGCATACTAAACTGCATGGATTACCTGCTCACAGACTCCCCTCATCAATATAATTATCAGTTAGAGATTTGTTTCTTGCCTCCCTTAACATACTGGCAAATTAGGCAAAATGTATACAATGGAAAACCTCTAGGGCCCTTCATATCATATCAAGTTGATCTGTGGCAGCTGTCACGATCTCTGCAATGCCCCACTCTAATGCTCCATTTGGGCAATATCAGAAGAACCTGTCCTAACTGCAAGGGACATGATTGCTGGCACATTTGGAATCTCTCAGTACTGTGAGCCTGTAAAGACAGCCACAGCCTGGCAGCACCGCATGCTTTTGTCTGATTTCTTTCAACAACTTGTATGAAATAAGAGAAATGCTTAGTGTTTGTCTTCCTCAGAATCACCCACCTGCACTGAAAAACAACAAAACCCAGCTGTATGCAGAGGCACCTTGAGAAATAAATGGCACAAAGAATTTCTGGAATTCCCATAATATTGCAGGGTATAAACAGCACCAATGAGCTTTGATAAGATGACATATGGTACCAGAACTGTTTCCCCTGGTAAATGAGAGCATGTACAAAGTGTATGCCTGAAGACATGAGCGTTTCAGACTCCCCTCTGGTTCAGATAATCTGTGCCAAATCTAACCTTTGTATAAGTAGGAATGATTCCAAACAAGTTATAGAAGTCACTCTTTATTACTAGTATTAATGGAATTGAATCTGGTTCTCCTTGCATGTGCCATTTGGAATAGTTTATTTTTCACATGAGGTTTGGCGGGGATTTCTCCCAAATAATTTCCCCCCAAAACTACCCCAAAAGCTGGCCTCTAAATTTCAAAATCACTCTGCTTAGTTAGAACAGCTCCATGTAATACATCCCAATCCGAAAGCTTCATTAAGCAGAGATAATTTGGAACCATAAAAAGTTCTTGATCAGTAAGTTAATCATACATTCTAATAAAATGTTTTGAGTACTCTCTTAATTAGCATTCTAACAACAAATACTTCCGATCTGTATTTTTCAAAGCAGCTACACTTTAAATATGCTATTGGATTTTCCTTCTTTTCTTTTTATTTCATGTTTTCTACTAATAGTCTGTGGACTTGGAAAGTCTGGAATTTGCATCAGTTTCTGCTATATGGTTTCACATAAAATTGTCAGCTTCTCCCATTGCGCTAGAAGACAGGAATGTTACTATTCTAGAAGTTGGAATTCTGGTTTCTAACCATAGTCCAACACAAATGTTTGTGTGCTTTAGGAACCTAACCTATTTGAAATGCAACATCCTGAACATGGAATTAATTGATCATGAAAAGTACAAACAGCTCCTTATTCATCCTGAAGGAAGCGAAGAACCCTTTGACACATTATGGAAAAATAATGCAGTTATTAATGCTCCTTTCTTTGTTCTCGTTGATTTTTAGGCTTGGAATGCTGCCAGGCACACAATAAAGTACGTGGCCTTTAACACACACAGGCATGATTCTTTTTTCCTACTCTCAACTGGGAACTGACAAGACTCAGTACATTACAGCTTTATTTCAATTGAAATGTTCACAGCCAGGATCCAGAGACAGGTTTTCTTGTATCTTTAGGTTATTTACAAGCTTGCAAATCCTATCTGCAAATAAGGAAATGGCTTTTACAAACAGTTAACCCAAGGTTCTATATGGTGAAGCTGCTGTGGTCACTAACAGGTGAGGAACTATTTGCAATGTGGCTGGTGTTACATGTAGTCCTTGAATGTACATTAAAAAGATAAAGTTTCAAGGATTTACTGCCATCCTGAAGGAAAGAATTGATGTTTTAAGTAACTGGATTTGTACAAAGTCTGTAAGACAATCCAAGTAAATCCTCAAATAGATGATTAATTCCTCATTATTTAAATGCCCTTAAATACAAGGGCAGATGCTAACTGCATGGCTTTCACTTGACAGCTCCTTAGCTATTTTTCATGATCTGCTATTAGGCTGTGACTCTAAAGCCCTGAAAAAAAGACTGCCTGTGAAAAACCCTTCCAGCTCCTAGAGAGACTAAGTTCTTGCAGCTTATTCTTACACAGTTCTTTCAGAGTCTGACTGATACTGCAGCTATGATAACAGTACACTAACATCTGCCTCATTTGGGAGACCTGGATTAGGTTTTTATTTGGTATCTTCATGAGTGCCCTGAATATCTTATGTCCCAGTAAGACATGAGCATGTACGCACATGCCTAAACCCTTTTTAGAGCTGATACATCCCAATATTCCCTAGCTGTCAGAAAATTTTAGGGTAATCTCATTTTACACTGACAACAAAAGGCATTCATTTTCCTAGACAATATTTATACTTATTATCAGCCTGTCCTTTGGCTAACTAGCTGAGGTTTACTTTAAGCCTTGTGATACACCATACTGAATTTGGTTTATCATTTATCCTAGTTATAAACCTGAAAAGAGGGGTGGGTGATGTGGGAGGGGCCAGGGGCGGGGGGAAGGGGGGGTGGTTGTGTGGAGAAAGTCCAAAGGATTAAAAACTTGACAACAAACCAAAGCACAACGGAATCGGAAAAGAATTTTAAACGGTCTGGCTCTATAGCAGAGAGAGTGCTATACACATTTCTCTGTTTATGGAGACACACTAAACTGAATTATTCAGTTTCTTACAAAAAGAAAAGGAATAGACTGTGGGGAAGAGAAAGCAGAATGAAGGCGCAAGAGAGCAAAAAATTCATCCAGCAACAGATGAGAAGAACAGAGGAGAATTGGAAAATGGATGCAGTGGGGAGGAATGGATGATGAGAGAATAGCAGGCCTATTTAAAATGAATTTTTGACCTTATTTTTAAAACATTTATGGATCCCAATTGCCTGTCATGAGATCATTTTCCCTTACAATGCTAGCTTTTCAGTCGGCTCTGCAGTTTAACTTGATTTATCCCACTTAAAAAAAGTAGATTGTTAGAAATACCCCTTCTATTAGAAATTCTGTCCCATTACAGTGTCAGCTAAAGGCCACTTGTCAATGTCAGCTTTATCAGATTGAAATTTGCTTCATGAGTTCTCAGATACTATTTTGGAGGACAAGACCCAGGGTCCGTTTTTTGAGGCTGCTGATTTGCGATGGGATAGTGTCTTCTCAAATTATCCTCTACTTTTCCCAACTTATCTGCATGTTTCATGAGATGGTAGGAAGTGATTACAGCAGCTGCTGTACATTAGAAAGACATCTTACAGGAAAGTTGGCTTAGGTAAGACAGTTGACTGAGAAAAGTAAGGAAAGGACTAATTGAGTCTTAAAAATACAGAGACGCAGCATCTCTTTTCCAGCTGCAGCTTCCCTGGTGCCATAACCTCATGTGGGAAGAAAGAAAACTTCTACCAGAAGATTTTCCTGCTTCTCAGCTGTCTGTTGTCTCTCTAAAGAAATCCTGACATCCTGAAGATTAGAATAAGTTTTTATTTATTTGCAATTATGCAATTAGTTATCATCATGTCTCTTCACTGATAGGTAAAGGTGGAAAAAAATCAGCTGTTGCTCAATCTGTGTTACCACAGTACTGCTGAGGGTCAGCTGCCCGAGCTGGGAATGATGGCATTGCTTAAAAGCTGCCTTGAGGTAGCATTCTAGCAAGATGCTTTGAGACATTTTTTTTCTTTTTAATATTTTGATTCTATTTTTGTTGCTTCTTTTCTGTCTCTGTAGACTGTAACATAGGTATTTTAGGGGGAAAACGACCCACAGAAGCAGAACTTCCAGCCATGAGTCAAAATACAGCAGCTGTGGCTGCAGTATTTCCCAGACTAAAAGACAGTGCCTTTGAAAGCAGGCTGGATGGATCAATGGATGATATTGTTGCAATGAAGAGACCAGAAGTCTTTGAAGTTTATAAACTACTTCAACAAGAGGAACTGTTGCAGCAACAAATTTCAGAGTACTAAAGCCCTCAAGGTAAACTCTGATTTTTGGGCAGACTGCCATTCCTCACAACAAAACTGTTTACAAATATCCTGCAATGGAAGGACAAAAAACAACAATCCTGGTGCCCCTATTATGAATCATTTAATGATTAAGGTATTTTAAGCACTGTTTCAGGTGCTTTGATTAAGGACAACATGTCTCATGGGAAAAGCAAAGCTTTGGAAATCAGCAATCTCTGGGCATTATACCTAACAGGAAAGGCTTATAGAGGATTATCTAGAAGAAACCTTTGTGAATCTTGTGAAGCTACACTGGATCACAAATCTCAACCTCATCTGAGCATTCATAAAGTTTTATCAGTTTCAGATAAGAGGTAGAAATCCTCAGGCTGCTGAAGAGGTAGCACCGACCCAGTCTGAGGCCTGTGAGGACACTTACCACAACACAGAATTTCAACAGGAAGACACATTTGATGCATATTCTTATTTTAGTTTACAAAAACAATGCAAAAGAAGAATGGCAGGTACATTGACTCACAAATTTGGGTCACAAAATTTAAGGCAGTGGATTAAAGGCAACAGCTTTAAGGAAAGAATTATTTTGCCAAAGATGACACTTTTGGTAATTGAATCAGAATAATGTATACAACAATAGTTTTGGAGTTAATGAACAAATATATATGATAATTTATGTAAAAACATCCCTTTTAACTCTGCATCTCTCTGTGATTTCAATAAAGTCTACTCTTGCATAGGATTTTTTATACTATAGCAGTCATTGCAGATTTCACTTCAGCATTCACACCAATGTTAGTTCAAACTTCAGAAGTATACAGATTCTTAAGATTTTCACACTATTCTGTCTTTTTAAACTAAAATTTTGAATTTAGTAGAAATTGCATTTTATCAAAACTACATTTTTGAATGCTGGTTGATTATAGTTACCTCTAAGGAGACAGAGTCCAAGTTCAAAACTTGCTCAGGCAGAGCTCTTGAGTACCCATAGACTATGGCTGTTGCATTTATTTAAGTTTCAAAAATCTGGCACTGTTGATTTAATCTCTGCTTTTGCTATAGGTTATAGGTTACTCTGCAGTAGTGGGGTAGATAATATGTCTCTGTGTAGTGTGAGGCCTAGATATAAAACAGGGAATACACCACGCCTGTAACAGTTCCATAGTGCTCATAGAATATTTTAAGAAATTTGATGCAGAGGTGCAAATTGTTACATTTTTCACTTTATAAAAGTTGCAAAGGCTGTAAGGTGGTGAGATTGCTATTGTTCCATGTGCAGAAGGAAGGGTAGGACAGACATGCCTCTATTTCCTCTCTCTCACTTTGCAGCTAAGCACAGTGAGAGGCTGCTCTTCTAATGCTCTTGTTAACCCCAAGAATCACTGGATGAACAGCCAGAGTACCAAAAATCCATCTGAAAAGCCTTGATGCTACCACACGTAACAAAGTTTGGC
Source organism: Fringilla coelebs (assembly GCF_963513975.1). Classification (NCBI taxonomy): domain Eukaryota; kingdom Metazoa; phylum Chordata; class Aves; order Passeriformes; family Fringillidae; genus Fringilla; species Fringilla coelebs. The sequence goes on along the minus strand of NC_140035.1, from coordinate 25,485,115 downwards.
AGTGACTCTCTGTCTTGGGCTTAATGGAGGAAACCTGGGCCCAAATCAGACACAGTGCATGGACGAGTTAATTTTAGCCAAGTTCTCATTATTAACCAAAGAGACAACATTTCATCGGCACGTTGTCTCTTTGGTGGGCTGGCATTAGGGATTTCCCCATTTCTATGAAGTCCCTAAATTCATGTTAAACTGATAGAGGATTTCTGGAAAACACAAACAAATCAGCACCTTCTGCTAACTGTGAGTGCTGCCACAGCCCTTAGGACCCCCCGGAGGACGTACCCAGCGCTGGTCGTAGTCGGGCAGCTGCGTCCTTCCCTCGTCCTCCTCGTAGAAGGGCAAGCCCTCCCGCCGGGCCTGCTGGTACTCCTTCCGCAGCCTCTGGATACGATCAGCGTTCCCGCCACCTGGGCAGCCACTGAGGGGAGAAAAAAGCTAAATAAAGCTCCTATCAACACACAGATCTGCCACCAGGTACGCACAGAGAATTGCCAGACCCGAGACAAAGGGATTGTGTTTGATTTTCCCGATTTGCATAGTTCCCGCTGGCCCGTATCAGCCTCATTTTTGCTTCCTTATATTGACAAAGCTGCTAATTGTGAACTTGATTCCTCTTTTTAAAAAAGGCTGCCCCTGTCCAAAGAACTTAGCAATTCCAGTGCAAGACAAGAGACAACAGATGGATGCAGACAGATGGGGGAGCACAAGAAAACTTTTAACATTCCTGTGAGCGGCTATAAATGACTATCATATTTTAATAATAATGATGATGATGATAAGCTGACAAAAAATGTTTTCTTTTGCTCCCATGCTAAATGTGGAATTTCCCTAAAATTACATATGTTCTAGGTAAAGAATAAACTATTATTCACAGAGAAGCACAGAAAAATTGTCTCATAAAAAAACACAAACTCCCTCCCAATTATACAAAGAACTCAAACATCAACCATGAAAATCCAGGGTAGGCAAGAGAGATGGGAAAGCACACTATTAAATCTTGACACTACAGTTTTAAAGTGGTAATTAAACAGTAATTCACTTAGTAATCCACAAAGACTTGCTTGTATGCAGAACTGCATACACTGCAAACTGCTCTGGTAAATCCAGCGGAGGTGCTTAGTTTATCGAGTTAAACACATGCCTTTCTGTGGGTTTTGACCCTAGTGAACCTTCTAAAACCTTACAGCTGGGCTTGTACAACTGTGGAAGCTCAAGCTATAACGAGGAACTATTAAATATAATCTTGAAAATCGCTAAGAATTCAAAAAACTTTTTTCATATTTAAAATGAAAAAAATAAAGGTTTCCTGCAGATATTTCCTGCCCTGCTGTAGTCAGCACTGGGGTGAGTACCGAGTGTATGGCTAAGTAGCATTTACTGGCATTCACAGGGAATTATTAATTAAACAATTGATTTGTGGCTGCTCCTAAACTCAAACCATTGTTTTTGCAGCACTTCACTGTATATTCTCTTAATCTATAATCTTAACTCTGCCTCACCGTCAGTGGATTACAGAGACAGAGATTTGCTCACATGAGCACAGGCTCAGCAGAGCATCCTCTAAGAGTATGCCAGAATCTAGGGGAAGGCCTTTATAGGACTTGCATCGCAAACAGAATTTGGACAGCATGCACAAAATATTGGACACTAACCCATCAGTTCAATAATACTTAGTTTCTAGTATGTATCAGCAATCTAGACTGGTTGGTAATTAACTACCAAGTAAGAGAAATTCCACCTAGGCTGCAAATGCAACTGAATATGCAGTTAGGATTGGAAATGGTTACTTGCAGCAACAGTATGTTTCCATGAAAAATCAAATGACTTCCTTTCCTGAAGCCTAAGTTATCCATCCACTCTATATAAAGTCCCAGAGGTTTCAAGCTTCTCTGGCTGACTTACTGAAATCTTCCAGAGCACATGAGATTTTTCTCATGATCTGCCAAGACAGTGCAGAAGGCTTGCACAAACTCTGTGGACTACTGATGGAAAAAAAATATATTCCCTCTTCACCTTTATTCCTTCCATAGATAAATGCCTCTGTTCTTGCATTAATTCTTGCCAAATAGTGGAGAACCATTTCCGGTTTGCAAAACACTGAAACTGAGGTCCAGCTAATGGAAACTATCACTTAGAACAGTGAAGCTTGGTCCATAGCTCATGAGCACTACAATACCTGTGAAATCCCCAGACATTACTTGTGAATACAGATAAAGTGTTTAATGAGGGCTGCTAACATACAGATAAGGCCCAAAGCATTGTCCCTGTTGCTTTGCCAACAACATAGCCCAAAGCAGCACTAGTTAAGGGGAAATACTGAAATACAGGCAATAGGTCTAGTTTGATTCCAGCCAATCTGGTTTCCTGCAGCTCTCTGCAAACTGTACCGTACCTGTCACCTAATCCACTTTCTACCACCAGGTACTTTGGCTGAAGAGACAATCTGAAAATACCACACACACTGGGTTTCACCCCCTTTTTAAACTAAATCTGAGATTGAGATATTGCAAGACAATCAGGAGCCTGTGCTTCACTGACTGTAGGTCTCCTGTAGGTGAACTTCCTTCTGCTCAAACCCTTTGAGACAGCAAGTGGAAGTGGTGCTGCAGAGTTCAAGCTGATTATATGCATTACAAGACAGGGCCTGACGGATTCTGCTTTGGCAAACCTCTGCCACGCAGTATTAAACTACAAACCCTAACCATGAGAATGAGTAGGAACATTTAAATGAAAGATAGCAGCACATGGAAAGTTATCCATCTGGATTAGTGTGAAAACACAAGCATAATCTCTGTGGAAACAAGCAGCTCCGTGAAGTCTGATTTCCTGTGCCTCTCTCCTGTGGGTTCTCTGTGTCTGATAACAGTTCACACTGCAGTGTTTCTCCCCAGCATGAGCATTCATCCAGGCCTCTCTAGCAGGCTGCTTATTTGCACTTACTGAAACTTTGTGCTCCACTATCTCCTGAACATCAAGTCACCAGAATTTGTTAGAAAAGTGAAGGAACACGTAGGCAGAGGGCTGGTCAGTACATCCACTCCATATTTTCAGGATACAGTTAAAGCTCCACCATTTTTTTTTCTCCACCGGTTTAGAGGCGCAAATGCAAAAGACATTGGGTTTTGAAAGAGCTGCATTCTAGCTTACCAGGGAAGTTTTACCCACTCCTGAGCAAAGTGAGATAAATATGATGCCCTGTGCAATGCTCATGAAACAGCTCTGAATTTCAACTTGGCTCCTGACAATTATGTGAATATATGAACCACATTCAAACTCACCAGATGAATTCAATCAGCACTGTGCAAATATCGCATACATAATCTATTAGTTTACCCCAAAGAAACTGAAGCATTGAATTCAAACAGAATGAAGTCATCAGTAATAAAAAAAAGAAACTGATAAGGCAATATTAAAAAAAAACCCAACACAATATTCCAAGATTTGCAGAGAAGATCATACATTGACTGTAAACTATTCTCCCATCTGCCTATAAATACATAATTAAAAAATATTGGTTTGATCAGATAGCAGTTCTCAGACAGGGAAACAGCAGATGAATACCAGTTCAAATGTTTCAGATGCATGACTATTTATACTGTAAAGGAACCTGAGCTTACAGAAGAAATATAGAAACAATACTCCAATCAAAGTCAGTGTATATTAAGGACACTTACTGAAGCTTTTCAGCAAGCCTGGTAAGTACAGCAGACAGATTTCTTTTACAGTAGCTTTACATTTAATGCAGGGCTCTCCTTGAGGAAACATAAATATTACAGTCCACATCATATGTACAGTTTTGTGCATGCTTGCTTCCCTGACATGGCTCTGGAGCCACGCTATACATTCTTCAGAGAGCCAGGCAAACACACTTCTACCACTCCCCCCACCATCACATGTTCCCAGGATCCAAAATTTAATGTACTCACTGACTTCTCTGTGTCACAAGACTGCGAGAGAACTGTTTGCTCAGCATTTTCTAGTTGTTTTCAGAACGATTTCCTGAAATTGTGCTACATGTAAGGAGACTGATTCACAAGCAGCTGACACTGGGAAGTTCTAAAATAATGTCTATGTGTAGGAATGAATCTCTGAGAAACTTCAAAAAGAGTTGTGAAGACTTAGGTGCTGATTTCAAACAATAGTAACAAACATGTCCAAAGTCCCAAGCCATAAACAAACTCAAGAGCAGTTCAACAGTTCTTCCAGTAAGCTGCACACACTGCAAGTTTTTCTCCTTTTTTGTTTTTTTTTTTTTGAAATAGAAAAAAATGCAACAAACTTATCTGAACATTCAAAAGAGGAAAAATCACATTCCTGTAGTCATTCTGTAGTTTTCCTAAATACAGTCCTTCTGGGAGTACAAGGACTTTTTCTGGCTTGGGAGAAGGAGAAAAGCAAGTCTGTGCTATCGTTTGAACCAACAGACCGTTCTAGCCCAGCTGCTGGGGCTGTACCACCAACTGCACAAACAATGATCAGAACTCATCCTCCTCTCCCCTCCCTGTGCCTGCACCTGTTGGAAGCACCACACAGAGCCCACCTTGCCCACTGCATGTGCAAAGGGACAGGCTTCCAAACCAATACAGCTGGAACAGACAGCCCAAGACAAAAGGGCAACCATAATGTAGGAGAGACTGAGCTTCCAGCTCTCTGACACTGTGTAAAATATGACTGTGAAATTTTGCCCCATCACCTCTGAAGAGAGAGATGAACAAGCACCATAGTAATAATATTACATATGACAGACACACTGAATAATATTCAATATGACAGACTATGTTTTTTTTTCAAAGAATTAAAACACCATAATCAGTATTTAATACGTATGGCCCAGGTTTTACACAGTGAAATATCCTCTCTGTTCTTCTTCTGAATTGCTAATCTGTATTTCCATCATTCAAGTTCAAATGCCCTTTTTAAAATTAGTGACTTCTTACTGCAGCTTTCTTGATAACACAAAATTAAAAACAAGTGTTGCACATACAAAGTAAGATGAACCACTTAAAGCTATATATAAACATACATTTAACGAGGCAATAAACATTTTGTTTCCAGCGGTTTTCTTAAACACATTAATATTGCACAGGGCTTTTTTGCCAGCCACTTCTTTCAAATACTGATTTCACCCAGCTGACTGTCAGTCCCCTAAGCAAACAACTGGTGCCTCCAAGTTAAAATAAAACAAAACAAGCAAACAAAAAAGAAGAAAAAGAAAAAGGAAAATTACTCTTTTAGAGAATTTTCCATTAACAAACAAATCCAAGACAAAACGTGATTCACAGACTCTAGAGAATGGACAATCTTCCATTCACAATCTGCTACAAAACAAAACTAATTTTACATGCTAAAAGGAACACAGTGGTCTACAAAGATACACAGTATAAGGGCATCCAACAGAGCATGTAAGAGTATCTTTCACTTAAGATAAAACTTCCATTTTGAAGTTCTAACAAATAAATATTTGAGTAAGTTTCTCTTTCAGTTCCAGCCCTTGCATTTCTACCCTGTATAAAGATATTTTTGCAACCTCAATAGTAAGAAGGAATAAAAAGAATAGTGGGAAGTGATAAAAAGAAAATCAATGGTAAGAACATAATTCTACTGTAATTCAGCTTTCATCTTCGTGACCACCAAGCAAAAGAGATTTTAGAGAGAAATGAACATTTGTTCTTTTCATATGCACTTGAGTAAAGGAAATGGTATTGCAAGGAAAGACTTGTCAGAAATGCGTTGTTGACATCATGGAAGTTGCCTTGCAGGTTCAGGAACCACCTCTGATGTTCAGCCAAAGCCAGCCTGGGTTTTGGCTACTCACACCTCACACTGAGGACCCAACTTAGGAATGACATCTTTCTAGGAACTGGAACATGGCTTTATTGGCCACCACAACACCTGCTTTCTTGCTGTGGGACAGGAACACACTTGATGTATGCACAACTACTGTCTTTCTCAATGGAGAGGGGCATTACAAGGACACTTGATTTGGACTCTTGTGCAAAGTGACTGGTAGGTAGGCTTTGAGCCCTGTTCCATTTAGGCAGGACTGTCTGAGGTCTGCATAGATGGACTGACTGTGAGACAGCATTAGATGGATGTGTTTATCTCTAGGTACATAAATACATATAAAGAATCATAAACAAACTGCAGAAAAACAAATTACACTGAAGAAGCCATTTACACATAGTTGAACCTGTATATAAAATCCCCGAATCTTAATCTGTTTTAAAATATTTTAAAAACTCATAACTGTGCTTCAGTGAAACATATGCTGTCACCTTTCAATTCTTTAGGTGAACATAAAAGCAGTACAACCACTTCTGTCCAAAAGGTCAAAGCCTCCTAGGGCAGCACATGACTACCATTTGTCTGGAGGTAAATTGAGTCCTATTGACCCTGTAACATCACTACTGACCTCTTGACATTAGGAGCTTAGTGGAAAGAGAGAAGATGATATTCTCAGGTTCCTACAGACTCATTAGGAAGAAGGAAGGAAAAAGAACCTTGCATGATATGAATTAGCAATGTCATTAACCTTTTCTTTCCCCAAATAGCTCACAATATGTTTACAGAAACCTCAAAAGAACCATTTGAAGATTGAGACCAACAGATTTGTATCACTTTCAGTTTTTCCAAACTGTTTATAAAATATCTCTCAGTGGCTTGACACAAGGCAACCTTTTATGTTTCCCTTCCTTCACATGACATACAACACCTTTTCCTGTTTGTCATGGCAGACGGCCTAGACATTCAAATGAGCATCATCTTTTCAAACCAGCCACTTCTCATCTCCATTACTCTCCTTTATAACTTATAGTTGACTACAGCTGGCCAGGAATAATGGGAGGTACAGCCTGATTTGTTGTTTTATGGAAACAAAATTGGCACACTGAGGTTTAACTTCACTGTAAACAGATATGGTATATGCTACTCTAACAGAAACACATTATTTGCAATCAAGTAGAAAGGAAAGAGAAAAAGGCAGACATTTTCTTGTTTGTAGCCAGATTGTCATCTTTATTTCAAAGAAAGGTAATTTTTTTTCCTTTTCTCTGCTCAATGTATTGTACCTCATCAAAGAAGGCAATCACCAGATCTTAACTAATAATAAAAAAGATGCCTTTCTAGTTCGGGCTGGTTAATGGCAATGCCTGTTTCTGGCATGGGACCAGTTTACTGCTGTCTTGTTGATGTGAGATGTGCACTTGTCTCTGAAGGGCTAGGAAAGCAGGGAGATTAGGGACTCGGCTGCTGACAACAACCAAACTCTCTATAAACAACACACAATGAAAATAATGAAAAACAGATTTTCCTGGTATTTTCAGTAGCCTCTAGACAATGCAACAGTTTCTGGTTTCTTCACTAAAGATGATATCAATTATGCCTTTTATCCATCATGCAGAAGTCACGTGTGAGGCATAATTGAAGGCCTTCTCTCCAAGGTAATTTCATCTGGATTTACGCGGCAAAGTACTTAAATTGCCTTTTTTGGCACTTTGTATTACAACACAGCTTGGGAGGGGGTATTTTACTTTACTGATGTAAAGCAGCTGGCATATTTACAATAGAGAGGTCACATCAACACAGAGCAGATTTTCAGCCCTCCAAACTCCATTTACAGCAGCTTTAACAATCCAACAAAGCAAATGCTGAATGCTAAACTCCAGTGTAGAAATGTAACTCTATTTCTTGAAGACTATCACACCTGCCTGGAACTGGGAGCTAGGTTTTTTTCACTTACAGGCTATTGCTTTTTGCACTACTGTTTATTAAACTTATCACTGAAGCTGAAATAATAACTACTTTACAAACTTCCAATGAATTAGCCATTCATGAGTCTCTCAGGAATTCTCTACCACACACAAAGCAAAAGCAGGACGGAGAGAAGGTGACTATTCAGTGCAGTCTTAATTTCTGCACTCCCTTGTGAGAGAAGAATTGAGGATCTAAGAATTCCCTCACAGTAGATGCCGCTGCCCCATGTTCCAAAACATACTTTGTTGAAAATTTCAAAGCCCAGAGTAGCCATCTATTTTCTCTCAGAAATTACTTCTCCAAATTTCACACTAGAGACTGTATCATCTGCTCTTTGTTCCACACATGCCCATCTATGCCATTGGCAGAGTGGCAGCAACTAATCCTCTATGTGGTTTGCTTTTTAATACCTGGCTTAGCTAGAGAAGAGGTAGACAACTCGACCTCAACTGAAAAACAAGTTCTCTGTGTCTGTAATTCTGTGACAGACATAACTTACATTTTAAAAATGAAAAAGAATTCACATCATGTGCAAAGCATCAGGGTAAGGCACAGCTCTCAGAGCCAAAACACATCCTTACTATAAAGTTGGATTTTTTTGGGTATTTTTAATAAATGGTCACTACAAGGCTAACATTAATCCAGTGTTAGAACTTTTACAGGAAAAAAAATACAAATGTAATTTATCTTTTTTAACTGTCAGCCGCATTTCTAACGCTTTCAAATGTGTAGCTTCCAGCGGCCTTTTGTCTTTCTGCCATGGCAGGAGTATCTTGGACAGCTGTAAGAGCTTTGTAAGCTATCTTTCTCAAAATCCATTAGCTAATTCAAGGAACCTAATTAGAGCTGCCATTTTGATGGAGCATATTGAATGCTCTGTATAAACTAGTAACACCATCAATGTTTATTAAAAATTGCAAGAACCAAGGCTCTCTGTTCCATATAAATATTAATGGACAGATACACAATACTTATTGAAATATAGATGGTATTATGAGCACAGAAATACACACAGGTATACTTACAACCCCGTGTGATGCATTTATTCACAAAGGCTGAAGTACGGAAGCAAAACCTAGGGACAATTTTACACAAACTGTTGAAAATTGACCAGCTTCCATTTACACTGTCCTTATGTGCATTAAGGGAAGCAAAGCACACTAAAGATGATTTGTTTCTTGTGTTTTTTTCTGAATAGTGTGCTGACAATTTGGAGTGCATTTTGAGCTTACCTCAAGAATGCACTCCAGCTGGAACCATTTTATAGCTCCTCTTAAACCAGCCACTCCAATCACTGTACTTTGTAGACATTTACACATACTCCAGTACTATACTGTTTAAGGGTATCCAAAGATTCAAAGGGAATTTGCTCTGTAGAGTTAAAACTCAAATTTTGCTGTAGACAGCAACAAAGTCGGTGAAAGGAGCCAGACATCTGGAGCAGTGCTTTCCTACTTTCTGCTGTGTAAAAGCCCAACCATAATGAAAAACCAGCTCGCAGACAATGATACAACCCATGAAATACTGACCATTCTAAGAACATATCGGGACCTAATTACGTTAGGCTGTACAAGCATATGCCTTTGGCTGCAGAAATAAAAAGTTTTCTGGCTACTTCACAGCTTTGTTTTTAACTTGATACTTCATAAATGGAACTGCAGAAAACCTCATATGTTACCATTTCAATCTGACGTTCACTTTCATATGCATCTAACAGTGCCTGGATTCTATTTATATGCACAACTAAATATACGTGCATAGAAAAATCATCAGACAGCAGATGCTCTTATTAAGCCACTGGCACATGCAAGGTGAAGCGTGTAAGACTTACACAGAAAGCATTTAACGCTCCAACTACAAGCTAAGGAAAAGCAAAGACAACAAGTGAAAATTTTTCTAGCTCATTTTGCTAGCTGTGAGTGGAAGCACTGCTGAGCGTGCTCGAATGACTCTTTTAACACATGGGGCTTCTTGCAGAGGGGTATAATCCATACACACTCTTCAGAACATCCTAACTCCAAGTGCCACGATCTGAAGTTCACTTATTCAGAATATATACCAAAATGACACATGAAACATTTAACAGATGTGCAAAAGAAACAGGCATAGTTAAATTTTCTACACCGTAATAGTGCAAGAGGCTAAAAATTGTATGACAATCTTACCATGGGGACAGCCCTGAAGGTAAATTCATTTTGGTTCTCTGATAGAGCAGTATTTCCAAACTACAACTGAGATTTGAGCAGTTTCACAGGAACACACTCAAAAATCAGAACATCAGTTACCACTGACTTCTCTCTGGAATTATATATGGCAAATTTAGCTTGTGGTTATTGCTCAACAAAAACCCTGACAGATGCTGAAGTGATAGATGGATTTTTGCAAAGTTCTGCTGCCTCTAAGGCTACCCTATCTATCCTTCCAGCAGCCTGCCCCCTTGGGCACTTCCCTCAGTGCAGCTGGGTCCTGGGACCACTGTTGTTCAGTTTGCATTCACAGACTGGGGAGCACACATTCCTTCAACCCACTTCCATCACAAGCTCTGCATAAATAGAGTTGAACTGTTTATAAGCCAAAATGCATTTTGGAGAAGTATTTCTGAACTTGGAGGCCTCAAGCTAGCAGTGCAACTTTATTGCTTTGCATTATGTAGGCAATGGAAGCTCCTGGACTTACTGATGTACATTGTCTTTCTAGCTCCTTCCTACAGCTGCAACTCCACTGCACTTCTGATAGGAAATTACCCTTGCTTTTCCACTTGGAGAACAGAGGTGTTTAAGAGGCAAGCCCTATTCCTTTTCAGTGATTGCTTTGAAAAATGCTAAATTCAAATGTAAAAAATTAAATAATGGAATCTTCAAACTCTACAGAACCGTATTTTGGCATACCTTGCCTGAGGAAGGAAGATCAAACCTATTTCTCTGTGTTTGGCTGGGAGTCCCAGAAATGCTGGAGCAAGTGTTCTGGTTCAGGCTCACCTCTGCCTCTACAGAATGATTCTCATATGCTTTCAGCTGCCATGTTTAGAGACACACCTGACCAATCCTTTCCCAGCTGTTTATGTGTTGCTGCCTCAATTTTCTGTACTCATCATGATGCTTGTAAGTCTTTCCCTTCTTTATCTTTCAGCCACAGATGCCAATTTCCTCCCCCCATTACTGGCTTCCCATACAAGCAAATCTCTGTCCCACAGGCAGCTGTAGTACAGAAACACCTCCCCTGATGCACCAGGTCAGCATGCCTCCTTCCAGCACCCCTTGAGACCCATCTCCCAGAAGCACTTCCCAAAGCAGCTGCCAGTGAGGATCGGCTGCAGGTGGCATGGGACATCCAACAGCACCTCTTCCTTTTGGCACTGGTTCAGATGAGGTGCTCATGTCTGACACACCAACAAAGCATCAAACCTGCAGTACTGGTACACTTCTCTCTACTTTGAAGCATCCACAAATTGTCCATAACTATGGCCTGGCCCAGCACCCCCCTTTATTCTCCCCATCCTCTAGCTGCTCCAGCCTCTCCTCTGTTGCGATTCTTGTCCAATCCCCCCATGGCATTTTTTAGGGCATTCAAAGCAGCTCACCTTTTTCCTCCCTGGAAGGAGGTGGTGTTAGGGCCTGGGAACACTGATCATCACTGAACACCCTGTCTACCTCATCCTTCATTCCTGCAACAGGAGTCTATCTGGTCCCTGCAGCCAGAAACTGCTACTGGAAAAACATGTATCGGCTCTGGCAGCTCAGGACAAGTACTTTTGGTGAAGTTAGCAGCCAAGTTTCTATCATGTGTGTGGGAAGTACTCTAAATCTTATAACTTAGTCAAATTGTCACCGTTCAAGGGGTGGCAAAAGCCACAGTCTGGTATAAGACTAGGCTGTGTTCCCTTCCAAAATGAAAAGACCCCATTCCAGCATATGGAAAGACTATTGATTCATGTTGGAAGAATATATGCTGCTGCTTTTTACTTTTTGCATAGACAAAACAATCCCTTGTCATCTTCTCCTTCCAGCTACACCCCCTGCCCCCCAAAAAACCCAGCTGTTATCTGATTCCATAAAAATTCAGCTTCAGCACACATCCTACATAGGCAGTTTCAACCCAAATGGATGAAGACTGGTTATCAACACGTGGAAATACAGTTTTCCAATGGAAGTCAGGCCAGCAGCTCCCCAGACACAAGTGGCACAGACTGTTTCCAAGGCTGTCCCCCCTCCCTGCCCTATAGGACTGCATTCTCCCTGGTCCAGCAGGTTGCTCCTGGCATCTGTGGGATGAGCACTCCTTAACAACAACTGCAACACCTTTGAGGGTACAGCCTGGTACACACATCGCACTCCTGCATGTGCTCCAGATTAAGCTGTAGTCAGCTTAATGAGAGACTTAATTGATGAGTGCTACTTCCTTCACTTGTCCATTAAGATAAGTACAGCACATGGACATTTCAACCCATCAAAGAAGAGAAAATGCATTAATTTTGGTTTTCTTAGAGCTGTTAATAAATCTGACACTGTCTGGCAGTTTTCTTCATTTCCTACCATTTGACAGATACTGTGATCACAAGTTACAGAAGATGTTTTTCCTCTGAAATTATCACTCTGGTAATACAAGCCAGAAGGAAACTTTATCAAGATACCAAGAAGCTGGGTGTTGGTTTTATTTTTAACTTGATGTGGCTGGTTTGTGAATATCTCAATGTGATAAAAAAATAAATTCCATCCGGTACTATTAAAAATCATACACACACACACAGACACATTACAAATGGCTGTATTATAGCAAATAATCACACTATGTATTTATCAGTAAAAGCCAGTATTCCTCTCGTAGAATCAGCCTGGCTCTACTTAGACCCCTTTACTGTAAGAGCTCCTGCAACTGTTTTCTTCCTCTTTCTCTCTCACAAATTGACATTTGTATGGAATCAAGAAAAATCTTCCTTAATAATTTTTCCTTACTAATGGCTTTTTTTGGTATGTGTATTTGAGAGGAGGGAAGGCAAAGGGCAGGAAAAAGGAGCTTTAAGTGCTCTGCAAATTATCCTCCTGAATCTGGGCCTCATAAATCCTATCAAATGTTATATTTCATCAATAGGCTGGAAAAGCTTTTTTCTCTGCAATGATGAAGCCTGGGTTTAAAATTTATGGTTTCATTTTAGAAATGGACTATAAAAAGAGTCTGACTTGGCTGTCCATCAACTGTAGCTGACATTAGCAAGTTAGGTGTGGACTTTCAAAGAGTGATATGTATTTTTTATTTATTATAGAGGTATATACATATACATACATATATGAGGACATGTATATCACTGTGGGTTTGTGCATGCATAAATACACAGCTGGATTAAAAAAAAAAAAAGATCTTAAACCCACATTTTCTTTCAATGCAAGAGGATCTGAGATATTCAGCAGATTAGATTGCAAAGTGATAAAAGTGTCCAGGACAGAGTTGGCTCAAGGACCTGCAGCAACACAAGCAAATTGCATTTTGCTGCACAAATGATCGAGATAAAGTAGTTTAATTTTTTCTCATTCATGGGGTGGCAAAATGCAATTCAGCAACGGCAGAGTAATGTTCATAGTGAGGCAGGGAAGATTCCAACTGGCTCTGAGGAGAAAAGGGGAGGAGAGCAGGCAAAGACCAAAAGATTTTAGGCAGTGGAAGACAATTAGCAAAGGACTGATAGACTGGGGAAGAGTGGGTGCAGAGCTTCTGCACCTGTTGTGCCTGGAAAGGGTGGGAAGGCGACAGCCTGCCCCATCTCCTTGCAACTCTCTAACTCTACTGCCTTTCTCCTCTTTTTCCAAGTTCTGAGTCCCCAAAGAGCTGCTCCTACTTGTTCTCCTGCATTCCAGAGGTAGGAGAGCACTGAGATTATGGCTCCTATTCCTGTTGCTGCCACCACTGACAGGAGCCATGTGGGTGCCACAGCTGTCCTCTACAAGCCCAAAAGCTTCCTCTGGCAGCCACAAGAGCATTTTCCTCAGATGGAGGAGGAGGCAATCTGTGCATGCTGCCGAAACACCCACTTCTCTCTTCCCTTGCTCTCAGAGCTGGAGGCCTGTGGTCAGCAATTACTACTTAGTTCCACCTATGCTGAAAGGCAGCCTAAAGACAACACTTCTAATAGAAGCATTACTGCTCCCCAAAACCCTCGTACTTGTAAAATGAAACCACCTTTAAAATAAAAGATAAATAAAGCAACATAACGGAAGCTGGAGAAAGTGAAGTTCTCTTCTAAATGTAGGGGAGCCCATTTTCCTCCATCTGCTACTAAAAAATGTCATTTTGTAACTCAAAGAATTAATGATGGATTATGTGAAAACAGCAAATCAGATCATGCTGTTGAGGCATTATATGAACTAAACAGAAGAGCAGTTAATCTAAATCGCATGTGGGATGGCTATTATTGTGCGCTGCCATCACTGATGCTGCGTCTGGCTGTAATATTGGTTTTGGTGGCAACACATGGAAAAACCTGAACGTCCTGTTCCTCATTATAAAATGAGGAAAAATCTCACTCTGGGGAACGTGGTCAAAGCTGACAAGTGAGCACTGCAGAAAAGGCTGGGCAGGGCTGTGGTTAATGGCAAAGGTACTCCGAGTCAACACTAAGAAAACAAACATCATATTCCACCACCTCTATTTTGTAACATGAACAAGACAAATAAACAAAAGAACCAATCACCCGTGCTCAGGACACTTGTATACGGTGGCTTCGGATCACTGTTGAAACTCCCTGCTGAGAGGACGTTTGGCAAGGCTCCTGTCAGCGGCACAGCAAGGCCGGCGGGCAGAGGCACTGCAGGGCAGGGCCCGGCTCATTCCCGCTGCGGGGCTGCTGCCGTGCGGGGACCGGCCCCGGCTCACCCTGCACGGCGGGCACAGGGCAGGGACAGTCACTGAGCACGGGCACCGCGGGAGCACCGCTGCTGCTGTCCGGGCTGCAGCTGTCCGGCATGCGGGGGAAGCATCGCCCATCGCATCCTGCAAATCAGTGTGCTCTGCTTCTGGCGCTAAGTTTCCACTGGAAATACACAAAATACACTGTTCTTTCAACAATTTGTGGAAATGAGAGGACATGACATTGCCTCTATTTCTAAAAAAAAGTTATTTGTGTTAGGGGAAGGTAACTTTATCAAGCCTTGATCTACAGATGGCCTGCCTCTGGAATTGCACGTTTTCTGCTGAAAGGTCGTATCCAGCAGTGTCACATCGCACAAGCAGAAGTTACTTAGAAACAAGAAAATCTTGAACTCTTTCAGATTCATACAGGTTAAACCCATTTAACAATGACATTCAGGACACTAAACCAATACTCACAGGGTAGCATTTTAAAGCACAAATGCCCTCATCCCACCACAGATTGAAAATATTTCTAGCAGTATATTATTTCCATGGTTTCCCTGCATATATCTCCTTGAAGATAACCAAGAAATTAAACTTTCCCTGGAACTCTTGAAATTTTTCCAACCCAAGTTTACTCTTCTACAAAGATAAATATTTCTGCTGTTCTGTAAGAGAACATCCTGTCACTGTTCAAATCCTTAATTTTTTCTCTTCTGAATCTGAATCTCTTTTTAATCTGCTTTTCCCCTCCCCCCAAAGGATGTTTTGTTTAATTTTGTTATTCTTTCTTCTTTCCTTGTTTCCTTATTTCCTCACCTCTTCCCTGAGATTCCAGGGGTTTTGAATTTTTTTAATATATATATTTTTTTTTTCCTTGAGCTCTTGTGAAACCCTGACCTGCTTACAGAGGGCAACTCACAGAGCTTAAGGGCTAATGTTTTACCCCCTACTCACCATTGTGGATCTGGCTGCAGTCATCAGTAACTAAAATTCATCATCATCAATGGATTTTCAGTGACAGGCACTGTATTTGCTCAGATAATGGCCCCATATATTGCCTTTGAAATGAGGGTGTGACCACTACTTAGGATATTCTCAGGAGTCAGTAAATGGCATTGCTGCTGGACACGTTTGCTTCATGTTTTGAAAGCAGAGCTGCAGAAAAGCAAGCTTTGAAGTTTTGGGGCACTTTGGATGGTACAGTGCTCTCAGGACACACCGATATAAACCAAAACCCATCACCTTGGGACTGGAGCAGGCCACTGGCCAGCTGGTTTGGACTGCAGGGGAAGAACCTGCAGAGGTTGCCTCTGAAACTGTCCTTGCAATAGGCTCTGAACAGATGTATAATCCATACAGTCCTGTTCCCACGCACAGCAGAGCAATGCAATCAGTAAAAGCAGATGGGGGAGCACAGGATAATATGGAAACAACACTGATCCAAAGGATGCCTGACAATGATACTTGATGTTTTAGGAAGGAGGCAAATGTAACATGCCCACACAGGCTGCGAAGACAAATCCAGAGTGTGTGAACCTCAATGCTGTTTAAAGTCACTGTGGACAGAATACACACTTCTTTATGAAGGAGAACTAACAACCTGATAGAGCTACTGGACAACAGGACCAAGCTGCTTTGGTGTCAGGTAACTAACTATAGTAAGTATGCACTGAACACCTGTGAGAACGCAGCCTGCAAAATTACTAGTTCTGGTGTAGGATAAACATCCCTTCACCTCCCTAGTCCTCAACTTTATAAGCTTGCCAACCATCACAAATGGGGATCACAGCCTCCATTCCTGGAGCAGCAGATAGTTGGGTATGATGAATTCAGTCCAGGTCTGTACACGCATCCCACCAAGAGAGAGGAAAGCAAAGTAGCCCAATGAAAGAAAGAGTGCTTCCATCTGTTCCATTTTTTCTGCAATGACCAAAGTTAAAACCCCATTGATGAGCCCTGTCTCTGACTTAAGCACATTGACCATAAGATTTTTCCTTCCCTCATTTTTCTGCATTCAAGTATATCTTCCACTAATGCACCTAACTACCCTTTTTCCTCCCCATCTAATTCACTGCTCCCCATGGGATAGCCACTAAATTTGATTCATGAATACAGTGCATTTACAGGCAAAACTGGGAACAGAGAAACCCCCTCCCCATCACATCATTCTCCAAGAGGGAGTTTGAGACACATTGAACAAAGAAGCCTCAAATCTTCTGGCATACAGCTTAGAAATCAGAATGTGATTTCCATTCTGTATCTCTTGCTTCATTACAGAAGATATGGTCCTTAAAACAATTTACTTTGGCCAGTAATGTTTAAGATGCTAGCTTTCAGTTTTGTTTTTCTGAGATTCCATACTGCAGCAGGCAGCTTCCCTCCCTCCAGTCCTGCCCCCCAACCCCAGCTGCAGAGTGCAGATATCTAAAGGACTCAGGCAGCTGCAGAAAATGCAGGACTTGGGCCTCATCTGTGTTTCACTCCTTTCACATCCATCTGGATCTGACAAAGTCATGCTTATCAGTTAGATCAGCAGATAGTCTCCTATCTGTGTTGTGGGGCAGAATTAGGTCAGAAGAGCATTCTGCCAGCTTGTGTTTTGCTGTTTAATCCGGCATAAGTAGTTGTGGAGACAGCAATAAAGGACATCTCATCACACGAACCAAATTCTTCACCCCCTAATCCTGGTCAATTTTCCAACTTTGTGAGGAAAATAGAACAAAAATCACACACTACTACTATTTAACTGCCTATTCCAAGAGCATAAATTTTTGAGAATGCAAGTGAGGCCAGGAGGCAAGTTTATTTTATGAAAATATATCACGTTCGAAGGCAAATGGAATGTTATAAAAATAAAGTCTGAAGAATAGTAGTTCTCAAGTTTTAAGTCATCTTCTTCTGTGATGCCATAGCTGGGTCTTCCAGCCGGCCTCACCAGATGGCCACGTTGGCCACCACCAGAATAGCAGTCTGGAAACAAGTGCCCTACTGCCTCGCCTAAGCATTTTGGCGGGAATACACTCCGAGGCAGCAGTTCTGTACTCACAACTCAGAGATTTCCCCAGTGTGCTTGCTTAAGAATTCTTGAAATTTGTGAAGAGATGAAAGCCAAACTTCTGGTCCAGGACAGGTCAGGGAAAATAACAGAATGTTGGCTACTAGCATTTAAATTGTAATTGTCACTATTCACACTAAAAACAACCCCTCCCCATACCAGCACACAGCATGAAAATCTGCTCAAAAATAGTAATCATAAAGAAAAAAAAAAAGGATTTTTCTCTTAAACAGTAGGTAAGTTCAGCTGCAGAGTATTTCAGCAGCTACATACAATTTTTTGTTTCATGGAAGCTGTACAACCGTTCCTCCTCTTACATACAACTGTGCAAACCAGTGTGTTAGTGATGCTTTTGCAAAGAGGGTTTGACAACAATAGAGAGTCCCCAGCCTGCTAAATAAGAAGTGACAACTCCATTTGAAAGCTGTCTCTGGATGTGTTTTATGTGCAGAAATTATCTGTGACAGTTCAGATCAAAATAGAGTTTTCATTTCATGTGGGAGGTAAATGGACGATAGAATAGGTTACTTTAAATGCTGCAGTCTAGTCCAATTAATGTTTCAGACTTTTCTGTATTCTGTGCTCTAAACTTTGGGGTAAAAAAAAGTAAAAATCATTTGTCAATAGCATGATGTAAAGAACAGGCCAAAAGGTAATAAAAGCGCTTAACAAAAACAGTCATGCAGACGTATGGCAGAAATGCTCAAATTTCAGTAACCTGGCTGTGAAAATAGTAAGAATGAAACAGAAAAGAAAATATCACTTCATTCTTCCAGGGAGAACCAGGCAGGGGAGTCAATTCTGATTTCCCATCTCAATCAGTGGAGATTTTGCCATTTACTTTGATGGACACAGGACTTGCATATCAGTTTTCTCTCTGAGCAGCAGACACGAATCCACCTGCTATCATTTGCTTTTCAGATTGTGCAACATAAATTTACAATTTCTAGCTTATGTAACTATACAAATGACATAATCTGTACTTTAAAAAAATGTCAAATCCAAGGTGTTCACATTTGTTACCTGTAAATCTATCAGCTGTTCTCTGACTCATTTTAAAGAAACATGTTTTCTTAAAGGTTTGGACCTACTGCTGTGTTACTCAAGCACACCAGCGGCCATGGTGGGAACTGTGCTGACACAGTGCCTGTACCTTTCTAGCTATCTTTCACAAAGTTGGTGGGGAAAGCAGTAATTCATGCATGGCTTTTTAGATGTAAACACTAAGTACTGTTAGTAGAAAAGGTATGGACACAAAAGTGAGTGATCTCATCCCAAACAAGGGCCTATGATTCTTACATAAACTATTTTGTTTATGCCACGCTTTAAACAATGCATATTTTGATCTTTTCTGAGAAACAGCATTTTTCTTGGCATGATTTTCAATTTCCACCCACTTGGAAGAGCAGGTGTCTTTGTGTATCATTGCTCAACCCTGGGAATAAAGAAACTGTTTTAAAAAACACGTTAAAATTGTTTTCCTAAAGTTAAGGAATATTAATTTAAGGTTCCATGAGCATTAAAGAAGAACAGTCCAGTCACTTTAAATGCACTGAGCTAGTAGAAACACTAACTGAGACAAAGCATTCAAAAGATATGAGACCTCAGGATCTAGCAGCCAAAGACTGAACACTGGTAATCTTATTCCTCAGAGGCGAGTTTTAACACAAAAGAGAAATTAACATCTATCTATCCACTAGAGTCTGGAAAAGAAAAACAACAGAACAATGAAGCTGCTCAGACATCTGGTATATTTGCCACAGCTAATAGTAATGAGATAGTGGGCAGAGTGCAGATTAAAGGCAAAAAGGTATGAAAGAACACTTCTTTCAGGAGCCACACAGACATGGAAAAAATGCCAGTAGTCAGACTAATGAGTCTAAATTTTGGGAGGGATTCTCAAACCCTATCACGTTTAGATTGATAATATATTTGCTACAGCATTCAAAGAAAGAGAATGAGACTCCTGCTTATTCACTTTTGGAGACAGAACATGTCACTTAGAGCACGAGACTTTTCAAGCTCTGTAGTAAGGGGGTCAAAGCATCACCACCGATGCAGACAGTGGTATTTACAGAGAAAAGGAGGAAAAGATCAATCCCTTCCCCCAGTCCCCTTTACTCTCCCTTTCTGAAGCAGCTGCTGCTTAAACATTGCCATTGTATACAGAGCCACAGAATAATTGCCTCCTGGTGTTTTTTGGTTTCCTTTTTTTGTTTTTTAATCAGGAATGGCAGAAGATGTTAAAGGAAGAAAACAACACCTTATTCAGGTGAAGGACTACAGACTGCTTGCCATTTGTGTACTACCAATCAATAACAACTAGGAACAGGTTTATCGCTCTGATGCTGTTCCCCAACCCTCTTCCACAGCCTCACACCCTTTTGCCACATTATGGAAGTTTCTGCTGACATGTAAAGCAGGGACTGCAGCCAGAAGAGGCCTCCTCTGACATGACCCGAGAGCAGAGCAGAAGCAGCCCAGGTCCCCTGGTCTGCAGCACGCTTCCAGCACATAAGTACTCAGTTAAAGCAATCCTTTCAGACAGTTATTGAGCACTATGGTGACTCAGGCATAGAAACAGCTGCCCCCTCCCTGCCTCTCTACAAGACCCATCATGTTTTATTGTGCTTCCATTCCTCTGAAGATGCCTTGCTGCGTACTTTTCAATTGCCAGGCCATGTACAACACTTGCATTAGAAACATGTTCCACGCTTCAACTTACATGCCAGTCTCAAAATAATTGTTTTACATGCATTTATGTAAATACCATAATTATAATTTACAGTTTAGTCCCATTTACAAGGTAATAACCATATGCAGGACTAAGCAGGCATCTAAGCCTAAGGGCAGAAGTGTTTATAACAGATAAACTCCATGGCTGAAGGACATGTTCCGGCTAATACTGGTTTGAGAAGAAATGCCCCTAAGATACTATTATGCTGAAATTTATTTTTTAAGATTAAAATTAAGTGATTGGAGGCATTAAACCATAAATATGGGTCAAAGACTGAATGATAGGATGTTGTTTGAAATTTTAAAACATTAGTTGTCACTTTCTTGTTCCTCCTCCTCACTGGAGGGAGGGGGCTAACAACCTCCCAGAGTGCATGTTCAGCGGAGGACTGTGACACTGCAAAACTGTCATACTCACCTGCTGGTACACAGGCAGGAAACTGGAGAGAAACAAGGAGAAAAATAAATAAGAGAACATTTATTGCTCTACAAGCATGGTATAGTTATTGCAATTTTAGCACTTCCTAGAGGTATCTCACACTTACTCCTCTTGCATCTTTTTTATTGTGGGCTGTTTCTTTGTTTTTCTCCACTTCAGTTTAGTGGAAAGGAAAAATGATGGCAGCTACCTGTTTTGCAGGCAACTGAAGAGTCTAAAATCTTTCATGCAATAACCCTTCACTGCTTGCTAAAAATGGCCTCCAGACATCAAGGACAAGTTAGTGATAAAAAGAGATAACCAGTGTGCCTATCTGAAACAACATGGTTTTCTCTTGTCTTTCTGTCCTAATGAAAGACCTCTCAGGTGCAGACCACGATGTAGTTGAAGACAAGTTGTTTCTTTCATTTTCTATGAGAGTCTAACATGAGTCTCCACAAAGCAGTCACAATTCTCTTAGACCATCCCAAGATCAATACTGATACCTTGATCAATGTCAACAAATGCCCTGCTGCTGCATGACCTGCCAGAGAAACAGCTCCTTAGCCACAGTACACGTGGGCTCCAGATGGTGCCAGGTCCCCTTGTGGGAATGCAAGGGCAGTCACAGGGGTTCAGAGTATATACCAACTTAACTACATCAGAAGACTCGAGCTGATGAAACAATAAACTATTTCTTGGCTTACTATGACCCCTTGGATTACTGTCTGTGCCAGTGGATTTGTGATCATGGATTGAAAAACAGCACGTTTTAGAGTTTGTCATCGACTGTGCACTCTGCACAGCTGTCAGACAATAATCACAATTATTGTCTTTTTATTCAGCATCCTGTTGCCTATTAAGTCATTTCCATCACATCTCATCATTCTTCCCAATATTTCTGCTAGCACAATATTGAGTGATTTTCAGCTTTTCTAACGACATCAGTTCTTACAGTTTTCTGCTAATCAAAAGATCTGGTTCATGCTTTTGCCTATACTTTCTGTCAACAATGCTGCCAACTAAGCGCTTGGGTAACTATTTGCCCCTGGCATCTTGACACAAACAGGGAACAAGGTCATGGATAAGTTTTAGGAGCAGTTGTTTTATCCTGCAATTAGATGCTTGAAACTTCCATGAGAAGATTCCCACTGATTCATTCTGAAGTCAGATCTGTGCCCCCCTTATACCTTTTATATCTTATTATGCTGTAATTAGTAGTAAAATCTTAAAGATCTGGTGGTGTAAACTCCAGGTGAACTGTGACTGCAGAAAGATCAGTGTACAGCAAGAATTTCCTAAATCTTACGGATATGTAGAGATGACAATGATTTCCACTGTGAGGCTTTCAGAACACAGTTAAGCTGTATGAGCACCACACAGTACTGAGCACTTTGCCTGGATATGAACAGCCATGCTGGAAAACCCTACCAGAGTTCCTGCATTGTTCCTGGTGGCAGCAGAACCTGGCAATGCTGGTGGATCTGATGAGCACCCCACGGCTCCCTGTGCTGCAGCCTTCTCACAAGGTGTACGCAGCTTTCCTGGGGATCTAGGAGAACCAGTTTATTTTGAGCATGTATGAGAAATTGTGAGACGTTGTTTGAAGACTCTCAGGCCTCTATTATGCTTCTCCCTGCTTAATTAGGAGGAAGGCTGGGAATTGCTTTAACTGTAACTCAGGGGAACCTGTCAGCACAGGTCTCACTGACCTTACATAACCTCAAGCAGAAGTAAAGACATTGAAAAAAATCTCATGACTCCAGTGAGTCCATTCTCCCTGTCACATATAAGAGTTACTTCTCCACCCTTACTGAACAGGTATCACTACTCTCTTAACTGGGCCTACTCAGCATTTTGAAGCAGTCCAGTGATAACCCTTTTTTCTTCCTCCTCCAAATGTAATCCTTTGTTCATACTTTTAGACTTGGGGGAAATGATTCTTTTGTTCCACTAAACTTTGACTACTTTTAAGAATAGTTTGATCGCTAATTTATCTTAACGAATTGGAAAGTCAAGAAAGAGCCTGCTGTGAGCTCACACCCATCACCTGGAGTGTGAACACAGGGGTGCTAATACACATCAACAGGCTCCTCACGGTCAAACTCCTCCACCTCCAAAATAGACACATTCATTCACAGACTTAGGAGTCTAGCATAACAAAACCCACATACTCACCTTCAGTTTTATTAAATCAAGATTATCTCTACAATGAAAGAAAGAATCCCCCTTTTTCCCATTTAACTAGTAGCAGCTAGGGAAAAAATGTAGGGGAGGATTTTTCTGAAAGTCATGGTTTTGGATGGAGTGTGAGGTCCCTGAGGTCAGCAACCTAGATTCATCTTACAGTGGGCTACACAGCAAAACTTGCATAAGGCCAAGTCACCAGGGCTTTTC
Source organism: Fringilla coelebs (assembly GCF_963513975.1). Lineage (NCBI taxonomy): Eukaryota > Metazoa > Chordata > Aves > Passeriformes > Fringillidae > Fringilla > Fringilla coelebs. The sequence goes on along the minus strand of NC_140035.1, from coordinate 25,461,914 downwards.
TCTGAACTACTTGCATATCCAGAAGCTAGGAGATCGTATGGCAAAATGAGTATGTCAAGAAGCTGGGGAGAAAACGAGAGATGGTTAATAAAAAGATTGGGAACTGGGCTGAGAGAAAGGGAAAACAAAAGAAAAACAAACAGTTTCTTGGCAAAGGACTTGCTGGAAGGATGAGCCTCACAACTGTGAGAAGCATAATGACCTTCTGCTTGTTTCTCTTCAGTCAGGGAAATGGGACTAGGCTCACATTCATCATTTAACCAGAACTGCAGTACAGAATAAACCTGACTGAAACATACTTCCTTTTTTTTTTTTTTTCTCCTTAGCTAGAGCAACTCTGCAAGGCTAATGATGGGGCCAAAGAGACTCATTCTGACAGAAGACAACCTGGAGCAATGAAAAGCTGGGTATTTTGAAAACCCTGAAGTGTATGAAATGCAACAGACTACTGGAGAGTAGAAAAAAGAAAGAGAAAACAGAACCACAGACATAATCATGTCCCCTACACTTTAATTAAAGTAAGACTTAATGTTATTTAAGATTACCAAATTCTCAGAGGAAATGCATTTCTATGTATTGCTACCAGACAACCATTGACATGGAAGAAGAATGTACACAGTACATAATGCTACATCCATCCATACTATACATCCACTAAGGTAGACCTCTCTGTTCAAAGAAAATGTCTAGATACATTGCTTGTCCACTAAATGGAAATACCAAATGCTATTAGGGTTTGCACTTTCAGTATGGAAGTGGCTGGCCTATAAACAAGATTTTAACAGCTTCTCTATTAAACAACTCAGTTTAATTAATCATCAGCCATTAACCACTCATTTAAAATGCCACTTAGAAAATCTTAATTTTGCACATTATCAGCTGGTTCACAAATAGTTATCTATAAGGAGAAGGGTAATGATCTTCCTCTCTCTTTCTTGGAGCCTTATAGTCAACCTTACAGTCAATTCTGGCATCTTAATTAACCACACACACATATTAGCATTTAAAATCAAATGCTAAAAGCAAAATTTTTTGTTAAAAAATTGCACAGAGAAAAGTTAATATACACATCATTCTGCTGCTGGTTAAAGAGGCAAATATGAGGTTTTGGTCAAATTACATCCTGCATAAAACAGAATTTAGCATCTCTTGATCACACAAGGAAATACACTATGGCAGGAACACATGCAAGGCCATATGATTTCATTCCAGCTGCATGGACAATCTCACTTTGTCTTTATTTGTACATTTAAGAGGCTAACAACACCATCTGCATTTCACTATATTCTCTGCTATGGTCTCATCTTCCCAGTAACAGACCTGGCTTTCTCTTCAGGGACCTATCTTTTGCATTTGCATCCAAACGGCTGAAAGAATGGGACACTACCAGTAAACATGCAGAATTAATGTAAAATAATTCCATAGAATAATATATCACATAAGAAAAGACAGGGCTGGAGGGAAAACCCCAACCTAAACCTGAATGCTTAACACAGCTGCCAAAACTCAGGCTCCCCAGCATCTGCAGCAGGACACTCACAAGGGAGTTGTGGGAGTGCAGTATATAAAATTTTACACATCTGTCAATAAGTGAGGTGATCCAAATGCAAGCCCTAGCAGGCAGGATGCACGCAGGCAGATTTGTGACTATTCCTGACAGAATTTATTTCTGCTGAAGAATGCACGGCCTCAAACAAGCGTGCACACATTACATGGCAGCAGCAGCAGTTTGACAACTTCCTTCTCCTTAGACACGCTCCAAAGTGCTCAGGGTCACCTGAGTTCCATGAAATCTGGGTTTTCGTGAGAAGTGACTGATAGGGCTTGGGTGCCAAAGTTGGAAGATTTGGATGAGGAGTTCCTGGGAAAAAGCAGAGCGAACTCTAAACATGAAGTAATTTTGTTTGAATGCTACCCAGAGATTTTAAATTTCTTTCCCCACATAGGTGGGAAATAAACCCAAGGCTTGTTTAAACATGTCTCCTCATGCAGTCCAGTTATCCAACATTTCCCCTGATTGGCACAGTGAGTATGCAGCACCCATGCACCCTTTATGAGGAAGAAAACTGCCAGTAGTATTAGGAGCAAAATACACACTACCAGTGTGCCTACACCGGCACTGGTGGCCAAAGGGCTTCCTGGACTACCCTGCTTCCACGAGCAGGACAGCTCTACCGAGAGCCCCCAGAACGCACGGAACCTCTGCTGTACTGTCAATGCCACTCTGAATTTAACTGTTGTCAGAAATTTATCAGCCAGGACGGACACTAAGTCACCTAACGCTAAGTTTTCAGTTTTAACATTATGGGAAGCGGTGACCAGATGGCAGCCAAAGGTTCAGAAGGCCCTGTGGTATGCTTCAGAAAGAATAAACTCCAGAGGAATCAGAGGAGAGCCTCGGGATGTAGAGTATTACAGGACAAAGAAAAAGCACAGATGATTTTAGGACATCAAGCAGAAGAGGCTCTATGGTAAGAGAAACTACATACTTTGCTTGTACTTGTCACACTTCGTAAATCAAAATATTCCAATGCATGACCATATTTCTCTTTTCACAGCAATGCAAGGTACAGTGGCAAAGGGCACATAGATATTACATAGCCTCATTCAATTTCCACCTCGCCTCCATGATATCCATCTCAAAGAATAACCTTCCCCGAGTAAAGGACCATCCATTCCTAGAGCAGTGGATTGCTTTTATGCTAGTCACTGAGGAAAGGTGGTGTAAGTGGATGCACGATGAGCAATGCCCACAGTGCTCTGAACTGAGAACAAGAAAACTTCAGCTTCTGGTATATGAGACACACATGGCCAAGTGCCACACCTCAGCAACCCCAGCTCATCCTCATCAGAATTCCTATGGCTTTGGATTGAGCAGGATGGGAGTGGCCCATACCTGCTCAAAAGACAAGCATTTAGTCTTTAAATAAAAAATGCTCTTTTTACTATATTTTAAAACTCTGGACCCTTTTATATCCTCCTCTCAGGCTTACACATTGCTTACATTTGGCACTTGGTTCCTCAGGACATGCACAGCATTTTCTTCCTTTGATACTTTAGAGGGAGAGACAGACTGCTTAGCATCTTTTTCCTCTCTCTTTCTGTTGACTCAGGCCAGCTCTGAGAGTGACATGTGAGGGACACAAAGGTATGGGTTTAATTTTCCCATTTTCAACTTTGCATATTGCTAGACTGAGAATTCTGAAAGACTGCAAGTTGCTATAAGGGAACATTCACCCTGAAACAAGGAAGATCTATTTTTCAATTAATTAACTAACATTATAGAAATTAGGATCTTCTACAGTTGGCCCCCAAACAGCATCTCCAAAAATAAAAAAAAGCTGGATCAGACTTTGGGGCTTTGGACTTTACTCCTATGTAATAAAAAGAGTTCTGTTTTTTTATTGGTATTTTTTTTAAACTGCAACAAGATACAGCTCTGAATCTATTCTTGCTCAACAAAGAAAAACTGTTTTCATTTTTGTCAGACCAGCACTTTGAAATTCCCCAAGATAAGTCACATAAATAAGTGAAGAATTATACTTGGCAATGAGTTTGGCATCAGACTTTAATGTTTCATAGTTCTGGGCTGAGAAAATAAGTTGAGCAAAGTCTCTAGAACCTTTCCAGAGATGTACTTGCGGTGTTTGGATATACTTGACAGCACCATCTTCACGGGAAGAAAAAAAGATGAAATTGTTTATTCGAAATGCGAGAAAGGGTTTCACCGTGTGACATGCCTGACATTTAAGTGATAATAGTGTTATGCATCTGCTCTTTTGGCTTTGGTCTGACACCTAGGCTCTGCCACGGTGCAACTTAGCAGTGCCATGGCACAGCCCTGATGACTAAACTCAGAGATGTGACTTACCACCCATTGCAGGAACATATGGGCACAGATCACTCAGCCTCTGCCGCGGGCTCGGAAGCGCACAGCGTCTCAGGCAAAGACCCTGTGAGTTCCGCAGCTGCACAAGGTGGCTGTGCGGGCTGCACCATCCTTAGGGATGCCATTTGCATTACAGAAAATTGTGGCTAATTAGAAATAAACAGAAAAATGCTTGATTTACAAAGAAATGTGTGATTTTGCCAGCTAATTTTTTTCCACTCTAACTTAACATTCAGAGAATACACTGATCATGCTAATGCTTTCACTATATTCATTAATAAGGACAATTTACATTTATATAGCACCTCTCTTAGTTAAGAATTCCAAAGCTTTCAGCAAAATATACACAAAAAATTACTTCTATTTCACTGAATATAGTCATCGTTGGAATGAAAGTCAACAATTGTGAAGCAGTGCAGAAGAACATTACACAACAGTTGTAAATAAGACACAGAGCAAAGCCCCCAAAAACCCGAAGCAAAAAGCCCCTGAGATGCCAGATGCAAGTGGAGGTAAATGGGACGTTAGTGCACAAAGAGCGATGTGAAGCAGATCCGTGTGTGCCCTGAGGAGCAGTGTTGGAGGCAGCAAACATACTTCATCCTGATTACAGCAACAGAGCCCATACATGTGCAGCCTGTTGCTTTCCTGCACGCTGAGGGACATTCTCAGCTTAAACTGTGAATCTATGGCAAAGAATGAACAAGGAATACGTGATGGATTCTGCTGATGAGAAAAGGGAAAGCATATGCAAAATGAGAACAGCTAAGTTTCGTACTTTACAAATGGCCTCCCATTTAAAAAATGCATTAATTATGCTAATACATTATTCTGCAAAAATAGCATAAAATAAAAATTAACTTCTTGTTTCAAACAATGAGTTTTAATTCTCAATCATAATGATACATAACTGGAGTTCTCAGACCGAAATGAAGTAATCTATTCTCTCTGTGTTCAAATCCTCCTTCTACTCCTAACCCTGTCTACTTTAGTCACTGATCAAGTCTCCATGCACTATATTACAACTTGAGAGTCACATGTGGGAGGAAAAAAACATCCATCTGAAGTAAAATTAATAGCAAAACTTTGAGAGAAAGCATGCATGTGCTAGCAAGAGCAAAGCATAAGTGTTTACGTGACCAATGTGTTGATAAATGTTCAGCCCCACAAACACAAAATAACCGTGGCTTGGCTTAAAACCATCCATTATAACCCTTTCCCATCATTCTGAGGCAGACAAGGTAGTTTTCATACTTGACCCTTGGAAGCAGATTGTTTTCTTAATTAACATGTTATCCAGGGATTTTTCTTTCCACATCTCTTTCTCCTTTCAATACTCTCCCTCTAGCACAGAAAGATTTCCTTGCCTGAAGTTGACACTTTATTCAACAACTGTTGGCTAAGACCTCACGACCCACTGCATAAATTCGCATAGAATTATTCATGTTTGGCACATTTCTGCTGGTGAATAACAACACCATTTTGTCTCTCAGACAAAGAAAAGAAAGATTTAAAAAAAGAACAAAGACAGCCTAATAAGAATCTCACATTTCCTATTTTTTTCCCAGTCTGGTTACAAGCCTGAGAAAACCAACAAAGCAAAGTTGTGGACTGTTGGTCTTTCAGTACAGATGGAACAGCCTCTCAGTGTGACTTCTGATCATGGGCTCAGCTATGAGGTAACTTTTCCTGCCTGCTTGATGTTTTGGGTTTAGTTTTTCTAACTGAGTTATCATGTTGCCATGCAATTACAGTTAAATCCACACTGAAATCCAGGATCCTAATACCAAATCCAAACTTAGCTGGGACTTCAATCTTGTCCCCATAGCAAGACAAGAGTTCATTCAGTGTAGTCAAAACCACAATACAATCAATCCATTAGAAGAAGGCATTTGGAAAGACAATCTATATATGGAAAGACAATCTATAGGCCTCACTCCAAAACTGATGATATATTTAAAATGTAAAGCTGTAAAATCTTGTTAAAACCGAAATTACAAAGCAACTTTTATAACAATGGCTTAGTCCAGCTGAGTTACACATGTTTATGTTCATATTTGGAAGATACAAACACCTGAATTTAGACTCCTTCCACTGGGAATTCTCAGATCTTGGTTTATTGAGTTAGCACAAACTCACTTTCTGATCCCTTTACTACCTGCAACTTTCGTTTGACTTCAGTTACAACTGCCTCAAAACTTTTCTAGTAAAGTGAAACCACTAGCTGGTAAAAAGCTGGGATCACTACCTCTTTTTTTATGCAGTAGGGGAGGAGTTAATGATATGGAAGAAAAAAAATAGCCCTGTCATTATGTTTGGAAAGAATTTCACCATCCTGTATTTAGGTGAGAGATACTTGGCCCATTCCCTGTTATGAACTTAGATTTATGTCAGAAGTGTTTTATTATAAGTATTTATAACAATGACTCAGTAGATGTTTTCAAAGTACTACGATGCCCCAAACTGGAAACACTCCGATATCTGTGCTGACATATTTTTCCAAAATTAATGAGTGTGGTATTACATGGCATGGATTGAGGCTACAGGGAGACACTACAGATTGTAACATGAATTCAGAGCATGTACAGTTCCTGAAGTCCCCCATGTCTGTCCTCTGTCTGTCGGCTCTTCCTTTCATACAGACTTGCCCACACGCTTGTACTTTGGTTTGAAAAAGCCAACATTGATATACTAATGCCACAAATGAAGTCTCGTGTTCTTTTAGCCCCAAATTCCAGAAGCAACCAGTTTTAAAATTATTACAATGGGGGGTACTTATCAACTCAAAGGAATTTTTGTTTCCCCTTTAACCCAGGAAAAAACTTGATCAGCTTTCTTTAATGCTGGAAGCTTGACAGTAAGGATTAAAAATTGTTCTTTCCTTCCCACTTAGTTATTGGAAAGGCTGTGAAAGGCAATCAGTCTTGTGAAGCCACACTTCACAGTCTGCATAAAAATGCCATGATTCTCAGTCCTCTCCCCAAACTAATTGAAAGTGTGTAATATCACACAGCTGGGAAAATCTAAACCATAAACATATACAATATATCATGCTATCACACAAAACCTGTTACTAATAGACACTTGATGATCTACAGGATTGAAAGAGATCTGAAAACTGAGATTATTTTTGCTGCAGGGTAAGAACTTTTTCCGATTGAAAGAGGAAAAAACACCCTTTCAGCAGTGCAGGAATTGGACTGCAGTCAGTTCATTCATTCTGTTCGTGAAATATGGACTTTTCTTTAATGATTTCTGTTTGACTGCTGTCTTGCTCAGATGCTCTGGGGTTACTGCTGCAGCAAATCTTACTTTGGGTAAGAGGAAATTCATGGCTTTCTAGTCAGTAAATTCAGGGGTTTGGGCCATCAGAACAGTCCCATGTCTGATCCCCAGCAGAGGCCCAGGCTCCCTCCCCACCAAGCCATCATTTTCTGTAATGCCAGGTGGCAATATTACCTGTCACCAGAAGTCTGTGGGTAGTGCTGCTTGTTTATTTTTGCATACAGTCCTTCCAAGTGCTCCCTCTCCATTGGTGCTGAGGAAGAATCCCGCAGATAAACAAAGGTTTCTCCTACTGCTGGTGATGAGGGTCTGTAGATGCTTCCTGGGGGATAAGCCTCTCGGAAGTGGTTCACTCTGGCATAGTTTGGATCCACCTCATCATCATCAATGTCAGGTCCTCCAGGACCAGCAGAAAAATCACTCAGGCCTCTCAGTTGCTTTTGCCGTAACTCCTGATGCTTTGCACCGATCCTAACAATGAAAACCAAAGCACAAATATACAATGGGATCTGCTTCAACAGTAACCATCATGCAAATTTGAAACACCAACCCTGAACCCAACCATTTGGAGCTTTCAGTACGCTGTTAAACTGGTGCCAGATAAAACAGAGTGGTGCATGCAGCAATTTTGTTCTTTATCTCTGGCAATCACCTTTGTAACCAAGCTTGGTCACCATTCTGACAAAAAAAAAATTAATACTGAATATAGTGTGGCTTTTCACAAGTGTGGATGCATGAACACATACAGGATTAATTCTATACTTACCTTCCACATTGCAGCTGCATATACCTAACCCAATCCTGAAACTTTTAACCGAAATTAGTCTGTAAAATTGTTACTGACCCCTGGTTACTTGACCCACCTAGATTCTCCTAAATACATTAACTTGTGAAAAGTGGATTAAACATGAACGTAAATGGAGAGATGGCGCATTTGTCTCAAATCAAAGTACCACAATTAATCTGCTAAAGATTTAATTTTTAAAAGATTTTATTTTGGCTAAATAAATGTGAAAATCACGTCTTGTTATATAGGGAATAGGGACAAAGTAAAACAGCAAAGAAACGAATAGAAATTTGACAGAAATTAAATATAAGTGAATTAAAGACTGTTACTGGCAGTATTCCACTGTGATAAAGCCTTAAGTGGTATTACAAAATGCTCCTGCTAATCAGGACCATTGTGTAATCTCTTTGGAATAGTAAAACACACTCAGGTAAATTTCAAGCTAAGATGATATTCAATGATTCAACATTCCTGCTGGAGAAAAAAGAAAGTACAGCAAGACTGTGAACTCTTCTGTTAACTGCTCAGCTACTCTCCGTTCAACAGAGTGTAATTAAGTGCAGTGAGATGGATCTGGCAGAATCTTGACCAGGGTATGTAATAAATAGGATTTACAGAAAATAGAGGAGCATGGAAAAAGAAACAAGGAACAGAAGAAAGACACAGAGATGCAATGCCTGACAGAAGTCAATATTTGATTTTGACTGTAACTGGAAGTGCAACAGCAGTGTTGAAAGAACAGTATAATTTTACCACAGGAGTAAAACTGAAAAGGGTCTGGCAGACTTTGTTATCCAAGTAAGGCTTAAAGGCCTCAGAACCCTGCATATTGAACAATGAAGGTGTTCTGGAGAAAGTCTTTAAAAGGCATGGAGAAAAAGGTTCCCTAGAAAAACAACGAGCACACTGGGAGCTTCCATCTGACAGACAGGAACTACTAAGTGCAGAATGGGAAACTTATTTTGTTTCACTAGATTTGTGTCATCAAAACAAATGTTAATAGTTTGGAAATAATTTGTAGATAAAAAGGTTCACAAACAATTCTAATGAGAACAACATGCCTTTCTAGACATGTACTTGAGTATATCAATGTGTACCACTCATGCTTCCCAGTTTCACATCTCCATTAACTATGCTAGGACATATCTAGAGGTGATACTGGTTTTCAACACTTAAAATGTAGTTGTACTTTACAGCAGGAGGAGTTTTCTCAGATGATACAATTGTCAAGGGGATGGGTACCCCCTATTCATTCTGCCTTCCCTCAGTGAAGCAGATGAGCTTTCTCCTCTCTGGTACTCAAATCCTGTGTGCCCCACCTTGGGTAGCACATGCTTTGGTTGAGCTTTGGTGCCTCAACATCAAAAGGACATCAAAGTGTTGGAGTGTGTCCAGAGGAGGGAAACCAAGATGATGAAAGGCCTCGAGGGCCAGACTTAGGAGTGCAGCTGAGGTCACTCAGTTTGTTTAACCCGGGAAACTGTGGAATGTTTCACCCTCAATTAGAGGCCAAAACCCCCTAAACACAGAATTCAGAGCAGGAATATATAGAATGAGGTACAAGTCCCATGGCACACATGGGTACACATACACACAGTACACAGGCAGAAAAATGGGAGCACGCTACATTTCAAGGAATGGCGGTATCGCATGTCAGTGTAGAAGGCACGGCACAGACCCGAGATGAGTCACAGCAATTTCTCAGAAAATGATGAGCCTTCATGTTCTCTGGACCAGTACATCACTGGTCCCCCAGGTATTTCAGACTGCTTTGAAAGCAAGAGTAGTGCAGCCAGCAGCATCAAGCTAATCTTGCTTTCATGTCTGATAGAAAGAGTAATTTGTCCTGCTATCAATACTGGTATATTCTGCACAATAAAAGCTGGAATTAGGTCACCACAATTTTCTTTTGTTCCTGTGAATAAGCCTAGCTTCTTCAGCTTCTCCTTCTGAGCACAATCTTCAATTGCTGCCAGTATTATAAGTCAATTCTTCTCAAAAACAATTATTTCCATTTTATATTATATGGACCAGTCAATATCTGGCTACGTGAAATTCTTTATGATCAATGTTTCATCCTTTCAATACATCTATTACAACTGCATTAATATTTCTTGTTTTCTTTTTACTTTTCCACACAAATCTATAAAATTTGCTCAGTGATCTCTTTTTCATTTCTATCCAAATGTTCAAATACAGAGAAACAAACTTCCTTTCTATTTACCTGTCTTTTTATGCCTTCTCACATGTTTTTCACCTTTGAAATTTCTCACATTTTTGTGAAGTTTTAAATTTCTACACTGTATTTCGGCATCATGTTTTCACAGTTTTAAAGCAATCTCATCCACAGCACATACCAGTAGGTGCACAGGAATTCTTTAGTGAGGAAAAAAAAAAAGTGCTGTTCCTTCCATAACTTTAATGCTCTGCCAACTCTACTAAGCAGGCCATTTCTCTGTATCCCACTCTAGTCATTCACCATTTCTCCACCTGCCTTTGAAATTCTCCCTATCTGAAACAGCAAAATCTTTATTCCCCATCCCAACCCTCCCTCCCCCTAACCAACCTACCAACCTAAAAAGCCAAGACTTTTACATTAACACAGCTGTAACTGCAAACAGCTCATTGAACACATTGAACAGTTACTACAACACAGCCCCCAACTTGCAGCACTGGATGGGTCTGATTAAACAACGGGTGTAAATTTGTGAAGAAAGATAAAATGCCCCTCAGCACTATGATGCTGGCAGTGAAACTAGAGCTGAGGAGAGGTACAGATCACCATCTCTACAATTTAGTGAGGGACTAAAATTTCTACAAACTTCCTGATGAGGGAAAGGGAAAAAAAAAACTTCATACAGAATAAAGGGAAATGAACATATTTCCTTTTGAGTATTTCATATTAATTCTGCTTGCTCTCTTTGACCACCTGAACACTATGCTCTTCAGTTAAACCCCTGCACAACTGCACCAACTCCCTTTAGCTGTGTTTCTGTAAAAACAGAGCCTTGGCACAGAAGCAGCCAGGACAGGGAATAGAAGTGCCATATCAGGAAATACCCTTTTGTTTTTTGCTTGTCACCCATCTTTCTCTAGACTTTCCATATAACAAATAGGTTGGACTTGATCTCAAAGATCTTTTCTAACCTAGTTTATTCTGTGATTCTGTGAAATAATTTCAGAAAATATACAGTTTGAAAAAAAAAATAATCTTAATAGAACTCCAGACAACTTCCTGAAAACATGTTGCATTTGTAGAAGTCAAATGAAGACAGAATCCATACACATACTGTACTTCTGGAAGTGGGACACAGTATTTTGAAAACACTTCTGTACTGTTCAGTAGCACACCCCCAAAGCTATAAATCAAGGAACGCTCTCATTTGTCCTTCAAATACTCTTTCCATCTGACATAGCTGCACAAATCATACACGGTCAGCTCTCTTATAGTAACATATGAAAAAATGCACACACCTAGAGCGCAGCAGGCAGGAAAGGGTTAACAGCCCAAGCAGCTCCTTCCAGCTGCAGCTCAGACACACGATTGGGTTACTGTGGCTTAACAAGTTATTGTGTTTCTGCTGAGCTACTGTCAATGACCACATATGTATTCACCGCCTGTGACAAACACAATGTAAAACGCTTTAGCCTGACATCGGTGACAGAGACACTGACAGGCAAAAGCTGGATTAAAAGACTGCAGAATACACAGAATGAAGCAGCTGCAGCAAGGGATGTGAACTACCTCGAGAAAACTCCTGAAGAGCTGAGCAGAAGTGACTTTTGGAGAAGACCCAGAAATGCTTTTGAGAATGGAATGTGAGGGCTAGGAAAAGCTGTAAGAGATACTTCTCATCTCTTGGCCCAGCAGTTGTAGTTGTAAGCTGGGTGGGTGGGTTGTAAATGGGCAACAAGAAAATGCTGAAGCTTCTAACACTCCATGAAAATTAAAATACAGGACTCAATGTTACTAATTCAGTAGCCCAAAGAAGGCCAGGGTCATTAAAAGCTGCGGTGCCCAAAGATGGCCTTCAATGGGAAATAGATAGCAAGACACCAGCTGCACCCCAACCTGCAGTTCTGGGGGCTCAGCAGCAGCCCCAGCTCAAAATGAGCTTTGCACACTGAGGCACAGACTAATGAGGGTCACTCTGAATCAGCTTGAGACTCAGACACTCATGTCCTCCTGACTCATGTCCACCCTGACTCCTGCCCAGGCTGGAGGCAGGGTGCCTGCTGCACAACAGGAGACACCAGAAGCAACTCAGTGGCACTGACAGCCACCAGGTCTGACCAGAGTAAAAAACTGCATGAGGCAAGCTTGGCCCAGGAGAGACCATGGGCTTTCTTACTCAGAGACCTGCAAGGCTGCATTTCATATCACAAAAGCTGAATGTAGGGATAACCAACCAAAACAAGCCCACAACAAAAAGCAGCACATTTTCAGAGGTGTTGAACTGCTCCTCCATGGCACTCCCCATGAGCTCTGAGAAAATCCTGTTTCTTCTGACTTTCCAGTGAAACAGTAAAAATGATGTAACTTTTTTTTTTAAAAATTTACCATGCACTGACCACGTACATAGTACTGAGCAGAGCACAAAGAATGACATGTTCTGAGCACCAAGGTGCATATCTAAGTAGTCAAACGCAGGACCCAAAAAGCATTTGCTAAAATAATGTATAAACAAAGGGACTTTGTTTACATTTCAGATGAATACAGCAAAATTTCTCCTATGGTGGTGTAAAAGTAACAGACTTTGTAGAAGCATGAGCAGGTACATGAATGAGCAAGATGCTGTCGAAGTCAATGAAAGATGTCCCTGGGGCAGAAGAATGAATAAAAGCAGAGACAAAACATGTAACAGAAACCAGGCCACAGGTCTTTAGGATAATTTCTATTCCATTTGCAATAAGAGGAGCAGAATAAGAGTAGCAAATCGAGTGTGCATACCATCACTTTAAAGTATACCCAAACTTAAGAGGACCTAATCCTTAAAATCTTTTGAGATGATTGAGATGCTAAACATTCTACTCAGTTGTTCCTTGAGAACAGCAGAAAAAAAGCTACTTTATTGCTTTTTTTCTTCACTCATGTGACTCTGATATCTACATACTCTAATGATTACTTAATTTACATCTGATTTAGTATCTGCTTTTGTGTCTCATTTACCTAATTCATACATATATTGAGTAACGGGTTGTCTAGAGGCACACAGCCTATTTCTGCAGGAGGTCACTTAGATTTCCACTGGGCTTAATGTTTTAATTCCTTTTTAGCTGCTAGCAAAATATATTTTGGTAACTAAAATATTGTTTTTTCATTCATTTACATAATAGTGAAATGAATACATCTTTTCTTTAGACATTCATAAGCAATAATCACTGATGGGAATGGGTATATTTCAGTTGAGTACCAGAGGAGGTAATTTCAGTACAGTGTTTTATTTTTTAAAATTTCATAATCATTTTACAGACAGGCATGGCCTATAATGACATTAACAATCCTATTCAAACCTGCCTCTTTTATCAGGAGAGCACCCATCTTTATTTTTTCAAACAACATCACCAAACAAAACTCAAGAGGCAGGCAAGCCTCATAGCTAAAAAAAAAAAAAAATTAAACCCCCCCTCTTGCTGGCAAATAGAGGACACCCGATACAGACTCTTGAAGAATCAAACAATATTTAATTTAATATTATCTTTCAGGGTATTCTGCTGGAGCCATATTTGTCAGAAACATCCTCCCTATAAGCTGTGCAAGTTTTTCTTCGTTCCAGCTCATTCTATTGTGCTGGATTTGAACATCTCCCCCATAACTAGTATCTGTAATTGTAAACAAGAATAGAAACAGTCTCAGAAATAAAGAAAGACAAGCCACAAATTCAAGAGAATTAGAGACTCAGGATAACAACATACAGCTCTTGTAGCACCATTAAATGCCCCAATGACAAAAATCCACCAATCTGTAAAATGTTGCCTGTTCCAGAAAATGACCCTGTGCCTATAAAATACTGAACTGAACTGACCAAAGAAGCTGCCTTTGGAGGGCTGTAAGAAAAGAAAGGGAGAACAGAAAAACCTAAGAAGGAGATAGAGCTATGCCGACCTTAAAATTTAAGATTATGAGAAACTGAAGATGAAACATAGCCCTTTCAGAGCACAAAATGAGGAACGGGAGCTATGGCTAGACAAGACTGAGGTCTTAATGTTCTTCCATTTATTTCAGAGGTGACAAGGAGTGATTACCAGCTTACACAGGATCCTGCCCTCTAAAGAAAATCCTGGCTCTAATGAGGTCAGTGTTTTCTCCTGTCCTATGAACTTCAATGAGAACATGATTTTTACCCTTGCTATTAAATCAGAGAAAGTTTTTGTGCCTGTCCACATTAGTTGTACATTGGGTATGAAATGTAGCAGATTAAGAAAGCCAACTATCAGAAAAGCCAAGTATTTTATAGTCTATCGTTTACTGCATTATATCATTTTCTTTACTTACAACTACCCTGGAGTTATCATCTTGAAGTGACAATATCAGTAAAATTTAGATTGTAAGGAACCCTCTGAAGGTTATCCTGCTCAATCTCCTGCTGAAAACAAGGCTGACTGCACAGAACAGATTTCTCAGCCTCCTGTCAATAGGATGTTCCTTGTTTTGTGGCAATGGGGATTGGAAGTGGAAACATTGCAGCTTTGTCAAAATTACTTTGACATCTTTCACCTGAGATGTTCTGACACCTTTAAGAGCTCCCCCCCACAAAATGGCCTTGAGTCTGCAGAGACTTTGCACCCCTTAGCTGCAGCTGCAAGACCCAGCTCCAAGTGGTGATTTAAAGGAACTCTCAGGTTGTTGTCATTTGCACTTTGGTGTTAAGAAGATATGTAAGGTGCTGTGCATATCGTACCTGAGTCCCTTTTATGAACAATAACTCATTCTAGAACAAACAGTGAGGAAAAGAGGCTTAAAAAAACAATACTCTTGGAAAAGAAGACTTAATTTTGTGTACACTTTAGATATTGGGAACTTAATGTCAGGAATGCCCACGTTACCAATTGCAGTCAAAGCCACATAATCATCCCTCCAACCTCTCCAAATGACACATCAAACAAACTGTTTCAGAGAAGTTCATCAGATAAACAGAGAACAACTATAAAGTAACTACAGTACACCTGCAGAATAGCTAAGGGGAGACAGAGACATCCACCTATGAACTGAATTGCTGCCAGTGACTTACTTGGCTCCAGCAATTGCTGTAGCAGGTACCAATCAAAACCACTGAGGATTGGTAACACTGTCTTAAGAAAAATACCAGAGACATTGTAATGACCATGGGAAGGCACAACATGGATCCGACACCTCATGAAAACTCAACATTCACAACCACATGCAGTAACACAATTTGGGACAGACCCAGGAAAACTGGCACCTAAGAGTCCCCAGAGCCACCTCTGTCGGTAAGGGGGTATTCCTGGGACATCTCCTGAATAGGTACTTGCAGCTCCACTTCCTAGCGACACCTCATGAGTTCACACAACCATCTCTGCAACTGCATAAACGTAATTCCTTCATTTGAATGAAATCCTAGTAGTGGAAGGAACAACCCTAGCTTCATGTGATATGATACCCCATGCAGATTTCTTTATTCTGCACATGCCATTGAACCTAGAACCTATTGAACAAAATTTCTCAGTACAAGAACGGGAACAGCCTCCATCTGTTAGTCTGGGATTCACAGGTTGCTTCTAATTAACATTCCTTGATTTGAAAGCAAAACTCAGCTTTGCCTGAGCAGTCAAAGCTTTAAGACTTTCAGGTATCTTGGTTTAAGATCACTATGGAGATTTACACACACAAACAGATTTCCTGCCAGTCTATCCCCACGAGTTGCATTCTCATTTTTATGCTGTAGTAGCTAAGGGAGTCTGAGAACAGGAATTCTGTGCTGTGGCACTACTTCAAAGTGCATGCCAACGATTTATGATAGACTGTCAGAAATCACAAATGGAAGGGCAAGGAATGAAATGCTGCTTCCAAGTAATTCTTATTGATTCCAGAGTGGGCAAGAGCTGACCTACATTCAGTACTGCATCAAAGAAATCCCTAGGCCAGGACAGTCCATCTCCTAGAAAGCACTCTCTTAGCCCGGTTGGCTAGTACCTGGGCCAGTTTCACTTCATTAGTTTGGACTGTAAGTTTCTAGCAGCATTTCAGGTTTACAGAACCAAAACAACCATCAAGTAATAAAACTCTGATATATGCAGAAGAGAACCATGCATTGGCCCGTTTAAGCCATTGCCCATGAGCTGCTCTGACCTCTTAGATGGACAGGTGGCACACCTTGTGAAAACCTGCCTTCAGATCACACCAGTGCCTCAATGATGAGCAAAACAAGGATGCTAAATGGCTTGGATGAGAATTCCATGCTTATGTTCTGAGAGCACAGCTATGACACCTAGAAGTGCTATTTCCATCAGTGTGCAGCGCCTGGAATCGCGCTGGGACAGTTAAAGAAAAAGGCTAAGTCCATGTGCCACTCTGTTATCATCGGTTCTTAACCTGGACAATCTGGGACCAACTGTAGACCTAGTGCTGTCTTTAAAATGTCCTCCAGCAGTAAAAAAGCCACATGAATCAGCTCTGAAATTGCAGTCTGGCTCTAAATGTTACAACAAAACCTGTGGAAGTAGGTGAGACCCATCCACTTCAGCTACTCAGAACCAAACATCAATCTCCCAATGTTCCATGGTAGGTTTTTATTACATGTTCTGGTATGCAGAGCAGCAGCAGATCTAAAATGAGAATCATTCAGAATCAATGGGTTGGGATTAATCTGTCCTCCTGTCCAGTGCAAGTGCTGCCACAGTAATAAACAGAAATCTGATAACTTCATACTGTCAGCACAAAATGAAACTATGACCTTGACCTGTGCTACAGCATCCAGTAATTTTTTCATAACTTCAACATACCATACTATACGGCTATGATCTAATAAGAATCTAAAAGTAATTAACTGGAATTTTTGAAAACTGAAGCCTTAATCAAATATGTATTCTTATCAGGGTTGCAAGCCAGCAATAAATTGGGACATTTAAAAAACTGGGATCCAATCCAATCTGTGATCTGATCAGGGTTCAATGGTTATAATAAATTGGGAGTATTAAAACTGGGATCACATCCAACACTTTATTTTGTCTAAACCACAGGACCTAGCTGTGCTGTAAAGTCAGGAATACTCAATGAACAGATATACCATGTTGGATTAACCCTTAATAAATAATGATGCACAAGCTCAGGTGTCCCACAAACATGTGGTTTAGCACAGAGCTTAATGGTGAGAAGAGCAATTATGAACATTTTACCAGAGATCAATACGAACTTTAAAAAGCCATAATAATGCTTTTAGACTTGGCAGGTGGAATGCACAGGAACAAAAGCTACATGGAGTCTCCAACAATGTGCACGTGTATGAACGCGCACTAAGATGCACAGTGCATTTAAAAAAAATCTTACTTTGATTTTTGCAACAGTCTGAATTTCAACTTTTGATTCAAAGCAATTTGGCTTTTCTACCATACTGCCATATATCCATCTATTCTCATTTTCATTTTGGTTTCCAGTAACATACAAACTGTTTGTAATTAAATATAATAAAACAAATGCTGACAGAAAGGGAATGAAGTTTCACTCCCAAGTACTCTCTCCTCTCTAAGTGGACTCTCAATGTTTTTACTTCTGTAAGATGCATCCCTTCGTGCAGGGATCTTGCAGCTGCAAAATTAAACCTCTGTTTGCCAAATATCAAAACCATATGTATTGATTTTTTAACTATGGGAACAGGCAGCAAGCATCGGGGCTGATAAGATGAGAGAAATGCTCTTCAGTTGCTGCAAGGTTTCTGAAAAGTAAAGAAAAGTCAGTCTTCAATATAAAAACTGAAACCATTTCATTTTACCCCTATTTGAGATACAGTATAACTTAAGCATTCAGTTCATACACTGAGAAAGCAGGGGCCAGATACTCCTTCTGCTTCTCTAACGCTCCACTCAAACCTCAATACTATTAAAAATTTTCCTCAATTAACTCTGATGAGGACGACAAAACCAAAACTGTTTTAACAAAACTACTCCCACAAAAATGTGCAGAGGATTATTTTTCACATGGAGTGCCTCCTCATTAACTAACTCTCATACTACTTTAAAAAATCCTCCCATTTTCAACAAGGAGCTTCATTTTGTAAATTTTATTCTAATGTCAAGTAAGTATTCAATTCTGTTGGAAGAGAGATTTAGGTCTCAGTAGGAAAATCTCAGTAAAATAATACTAAAGAAACAGGAAAAATATTTTTCTTTCAATTGATAGTCACTTTATTTGCATTTAAAAGGCAAACAAATTATGATGTATAAAACTCATGCATCTAATGTATTTACCCAGTTCATTTTACAATGAACAAATGTTAGAAAATGAAAAGAACCCTAAATGAGTGGGAAAGAAATAGAGGAAGGGATGAAATCTTTTTTGAGGGAAGGAAAAGACAAGGCCTCTTCCAGTATTTAATAATGTAGCAAACATCCTATCGTTAAAATGATGAATTCTGAGTAATTTACACTGAACACACTAAAAATACAGATTTGAGTCAGCTTGATCAAAATAACCCTCAGATATAGCATTTGTTTCTTCCTTTTATGGGCAGATTCTCGACCTTTGGAGCACATGCTTTATTACAGCCAAACTCTTTGAAGCATGAACAAAGTGATGAGTTTATTTAAAATAAGGCCTCAGTCCAATGAAGCATGTGACTTGTGCCAGGAAGAACAAACCGCCACCTCAAAGAACTGTACCCCCAGTTAAGTCAATACTCCTGAACCATCATGAGGCTCCTGTCTTTTCCCACTCAAAATTCACTGACATTGCATCACCTTGGCATAATGAAAACTAAAGGAGGTAGGGGGAGAAGAAGAAAATAATTTAAAGGAGGTGCTGAATTCATATTCAATTTGACACAGATAAGGCTATTACTAAAGAAGGAATGACTAACATCCAAAGTTCCTGTTCACTACTTGAAGCTTGCAGAAGTAGTAGTTGTATAATAAAGTATTGGCTTTGAAAAGAAAGGAAGCCTGGGGCTGAGGTCTGGAATCAATTCTTAGCTTGACAGGGACTTTTCAGGAACCTGGACAAGCAGTTGCACTGCCTGCACGTCACAGTCCCACCCAGAGGATACTTTTTTTTTCCTGTCAGATTTTCTCTCTTCCACCTCAACTGTGAGTGCTTGGGGCCAGGCCCAAGCTTCCCCAACAGCAATGAACACAATGAGACCTTCATCTTGCTGGGGATTGCTAGGGAATAAAACCAGTAAAAAAAAATTGAAATCATCATTTCAGTGCAGGATGTGGAGCTGCTTCAGAGAACTGCAGCTACATGGCAGCACTGAGAGTTGTTCTGAAAACTGAGACTGGGACGATGGGGAATGGAAATAGAAATTACTAGGCTAGCAAAATAGTAAATTTATTTTCACTTTCTGAGGTTCAAATCTGAAACTTGGCAGCCCATAAAGAGAGTTGCCAGGCAAATTTATGCTGAGGACCAAAGTGCAAGCAAATCCTGTCCTTTTGGGAATCATCTGCATTACAGAGTGAGCACTGAATACTCTGTCTGCATACGCCCACTAGCTCTAACACATTCTGGATGTGCCAGACTTGTTGCACATGCACTGTTCAATTCCTTCTCTGTGCAAGCAGGAAATCCAACCTGTTCCAGGGATGATGGGCTTACACTCATGCAGCACACCTACATAAGAGCTGATGTTTCCCATCAGAACCAGAGGCACTGAGCTTGAACTGCACAGCACTATGCACTGAACACATCTGACATTTTTGCATGTCTAAAGGTTGTTGAAATTTCTGGA
Organism: Fringilla coelebs; assembly: GCF_963513975.1. NCBI lineage: Eukaryota > Metazoa > Chordata > Aves > Passeriformes > Fringillidae > Fringilla > Fringilla coelebs. Next base: position 25,442,050 of record NC_140035.1, on the reverse strand, counting down.
AGAAGGCAACAGTCTTTACAGAAAGCCTATCCCTAGGATTTTGTGAAATCTTGTTGTGCCTATCCGATACCAATCAAAAAACCTGCAAAACTACGAGAGACAGCCTAGTCCTGAAAACTGAAAATGCACTTCCTACCAAAAAATATTTCTCAGCTGAGATCTTGGAATAGCATTCTGCTTTTTGGAGAGCTGCCAAGCATATATTGCATGCAAAACCAATATCCAAAACCAGGCGAGTTCCACAGCTGCTAAGATGCTGAAAAGCACTTGATCATTAATCCTGTCACACCCAGCCCAAAAATCAACTACTCTAACCTCTTCCACTAGTGTCCAAAATGGACAACATGGCCTCTGAAAAAAAACCCCAAACAGTCAGATGAAAAATCATAGTATCTTTTAGTATGGTAGGCAGTCAGCATTTAAGAAAACTCTTTACACAAAAAATCTGAATTGAATTGAGGATCTGAACAAGAATTAGTTATACAGCTAATCTTGGAAAAGTAAAATTAGATGCGCATTTAAGTTATTCTAGAAAAGCTTAATGTTAGAAAAGCAATTTTAGCTTGTTCAAGATATTAAATATAGGATTTGATCACAGGTATCAGGGGACAAAACTTGCTGCATTTCTCTAGTATTTTCTACTATTACTTCCCCCATACTTTTAACATACGCTCATCTCACTCAACAAAAACAGATCTGAAAAATATGAATGTGTACTAGTGAGCTTCAGTTTTATAAATACAAGACCAAGTATGCAGGATTGCAGCTAGTGAAGTCATAGGAGCAGATGATCTATGGTGTGAATATGCCACAAGGTTTTCTTTGCCAATATGTGCATTAAAATCTTGGACTTGAATTACATTATAGAATTACTAAATCTTGGGACAGAGCTATAAAACTTGTCTTTACTGTCTTATTGAGCATCATCATTAGGTGAACAGTCAACAACTAAGCAGAAGGACTGATCTACATTCAAGTCAGGTAATGTTTCCTTAGTGATTTTAATCAATTTCCCAAACAGTTTTTACTCATATAGGAGAAGTAGCTTCTTTACATAATTTTTCTCTAACAAAGATAGAGCCTCTTCTACTTTATGACCAGCTCAAAAAGGGTTCAACAGTAAGCGTGTAGGCAGCCTTATATAGACAAACACACAGCCATGCTCTCACTTCATTCAGAAAGTTGGTGCAAATTGCTTGTTTTTATGGCACATGTTGCATTCCTTTGAGGAAAACATAGGGAAAATTTCTTCATTATTTTTCTGGGATTTAAAAAAAATAATAATTTGAATCCCCCAGAGATATAAGATATACTACCTGATACAAAAGTGTGATATTCCTATTCTTGTGCCTTACAGAAGAAGAACCAAATAAGTGAGTTAAAAATATCATCTTGGTTCATCCACTTCTCAACACACCTGCTGTTCTCCATTTCAGTCACAAACTCTTCCAGGTCAAAACTGAAATCATTACTAGAGAAACCAGGATGATGAAGACATTGAGCTGCCAGTTTCTAATGCAGCCGTACCAAGTTACTGTCAATCAGTGACTGTAATTAAAAAAAAGCACACAACGCTAAAGAAATATTAAGAACAATTATCTTGTGTCCAATTGGAACGTTAGACCTCTAGACAGAAGGGTTCATTCCTTCCAGCCTGCCAACATTTTAGTAAATGACACTGGCCCTTTAACAGATGGGATACATGCTTCTTAGCTTGCCAGGATCCTAATAAAAGACACTGGCTTCTTTAAAATGAAGGACACATACCTCTCAAATTGCCAGTATCCAAATTGGGAGTCAGCAGTTTAATATAAAGGCACTCATCAATCTGGCAAAAATCAAGGACAGGGCACAGAAATTTTAAAACAAATGGTACAAAGTTTCTCCTGACACTACTTAACTTAGATGAACTAAATACTTAAGCACTGGCTAAGCATATCCAGCAGCAGTGCTGTAGTAACTAGATACCTTTCTAGCTTTTAAAGTAGTAAAAATTAGCAGCAGAGTGCGAGGGTCTGCACTGACTTTTTTCCCCAATCAAAACCATTAGCTGCCACTTACAGGGCTGACCACACACTGCACGACTCAAATGCAAGCAGGGTGTCTTTTCCTTGGGCACCGACCAGTACCACAAAGGCTGGCCCGTGTGGAAACACTTCTGCACAAAAGGAACCATGTCTGCTTCCATTCCCTCTCCCAGGAGCAGGATACTCCAGTGAAGGAGAGAGACCTCTGAAAAGCTTTCTGCTTGCACTGACAAAATGTATTACTACAACTTGTAAAGTTTTACAGCATCTGCAGACACTTCTTGAGAGCCAGAAACCATGGGCTCTTTAACTTTTCTGATAGCAGCCATCAGAGGGAAACAAAGACCTTTTTCAGCATATGAAGTACTTCTGGATGAGTTGGGAAAGTGGAGTTTTCTGAACCTTGTTGACACTGACAAACTGTTTTCAGTTTCTCAAGAGTAGACATGGGGAAAAGCAGAAAACTGTAAAATCTCTTAATCTGGAAAGATAAGGAATTTAATAAGACTGGGCATAGAAAGTGTATTTTATGAACAGGACAGACTCCCAGGTTTTACCTCAGAAATAGAACAACTCCTAGCAGGCACTCACCCAGCTTCTTGCCTTGCCCCTCTTGCCCAACCCACTGCTGGCACACTCCTGCCTCTGCAGACTGATTTGAACCATCTGAACCATTTCTTCCAGGTGTTTCCTTGGCATATTTAACATTTGTTGCATACGCATTTCTGCAACATGTGGCTTACCAGCAAACACTGTGCAGAAAAGAACAGGCCAAAGTACAAAAACTACTCTCTGATGGCACAGCCAGCTGAAGCCAAAGAGGTCTGAAGTGCTAGAAAACAACGGCAGAAACTGTCAGGATAGAAGGGAGGAGGTTCTTGCTGTAGAGAAGCTGAAGAGAAAATTACTAAGTCAGCTGCCCTTGGGAAGGGGCAGAGGTGAAGCAGGTTTTGAAGGAACTGATCTTCCCCAGCTAAAGCAGAAGCTGGGATTTGAATGCAACATGAAGTTCACAGAAACTGCAGAACAACAAGCTCCTGTCACACAGCAGTTCTCACTCAGCCAGGACTAGCCTAAGCTCTGGCTTGCCTGGACCTGACTGCAGTGGGCATTGTCTGGGACAGGCTGGCTGGCTGTTCCTTCAGGAAACCCCTTGCTCTGAAGTTTTTGATGAACAAAGATGCTCCTGAACAAAGATGCTCACCTTTCACGCTCATCTTTCATTTTCTCCAGCTCCTCCTCTTTAAGCATGCCTTGCTTTGGAGTCCCCTTCTGATCTGCCTTGCCACTTTTATCTTCTTTCTTCTTTCCAAATCTGTAAAAGATATCAAAGAAGGAGTCATGAGGAAATAATTACAGAAGAAAAAACAGTACTTATCTATCATAAACCACAGAAATTTTAGGCAATCAAAACACTGAGTTTTTATCTTAGTGACTCATAAATTTCCCACATTGCAAGATATGGTATCAGTATTACCTGGGCCATATGCAAGAGGAAGGACTGGTTACAAATTGATTTGGATCCTGTACTTTTGAAAGCTATTGCTTGAACTTAAGTTGAAAAGCCCTGTCAAACCTGAAGTGCAGGGCATTGCAGAGCTGAAATATTAACATGGCACATTTTAAAGTGGCTGAAGGCTCCTCTTGCCACATGCCAGCTCTCTGAAAGTCATCTGCAGTGGCTGTGGTGTCAGCACCCAGACTAGGCCACTGTTTTACTCTTAGCAGTAACTACTGTCTCTCATTCATGACACCCTAAATTTAGGATTTGCTCTTTGTTTAAATGAGGATGCAATCAGAAAGAATAAAATCTTGCTTTGTTCTAAGAGTACAAATCTAGACAGTTCATAAGAGCTCTTTTTTAAACTTCTGGGGTTTTCTTTCTGCCTAGTAATATACTATCATGTAATATTTATGCTGTGAAAGTCCTCCAGAGGCCCCAGTGAGTTTGGGGCTTGCACTGTTGTTTTATACACTGTACAAATATGCATAACAAGTCTGCTTTACCCAGCCTATAAAAGGTGGCTGAACTGGGGAGCTACATTTAATTTCTGGTGGAGTTAGACAGAATACTGGGGTCAAATATGCTCATGAATTATGGACCAAACAAAAAGTTTAAAAACCTCCCCTCCTCTGCATGAATTTAAAATTCTCAGTTCCACAAGTAAATGATCAACCTGTATCTTCCACTGCAAATTAATGTGTCCCTATATGCATGACAACAATGTAAAGAAAAGTAATTACTTCTTGATGAAATATACTATATCACAAACGAATTATTCTGACTCAAAACATCAAACTCTTCTGTGAAAGTCTGCAGCATTGCCCCTGTGATCTTTCTTATACCCTTTTTATTTTTCATGTCAGCCCAAACTGCCTCAAGTGGAACAGCTGAACTGTGACTATACTTAAGCTGTAAATCATTGACTTTGTGTTTCTCCACAGACAAAAGCAGAAATTTTGCAAATAGTCAGGCTCATAAGATAACAATCCAAATTTTTTTTGTGAATTTAATTAATACTTCTGAGCTTGTTGTCAAATGAAGTGACTGGGAACTCTGCAGCAAGTCTTCCAGACAATAAGAACTTGGTTAGAAAGGGAATGATGGATGTGAGAGACAGACACATAGCATGTGGCACTAATAAAAAGGGCAAATACTACAGGTAGTAACATGAGATACTTTATAGTGCCTCTGTCATGGACTGTGCTGGGGAGCAGAGAGCCTCCATGGTTTTCTCTTTTTTCCTGTGTCACCATAGAGACAGATGGTGTCCTGCATTCTTTGAAGGATCCTTTGCTCAAAACACGCACCTTGTCTAAAAACAATCCTCAGTTCTTTTTTCACGGTCCCGACTCATTTCAGCACTTCTAAAAATACAGAATATACTTTCCACACTTTTACTGAGTACAGAGCAGCACACTGATTTCATTGCTTCTGAGTCCCAGCAGTTCCAAGAGACTGGAGTCACACACCCCATCAGAAGGAGATGGTGGCAGTGAAGGCAGCAGTCAGGAAACACAAGAGACAGAGGTTGTACACAGAGTGAAGAGAAACAAAATAAGGTGGGTGCACAGGTATGAAATCACCCAGGTTTAAAAGAAAAGCCAAATGAAACTCTGCAGATATTACTCTCTACAGAGATGCTGGGCAGCCAAACAAGAAATCACCTGGGTATGAGCACCAGCAGGCTGCTCCTGAAACACCCCTGCTTTCTGACACTTGCTCATGCTGGGAAGGTTTCCTGGCAGTTTTCTCAGGAGGCCATATTAACACTTGCATCTTGGTCATAATCCAGCTCTGGTACTTTGTTTATATTCAGGCTGCCTGCTTTTCTCTCACAGTTTCAATTATAGGTTTGTGGAGTTTCATATTCGACTGTAGCATGTATTGATTTTGAAAACATTATTCTTGGGCATTTTGCATTGCTGCAGGGAGTTGAGGTTGGATATGTTGCATACTCAAGAGAAATGTAAAAAAACCAAGTCTTTAACACGTGCCCCTTTCAAGTCTAGATATTATTTCTTGCTTACTGAAGAAATACATTTTAAATAAAATAAAGTGACAATTTTGATTGCAATAACTGCCAACATGACAAAGCTTACAAAAACAGTGCTGTTTGCTGGTAGACTTGCTCTTGCCATAAATTTGGCAAGTTTCAGCGTAATTACAAACTGGGAATAATGAGTTGGCCTTGATGAAAACAACTTTTGTTGTTGTGCTGCATTGAAGGCAGTGTGGCCAGCAGGTTGAGGGAGGTGATTTTGCCCTCACACTCCACTCTCATGGGACCCCATCCTGAGCGCTGCATCCAGCTCTGGGGGCCTCCAACATACAAAAGGATGTGGAGCTCTTGGAGTGAGTCCAGAGGAAGCCACAAAGATGGTCAGAGGGCTGAACCGCCTCTCCTATCAAGAAAGGCTGAGAGAGCTGGGGTTGTTCAGCCTGGAGAAGAGAAAGTTCAAAAAGGAGAGACCTTACTGCACCTTCCAGTACCTAAAGGGGGCTACAGAAGAGATGAACAGGGATGTTTCCCAAGAGCAAGGAGGGAGAGGACACAGGGAAATGGCTTTAAAGTGAAAAGGGGTAGGTTTAGATTAGATCTTAGGAAGAAATGCTCACTGAGCATGGTGAGGCATTGGAACACACTGTCCAGGGAAACTCTGGAGCTGCTGGAGGTGTTCAAGGCCAGGCTGGATGGGGCTTTGAGTAACCTGGGACAGTGGAAATGTCCCTGCCCATGGCAAGGTGGAACTGGTGATCTTTAAGGTCCCTTCCACCCAAACCATTATACGATACTATGACTATTTCTTTGCAATTTTTTGCTTCAGATAGATTTGTGCAGGCTTACAATTTTGACTTATTACACTAAGTATGCAGCACATAGCTCAAGGCTAGGGAAATATTCAGATGTAGCCTTTTTTTTTTTGGCCTGTTCTGCACATTGCTAAACATCCATTCTCTTATTATTACTGTTTCTCATTCTGTTCTCTTATTATTATGTTTTTTCAGCCCAACAAAAATCTTGCACAAATATTAGAAAATAAAAGCAGCACAAAATTTAACAGTGTTAAGAAAAGAAATATACACAGACAGCATTAAACCACAAAGAACCCAGTATCATCCCTGCCTGAATTTATATACCCTGTCCTAAAAGTTATGGTCTGCTCACTGAAGTGTTCTAATTGCCATAGGCTTCTGATGATAAAATTAACTTCCAGCCATTGTAATTTTGCATGGGTTTATGAGGTTTAATAGCCTCTGCTGCTTATTGGAACAACAACAACAAAAAAAGAGGCAGTAAAAGTACTTGCTGCATGATCAAATTAGGTTTGATCATATCATTGATATCAGTATGATGACCTCCACTGATTTCAACAAGAACAGGATAAAATCTATTGTCAAATTATACTATGGAATTAATCAAGTCCATATTAAAATTCTGTGGAAACTGAATGGCTTTAGGATTTGAAAATGCCAATTCTCCAGGCAATGAATAATTGGACTGTGGTAAAAGCTGCCTTCCATATTAATACTATTGTCAGCAGAATAAAAACATTAATGAAAAATTGTACGGTACACAAATTTTTAAAATGTCTGTTTTGCTATACTGTGCACAGTCAAATTTGCTTCAACTTAATATCTGATGGATTCATTACTCTGAAAACCTTTTATAACAAATAGAGAAATAGAACTAGAAGACCTGAAAACAAATGGATCAGCTGTATCTTCTCATTCTATAGCCATCTATAATCAATTTATGTCAAATGAAGCCACTGGTCATTGCAATGACAGTAAGGAAATAAATCCATGCCTTCCCAGGTTGAGTGAGTGCCCCAGTTCTTTGATTATTCACTGTAAATGCCTGGGAAGCATCGTTAAAGATGTTACAGCCCTGTTTACCTTAGTGTACTTTTCAGTTGGGAAAGTTAATATTCCTACTACTCAGAGCACAGCTCTCCTGTAAATAAAAACATAAAGGGTTTTTCTTTATGTGAACAGATCTTTGAGCGCTTTGTGCTTTTGGGAAAAGCCCATATGCAGCTGTTGAAAATATGCTGTGCAAGAGTGAGGCATTATCCTATTTCTATTAATTTCAAAGGGTGCCCTGCAAACAACTGAAATTGTTCCCCTCAGAAACATTAAGGAAATAAAGTCTCTGAATACCTAATGTATGTTGTCTTGCAGTATTTATTGCCATTCTATTTGCTATAGCATTAAAGCATACGTATGCTTCTTTCCAAGGATTCTAAGGGATAAAAATGAAAACAAACCTACTACAGACCTGCTCTGTTATTACTTGGGATAAGTGTCTTGCATGCAAGACCTAAAGCTGTGGTCATGGCAACACTTCGTTTCCGTGTGGAGCCGTGGGCTTCCAGATCTCAAATGTGTTGATATTTGCTTCAAGGATTAAAAAGCAGGCAGGTCTATAGTCCCAGACTTCTAAGCAGCAGAAACAGCTGGTGGGTGGAACCTTGAAGCTGCTTGCTGACTAAATTCAGCAATTTGGATTTCTTAGCTAATTCAGCTGCCCAAGATCAGGAGGTTCCACCACAGCTAACAAGGTACATAATGAAAGTACAAACATCTGTGGGAAAATAATTCAAGAGAGCCTATGACACAGTCAAGCAAGGCACAAACCCTAACACTGTCAGAAAATCTTGACATCTCCAGAAATGATTTGTAAAAAACCAGAGTGATTTGTAAAGTACATATAACAAAAGCTCTGACTCTAAGTCATTTCACAGCAAAATGGAGAAAAATGCTGAGATTATTAAAGCAGGTCCCTTATGAAAGGCTAGAAATAACTCTTAAAATTAAATTTAAATGTGAGTAAGAATGAATAAGTGAGAAAGAAAGATAAAGATACTAATAAGGTATGATTTTCAGGTCCACACAGGGACTATAAAAAGCTTATTAACTGCCACTACTGCGGTGTGTTTTAAGTTATTTTATCACTCAGCTTTTACGGTAGAAGAAATACTCTAGAAGCAGCGCTGTGCTTTGATTAATTGCTTTCATACATACACTTTTACAGGGTATTAAACATTGCTGTAAAGATCCTTAGTGAATCAGACTTGATGGTGATTACAGGCCAGGCTCATTTTACATTTATGCTAATAGCAGCATTAATGAAATACAGCTTTCACATTTTTAGTGGCTCTCTAAATACCTAAAAGGTTTGTTACTAAATGTTTACCAACTGGGCAGAAGTGTGCCATTGAGTATTACACCATTGGGATCAAAAGCTTTGCAACAGCTAAAAAAACTACAGAAAGAAAAGAACCTGTTTTGGTAAAACATGGTAGAAGGGCAGCTTGGTGCTGGGGAGCTGTGGACAGAAGGGGTTAAGGATCTCCTTGCCTGGTCCTCTGCCAGCCCCTTGCTTCCAGAGAGTGGGTCCCATTTCTTCTGTGGAAGATTTAGCCCCAGCAACATGGAGATGCCCCTCCCAGCGTACAACACACACTACAGCAAAACCTTCTAATGACAAAGCCTTGCCCAGGAGCAGGTTTTGACACAAGCTCCCTGCTTTGGCAGGGTGAAAGGAAGGTGCCAATAAGATGATGAACACAGGACAGGGTTATTTCAGCCCCTGTTGCTCTCTGCTCCTGGGTGGGGAGTGCCTCCAGTTCTAGGACAGTGATCTGTACAACATCAGTACTGTTGGGTAACTGGGAAAAGGAACTGGAAAATAAAGAGGAAAAAAAGGACTTTTAGTTTGATTTGGTGAGGTTTGCTTGCAGGAAAGATTTTTGCAGCTGGGCTGCTGCCTCCCTGTTTTCCCACTACTAGGGCTCACTCCCAGGGCAGCAACAAGAGGAGGGCAGCAAAACCAGCAGCCTTCCGTGGCAAACAACAGGGCAGCTTAGGCAACCAAAACCAGCTCCCCTGCAAAGGAAAAAAATGACCTTACCTCTGATTTATTACATCAGTGGAAGCATGGAACAAATTGTCCAAGCGTGCTATTCTACACTTATTGTGTTTCACAAAGGCAGCTGAACTTCATGAATGTGAGTATCCTCATATTTAGCTATCTTCAGATTATTTTCAGAGATACCCACATTATGCTAATGCTGTGATCAGAGTTAAAATTATTATGATCAGCAGAAAGAGAAGTTATACAGAAGTTGCAAATATAAAAAAATCCACCTTGTTATGCTCCTGTACATCAAAATAAGCAAACAAGTGCCATTTTGGTATTTTTTAATTTATTTTTATTTACTGTATCAGACTGCTGGAGCTAGACTAAAATGACTGAACTTCCAGAACCAGTCTAATGGGAGTGAAACTTATCTTTTAAGAACTCTGATTAAACACAACCTCCCCCCACCCATTTATTTCTTTGATGCCCAAATTAGCATCTTTTCTGCAGCATGCTGAATTAATTAGTACAGTGACAAAGAATTAGTCCAGATAAGATCAAAGCTGAAACCATATTTATCTGGAATTCGAAATTAAGAGCAGAGAGTATTAACCCTCAGCACTTCAAGGAGCTTTCCACATGGCACACTTAGTAAGACTTCTGTGAGTTCATTCAAAATAAATCAACAGTGCAATTTTTTCCCCCACTGAAGTTTTGCTAAAAGGAAAATAAATTTGCCATGAATTCTGCTACAATGCGAAACTGCCTTTAATGCAGACCCTGTACATGCTACTCTTTATGTAACTTGTACGCATTGGTAGAACAAAGCAAACAAAGCTGAGAAAAGATATTTAATCACATTTGTGTTAATGCATGGATCATCACATTGTTCACAGACTTAAGGGCTATTGAAAGAATTCCCAGCACTGAATCTGAGAAGCTGCCTGCTGTAACACCTCACAGGTAAATGATCTATAATCTTCAGTAGAGAGGGCTACACACAGAAATGAAATGTCAAACAGAAGCCCTAAATACACAGTGAAGTTTAAAGTTTACTCTTAGAGTATCAGCCATGCGGACAGCAATAAAGGAAAATCTTCATTTCTGGTATCACTGCCTTGAATATTATCTGTGTTTCAGTACCAGATAAGACTGGATGCTGTTTCCCACGTGACATGCAGGAGGCTGATCTTTTGCCTAGAAACTGCAGAATGAAGGCAATTTAAACAGTGCCCCCAAAATCTTCTCACCCATCTTTCCAAAGCCTTTGAGCCCCCCATAACCTTATTTGTTAAACAGAGAACTTGCTCATAAAAAGATAGAGGTGAGTTACTGCAACTCATTCTGATAATTAGGTACTAGGAAATTCTTACCAGTGGAGCACTCCTGCTCATCTGTACCATACGCAAAATCTTACTTCTGCAGTATAAAAAATGACAAAAGACAAAACCCAAGGGAGTGTGATGGCACCCTAAGACTTGGGCCACCCGAGCTGAAGTGCAAACCCACAAAGTCCATCTACTGAACCAATGGAATAGAACAACTCTCATCAACTACTATGTAAACCTAGACAACAGAAGGCAGCTGTGAAGAGTCATCCTTTATACTTCAAGGAGCTTATTTTTAGAAAACATGCTGAGGTAGTCTGAGTCCTGGAGGTACCATTTATGAAAAGAGATCACTACTTCTATTATCTGACCAGGAAAATTGTAATGTTCAATGGCAGCTATGCACCTGTTTCCATGAAATGATGTTTTAATCATTCAGTGAGCACATTGCTAATCTTTTGGGTCATGAGGACAAAAGTTCTGCATCCTACATTACATATATCACAAAAGAAAAATCTACAGTAAACAAGGCCAGCTGTGATTTACAGCTTGATCAGAAGGAGGAAAAAAAAATCAATTTATGGTCTGTCCAATGCAACAAGCACTGCCTGTTTGTCCACCGACTGTGGAACGACCCTGTACCAAAGTAAGAAATTATTCCCATATATTCTTATCTGTCCCTGCTTCCATAGAGCAGCAGTTATTTTCCTGTCCTGGTTTCCCTTTACAAGCATGTAATTTCTTCTGAAGCGAATACTAATTCTGCTCCAAACCATACAGAGAAACATTGCTGTACCTTCCCTGTAAGGGGTCTGTAAATGGCAACCTGCCAACCCCAGGGGAACACAGTAATCCCATCCATGTCTTAGGCATGGGAACTCCACATTCAAAACAAAAGGAAAGAACCAGCCCTTGACTTTGCTTTCCTAATTTTCATTTCATAGTCTCGGGAAAGGGGAAGGAGAAAGGGAAAAGAAGCGGCAGTTAGGCTTGCTATTAATTTTTCTGGATATTTGTTATTTTTTTCCATGCAGCAAAATATAAATGCAGTTTCTGACTGAGCCTATTTCTCTAAGGTGCAGTCAGTAAGGCAAAGTGGGAAAGGCAGAGTGGCTGTGCAGTCTGCTGAAGTTGCCAGCAGCCCCTCCAGAACCACTTGCTGACTTTGTGGTTTTCAAAATCCTGCAGTCAAGTGAGAGCCAGCACACCTCTATCCCAGCAACACCTGTAGCCCTCTGCAGGTAGCTGAGAACCACTTAAAGGCGGGACAGGGAAAAGACCAACTGAAGGGAGCTAAAGGGTAGATCTTTGGGTGCCAAACTTGACAAAAACAGGCCACAGAATTTTTTCTTTTGTTTCAGGTTTTCTCCTATGCTGGGTGTCTCTCTCGCTTATTAGCAGCCAGATGACCCCAGACATCACTGAAGTATCAGCTACATCTGTATGTATATGTATTATGCATGCTTTTCAGAGAAGGACTTTTAATTTTTCTCATGTCATAACTCTCACGGTATTCACTGCTTTTCTCAGCATTTTATCTGCTCATGCACTTCATGAGAATCTCCAGCTGCACTACAAAACTTTTTGCTCAGCCCTCTTGGCTATGGAAAAACAACATAGAACTGTGACATTATCAGAACTGCAGATACAAAACTCATGAGGCAAATTAAATACACGACATTTGCAAAACGAAACTGAAAACCTGCTACATTTGCACTCAGAGCCATGATATTTTGAGGTGTCAGACTTGCTAATCATCTCACCACTGCAGGGCTCACCTTCTCATGCGCCTTTCCCCCTTACATGTCACAGTGAGGATTTGTGGGGGCTTATCTGACTTTCATGAAGCAAACCTGCACATTGCAGGTTCCAAAAAGATCTCCAAGGAAAAACATCCCTGGAAATAGCAGGAATACAGAGGGCTCCCCTCCCCGTTTCAATCGAGACAACATGCCAGTCTTCATGAAGGCTCCATTCTGTGGAATGTAGTGACTTTAATGAGTAGCTATTGTTAAGCATATATCATCACATCCATTCCAATATGAAGAAATTGAGTCAAAAGAGGTAAAAAATATGTGCTCAGTTTAAAAGGTCCTATTCTCTTTCTCTTCTGATCACCTCAGAGCTATGATTCCATTACTACTGCATATCCACCTGCCTCACTCACTAGCCTGTTTGCTATGATGCTTTTTCCCCTTGACTACATCCTGCATCTCCTTTAAGTTCTCTCCTCATCCATTTCCTTCTTCTCCCCAACACATTTGCTCTCCTCCTCCTCGCTCCATGCTCCTTTCATATGCTCTACTGCTGCACTGCTACAGAAACAACTCTTTCTGGGGATTTCTGCTGGAGACTGCCCAAAGGGAATGTGTCTTGGGCACCAGCACTCCTGCTTCCGAGACACTGAGCAGCAATCTGCAGTGAGGACATGCAAAGATCTCTCCAGTGGCTGAGAGATCTCTCCAGAGAGATCTCTACCACTCTTTCTCAGCAAGATGCATTAGCCTTATTTGAGCTCAGGCTCAGAGTACTTGATAAACTCTGAACTAAGAGAATTCACAGGAAAGAGATGCTTTTGAAGGGAGATACAAGAGGGAGAGAATGGCTCTTGAACAGGCAAGGGAGGATGTAAAGGCAAAAAAACCCCTACTTGCTTTTAGGTTTCATAATGGACTTCTAAAGATAAAGCAACACAAATTTCTCCTCTGTGCCTTTACTGTAGCTGGCATTTTTACAAAGCAGTAACATTCAAAACAATGCCAAAGTAAGAGAGGAGTTATGTATATACTGTATTTTGAAAGATGTGTTTTGGCATAGCAAATAATAGATGTTTTTGCATTTTTAAACTGTCAAAATCAGTTCTTCTGATAAATAATACCTTCCCTCCCTGGCCTTGGCTATTGTACATTACTAATTAGACATAGTAGTTTGTGGTTAATATCCTTCCCCACAGATTTATTATTAGCTTGTATATTCTTTTCAGTAGAATTGTGCTAATGGTGAGGTCTGCTGGAGGCCAACTGCATGAAGCCACTGGGAGGAGAAATCTGTTTGCCTGTCAAAACAGTGGCTATCAATTAGAACTGTAAATGTGATTCCTCTAAGTGTCTTGGATGGTAGCAGAGACTTCCAGTGATGGATTAGGGGGCTGAATCACTTTCATATTGTACTAAAGGAAGCTTTCAAGCAAACAGCTATCTTCATGAAACAAATTCACCTTTTTTTTTTTTGAGCAAGTCTAGAAGAATCTGTCTGACCTGCCAAAATTCTCCTCTGCTATTTTCCCAGAAATATAGCATTTAATGGGGCATACTGAAAAAACTGATACTAGATTATTCTGTGGTTTTCTTAGGAAAACTTGGCTTAGGATAGCTACAGCAATAGAAGAAAAAACCAATGAAGCTGCTGAAAGACACAATCTATAACAAAGAAGCAGTGAGACTATGCAATTCCACCGTTCAGTGATTGGGGATGCAGTCCTGGCACACAGATAGCAATTTCCCCTCTGACACAAGCACCCAGCTCTCATTAGCATCACTAAGAGTTGTGTGGACATACTGATGGGAATATGTTCCCCTGTATTTTGCAGGAAATTAACACCACTCGGGGACTGAAGGAGGCACTGAAAGAGTCACTCTCAGACATACCCTCTACCAGTTAATTAAGCAAAAACCTCTGCCACAACTCTCAAGAGGAAGCTCTTCCCTATTCTCGGTACAGCAAACCTGACACAAAGCAAAATGTCAGGAGCAGGACCTAGGAAATGGGGATGATCAGGGAAGGTGAACTTCAGCCTGCATTTGCGGAGCTCTTCTGCCACCAGGTTTTGGTGAATTTTGAAAATAGTTATTAGGAATCGAATTGATTAGTTATGGCTGAGTTTAAGCTTTAAGAAAATATGTTCAGCTCTCATACATTGTGGCTTTTGGTCACTGGTTATTTTCAGCAAGAGTAATCCTACATGGCCGGTATAAAAACCAGGCAGCCAGACTGCTAACCCTCCAGGACTCCACTGCTATTTTCATGCCAAGAGAGAGTGACTAACCAATACAGGAAAAATCAAAGGACTCAAACATACGCACAAAATGTAGCTCTGGCAGCTGAAGCACAATGGTTCAGGATGGGGAAGGTTTCATCCAGTCATTAAACAAGAGACTATCTCATCAGGTTGATTAGCTAAACTGAACCTACTAAAATCCTTTCCTTGGTGCCACTTTATAAGTAAAAAATTAAAAAAAAAATCAGAACTAAGTGACTAAAAGTTTAGTCAATTATACCAACTACACAGCTCTGTCATATCTGTTTGCAATAGTACTGGTCATGAACTGTGAGCCAGAAAATTTCTTTGGAAGGTTTCAATGAAAACCTGGCAATCACTCCTGTTTCCTGACTCTTAAGAGAAGTAATTCTAGTGCAATCAGATAAAGAAATACATTTTTCTGGACAAAGAGAAAATTGCTAGAACAGTGTTTAAAACAATGAAGTTCCTTACTTTGCTGGCTACTAAAACCACGTACCTTGAAATTGCATGAACACCATCAACAGCTCAGATTCCCAAAACTTTTTCCTTCTTGCATATTTCTTGCCTTTCACACATTGACTCCCAAATACAAATGTTCATACACTATTTTAAAAATGGCTATTTGTTATTGCTGTTTATATTGCCAGACAGGTAATTTTTATGTGACAGCATAGGGAAAAATCTCTGCTTTCTTTTTTAGTTACAGGAATGCTTTGTTCACCAAACAAAGGCTTTGACTTATTTTCTCACTACCTCCACAGCTCCATGTCCTAAGGTTATATTTACTCATTCAACTATCTCCAATACCAAACCACTGGTGCTAATTTTTCCAAGAGTCCAAAATGAGAACAGAGACCTTAAAAATTCTGCATGTTACCATCTTAGCTCCAAGAAGTTACTCTAAAAAAGATCTGCATTATGAGAGTGATAAAAAAAAGTTAAATTCAAAGTCTATAGTGGCATAGAAGGCTGAACAACACAGATGAAGTCTGTGTCTATCTGTCTCTAAAACTTCTGCCACAGGAGCTGCCAGTATCACTGCATGAATAAAAACTCAATGGTGTTGATAAAAAACGACTCTAGGCTGTGTAGTCATTCAGTGAACCTAAGCCTCTTTTGTTTCCAAACTGTGCTTGATACAATCACAGTTTCTCCTGAATGTATCAGACATTAGCCATTGTCCATCAAACAATTCCTAGGGAAAAATTCTGGCTTACAAGTTACCCATGAATTACTGAACACAATCAGTATTCAGTACCATGAACATTCTGCTCATTCATCATGAACTGCAACTGGTCACATGTACTGTTCCTATTTCTTAACTTGATAAATTGTTGTTTAAAAACTACCTTCACAAACACAGGGGAGGAGAAGCCACTCTGCACTTCTTGAAAAACATGTTTTGGCAATGGGCCCAAAAATTTACTGCATTAAACCCCCCCCAAGCATATGAACACAAATTGCACCACACGAGTGATCACAATTGATGAATTACATTTAGCTGAAAGTATTTAATCTGTAAAACAAACTAGAGACCTGACTGTGAAACAACTTAAGCATCTGCATTTCCATTTCTTTTCTGTATGCTTGGTCTCCTATCATAGGAAACAGTGAAAAGAGTGCCTAATTTATCAACTATATATACCACTCATCATTTGATCTCTCTATACCACTATTTATTTTGATTTATTAGTAACAACATTTAAAACAAATTTTTGTCATGATAATTGAGTTGTCTTTGTAGTCTTATTGTTCTGTATCTAGACAACTGCATTAAAGATGTAAAGAATTTCAGACAAAGTTGCATTATCGATTTAGAGTGCCATGATGATGTTATTTTGTTGTGGTCTTATAACTAAAAAGCCCAGTTGTCTGGCTTCAGTTTTTCTTCCCATGTGGGGAAAATGAAATCCTTTTACCCCTCTCTCAGCAGTCATACATCTTCCTGCCACCCCCTGTCTCACTTGTACCACTGTGTCTTTTCCAGCTGCTGCTGAAAAGACAAGTATCACAACAAATACAGTCCAGTGATTCCTGGGGGGGGGGGGGGGGGGGGAAGGCAACAGGATACAGGAATGTAAAGCAGAAATCATGGTCAAGTCCAAGATCCTGAATTTTCAATAACTGGAAAAAAAATAGCTGTACATGTGGAAAAAACCATTCCCCTCAAGTCCACTCACAATAGCTGGAATTAAACTAGATCTTGTGTACTGTTAGACATACTTCCTCTAGCAATTAGCTGGCATATTCTCTAAATAAGCAGAGTTGTAAAAGCCAGCTAATGCCCTAGTGCTTCTATTGGAAATCTTTAACAAAAATCACTAGTATTTAACAGATTGGTTGAAAACTGGTTTCAAATAGGGTACTTTCTTGTTACACAGAGGACAGTGAGAATTTCATCTTTAGGTACCTAATGTGGCTGGTGCTATTTGAAACAAATGAAAAAGGAAAAGTAAAGAAATTAAGGTGCCCAAAGGTTTTATCTTGTTCAAGACATATCCAGAAAGTCAAATGGAGAGCCTAAAAAGCAAAAAGCTGTGCACTAAATATCTTGACCTGTGAGTTGATTTTATGTTTGTTACCAGCATTTTCTAAAAATTTATTTCGTTGACACCACATTCCAATTTGACTTACTAGCACAACTAGTCAAAGCCAAATATGAACAAGAGACATGAACAACACCCCACCTGGGCATTCCTTCTTTTTCTAGTAGCTGCTCCCTGGATTCCAGCATGGCCTAGGAGACATGCTCAAGACTTCCCATGTCATTGTGATTCCAATCACATCCTATCCTAAGGAATGTTCATTCTCCTGAAGCAAGGCCAAAAGAGAAAGATCTATTTCATTCCAGTCCATCTTTTTAATTCCCCCAGCAGATGCAGAGTTTACCATTTCACAGAACAGCAGCACAGAACAAAACTCAAGAACTGACTGTTCAAACTTCTTTATGTGGCTGGATCCTCACAGCTCTGCCTTTTCTACTGCTTCTACCTGTTACCCCCATCTAGAACAAGTTAAATGCAAAAACTGTGTGATCTTTCCAGTCTGTTAACAAATCAAAGTTTAATCCATGTAAATTAAGTTGATGTATCAATTTCCACGACTCTCTAAAGCTCATGAAAGCCTGCAAAGCTAGAAAAATGGATGTTTTCAATTGTTTTTGGCAGTGGTGTGAAACATGTCCCTCCCACCCCTTCTTAATTTTGCTTATATAGCGTGATTGCCAAGGGCCCAAAGTGTGGCCTCCCCAGAGCTGCAGAACCTGTCAATTCTGTCCTCATACTGTTCCATGTGTTTTTACACCAAAGTGGGAATGATTTTTTTTTTGTGCAGTGTCTAACAAAAGTGATTAAGGACAGATGAGTGCTTCTGTGCTGAAATGCACAGGACCATATGCAAACAGATTCTTTTTGTATTTGAGAAGAAGCCTCATCAGCAAATCAGCAAAAAGCCCAAAACTCAAGAACTGACAGATGAAACTTCTTTATCTAGCTGGATCCTCACAGCTCTGCCTTTCCTACGGTTTCCACCTGTTACCCTCATTGAGAACAAATTAAATGCAAAAAAAAAGGACACAGTACTGTTGTGCACAAGGTCAGTCAGCAAGCCTCCTGATCACCAGGAGAATGGGATATATTCCACAGGTGTCAAAGCCTAGAACTCCAGTTGGAATGCTGCAGCAAGGTCTGCCAAGGAAGCAGTAGGATGCAAAGAGTCTTTCCCACAGATTTTCTTCTGGGCAAAGACTGAAGGCCTTCAGGTAATGCTAAGGTTGAGGTAACAAGCTTTATTAGCTATGCTGAGATTAACCAATTTTCAGCTATGCTGCCTGCATTCTGATCCACCACTATCCACACCCTTCACCTCAGTATTGACAGAAGCCAGTCAGTATTGGAGCAAGTGGAACTGAAATCAGAATGCACAGAATTGTTTTGATCTGACATTTAACTGTAGAGCAGAACTTGTTTGTTCAATGAGAAAATCAGCCACACCAAAGTTGAAAAAAAAGTTAATATAGTAAATTTATTCAGACCAGTTTTGATTCTGATCTACTTTTACTTCAAGAGCTCCTCAGAACTTCTCATTTGAACTCTTAAAAAAATCCCCAGTCATTCAAGACCGTATCTTGTACAACACCACACTGAAAAAAGATGTTGCAAGGCTGCTATCCAATTTTCTTTTTCAACACCCTTCTCCTAGGCAGCATGTGTTCATAGCAAAAATGTCATCTCCCCACTTATATTCAATGACAGAAACGTACCTATAGAAATTGAGAAGACCATAATGCTCTGTTTGATAATGCCTGTAGAGCAGGCAGACTCGATTATATTCCCTAATCTAGCCCAGCTAGTATTTTTTCCTGTTAGAAATTCACTGATGGTGTAGATTGCTCAAGAGCTGCAGAGACTCAGCTGCAATTGGATAGAGGGGATCAGCAGCAGCCACTGCCAGGGACCTCTCTCCCAAAGCTGTCCTATGAACACATTCCTCCCAGTGAGGAATACCTCAGACATCACTGTGCTTTTTCACTGCTACAGTTGCAAAAAACCCCCATCCAAATCTTTCCTATCCCTATAATCCCAGTATCTACCCCTTTACATCTTGGATCTGCAACCAGTACCTCTTATGAGTTCTAATTATTATTATTATCCTCTTATTGAAGCTCGCATTAAGTACTTGACCTTCCCTTCAAAGGATTCAAACCACCACCTGCCCGACACATCTCTCAAGCCATCGTGCACAGCTCCAACCACAGCCCAGCCCTGCAGAAATCAGGGCTGGCACAGCAGCCCTTGCTGATGTGCAGGCAGAGGAGAGCAGGGCTGCAGCCAAGCTCACGGCGGCTGTGGCCGGTGACCGGCACCACCGGCTCCAACCAGCCGCAGGGCACACACAGGCACCTTCCCCAGCCAGCTCTGCACACACTGCCAGGGCAAACGCGCCCCTTCTCAACTCCCTTCGGAATTAAAAACAAACCAACCGGCCCAGAGCAGGCTCTGGGGAGAATACACCTAGAAAGTTGTCACTCCCAAGTGTCAGAAAGAAGCAAAACATCTATTTTTCAAAATAGCATTATTATCTCTTAGGCAGTCAGTCCTCCCTAGTATCAGGTACACAGGGAATAATGCTACACTGGCTAAGAAATTCTAATTGAAAGACAATCAGTGATCACTGAAATGATGATCTCTCCCCACCTTGACGAATGCCAAGGTCAGGAGGTATGGGAAGTGAGCCATGGTGTTCCTCATGGCTGGGAGCTGCCTGCTGGCTGGAGGTGCAGTAGGAAGCATCTCCCTGAACAGGGCAACAGGGTCCTTGTGCAGACAAAATGTAAATATGTGCCCACTTAGCTGTACATGTATTTAAATATGCACATAATCATGCCCATATGTAAACATGCCACATTTTGCAGCACATACTTATTTAAATATGTACCTGCTTAAATCATAGAAATCTAAGTGGGAATCTAACTTCCCTCTTACTCTCATCACTGTGGACCCAGCCCAATCCTGGTGAAACAAACAAGAATTTATGAGTAGTCTTCACTGAACATTAGGACTCAGAAGTCCCCCATTGTTCTCTTCTGTATAAATACTACGAAAATTCTTTAACAGCTTAATATTTCCTGTGGCCACATATTACAGTGATCAGTTCAGACAAGGGAATATCAGGACACAGAGGCCTTGTGAGCAGAGAGGCCTGGGAGCTTCAGGCTAGTGAGAGAGGAGAGATTTCCGCCTGCGATCCTTTCAGCACGTACTTTTTCATCAGATAAATATAAATAAGTAGTACAGCAGTTGTTTAGTGAGCAGCTTAGGGACATATTGTTCCCAGTCTCCTAATTTTCCTGACACAATTGGTAAATTTAGACATCTAATTAACAGTCTGTGCCATTTATCAGGTTACTTGTTGCTGATTTTTTTAAGGCTGTCAATTAAGCTTTCCATACCTTAGACATATGCCCCTCAGAATGATTTTGAATGCTTCTAACACATCCCTATTCTGTTTATGTGGGCTTTACACAGTCCCAGGGAGATGAAACAGGGTCATCTCTACAGCTAGTTTCAAAGTAATACTGTGACACCTGCATGTGTGGGATGGAGCAGCCCAAGAAGGAGAAAAAAGAAAAGAATTAACAGTTCATCTCTAAAAAGTCAGCTGGGGTACAAGTTCATTCAGTAAGAGCCATTATAAAACATCTGCATATTTGTTGACATTTTCATAATTACATTTGCAACTGTCACACTTTAGGCCTTGCTGCTCTACGTTTAAAAATGCACATTTTTACCTTTGCT